>NW_026555129.1:0-600000 GCF_021234165.1 Pteronotus mesoamericanus | reverse complement strand
CGAGTCTCACTGATAGCCAGATGCATATAGAACCACTGGTTCCAGGCGGGGCACAGGCAAAGGGGGTTGAAATAAAATTTAATGAGTTCCCAGGTCTCGGAGGAAAATAAATATGAAAAATACATAAAAGGGAAGACACATTGAAGTTTAAGAACAAATGGAATTGGATGACTCAAAGATTGATATATTAAAACAGAGACATAGCTTTTGCTGAGTAGCTCAATTGGTTAGTAGAGTGCCAAGGTTATAAGCTCAAACCCCGGTCAGACATATACAAGAATCAACCAAAGAATGCATGAATAGGTGCATGAATAGATAAGGCAACAGATTAATGCCTCTCTCTCTCTCTCTCTCTCTCTCTCTCTCTCTCTCTCTCTCTCCATCCCAAGCCCATGCCCTTACTTTCCTACTTTCTTGAAAATCAGTAAATAAAATTTAGGGACAAAAATAGACACAACAAGGTGCTGAAGAAAGTAGGGACAGGAAAAAACAAAATACATGGAAATCTTTTCAAGATTTTTTTTAATGTTTTTTTTTAATTTTTCAAATATACTTGCTGCCATTTACCCACCGCCACTTTCCCCCACCCCACCCACCCCCACCACCACCCTTCAATCATTCCCCACCTTGGCTTCATTCATGTGTCCTTCACACCTGTTTGGATACAGAGTATTGAACAATATGATTCTTTGTATCTCCTGTTCCACTTGTAGGTAATCAGGGCCAGAACTAGTAAAGATTATCGTAAAAATAAAGCTTAGTCTAATGTTTAAAACCAAGGACTCAGGAGCCTGGATTCAAACCCAAGATCTACTCACTGCTTACCAGCTGTTTGTCCTTGGGCAACTTACTTAAACTCTCTGTGCCTTAGTTTCATCATGTATAAAAGTGAGTAGTACCTATCTTGTAAAGTTATAATAAGAACTCATTGGCTTCACATTAATAAAATACCTTGAACAGTACCTGGTTGAGAATAAAAGCTAAGTGTTTGATATTGAAATAAAGTTTATCTTTAAAAAAATGCTGCAATGCATATATCTGTTCAAATTAGCATTTTGTGTTTCTTCAAATAAGTACTCAGAAGTAAAATTGTTGTGTGCTTCTTTGTCTCTTGTTTTAAAGTCTATTTTGTCCAGTAGAAGTATTTTATAAGCTTTTTTGTTTGTTTGTTTCCAATTTCATGAAATATATTTTCCATTCCTTTACTTTCACTCTGTGCATCTCTTAATCTGAAGTGAGTTTCTTGTACATAGTATATGTAAGGGTCTTGTTTTATTATGCATTCAGTGACACTATGTCTTTTGATTGGAGCATTTCATCCACTAGTATTTAAAATATTTGTTGATAGATATTCATTTATTGCCATTTCATTATTCCTATTTTTATCGTTATTTTCTTCTTCTTTTTGAATAAGACACTTTAACATTTTATATAATACTGGTTTTGTGATGAAAAACTCTTTTAGTTTATTCTTGTCTGAGAAGCTCTTTATCTGTCCTTCAATTCTAAATGAGAGCTTTACTGTGTAAAATGTAACATAGTCTTGGTTGTAGGTCTTTTCTTTCCAGCACTTTGAACATCTCATATTTCTAGTCTAAAATGTTTCTGTTGAGGAATCAGATTTCAGTCTTATGGGACCTCTCTTATAGGTAACTAACTGCTTTTCTCTTGCTGCTTTTAAGATTCTCTCTTTGTCTTTAACTTTTGACATTTTAATTATGATGTGTCTTAGTGTGAGCTTCTTTGGGTTAAACTTGTTTTGAACACTGCACTTCCTGGACTTGGCATATTTATTTCCTTCACCAGATTAGGGAAGTTTTCAGTTATTACTCCTTTAAATTGGTTTTCAATTTTTGCTCTCTCTCTTCTTCCTGCAACCTGATGATGTAACTGTGGGTATGTTTGATGTCTTTGGGGCCCCTGAAACTATCCTCTTTTTTAAAAATACATTTTGTTCTATTATTGTCCTAATTAAGTGTTTTCTGCTTACTTATCTTCCAAATCACTGATTTTCTAAAGCTTTTATTTATTTATTTTTAGAGAGAGGGAAAGGGAGGAAGAAAGAGGGAGAGAAATATGAATGTACAAGAGAAACATCGATCAATTGCCACTCACACTCTCCCAACTGGGGATCGGGCTTTCAGCCTAGACATGTGCCCTGACCAGGAATTGAACCAGTTACCTTTTCCTTTGGGGGATGTTGCCCAACCCACTATGCCACACCAACCAGGGCCCAAATCTCTGATTTGATCCTCTGCCTCATCTATCTACTCTACTGTTGATTCCCTGTAATGTATTCTCCAGTTCAGTTAATGTGTTCTTTATTTCTGACTATTTTTTATGTTTTCTATCTCCATTTTTATGTTTTCTATCTCTTTCTTAGAGTTTTCACTGAGCCCAATGAAGATCCTTACAACCAGTGTTTTGAACTTTACATTTGGTAGATTGCTTTTCATTTTATTTAGTTCTTTTTCTGGAGCTTTGTCCTGTTCTTTAATTTGGGACATGGTTCTTTGTCTCCTCGTTTTGACTGCATCCCTGTGTTTGCTTCTATGCATTAGGTAGAGCTGCTACATCTCCCAGTCTTGGTAGAATGGCCTGATGTCATAGGTGTCATTTTGGTCTCAGTGGCACAGTCTCCCTGATCACCCAAGTTGGGCACTTCAGGTGCAACTCCTGTGTGGGCTGTGTGCACCCTCTTGTTATAATTGATCCTTGATTGCTGTTGGCACATCAATAGGAGACATTGACCCACAAGCTAATTGGTTAAAAATATCAATCATGACTATAGTGGAAGAGTTGTGCAGAGACCGAGCCCATGGGGCAGGACTTGCTTCAGTGGGGCTCCTGTGTCTGATGAGTCTGCTCCTTGAATGTGTTGCTCATGGAGGTGATTATGTGGTATTCCAGTGTGGACTGAAGCTTCCCACCAAGTATGTTGGCTCTGGGGCCTCCCAGGAGGTATAGGCCAAGGTCAGTCACTGTCTGTGCTCTGCCCAGAGCAATCTTACATGAGCTACAGAGTAATCTACAGGTGGCTGTTATGTGCTAGCTTAGAGGTGCCTGGAAGAGGTCAAACTGAACCAATGCTGGCTGCTACTATTGCTGGACTTGGGGCTACTTAGCAAGAGGTACTGGGCACAATGAGGCTAGATGTTGCTTATTTAGGGTTTGAGAACTTTTGTGAGATATTTTTAAAAATCCAGAGCATGAGCCAAACCAAGTCAGGACATTTTTTTTTAAATGAAAAATCCACTGGAAATGGCTTCAGTGTGTCCACAAAATGGGTTGGACAGTGTCTCAGGGAATAAGCAGGGTGTGGTGAATAGTTGGTGGAGACTAAGACATGGTGCCTGCCTGCTGTCCCTGTTGGGGGAGTGCTCAGCAAAGAAACAGTGGTCTTTGCCAGCACTTCTGTCTGGAAGAAAACTGTCTTTCCTACTCTCACCCCAAAGCCAGTCCAATTCAGTTCCTCCCTGTATGTCCCCTGCACCTTTTGAGGTGCTTCCCTTGTGCTTGAGCTCAGAGAAAGTGACTTGGAGTTAGTCCCTGTGGTTCCATAAAAAGGAATTGCTTGGGACTCCAGTTATGGGGACTTCTCTTTCTGGCACTGGAACCCTGGTCTGCGGGGTCTGGCATGAACCTGGGGCCCCCTAACTCCTCAGAGTATCCTCTGCAGCTGAGATATCCTTCTCAATTTTTAACAGCCACACGTGTGTGGGGCCGGCCCAGTCTGACTCCACCCCTCTTACCAGTTTTGACGTGGCTTCTGTATATCCTTAGTTACAGAACTTCTGTTCAGCTAGTCTTAAAGCAGTTTTCAATGATGGTCGTTTTCTAATTTCATTGCAATTTTGAAGTGATTGTGGGAGGAGGCAAGTATAACATTTATCCAGGCTGCCACCTTGACCAGAAGGCTAACAAAACAAAACTTTTTGTCTGTTTTGGTCACTGCTATGTTCCCAGTACTTAACACAGTGCCTGGCCCATATCACATTTATTGAATTAATTAATTAACTAACTAACTAACTAATGAACTGGTTCAGTGGGTTAGGCAAGTTGCTAGGGCTGAGACTCAGTTTTTCAGTGCCCCTTCTTAAGCTGCCTCATAGGATTTTGGTGAAGATCAGATGAGGGCTTCTTAATCAGAGGGTTCTGTAATGGGTTGAATATGGGTTCTCCCAAATGTGCCTCCTGTTGGAACCTCAGAATGTGATCTTATTTGTAGGTCTAATTTGATTAAATGATCTCCTATGGGATTAGGGTGATCCCTAAGTCCAATGACAGGTATCCTTCTAATCTAAGACAAGGAGAGGACAGAGAGACCTGCAGACACACAGGGAGAAGGTTGTGTGAAGAAGAAGGCAGAGACTGGAGGTATACTGCCACAAATCATGGAACACTTATGGCCATCAGTAGATGCAAAAGGCAAGAAAGTACTCTTCCCTTAAGAGGGAGTAAGGCCCTGATGATACCTTGATTTTGAAGTTCTAACCTCAGAATCATGAGAAAATACATTTCTGCTCTTTTAAGCTGCCTTGATTGTGGTACTGTTGCAGCAGTCACAGAAATTCATAAATTCCTATTTAACACACAGGAAAGTGTGAAGCAGGTGTTTGTGGTTAAATTATTTCAGCTGAAGTTTCCCCTACTAGTGAAAGTCCACATGGAGGGTGGCCCTATAGCTTGAGAGGCCACCTTGGACTTGCAGGCTTAGCTTATTCCACAAGGAGCAAAAGCAAGCCCTATCCAGATCACACAGCCATGAGAAAATCAGTGGCTGTATTTTAAGCCAGTGCTTTGGAATATTTTATTACATTACATGGACAACTCAGACCCTAAACTAATTTAGCCACAAGCATGCTCTGAATTGTTTGTTTATGATGTTGTTCACACAAGAGTATTTAATAATGAATAGGCTTTGTGGATTAGGACCAAGAATGAATGAATAACTGAATGACTAAAGAACAAATATATGTGAATAGACATTATAAATAATATTATTCATCCACAGACAATATATGTTTTTGCATACCTTTAGCAATGTGTCCCATCCTGTTTCTCAGATGCCAGAGATCCTGGGCCCTCAGGGGTAACTTGGACAGTGTTGAGACTGTTGGTTCAAAAAATTGTTGGAGAAGATCCAAGATGGCAATGGAGTAGGTAGAAGGTACACTCATCTCCTTCCAGAACCAAACTGGAATTGCAATGAAATTATACAACAATCAACCTGAATAACCAACTGAAGACTAGCTGAAGAAAAATTTTATTAACAAGGATTTACAGAAGAAGCCATATCAAGACTGATAGGAAGGCCAGAGATGTGAGAAGGGCTGAATCTAATCCTATGAAGGTAGCTGAGAATCCAGAAAGATACCTCAGATGCAGGGGTTTCATCTGAGAAGTGTGGGATCTCAACCCCAAGCCAAGATACTCAGCCCAGAGCACCAGAGCCAGGAAGATGCACCCACATGATGTCTTACTATGAAAACCAACTCAGATTATGTCTACTGGGAAGAAGCAGGAGTCTGCTAGAGACACAAGTGTCCTTTTAAAGGGCCAAAGCACAAAATACCATTCTAAGCCACCGACGCTGGGCTCCAGTAGAGGGAAGACAGAGAGACTAGAGTGCATAAAGAGAAACATGTTTGTGGCTCTGAGGAGAGAGCTGAAGAAACAGTCACCAGGATCCCTGAACTGAGTTCTTCTCCCACACTGCAGATGCCATCTTTCTTGGGTGAAGCACTCCCCGCTGTATGGCATCAGCCTGGGAAAATGCAATAACCTCACTGTCTGAACTCCCTGCTGCCCCACCCTGTGAAGTCTGTGTCCTGCTGGTAAGCCAGCTGCCTTGACCAAGGTTTAAAGTTCTGGGAAGACTCAAGCAGTGTCAGTAACTGAGTTGTGTAGCTTTGGGGTAAGAACTACCTCCCCAACTTTCCCATGAATCTGACGTGCCATCCACCATGGGAGGTATGCTAACCCCACTCTCCAAACTCCAAGCTGCCTTGCCCTCTGAATTTCTGGAGGCCCCACCTTGCCAAGGGCCAGGCAGGATCTGGGACAGACTGACTGTGGGGCTTTGAAGCAAGGGCCACTCCATCCACCTTCTCCCAAGCCTAACCAACACCTCTCCCTCATGGGAAACACATCAGCCCCACCCTTTTGACTTACGGTGGCCCCAACCTTCTAATATTAAGCTCTGGGCAGAATCTGTGACAGACCAAGTACTGTGTTTCTAAGATGGGGGGCAATTTTTTTTTCCTCGCATACTTGACAACTGCAGAGCTCTTCCTTCACATGGCCAAATCTTGGGCTCTTTGAATCTGGTAAACTTTGATAGCTTCACCTTGGTGACTCCCTGAAACCCCAACCCACCACAAATGTGCACGAGCACCCAGCAGGTGGAAGCTAGACTTTGTATACCCTGGGACATTTGTTGAGTGGCCTCAGACCCAGCACTAGCATTGAGATTGAACCTGTATTGATCTGGTGAACACTACTCATTCCTACCTGGCGACTTACTGAGAACCTTCCTAATACAACTTCAGTACCACCAGAGGCTCTTTGAGTAACTGAGCATGACAGGCAGTCAACAGGTAGGTAGGGGAAATACAGAGGTGGATTTTGGGATGATTTAAGACTTTTGCTGACCTGTCCACAAGCCTAATTTTGGTAAAAAGCCAGCCTTGGTGCACAGCTTGGTCCTTCCTACATAAATAGGCCCAGAAGAGGCAGCCATAAACTGGGTATCATTTTGAAGCTCTAAACAGGTTGCCCAGGGCCAGTCATACATAATGTTTTACATTGGCCTGCACCATAGTCCTTCCCAAGAGGCCCAGAACCAACACACAAAAGGCCAGGTTTAGACATTGTTAGAACAGGATATATTTAGCTTCACAGGCAGCACATGCAAGGGCAGATTTCATCAAGCACAAGACCCTGTTGAGTCAAATTTTGCTTTGTGTCATAAACACCCACACAGAAGTTCATACACTGTGGCTGAGGTTGATCCTCACTGTCAGCCAGTTGACCCCATGCACAAACATGCCAATAATGATCAAAATTCAGTTACAAAAGGAGGGCCCAAATTATTCACACAAGGGGCACTCCTAGAGCACCCAGCTCATGATAATTAAAATGTCAAAGATTAAACACAAAGAGAGAAACTTAAACCAGCAAAAGAAAGACAGCTAGTTACCTACAAGGGAGTCCTCTTTAGGCTGACAGTTCATTTCTTAACAGAAACATTTCAAGCAAAAAAGAATTGGCATTAAATATTCAAAGCAATGAAAAGCAAGGGCCTACAACCAAGAATACTTTACCCAGCAAGGTTATCATTTAAAATTGAAGGAGAAATAAAGAAATGTCCAGACAAGAAAAAGCTAAGGAGTTTGTTACTACAAACCAGTATTACAAGAAATGTTAAAGGACCCCTTTTAGGAAGAAAAAATTCAAAGAAACTGAGTTAAAAGAATAAAATGGGAATAAATACATAACTACTAATAACCACTTTAAATGTAAACATTTTAAATCCTCCAATCAAAAAGCATAAGGTACCCAAATAGCTTTTAAGAAATATCCATATACATGCTGTCTACAAGAGACCCACCTCAAAACAAAAAATACGCACACACTAAAAGTAAAAAGATGAAAAATATTCCATACAAATGGAAAGGAAAAAAGTTGGGGTAACAATACTTATATCTGAAAAATAGTTTTTTTTAAGGTTTTTGTTCAAATACATTTGTCTCTACCGTCTCGCCACCATTTTCCCCTCCCCTCCCTCCCTCTCTCAATCCTTCCCCACTTTGGCTTTGTCCATGGATCCTTTATACATGTTCCTTGACTTGACCCTTTCTTTTGCTTTCCCCACCCACCCCTCCCTCCTTCCCTCTTGACTCTGTTGGTTTCTTTTTTTCTTTCAATGTTGCTGGTCATATTTTCCATGTTTATTTGTTTTGTTGGTTAAGTTCGACTTGTAGGTTAGATCATATGGTATTTGTCTTTTGCCCTCTTGGCTTATTTCACTAGCATAATGCTTTCTAGTTCCATCCATGCTATTGCGAAGGGTAAGTAGCTCTTTCTTTCTTTCTGCTGCGTAGTATGCCATTGTGTAAATATACCATAGGTTTTTGTTCCACTCATCTACTGATGGGCATTGAGGTTGCTTCCAATACTTGGCTATTGTAAATTGTGCTGCTGGGGTGCATAGGTCCTTTTAAATTAGTGTTTTGGGATTCTTAGGGTATAATCCCAGCAGCGGAATCTCTGGGTCAAAAGGCAGTTCCATTTTTAACTTTTTGAGGAAATTCCACACTGTTTTTCATGGTGGCTGAACCAGTCTGCATTCCCACCAAGAGTGTACTAGGGTTCCCTTTTCTCCACAGCCTCACCAGCACCTGTTGCTTGTTGATCTGTTTATGATGGTCATTTTGACCACTGTGAAGTGGTATCTCATTGTAGTTTTAATTTACATTTCTCTGATGGCTAGTGATGCTGAGCATCCTTTCAAATGTCTCTGGGCCCTCTGTATCTCTTCCTTGGAGAAGTGTCTGCTCAGATCCTTTGCCCATTTTTTAATAGGATCATTTGTCTTCTTGGAGTGGAGTCGAGTGAGTTCTTTATATATTTTGGAGATCAAACCTTTATCTGACGTATCATTGGCAAATATATTTTCCCATATGGTTGGCTCCTTTTTCATTTTGCTGATGTTTCTTTAGCCATGCAGAAGCTTCTTATTTTGATGAGGTCCCACTTGTTTATTCTTTCCTTTATGTCCTTTGCTTTAGGGGACATATCGGTGAAAATATTGCTGCATGGGATATCTGAGAGTTTCCTGCCTATGTTCTCCTCTGGGACTTTTATTGTATCTTGACTTATATTTAAGTCTCTTATCCATCTTGAGTTTATTTTTGGGTATGGTGTATGTTGGTGATCAAATTTCAATATTTTGCAAGTAGCTGTCCAGCTCTCCCAACACCATTTGTCGAAGAGGATATTTTTACTCCAATTTATGTTTCTGCCCCCTTTGTCAAATATTAATTGACCATAGAGACATGGGTTTATTTCTGGGCTTTCTATTCTGATCCACTGATTTATGTGTCTGTTCTTGTGCTAGTACCAGATTATTTTGATTACAGTGGCCTTGTAATATAGTTTGATATCTGGTATTGTGATCCCTCCTACTTTGTTTTTCTTTCTCAAAATTGCTGTGGTTATTCAGGGTCATTTATGGTTCCATATAAATTTTTGAAATCTCTCTTCTCTGTGAAATACATCATTGGTATTTTAATAGGGATTGCATTGAATCTATAAATTGCTTTGGGTAGTATGAACATTTTGATATTAATTCTTCCAATCCATGAACACAGTATATGCTTCCATTTACTTGTGAAAATAGACTTTAAAACAAAAGTTATCATAGTAAGAGATGAAAAAAGAGCAATCTAACAAGAGGATATGTCTGGTAAATATTTATGCACCCAACACAGGAGTAAGTCTTGATTAACATTAAAGTGGAGATTGACAGAAATGCAGTCATAATGTGGGATTATAACACACCATTAACATCAATGGACAGATCTTTCAGGAAGAAAATCAAAAAGGAAATGTTGGCTTTAAATGACAGATCAGATCAGATGGAGTTAATTGATATCTCCAGAGTATTTCACCCTAAGGCCGAAGAATATTCTTTTCAAGTTCATATAGAACATATTCAAGGATAAACCACATGTTAGGACACAAAGCAAATATTGATAAATTTAAGAAAATTAACATCTTCTCTGGCCATAATGGTATAAAACTATAAATCAACCACACACACACACAAAAAAAAAAAACCCTGAAGAAACACAAAGTCATGGAGGCTGAATAACATATTACTAAACAATGAATGGTTAACAATAAGATAAAGGAAGAAATCAAAGTTATCTTAAATGAAAATGAGAATGCAACAACCCAAAGTCAATTGTACACTACAAAAGCAATCTTAAGAGAAAAATTCATACTATTACAGGCCTATCCCAGGAAACAGGAAGACAATCTCAACCTATTTAACTTTACACTTAATGAAATTGAATAAACAACCTAAAATAAAGCCCAAAGTGAGTAGAATACAGAAAATAATAAAGATAAAAGCAAAAATAAAAAAATATAGCCTAAAAAATTCAAAAGATCGATGAAACAAAAGCTTGTTCTTTGAAAAGATAAACAAGATTGACAAACCTTAGCCAGACTCATCAAGAAAAAAATGAAAACCTAAATAAATAAAAACAGAAATAAAAAAGGAGAATTTACAACTAACACCAAAGAACTACAAAGGATTTTAAGAAAATAGTACAAACAACTATATGCCAACAAATTGGACAATCTAGAAGAAATGAACAAATTCTTAGAAACATACAATCTTCCCATACCAAATCAGGAATAATCAGCACATCTGAATAAACAAGTAGCAACTAGTAAAATTGAAGTAGTAATCAAAGAACTCTCAACAAATTAAAGTATGGACTGGATGGCTCCACAGGGAAATTTTACCAAACATTAAAAAAAGAAATAACACTTATCTTTCTCAAGCTATTCCAAAGAATTCAAGAGGATAGAAAACATCCAAGCTCATTTTACAAGGCCAGCATTACCTTAATTAAAAAACAGATAAAGACCCTGCAAAGAAAGAAAATTATGTCAGTATTTCTGACAAACATAGATACTAAAATCTTCAACAAAATATTAGCAAACCAGATTCAGCAATACCTTAAAAACATAATACACTATGATGAAGTGGAACTTATTCTGGGGGTGCAACATTGGTACAATATCCACAAATCAATAAATGTGATACACCATATAAAGAAAATGAAGGATAAAAATGACATAATCATATCAATAAATGCAGAAAAAGCATTTGATAAAACCCAGAATGCATTTATAGTAAATAGCTCTCAGCAAAGTGTTAATAGAGGAAACCTACCTCAGTGTAGTAAAGGCCATAGATGACAAACTTCCAGCCAACATCATACTAAATGGGCAAAAATTAAAAGTGTCTCCCTTAAGATCAGGAAGATGTCTGTTTTTAATTCTCTTATTTAACACAGTTCTGGAAGTCCTAGCCATAGCAATCAGACAAAAAGAAATAAAAGTCATTTAAATTGAAAATGAGGAAGTAAAACTGTCATTATTCTCAGATGACATAATACTGTATATAGAAAACCCTAAAGACTCCATTAAAAAGCTACTAGATATAATAAACAAATATGGAACAGTAGAAAAATACAAAATTAATATTCAGAAATTGGTGGCATTTTATACACCAATAATGAACTATCAAAAGAAAAAACTAAATAAACAATTTCATTTACAATTGCATCAAGAAAATGACATCAGAAGAATGGTGGCATGACAGGTCCCCTTGGTCTCTCTCTTTGAAGTTTCAACAATTTGAAAAGCTAAAATTCAATGAAGGATTTTCTGCTCAATGTACAGTCATGCTTAAGAAATCTGCTTATTGAAGTATCTAATATTGGGCATACAGGGAGGTGAGTAGAGAGAAATATTGAGATGAGACATGCAGCCCTGCAGCTGGAGCTCATGACAGGGCTCATCCTAGAAAAGAGGGAAATCCATTTGTGGCTTGTGTTCCCTTCAGCTGGGAAGAGCAGAGAGATGTAGTGGACATTCCCACAGAATTGAGCAGCATGAGCTGTGAGATGAGCCCAGAGACCCATGCAAGGACACAGCATGGGAGTGTGGCCACCTCTGTTGGGTGGTCAACATTCTAGACTGAGAAATAGAGTCACAGAGAGCTTCTGCCCATAGCCTCTCACCTCCCAGAGCTTGTCTCCCTTCACCCTTGATGTCGGGTTGCAGAGCACATTACCTGCAAACTCGAAAATTGATATTGCCAAATCACTGTTTTCCAAGTGCAAAGTATGTACTCTGTGACTGGTTCCATTTCAGAGCAAAGGGCACCTTGTGGCAGTCCAAGGTTACCATTGCTAGATGGACAAAACAGAGAAGGCAGCAGAGTTCCCCCAGCCTACCCAACCCACATGCAGCATGACTACACTGATGACAGCCAGAGATGCTGAAAGGGTCAGCATTGAGATTTCACAGAGTTTTAAAAAAACTTGTGATTCAGAACCACCTACTGAAAAATAATAAAAATATCCCTTCATATTATCTGCTAGAAAATTATCAGTCATGCATACATGTCTAGACAGAGAAGGAATCTGTCAAATACTATGAATAACCAAGAGAAAAAGGCAGCTCAGAAAGAAAATTTAAAAATACCCAGAAAGCAAACTTAAACACATGTAAACATGTGATGTAAATGACAGAAAATTCAAGATTGTGGTTCTGAAAGTACTCAATAAAATGTGAGAAAATACAGATAAGCAATCTATTGCTCTCAGAAAACAAATTAATGAACAAAACAAGTACTATACCAAAAAGATTCAAACTTTTCAAAAGAACCAAACAAAAATTCTAGTGAAGAATTCAATAAAAGAGATAAAAATAAACTAGCAAGCATAGGAAACAGAGCAGAGATATTGATGTTAAAGACAGAAATCTAGACATGATGTAGAGGGAAAAGAGAAAAGGGCATTTTTAAAAAATGAAGTAATTCTACAAGATCTGACTCCATCAGAAAAAGAAAATATCAGCAAAATGAAAGGGGAGCCAACCCTATGGGAAAATATATTTGCTAATGATACATCAGATAGAGGTTTGATCTCCAAAATATATAAAGAACTTACTTGACTCCACTCCAAGAAGACAAACGATCCAATCAAAAAATGGGCAAAGGACCTGAGCAGACGCTTTTCCAAGGAGGAAATACAGAGGGCCCAGAGGCATTTGAAAGGATGCTCAGCATCACTAGCCATCAGAGAAATGCAGACCAAACCCCCACGAGGTACCACCTCACACCGGTCAGAATGGCCATCATAAACAGATCCACAAACAACAGGTTCTGGCGAGGCTGTGGAGAAAAGGGAACCCTAGTCCACTGTTGGTGGGAATGCAGACTGGTGCAGCCACTGTGGAAAGCAGTGTGGAATTTCCTCAAGAAGCTCAAAATGGAACTGCCTTTTGATCCAGTGATTCCCCTACTGGGACTATACCCTAAGAATACCAAAATGCCAATACAAAAGAACCTATGCACCCCAATGTTCATAGCAGCACAATTTACAATAGCCACGTGTTGGAAGCAACCTAAATGCCCATCAGTAGATGATTGGATCAAAAAATTATGGTACATATACACAATGGAATACTACGCAGCAGAAAGAAAAAAAGAACTACTAAATTTCATGACAGCATGGATGGAACTGGAGAGCATTATGCTAAGCGAAATAAGCCAGGGAGCGAAAGACAAATACCATATGATCTCACCTATAAGTGGAACCTAACCAACAATACAAAGATGCGAGGAAAATAAGACCAAGAACAGTGAAAGGAAAAGAAATGAACAGAGACAAGAGGGAAGGAGGGAGGGACAGGCAGGGAAAGGGAAGGGAAGGGAAAAGTCAAGGAACATATAACAAGGACTCATGGACAAAACCAAAGGGGAAAAGCTGAGGGAGGGCAGGAGGGAGGGGGCAAGGGAAAGTGGTGGGGGGGAGGCAGAGACAAATGTATTTAAAAAATAATAATAAATAAGTTTTCAAAAAAAAAAAGAGAAATGTTACAATTCCAGTGAGGGGGAATCTAATAAAATACATATGCATGTAAAAAAAATAATAACCAGAATTGCCAAAAAACTGAACTGTATGGAAGTCCAACAACCAAGGAGCTAAAGAATAAACATACATCCACGCTGGTAGGAGGGGTGGAGATGGGCAGCTGGGGCAGGGAGGATGCCTGGCAAGGAAGCAGCTGGAGGACTGAGCAGTCCCACATTTGCATTCAGATAAGCCAGGAGAAACGCTGGGTAGGCAGAGAGACCAAGCAAGCCAGGGTTCCAGTGTGAGAAAAGAAAACCTCAAAGCCTCTGGAGGTATAAACCTGTAGGTGTTGTGGCAGCAGGAGAAACTCCCAGCCTCATAGGAGGTTCTGTTGGAGAGACCCACAGAGCCTTAGAACATATACAAACCAACCTACCTGGGAATCAGCACCATAAGGGCACAATTTGCTTGTAGATAGCAGGGAATATGCCTGAAAGCCAGCTGAGAGCCAAGAAAGTGGCATTATTCCCTTGCAGACCCTGCCCCCACATACAGCATCACAACACAGCAACACAGGTTGCCCCACCCTGGCACATACCTAAGACCCCATCCTTTCCAACATCACAAGTGTTCAGAGACAAAGAAAAATGACCCAAATGAAAGAACAGATAAAAATTCCAAAAATAGAACTAAGAGATGACTACACAGCCAACCTACCAGATACACAGCTCAAAACACTGGTAATTTGTATGCTCACTGAATTGATTATATATGGTCGCAAAATGGAGGAAAAAGTAAAGACTATGCAAAGTGAAACAAAGAAATGTATATAGAGAACCAATAGTAGAGGGAAGAAAACCAGAACTCAAATCAATGATTGGGAGTAGAAGGAAGAGATAAACATTCAACCAGAACAGAATAAAGAAACAAGAATTCAGAAAAATGAGGAGAGGCCGAGGAACCACAGGGACAACTTTAAATGATCCAACATCCAAATCATAGGGGTGCCAGACAGAGAGGAGTAAGAGCAAGAAACTGAAAACTTATTTGAACAAATAATGAAGAAGAACCTCCCTAATCTGGCCAAGGAAATAGACTTCCAGGAGATTTAGGAAGCTCAGAGAGTCCCAAAGAAGTTGGACCCAAGAAGCACACACCAAGGCACATCATAATTACATTATGCAAGACTAAAGATAAGGAGAGAATCTTACAAGCAGCAAGAGCAAAGGAGACAGTTACCTACAAGGAGTTCCCATAAGACTGTCAGCTGATTTCTCAAAAGAAACCTTGCAGGCAAGAAGGGGCTGGCAAGAAGTTTTCAAAGTCATTAAAAGCAAGGATCTACATCCAACATTACTCTATCCAGCAAAACAATCATTTAGAATGGAAGGACAGATAAAGTGCTTCCCAGAAAAGGTCAAGTTAAAGGAGTTCATCATCACCAAGCCCTTATTATATGAAATGTTAAAGAGACTTACCTAAGAAAATGAAGATCAAAAACTATAAACAGTAAAACAGGGGAGAGGGAGGGGGAAGAATGGGGAGAAAGGTACAGGGAAAAAGCAGCATAAATAAAAGGTACAAAATAGGCAGGGGGAGGTTAAGAATAGTATAGGAAATGGAGAAGCCAAAGAACTTAATATGTACGACCCATGGACGTGAACTAATGGGGGGAGGATGCTGGATGGCAGGGCATTGGAGGAAATAAAAGGAGAAAAAAAATGGGACAACTGTAATAGCATAATCAATAAAGTATACATTTTTAAAAAAAGAAAATCCTTAAGGTACCTAGGAAAAAAGAAAGGAACCTATAAAGGAAAGCCCTTTAGATATCATCAGACTTCTCAGCAGACACTCCACAGGTCAGAAGAAAAGGAAAAGATATTCAAATGAATGAAAGACAGAAATTACTAGCCAAGAATAATACATCCAGAAAAGTTACCCTTTAAATATATAGGAGAAATATAGACTTTTCCAGACATACAGAAGCTAAGGGAATTTATCCCCAGAAGACATCCATTGCAGGAAATACTGTAAAGATCACAAAAGTATGAATAAGTCACCAACAGACTTACAGCATAAACAGGGACAATTTGTGATAATTCAAACATGAAAGAGAAGGTGGTAGAGGTCCAAATTTGC
Source organism: Pteronotus mesoamericanus (assembly GCF_021234165.1). NCBI lineage: Eukaryota > Metazoa > Chordata > Mammalia > Chiroptera > Mormoopidae > Pteronotus > Pteronotus mesoamericanus. The sequence continues at coordinate 584,191 of NW_026555129.1, read as the reverse complement.
AAGTAGGATGGAGGTCAGATGCATTAAAAAGAAAAAGGACAACTGTATATATGAAACTTTATTTTTCATAAACCACATACAAAACAATCACCTAAAACTGAGACACATAACTGAAAAAGAGAAAGCATATAGAAGCAGCATGATCTTGGCAGCTGCACTTGGTAGGGACCCATCCTGCACCTAAGGCAGGAAGATGGCTGTCACAAAGAAGATTGAAAAGTCACTGGAGCCGATCAACTCTAGGCTCCAACTTGTTATGAAAAGTGGCAAATATGTGGTAGGGTACAAGCAGATGAAGAAGATGATCAAACAAGACAAAGCAAAACTGGTCATAGTGGCCAGCAACTGTCCAGCCCTGAGGAAATCTGAAATAGAGTACTATGCCATGTTGGCCAAGACTGGTGTCCATCACTACTGTGGCAATATTACTGAATTAAGTACAGCATGTGGAAAATACTAGAGTATGCACACTGGCAATCACTGATCCAGGTGATTTTGATATCATCAGAAGCATGAAGGAACAGACTGGTGAAAAGTAAATCATGCATAATTTTTCTTTAATAAAACTGGCCAAAACTGGATTTAAACACTTGGGGGGGAAAAAAACAAGTGGGACCTCATTAAATAAGAAGCTTCTGCATGGCTAAAGAAAACATCAGCAAAATGAAAAGGGAGCCAACCATATGGGAAAATATATTTGCCAATGATACATCAGATAAAGGTTTATCTCCAAAATATATAAAGAACTCACACGACTCCACTCCAAGAAGACAAATGATCCTATTAAAAAATGGGCAAAGATATTTGTATCAGACAAAGTAGATTTCAAAACAAAGACCATAAAGAGAGACCCAGAGGGGCACTTTATAATACTTAAAGGAAGAATCTATCAAGAAGACATCAACATTGTAAACTTACATGCTCCTAATATAGGAGCCCCCAAGTTTATAAGGAAATTGTGGGATGACTTCAAAAAAGATATAGACAGCAACACACTGATAGTAGGGGATTTCAACACCCCACTGTCAAAAATGGACAGATCTTCCAAACAAAACATTAATAAACATATCGTGGGGCTGAATGACACACTGAATCAAAGAGAATTAACTGAAATATATAGAACCTTACATCCCAAAGAAAAAAATACACATTATTTTCAAATGCTCATGGCAGTTTTTCAAAGATAGACCACATGATAGGACACAAAGCAAGCCTCAGCAAATTCAGGAAAATTGAAATAATACCAAACCTTTCCTCAGACCACAAGGCCTTGAAACTTGAAATCAATCTCAAAGAGAAACTTCAAAAACTTGCAAACTCATGGAGACTGAACAGTTCACTATTAAACAATGGATGGGGCAATAATGAGATAAGAGAAGAAATCAAAAAATTTCTGGAAACAAATGAAAATGAACACACAACAGTCCAAAACCTATGGGACACAGCAAAGGCGGTCCTGAGAGGGAAGTTCATAGCAATACAGGCTTATCAAAAAAAGATAGAAACATTTCAAATAAAAGACCTACCACTACAACTTCAAGAACTGGAGAAACAACAACAAATAAACCCCAGAGCAAGGAGAAGGAAGGAAATAGTCAAGATTAGAGCAGAACTGAATGACATAGAGACAAAAAGAACAATTCAGAGAATCAACCAATCCAGAAGCTGGTTCTTTTAAAAGATCAATAAAATTGACAAGCCTTTAAGCAGACTCATCAAGTAAAAAAGGGAGAGGACCCAAATTAATAATATCAGAAATGAAAGAGGAGAAATAACAACTGAGACCACAGAAATACAAATGATCATCAGAAACTATTATGAACAATTATATGCCAAGAAATTTGAAAATCTTGATGAAATGGACAAATTTTTAGAAAAGTATGATCTTCCAGCACTGAAGGAAGAAGAAACAGAAAGCTTGAACAGACTGATAACAGCTGGGGAAGTTGATGCAGTAATCAAGAAACTCCCAGCACACAAAAACCCAGGGCCGGATGGTTTCACAGGAGAATTTTACAAAGCATTTAAGGAAGAGCTAACCCTTGTCCTTCTCAGACTATTACAAAAAAATCCAAGAGCAGGGAAGACTCCCAGACTCTTTCTATGAGGCCAGCATCACCCTGATCCCAAAACCAGATAAAGACCCTACAAAGAAAGAAAACTACAGGCCAATTTCGCTGATGAACATAGATGCTAAAATCCTCAACAAAATATTGGCAAACCGCATCCAGCAATACATTCAAAAGATTATCCAACATGATCAAGTGGGATTCATCCCAGGGATGCAGGGATGGTTCAATATATGCAAAACAGTAAACGTGATACATCACATAAATAAAAGAAAAGACAAAAACCACATGGTCATCTTGATAGACGCAGAAAAAGCATTTGACAAGGTACAGCACCCATTTATGATCAAAACACTCAGCAAAATGGGAATCAATGGGGCATTCCTCAACATAATAAAGGCCATATATGAAAAACCTACAGCCAATATCATACTCAACGGGCAAAAAGTGAAAGGTTTCCCACTAAGATGGGGAACATGCCAAGGATGTCCGCTCTCACTGCTTCTTTTGGACATCGCATTGGAAGTGCTAGCCACAGCGGTCAGACAAGAGAAAGAGATAAAAGGCATCTAAATAGGAAAGGAGGAAGTAAAGCTATCATTGTTTGCAGCTGACATGATAGTGTACATAGAGAACCCTGTAGACTCTACCAAAAAACTCCTCAACCTTATAAGTGAATTTGGCAAAACAGCAGGATACAAAGTCAACATTCAGAAATCAAAGGCATTTTTGTACACCAGCAATGCATTAGAAGAAGAAGAAATCAGAGAAAAAATGCCATTCGATATAGCAAGAAGAAAAATAAAGTACCTAGGCATCAATTTAACCAAAGACGTAAAAGACCTGTATGCAGAAAACTATATAACAGTGAAAAAAGAAATTAAGGAAGACACAAATAAATGGAAGCATATACCGTGCTCATGGATTGGAAGAATTAATATCATCAAAATGTCCACACTACCCAAAGCAATTTATAGATGCAACGCAATCCCTATTAAGATACCAATGACGTATTTCACAGAAATAGAACAGACATTTCAAAAAGTTATATGGAATGATAAACGACCCCGAATAGCCACAGCCATTTTGAGAAAGAAACACAAAGTAGGAGGGATCACAATACCAGACATCAAACTCTACTACAAAGCCACTATACTCAAAACAATTTGGTACTTGCACAAGAACATACCCATAGACCAGTGGAACAGAATAGAAAGCCCAGAAATAAGCCCAGGTCTCAATGGGCATCTACTATTTGACAAAGGAGGCAGAAGCATAAAATGGAGCCATAATAGCCTCTTCAACAAATGGTGCTGGGAGAGCTGGACGGCTACATGCAAAAAATTGAAATTGGATCATCAGCTGACACCATACACAAAAATAAACTCAAGATGGACAAAAGACTTAAATATAAGTTGCAACACCATCAAAGTCCTCGAGGAGAACATTGGCAGGAAACTCTCAGATATCCCACGTAGCAATTTTTTCACTGATATGTCTCCTAAAGCAAGGGACATAACGGAAAGAATAAACAAGTGGGACCTCATCAAAATAAGAAGCTTCTTCACGGCAAAAGAAAACCTCAGCAAAATGAAAAGGGAGCCAACCCTATGGGAAAATATATTTGCTAATGATACATCAGATAGAGGCTTGATCTCCAAGATATATAAAGAACTCACTCGACTCCACTCCAAGAAGACAAACGATCCAATCAAAAAATGGGCAAAGGACCTGGGCAGAAGCTTTTCCAAGGAGGAAATACAGAGGGCCCAGAGGCATTTGAAAGGATGCTCAGCATCACTAGCCATCAGAGAAATGCAGATCAAAACCACCACGAGGTACCACCTCACACCAGTCATAATGGCCATCATAACAGATCCACAAACAACAGGTGCTGGCGAGTCTGTGGAGAAAAGGGAACCTTAGTACACTGTTGGCGGGAATGTAGACTAGTACAGCCACTGTGGAAGGCGGTGTGGAGTTTCCTCAAAAAGCTGAAAATGGAACTCCCTTTTGATCCAGTGATTCCCCTGCTGGGACTATAACACCAAAACGCCAATACAAAAGAACCTATGCACCCCAATGTTCATAGCAGCACAATTTACAATAACCAAGTTTTGGAAGCAACCTAAGTGTCCATCAGTAGATGATTGGATCAAAAAATTATGGTACATATACACAGTGGAATACTATGCAGCAAAAAGGAAAAAAGAACTACTAAACTTCGCGACAGCATGGATGGAACTGGAGAGCATTATGCTAAGCGAAATAAGCCAGGTGGCGAAAAACAAATACCATATGATCTCACCTATAAGCGAAACCTAACCAACAATACAAAGATGCAAGGAAAATATGACCAGCAACACTGAAAGGAAAAGAAGTCAACAGAGACAAGAGGGAAGGAGGGAGGGACAGGCAGGGAAAGGGAAGGGAAGGGGAAAGTTAAGGAACATATAGCAAGAACTCATGGACAAAACCAAAGGGGCAGAGCTGAGGGAGGGAAGGAGGGACGGGGCAAGGGAAAGTGGTTGGGGGAAGGCAGAGACAAATGTATTTAAAAAGAAAGAAAGAAAGAAAGAAAGAAGAAAGAAAGAAAGAAAGAAAGAAAGAAAGAAAGAAAGAAAGAAAGAAAGAAAGAAAGAAAGAAAGAAGGAAAAGCCAATGTGGGAAAGGATTGAGAGAGGCAGGTTGGGGATGGGGGCAGGGGAAAATGGTGGCAGGAAGGTGGTGACAAATGAATTTAAACAGTAAAAAATAACAGTAAAAAAAGAAAACCCAAAAAGTTATTTACTATTTAATGGCAAAACAGTATAAATAGTAAAACAGAAAATTACCAAGAACCCCATCCCTCTATACACTATGTTTATTCTTTTACTATGATTTTTAAACATTGTTTTAGCCAGTTTGGAAAAAAAATAAAATATATAAAATAAAATATAAATAAATAAATAAATAAATAAATAATGGGCAAAGATCTGAGCAGACACTTCTCCAAGGAAGAGATACAGAAGGTCCAAAGACATTTGAAAGGATGCTCAGCATCACTAGCCATCAGAGAAATGTAAACTAAAACCACAATTAGATACCACCTCACAGTAGTCAAAATGACCATCATAAACAGATCAACAAGCAACAGGTGCTGGTGAGGCTGTGGAGAAAAGGGAACCCTAGTACACTCTTGGTGGGAATGCAGACTGGTTCAGCCACCATGAAAAGCAGTGTGGAATTTCCTCAAAAAGTTAAAAATGGAACTGCCTTTTGACCCAGAGATTCCGCTGCTGGGATTATACCCTAAGAATCCCAAAACACTAATTTAAAAGGACCTAGCACCCCAGTGTTCATAGCAGCACAATTTACAATAGCCAAGTATTGGAAGCAACCTCAATGCCCATCAGTAGATGAGTGGAACAAAAACCTATGGTATATTTACACAATGGCATACTACGCAGCAGAAAGAAAGAAAGAGCTACTTACCCTTCGCAATAGCATGGATGGAACTAGAAAGCATTATGCTAAGTGAAATAAGCCAAGGGGGTGAAAGACAAATACCATATGATCTTACATATAAGTGGAACTTAACCAGCAAAACTAATAAGCAAGGAAGATATCCAGCAACACTGAAAGAAAAAAGAAACCAACAGAGTCAAGAGATAAGGATGGGGGAGGGTGGGGGAAGGGAAGGGAAGGGTCAAGTCAAGGAATCTGTATAAAGGATCCATGGACAAAGCCAAAGTGGGGAAGGATTGAGGAAGGGAAGTGGGGGATGGGGGCAGGGGAAAGTGGTGGCGGGAAGATGGAGACAAATGTATTTGAACAAAAAATAAAAAGTAATTTAAAAAAAGAAGAAGAAGAAGAAAACATATGCAGTAAAATCTCAGACATTGCTTGTAGCAATATTTTTTCTGATATCTCCTAAGGCAAGAGAAACAAGAGAAAAAAAATAAACAAATGGGACTACCCCAAACTAAAAAGGTTTTGCACAGATAATTATTAACAAAATAAAAAGACAGTTCATTGAATCAGATAACAAATTTACAGATACATCTGATGAAAGGTTAATATCCAAAATTTATAAAGAACTTATAAAACTCAAAAAAACAAACAAAAAAAACCCACAAAAAATCCAATTAAAAATGGGCATAGGATCTAAATAGACACTTTTCCAAATAGGACACACAGACAGCCAGTAGATATATAAAAAGATTCTCAACATCACTAATCATTAGAGAAATGCAAATTAAAAACACATTGAGAAATTACCTCACACTGGTCAGAATGTCTATCATCAATAAATCAACAAACAAACGTTGGTGAGGATGTGGAGAAAGGGGAACCCTTTTTGCACTACTGATGAGAATGCATATTAGTGCATTCTCATCCACAGCCACTGTGGAAAGGACTATGGAGATACCTCAAAAGATTAGAAATGGATCTTCTTTTTGACCCAGAAATCCTACTTCTGGGAATATATCTAAAGGACAATCATCATGCTAAGCGAAATAAGCCAGGGGGCGAAAGACAAATACCATATGATCTCACCTATAAGCGGAACCTAACCAACAATGCAAAGATGCAAGGAAAATATGACCAGCAACACTGAAAGGAAAAGAAATCAACAGAGACAAGAGGGAAGGGGGGGGGCAGGGAAAGGGAAGGGAAGGGGAAAGTCAAGGAACATATAGCAAGGACTCATGGACAAAACCAAAGGGGAAGAGCTGAGGGAGGGAAGGAGGGAGGGGGCAAGGGAAAGAGGTTGGGGGGGAGGCAGAGACAAATGTATTTAAAAAGTAAATAAATTAAAAAAAATAAAAAAATAAAGGAGCCCAAAACACTATTTCTAAAGAATATAAGCACCCCTATGTTCATTGCAGCATTATTTACAATAGCCAAGATTCAGAAGCATCCCAAGTGTCCACCAGGAGATGAGTGGACAAAACATCTATGGTACATTTATACAACGGAATACTAGTGGGCCTTAAGACTCTCTCCTAAAAAAGAAGAGAATTTTACCTTTTCTGACAGTATGGATGGACCTGGAGAATGTTATGCTAAGTGAAATAAACCAGTGGGAGAAAATCAAATACCATATGATACCATTCATATGTGGAATCTAATGAACAAACTGAACTAACAAGCAAAATAGAGACTGACTCATAGATAGAGAGCAGGCTGACACCTCCAGGGGGCTTTTAGGGGATGGATGGATCAAGTGAAAAAGAGAAAGGACTCATGGACAGCACAAGAAGTTGGTGATCGATGTGGACGAGGGATAGGGGAGATGGAAGAGAGTATAAGGGGGATAAATAGGAATGGAAAAGTATAATAAAATAAAACTATTTTTAAAAAGCAGCATGAAATAACACCAAACAAAACAACAATACTTTATTTTTCTTGTTGCTATAGAAAATGAGATTGTTTTCCTGATTTCTGCTTCTAATATTTCATTGTTGGTGTACAAAAATACCTTTGATTTCTGAATATTGACTTTGTACCCTGCTGTTTTGCCAAATTGACTTATTAGGTCAAGTAGTTTTTTGGTGGAGTCTATAGGGATTTTTATGTACACTATCATGTCATCTGCAAATAATGATAGTTTTACTTCCTCCTTTCCTATTTGGATGCCTTTTATTTCTTTTTCTTGTATGATCACTGTGCCCTATCTCTGTGGGCAATTAATATTCAACAAAAGGGGCAGAAGCATAAAATGGAGTAAAAATAGCTTCTTCAACAAGTGATGTTGGGAAAGCTGAACAGCTGCATACAAAAAAAAAATGATATACAACTACCAACTTACAACATAAAAAAAATAAACTCAAGATGGATAAAAGACTTAAATGTAAGTCACAACACCATAAAAGTCCTAGAGGAGAACATTGGCAGGAAACTCAGATATTCCATGAAGCAATATTTTTACCAAATGTCACTGAGAGCAAGGAACATATAGAAAGGAATAAACAAATGTGATTTCATCAAAATAAGAAGTTTTTGCACAGCTAAAGAAAACATCAGCAAAATGAAAATGGAACCAACTATATGGGAAAATATATTTGCCAATGATACCTTGAACAAGGGCTTGATCTCCAAAATATATAAAGAACTCACATGACACCACTCCAGGACAACAAATAATCCAAGTAAAAAATGGGCAAAGGACCTAGACAGACACTTCTCCAAGGAGAGCATACAGAGGACTCAGAGACATATGAGAGTATGCCCATCATCACTAGCCACCAGAGAAATTCAAATTAAGACCTGTTGGGAAACACCGGGCCTGGTTTCAGAAGCTGTAACCCTGCCAACACGCTGGAGGGCCCCAACGTTGGAGATAATCAGGAGGCCTTGGAGAAAGAGGCTCCTGAGGAGACTTGGCCTGTTCCCCCCTAGCAGGGGCCTAGCCCCTGCCTCTCTGCTTTGCCATGGCTGGTCAATTAGCCCATGATGGGTAAGGGACCTCGCACTGAGGTTTTCAACCTAAGACAGGTGTTGGCCCAATTTTGACAGCAGATGAGAAATTGGGGGACATGGGGAAGAAGCAAAAAGGCCCCCACATCCCTCGGCTTGGCTTGGACATGGCCAGAGTCCTCATTGCAGACGAGAAGCTTATCTTTTGTGGTTCCTTCCCCCTTCTGGCTCAGGTTTGAAACAATGTGAGAGAAAAAACAGCCCTAAATCAGATCTAGCAGATCCCAGGTAATCAGGCCTGAAAATAAATTCTATAGAGTGTGCTCTGTTCCTCCCTCAAATCTCTGGTCAGTTCATGCTGCAAAGGACATTCACATTATTTATATCCCTTTCCTTGTCAAGACATTTGCTTTATTTACACCTTTTACCTTATATCTTTAAGACACCTTTAAGTCTACTTCTCCCTTAACGATAGTCTCTATTGTTGATTCTTGTTCCCTCTCAGACCCATGTAAATCACTGGTTTCCTGTCACCTGTTTTCCTAAAGGTATCTATTCTCTGTGAAACTTATCTTGCGAATGTAATGAGTTTATGTATGCTTTCCTGTTATATCACACTGATAAGATTTTCAATAAAAGCCTTGGAAGAAGGGACAATGGGGTCTTTCTCATTAGGGGGATGTGCCACAGCCTTCTCTGGTAGGAGAGAAATGCTCCCATCTGCTCCCCTGGGCAGAGAAGTATTTGTACATTTGTGTTTGTCCCTCTCATCCGTGACGACCCCTGGACCCCTGGACGGGCTCTGCAGGTTTCAGAGCCCTGCTCCCACCTCAGCTGGCCACAGGCAGTTTCCCTCAGGTTTCAGGGAGTACTGCATTCTCTGCTGCACTCTGCTGTAGCAGTGTGTCTTCTATAGCCTGCCATGCAGGTGCAACAAAGACCACAATGAGATATCACTTCACACTAGTCAGAATGGCCATCAAAAACAAATCAACAAACAAGTGCTGGCGAGACTGTGGAGAAAAGGTAACTCTAGTGCATTGTTGGTGGGAATGCAGACTGTTGCAGCCACTATGGAAAACAGTTTAGAATTTCCTCAAAAAGCTAAAAATGGAACTGCATTTTGACTCAGTGATTCCACTGCTGGGATTATACCCTAAGAACCCCAAAACCCTAATTCAAAAGAACATAGGTTCTTTTTGGCACCCCAATGTTAATAACAGCACAATTTACAATAACTAAATGCTGGAAGCAAGCTAAGTGCCCATCAGTAAATGAGTGGATCAAAAAACCATGGTACATTTACACAATGGAATACTACACAGCAGAAAAAAAGAACTACCCTCCACGACAGCATGGATGGAACCGGAGAGCATTATGCTAAATGAAATAAGCCAGGGGTTGAAAGACAAATACCATATGATCTAACCTAAAAGTGGAACCTAATCAACAAAACAAACAAGAAAAATATAACCAGCAACATTGAAAGAAAAAAGCAAACCAACAGTAACGAGAGGGGAGGTGGGAGCAGGTTAACAAGGAAAAGAAGGAGAAGGGTCAAGTCAAGGAACATGCATAAAGGACCCACAGACAAAGTCAAATTGGATAAGGAATAATGGTTGGAGGTAGAGGTGGGTGGGGCAGGGGAAAGTGGTGGCAGGAAAATGGAGACAAATGTATTTGAATAATAAGAAAATTCAAATGAATGGTGATCAATTACTAAAACAAGAAACACAAAACTTTTAAAAACTTTAAAAAAACAGAAACACAAAGGAAAAGAATCAATTAAGGCAGAGAGCTATCAGAAAACAAAAGATAAATTGGCTATAGAAAATTCTCATACATCAGTATTTACCATAAATGTAAATAGACTGAATTCACCAATAAAGAGTCACAGAGTAGCAGACTGAAAAATATGTACACACAAGTTTACATATATATAAACTTAACCACTCTGGCCAACTATAGACCAAGAGGTGACAGGTTTTGACTCCCATTCAGGGCACATGCTTGGGTTGTGCATTGCACATTCAGTCCTCCATCAGGGAGTGTGCAAGAGGCAACCAACTGTTGTTTCTCTGTCACACTGATATTTCTCTCCTCTCTCTATCTCTCTCTCTCCCCGACACACACCCTCTTTCTCCTCCCTCCCTCAATCCTACCCTCTCTTCTCCTCTTCTCCTTGGGTCAGTATTTTTTTTAAAAAACCTTAACCGTATGCTGCCTATAAGAGACACATCTAAGCTGCAAAACCAAAGGTAGATTTAAATTAGCAGGATGAAAATAATGCTCCAAGAAAATGGCATCCACAGAAAAAAGGTGTAGCTGTTCTTACATCTGACAAAAATGATTTCAAAATAACAAAGGCAATAACATAGGCCTTATATAATAAGGAAAGGGACATTATATCAAGACATACACTTCTTTTTTTTCTGATAACTATCCTTTTTTATTGTAAAGATTTTTTTAAGGGATTCTTTTTTTAATTAATACTTTTTTTCAAATACATTTTTCTCCGCCTACACCCCACAACTTTCCACTGCCTCGCTCCCCCCTCTCCCTCCCTCAATCCTTCCCCACTTGGGCTATGTCCATGAGTCCCTGCCCCTGCCATATATGTTCCTTGACTTGATCATTCCCTTCCTTTTCCCCACCCACCACTCCCTCCTTTCCTCTTGTCTCTGTTGGTTTCTTTTCTTTCTTTTTTTTTTTTCAGTGTTGCTGGTCTTATTTTCCTTGAATGATTGTTTTGTTGGTTAGGTTTTGCTTATACATGACATCATATGGTATTTGTCTTTCGCCCTCTGGATTATTTTGCTTAGTGTCATGCTCTCTTAGTTCAATCCATGTGTCACGAAGTATAGAAGTTTTTTTTCTTTCTGCTGCATAGTATTACATTGTGTAAATGTACCATAGGCTTTTGATCTACTGATCTACTGAATCATCTACTGATGGGCATTTAGGTTTCTTCCAACACTTGGCTATTGTAAGTTGTGCTGCTATGAACATTGGGGTGCAGAGGTTCCTTTGAATTGGCATTTTGGGATTCTTAGGGTATAGTGCCAGCAGGGGAATCACTGGATCAAAAGGCAGTTCCATTTTCAGCTTTTTGAGGAAATTCCACACTGCTTTCCACAATGGCTGCACCATTCTGCATTCCCACCAACAGTGCAGTAGTGTTCCCTTTTCTCTGCAGCCTCACCAGCACCTGTTCTTTGTTAATCTGTTTATGATGGCCATTATGACCAGTGTGAGGTGGTATCTCATTGTGGTTTTGATCTGCATTCCTCTGATGGCTAGTGATGCTGAGCATCCTTTCAAATGTCTCTGGACCTTCTGTATCTCTTCCTGGGAAAAGTGTCTGCTCAGGTCTTTGCCCATTTTTTGACTGGATCATTTGTCTTCTTGGAGTGGAGTCCAGCGAGTTCTTTATATATTTTGGAGATCAAACCTCTATCTGATGTATCATTAGCAAATATATTTTCCCATATGGTTGGCTCCCTTTTCATTTTGCTGATGTTTTCTTTAGCTGTGCAGAAGCTTCTTATTTTGATGAGGTCCCACTTGTATATTCTTTCCTTTATGTCCCTTGCTTTAGGGGACATATTGGTAAAAAAAAAAATTGCTGCATGGGATATCTGAGAGTTTCCTGCCCATATTTGCCTCTAGGACTTTTATGGTGTTGCAACTTATATTTAAGTCTTTCATCCATCTTGAGTTTATGTTTGTGTATGGTGTCAGCTGCTTATCCAATTTCAATTTTTTTCAAGTAGCTGTCCAGCTCTCCCAACACCATTTGGTGAAGACACTATTTTTACTCCAGTTTCTGCCCACTTTGCCAAATATTAGTTGCCCATATAGACCTGGGCTTATTTCTGGGCTTTCTATTCCATTCCACTGGTCTATGGGTCTGTTCTTGTGCCAGTACCAGATTGTTTTGAGTATAGTGGCTTTGTAATATAGTTTGATGTCCAGTATTGTGATCCTTCCTACTTTGTTTTTCTTTCTCAAAATTGCTATGGCTATTCAGGGTCATTTATGGTTCCATATAAATTTTTGAAATGTCTGTTCTTTTTCTGTGAAATACATCATTGGTATTTTAATAAGGATTGTGTTGAATCTATAAATTGCTTTGGGTAGTATGGACATTTTGATGATATTAATTCTTCCAATACATGAACACAGTATATGCTTCCATTTAACTGTGTCTTCCTTAATTTCTTTTTTCAATGTGGTATAGTTTTCTGCATACAGATCTTTTACCTCTTTGGTTAAATTTATTCCTAGGTACTTTATTTTTCTTCTTGCTATATCGAATGGTATTCTTTTCCTCATTTCTTCTTCTTCTATTACAAGGCTGGTGCAAAAAAATGCCTTTGATTTCTGAATATTGACTTTGTATCCTGCTATTTTGCCAAATTCACTTATTAGGTTGAGTAGTTCTTTTGTGGAGACTACAAGGTTTTCTATGTACACTATCATGTCATCTGCAAACAATGATAGTTTTACTTCCTCCTTTCCTATTTGAATTATTTTGTTTAATTTTCTTGTCTGATCCCTGTGGCTAGGACTTCCAATACTGAGTTGAATAAAAGTATTGAAAGCGGACATCCTTGTCATGTTCCCAATCTTAGTGGGAAAGCTTTTAGTTTTTGCCCGTTGAGTATGATGTTGGCTGTAGGTTTTTCATATATGGCCTTTATTACATTGAGTAATGTCCCATTTATTCACATTTTGCTGAGTGTTTTGATCATAAGTGGGTGTTGAACCTTATCGAATGCTTTTTCTGCTTCTATCGAGATGATCATGTAGTTTTTGTCTTTTCTTTTATTTATGTGATGTATTACGTTTATTGGTTTGCATATGTTGAACCATCCCTCCATCCCTGGGATGAATCACACTTGGTCATGGTGGATAATCTTTTGAATGTATTGCTGGATGCGGTTTGCCAATATTTTGTTGAGGATTTTAGTGTCTGTATTCTTCAGCGAAATTGGCCTGTAGTTTTCTTTCTTTGTCGAATCTTTATCTGGTTTTGGGATTAGGGTGATGCTGGCCTCATAAAAATTGTCTGGGAGTCTTCCCTCTTCTTAAATTTTTTGGAATAGTCTGAGAAGGACAGGGTTGAGCTCTTATTTAAATGTTTTGTACAGTTCTTCTGTGAAACCATCTGGCCCATGGCTTTTGTGTGCTGGGCGTTTCTTGATTGTTGCTTCAATTACCCCAGCTGTTATTGGTCTGTTCAAGCTTTCTGCTTCTTCCCCTTTCAGTGTTAGAAGATTATACTTTTCTAGAAATTTGTCCATTTCATTGAGGTTTTCAAATTTCTTGGCATATAATTGTTCATAGTAGCTTCTGACAATCCTTTGTATTTCTGTGGTATCAGTTGCTATTTCTCCTCTTTCATTTCTGATATTATTAATTTGGGTCCTCTTCCTTTTTTCCTTGATAAGTCTGCTTAAAGGCTTGTCGATTTTATTTATCTTTTCAAAGAACCAGCTCCTGGATTGGTTGATCCTTTGAATTGTTCTTTTTGTCTCTATGTCATTCATTTCTGCTCTGATTTTGACTATTTCCTTCCTTCTCCTTGCTCTGGGGTTTATTCATTGTTGATTTTCCAGTTCTTGAAGTTGTAGTGTTAGGTCTTTTATTTGAAATGTTTCTATCTTTTTAAGGTAAGCCTGTATTGCTATAAACTTCCCTCTCGAGACCGCCTTTCCGGTGTCCCATAGGTTTTGGACAGTTGTGTGTTCATTTTCATTTGTTTCCAGAAATTTTTTGATTTCTTCTCTTATCTCATTATTGACCCATTCATTGTTTAATAGTGTACTCTTCAGTCTCCATGAGTTTGCAAGTTTTTGAAGTTTCTCTTTGAGGTTGATTTCTGGTTTCAAGCTCTTGTGGTCCAAGAAAAAGTTTGGTATTATTTCAATTTTCCTGAATTTGCTGAGGCTTGCTTTGTGTCCTATCATGTGGTCTATCTTTGAAAAAGTTGCACGTGCATTTGAAAAAGTATGTGTATTTTTCTTCTTTGAGATGTAAAGTTATATATATGTCACTTAAGTCCATTTGATCTAATGCGTCATTCAGTTCCACAATACCCTTGTTGATGTTTTGTTTGGAAGATCTGTCCATTTTTGACAGGAGGGTGTTAAAATCCCCTACTATCAGTGTGTTGCTGTCTATATCTTTTTTGAAGTCATCCGAGATTTTCCTTATATATTTGGGCACTCCTAGGTTGAGTGCATATAAGTTTACAATGTTTATGTCTTCTTGATAGATTCTTCCTTTAAGTATTATAAAGTGTCTCTCTGGGTCTCTTTTTATGGCCTTTGTTTTGAAATCTATTTTGTCTGATACAAGTGTTGCTACCCCTGCTTTCTTCTCTTGCACATATGTGTGTGTGACAGCATATGTGTGTGAATGTTCTCTTATCCATTCAGCTATCCTGTGTCTTTTGATTGAGGCATTTAGTCATTACATTGAGAGTTATTATTGATAGAACCTTATTCATTTTTTCTCTTTGTACCTGTTTTTTCCTCTTTCTCACTCTTTTCCTTCATCTTCTTAAACCAGTCCCTTTAGCATATATTGTGGTGCTGGTTTGGTGGAGATGTATTTTTTTAGCCTTTTTTTGCCTGGGAAACTCCTTACTTCCCATTCTATTTTGCCTGAGAGCCTCGCTGGTTAGAGCAGCCTTGGCTGTAGGCCCTTGCTTTTCATTACTTGGAATACTTGTTGCCATTCCCTTCTGGCTTGTAGTGTTTCTGTTGAGAAGTCAGCTGCTAGTCCTATCGGGGCTCCCTTGTAAGTTACTCCATTTCTCCCTTGCTGCCTTTAGGATTCTTTCTTTGTCTTCGATATTTCCCATTTTAATGATGATGTGTCTTGGAGTGGGCCTCTTTTGGGTTTTTCTTCAATGTAGCCCTCTGTGCTTCCTGGACCCTTGAGACCTTTTCTCTCGTCAAATTGAGGAGGTTTTCTATCATTACTTTTATTATCCCTTGCTCCTCTTCTTCTCCTTCTGGTATCCTTATTATGTGGATATTATTGCAGTTCAGGTTGTCCTGCATTTCCCTAAATGCCTCTTCAATTTTTTTTAGTCTTTTTTCCATTTCTTGTTCTTTCTGGGAGCTTTTTTCTACCTTATCCTCCAGCTCACCAATTCGATCCTCTGCTTCATCTGGCCTGCTTTTGATTCCTTCTACTGTGTTCTTCAATTCAGAAATGGTATTCTTCATTTCCTCTTGTTTCCTCTTGATAATTTCTATGTCCTTTTCCAGGTTGATATAGTTTGCTGTACATTCCTGATAGTTTCTCTGCAGTTTCTCATAGTTATTTTGAGCCGGCTGAGCTCATTGATCTTCCTTATTGCCATTGTTTTGAATTCAATATGTGATAGTTTCCTTGCCTCTATTTCATTTAGCTCTCTCTGTGGGGATTCCTCCTTTCCCCTCATGTGGCGGGAACTTCCTTTTCTTCCCATTTTTGTGAGAGTCTACTACTACTACTACTACTATTATTATTATTATTATTATTTTGCTTCTGCTTCAATTGATCCATCTAGATTTACTGTCTTTGTTGATTAAACTTCTCTGGTAGTAGACGGGTATTTTTATGTATTTGTTTTTTCTTTACTCTTCTTCCTGGGTTTGCCTTTGTTGTTGTCAGTTGTTGACCCTATCTGACCTTGGGCCATTTGTTTGAACCTTCCAGGAATCCACTGTCTGTCTCTGTCTCCTGTGATTGTCAATCTGGTCACTCTGTCCTCATCTGCCAGGCATAGGCACCACAGGTCGGAGCAGTGCCTCCTGATGGTAGGACTATCACTCCCTTATAGGCTGCTGTCACTCAGGGGAGTAGTCTGCCTGAGCAAGATGGAGATCGTGGACTAGGGAAGAGTCAGCACCAGGACTCCCCAATGCCTCTATCTCCAGTCTCTCCTTGAGTGTCTCTGGGCAGCTCTGTGCCCCCTTTGGCAAGGGATCCACTATTTCTGTGGACCACTCTGCTCTTGCCAGCCTGCACGGGCACTGATCTGCACCCGCCCTCGCCGGCCCGTGTGGTGCCGGCCATCCCGAGCCCTTGCCCACCACTCGGGCGCTGGTCCACATTCGCCCTTGCCAGTTCTCGCGTGCCCTCATCAACCCGTGCAGTCTCAGGCCCAGACGTGTCCTCACCATCCCCGTGGATGCCAGCCTGCCCCAGCCCTTCCTGGCCCCTGAGCATTGGTCTGCACATGCCCTTGCCAGCCTCCACACTGCCCTCACCAGCCCACACATGCCCTCATTGGCCACTTGCCCAACTGCACTGGGTGGTTTGGGGCTTTCTATTGTGTGCTTCCCCGCTTTTGGCTCTTTAGGGGCATGGCCTACCCATGCACAATAGAGACTATGGAAAGGGGAAGGAGTCGGACCCCTGGTTCCTCATCCCATTCTTTCCCCAAGGCCACCTGTGTACAGTCTCTTCTCAAGGGTCTCTGTGCAGCTGTGTGTGCCCTTTGGCAAGGGATCCTCTATTTCTTCCAGCCAGTCTGCACTCAGCCCCCAGCTCACATGTGCACAAGCCATGTGCAGAGCACACAAAAGGCAGGTTAATTGAATCTCTTATGCCTGAGTGAGATGGTAGCTGCAGACCGGGAGGTGAGTTATCACTGGGGCTCTGCTGGCCACCTTCTCAGTTCTCTTCACAAAGTTTTCCTCACCAATCTTTCCTCAGGCACTAGCCCACTCTGCTGCCTCCTCTACCCAGATCAAGGAAGGCAGCTGTCACTGCAATTTTTTATGTTGGCCCTTTAAATGTCCCTTTGCATCTCTAGCCACCTGTCTCTGGCAGAGAGCACACCTAAGCTTTTCAGGGTTGTGTTTTGTCTGTGTGTTTTCCTGGTTTCAGCTGCTATAGTCTAGAGGTCCCTGTTTATTATTCAGACCCTGTTCTTAGGGGGATCCAACTGGCCATTTCAATGTCCCTCTTGTGATGGTACCCCGTGGGCACCCATCCCACCTTCTCAAGCCTCCACCACACTTCTCACCCATTCACATGTGTGAAAGTTGATTCCACTGTCTATCCACAGCTCCAAGGCTCCTCTCCCTCTATCATTCTGTTGTTTTCCAGTTGATTTCTCCACTATTTAGTCACAATTCCAGCTTGGTCTTGGGAAAAGGTCAGCATGACTCCCAATCACTCCTCCACCATCTTTTTTCCCCAAGACATACACTTCTTAATATGTTTATACCCTATCAGGGAGTATGAAAATGTATGAAGCAACTATTAACAGAACTAAAGAAAAAAACTGACAAAAACACACTCATAGTATGGGCTCTAAATACTCCATTGACAGGTTTATATAGATTATCCAAACAGAAAACCAATTAAAAAATATTAGCCATAAATGACACATTATACCAAATAGACAAAATTTATAGAGCCTTTCATTCCAAAACATCAGATAATATACATTCTTCTCCAGTGTATATGAAACATTCTCAATGATAAACCTTAAGTTGTTTCACAAAACTAGCCTCAACAAATTCAAGATTAAAATACCAAGCATATTCTCTAACCACAATACTTTGAAATTAAAAGTTAACTGCAAATAGGAAATAAAGAAACACACAAACATGTGGAGATTAAACAGCTCTCTGTTACCAAACCCAACCAGTAAGGGGGTGGGGTGGGGTAGTACTACTGTCCACCTACCAGGCAAATCTCCAAAATCAGATGGCATGGAAAGGAAAGTAATCTTTTATTTGACAATCATAACAAAAGTAAAGGGAAGAAAAATAACAAATAGCTATTTAAATATTTGTGGCAATCATATAATATGAAATAATGGCAAATTTCTGCCTCATAGCCCATTTCCTCTAAGACACCCAAAGAAAAATCACTCTGCCACTCTCTCCAGCTCTGTTCAAGGTTGCACTAAGAACATCTTCTCCCACCCAAAAATATCTCAAACATAAGTGGCTTAGCTGGTCTCTAGTCACCATCTAGCTTCAGGGATCTTTCAGAGTTTGTATGTGTAGGTCTCCTACACACAGTGTGCTGTCCTCTTCCTACCATCCACTCATAGGCCCATGCTAGTGACTATTGGCAGGCTTGTTGCTGACCATTGACATGCTTCCCCATCAGAGAAAGGTCACGGGACATCTGGCCATTGACAAGTCTGCAAGGGAGAGGGTTTTGGAGCCTGCAGCCATTGACAGGTCTGTGTAGGTAAGGGGAGAAATCCAGGGCCTGTCCGTGACAGGCTCTCACTGGCAACTGTTGACAGGCCTGCACCAGGAGAGGGGCTCAGGGCCTGCCACTGACAGGCTTAAGTTGCATTGTAATGGGTTTACATTTTGAGGCATGGGGCTTGCCATTAACAGGCTCTGAGCCTCCTCCCTTCCTCTCCTACCATCCCTAATGTCGGGGGCCTAGGACTTCCAGCCCCAGCTGGGAAGGAGGGAAGATCAAAAGGAGCTGCATCTGCATGCTCCTTCTTCTGTTTTAATTCAATCTTCCCCACCCCCAGAATATCTTTCGCGCCCCAGCATCACTAAACGCCTACCCCATTTTCAGGGACAGGGTTCCCTAGTATGATCCCTCCCTCTTTTAATACTCAGGACACTCGTAACCTTAGAAGGACAAATGAACAAAGATCTTGTTCTTCTGTAACTACTTCCTGCTTGCCAAGAATGTAGTTCTACCTATCCTCTGGTCCAGAGGTCCCTAACAGAAGGGGTTCTGTGGTACAGGGGAGTCTTCACACCAGGGAGAAGAATCTTGCAAGGTCCAGGTATGTTGGTTGTCATTGGAAAGCAGTGTGCACAATGTCCAAAGGATTGCAATTCTGGACAGGCTGACAACCTTGTTTTATTCTGGAGGTGACAAATTTAGCAAGAGGGTTAGAAGGAACAATAAAAGCCAGAACAACTAAAGAACCAATGTAGGGGCTGTTATAATTGCCCCCTTTTAACACTTCTAGACTTTTTCTGTCCAAACCATTAACACAGAAAAGAAAATCAGCTTTAAAATGAAGCCAATAATCTGCCTCATACTTTACCAACTCAACCATCTAGCCCAGCCAAACCATTGAGTCTTAAGAGGTGGCAATGCAGGTGGGTTTCTCAAGTGGGGCCTACACCATCTCTAAGTCTGCAAGACTGTCTTTTGGGAAAACATTCAGGTGCAAGTCCTTTGCTGGAATAGTATCAGCAGTGACAATTTGACAAAATCCGTCATGTCAACTTCTAAGTGAAAACACACTTTGAGGACAGTTAGCTGCACTAAAGTCCAATATTCACAATTATCTTTATGCCTTATATCTTTTGCTACTTTACTTTCCAACTTAATATGAAGTTTTAACCTTTAAAAATCTTAATTTCTATATGAAACAGGAGTAAAGCAAAGACAAAGTTCCAAAAGGGGGGGGGCAGGGGAGGTGAGACTAGAACCTGTCTTAGAATCTTGACTCATACCCACTGGTCACACTAACGGGTTAGATTGTCTTTCTCCTATGTCCAAATGGCACGAAGCCCAAATGGCAAATACTCTTTTGCCCCAAATGGTACCACAAATGACCTTTGTGAGGTCCAGATGGCATGAAACCCAGACAGCAGAAACATTCTCTCACCCCATCTAGTATCACAAATGACCTTTACAAGGTCCAGATGGCATGAAGCCCAGATGGGAGATACTAAACGGCTAAGTTCCCTTTAGTCCCCACAAGTTCATTAAGAACCAATAACTAAGGGGTTTGTTTTTTTTTTTTTCATGTCAAGTTAAAGCTCCACAACTTTCTATATTCATTCAGATCAAGTAACCAAAAGTCCTTAGATGTGCAAACACATAAATAAAATGAAGGAACACTGTCACTTTTCATAGGGGCCTGCTGTCTTCTTCCAAAAGAAAATTCCAAATCTCTTTCTAGAGTGCAGGTCCAGCTGTCCTTCTCCCCATCAACCACAGCAGCAGAGTCCAAATCCTCCTCTGGTGGCGCCTATCTTATCTGTGTGTGGTGGATACAAGGCTTAATTCCTGAGAGATTTAGAGAAGAGTGCATTGTCAGTAGGATATGATAGGGACCAATCCATTGCTCGGCTAGCTGCTACTCAGGTCCTTGAATATTCCAGGTCTTTAGTAAGACTCAGTCTCCATGTTGGAATGGGTGCAGGGGCTCATCAGATAGATACACATACCTGCAATGAGCAAACTTGTGCAAAATGGTTAGTGCTTGCCTTAAATGTTGCACATATTACTTAATTTTTGACTCATGCCCCAAATCTAGGCATGGTGCTCCCATAACTAAGATTGGGAAGGATATCCCATAAACTATTTCAAAAGGGCTTAACGTAGGCCCTCTTCTGGGTGCAGCCTTAATCCAAAACAAAACAATGGGGAATGCCTGATCCCATTTCAAATGTGTTTCTTGATACAGTTTTGTCCAGTTCTTCTTTACTGTGTTATTAATTTTCTTAGTCTTTTCTATAGATTGAAGTTCTCCAAGATGCATTTAATTTCCATCATATTTTCAGTGCCTGCCCAACCTTCTGGGAGATCTCTGAAGTGAACAACAGTCCATTGTTGCTCTGAATGCTGTGAAGAAGTCCAAACCCAGAAATCATTTCTTTAAGTAAAAGTTTTGCTACTTCAGTCACCTTCTCAGTCCTAGTGGAGTATGCCCCCACCCATCCAGAAAGTGGCCACAAAAACCAATAGAAACTGAAGTTCCCTTTGGTTTTAGTCATTTGTGTAAATTCCACTTGCTAGTCTTCAAATGGACATAACCAATTATACTGTACTATCTTCTCTGCTTGGGCATGCTCTTAGAATTGTTTTTGGAACATATCTGACAGACTTGAGTGATCCTCTGAATGTTTCTCTGCAAAGGAGGGCCCTTCAAATGTGGCCTAATAAAGTCCATTAAAACATCTCTTCCATAATGGGACCCTTCGTGTAGGTGTTTGAGGATAAGATACAATGGAGCCTCAGGGAGTAAGATCATAAAATGGGTGTTGTTCTTCCATATAGAATTAGGGTTAGTGTTAGTAAATCCCCATTCATGGGCCCATTCCTCATCTCATTCTGTATAACAGGACTTAAATTTGACAAGTCCAAACAGAGGATTAAAGCCCCCAGGTGTGGTGGTCCTCCAGCTGCCTTTCTTGCTGCTTTATCAGCAATTTGGTTTCCTGGGATCATTTTGAAACCATCCCTTTGGCATCCTGGGAGGTGCATTATGACAACTTGCTCTGGTAGATTCTAGCCTCTAGCAACTGTAAAATCTCATTGGCATATTTGACATCCTTGTTTCCCAAGATTAAAAGTCCTCTTTTTCCATGTTGCTCCATGGGCATGAACTACCCTGAAGGTATACTTGGAGTCTGTGTAGATGTTAATCTTCTTTCCCTGGAACAGTACTATGGCTCTCATGAGGACTGCCAGTTCAGCCTTCTGCACTGAGGTTCCTAGTGCAAGGGCTTGGGTTTCTATTACCTTATCTATGGTTGATACCATGTACCTGGCTTGTTGGCCATTGTCCATGATGCTGCTCCTGTCTGTTTACAGCTCCCAGTCTGGTGCCACCATTGGTTGGTCCTGTAGCTCTGGTCCATAAGAATAAACTTGGCCTATAATTTCTAAGCAGTCATGCTGGAGATCTGAGTCTCCCTCTCTTTTCTGGAAATAGGGTGGCCAGACTGAAAGTTGTGGTAGTATGCAAAGTAACACTTGGGTTGTCCAACAAAATGGCTTGGTATTTTCACATGCTCCGTGCTGTCAGCCAAAACCCTTTCTGTTTCAACAGAGTCAGGGCCTGGTGTGATACCAATGCCATGGTAGTCTGTCCAAAAGTAAACTTCTCAACTTCCTGTAAGATGTCACAGGTAGCTGCTACTCCCAGGAGGCATAGCTTCCATCCCTTTGTCATGTGATCCAACTTGTTTGAGAGATAGGCTATGGGTGTAGGGATGTTTCCCAAGTCTGAGTTAGTAATCCCAGTCCAATGTCCTGCCTTTCTTGAATTTACAATTTAAAAGGCTTCTGTATATTGGATGATCCTAGTGAGGGAACCACAAATAACTTTTTCTTCAAGGTATAAAATGGTACCTGACAATCCCTTGTCCACTAAAAAGATTCAGAGACCAGTCCTTTCAAGGAATCATAAAGTTTGGAATCAAAATTCAGCAGAACCCTATAATCCATAAGAACTCATGAAGCTTCCTTCAGTTCTCTGGGATTTTTAGTGTAGAAATGGCTTGTTTTTTTATCCATCATCATGCTCCCACTACCCTGTTTCAGTTGAAATCCCAGGTATGCCACCTCCAGTTTGCAAATCTGGGCCTTGTGAGGCAATACCTTATATCCCCTTTCTGCCAAATGATTTAAAGCTGTGATGGTGTTGAGTGAACAATCCTCATAGGTATTTATAGTTATCATACAAAATCTGTCTGGAAAAATTCCAGCTATTGTTAATATAACAAGAATGGTTTGTACAATATTGATGTACAATATTGTACCTGGCAGCCAAAGAGAGTTGACTGGAATGCACATATGTGAACAATGACAACTGCATGGTACTAGGCAGTGGAAGCAGTAAACACTGTTGAATTAACATGTGTACTGTGTAGCCATCACATTCAAAATGACTGATTGAGTAAAGCAATAAACCTGCATCAAATTCTGCATTAAGCTTGAATATTCCTCTGAAGATATTATTCATGTAAATCAGAAGGCCACAGCTAGGGACAACTGGTAATTGGAAGCTTCATTATGACAATGCACCTGCTCATGCATCAGAACTTATGAAGAGTTTTTTGGTGAAACATCAAATCACCCAGGTGACTCAGCTTCCCTACAGCCCAACTTCTGGTTTTTCCCAAAATTAAAATCACCTTGGAAAGGGAAGAGGTTTCAGACCATTGATAAGATTCAGGAAAATACAACAGGGCAGCTTATGGTGATTAGGAGAACTCTGTGAGGTCTTCAGGTGCCTACTTTGAAGGGGACTGAGGCATCTTTGTCCTATGTACAATGTTTTTTGTATCTTGTATATTCTTCAATAAATGTTTCTATTTTTCATATTACATGGCTGGATATCTTCTGGAAAGAACTTGTATGTCACCTACATATTACAAAAGAACTCTTGATCTCAACTGAATACTCATTAAGTCCTTGGTTAACACTTCACTGAATGTAGTTGAGGAGTCCTTATACCCTTGCACAGCATAGTCCAGCAGTATTGGAGTGTGGCTTTTGTTTCTGTGTTGTGACATTCAAAGGTGAACAGTAGTTGAGCCTGTTCATCTATTGGGATGCAGAAAATGGCATTTTTCAAGTCTAGGACCAACAACCATGCTCTATCTCCAGACGCCATGGTCAACAGAGTGTGGGGTTGGGCACCATGAGATGAATGTCCTACACAATGTCACTTTTGGCTCTAAGATTCTGTACAAATCAATATTCATTAAAGTGAGGGTTTTTTGACAGGCAAAATGGAAGTGTTATAGGGAGACTAACATGACTGAAGTATTCCCTATTTTAAGAACTTTGCAATATTGGCTGAATCCCCTCTAAAGCCTCCTTTCTGAGGACATACTGTTTCTTCTGTGGGATCTGTGCCCCTTCCTTTAAGTTGACTTTTATGTGTTGGTAGTTACCAACTTTACCTGGAGTTCCATCAGCCCAAACAGTTTGATAAGCCTGCTCATAGGTCAGGTGGGAAGAGTTCAACTCCAGGACCTTCTGGGCAAATCAGAGTGCCTAGAGCTGATGAGCATGTTTGAATGACATGTCTATAAATAGTTGCTACTTTTCAGGAGAAAAAGTTACTTGTATGAGCAATTTTAAAGTAAATCTCAGCCCAGCAAAGGAATGGGACAATCTTGAATATAGAGAAAACTGTACAATCCTCTGATCCACAGGCTGGCATTCTAAGAGTTGAAGGAATACCTGTTTTTGTAATTGTCCAGTCACTCCAGTAACCTTTACTGCATCTGAACTTTTCTTAATTTCATATTCAACACCAAATACATACATATAGATGATATAGATAAATATAGAGATGATATAGCTATAGATTAGATATAGATATAGATATAGATATAGATATAGATATAGATATCTCGTATCTACAGGGAAATCAGTTGGCTTATTCCCCATGATTAAGTGTACCTGGGGCTCATGTGGAAAATAGTACTAGGTTAGGAAAAGTCCAAGGGAGCCCCTGGGCCTCCTCATTTATCATCAGACTCCCTCATCTTTTTAGCTTTTCTCAGCAAGTTTTTTCATCTATACTTTCCCTTTTGAGTTTCTGGCATTCTTTTTCCCAATGGCTTTCCTCCTTGAAGTAGGCACATTTATTTGTGCCTAGTAGACCTCTCTTTTCCTCTTTATGTTCCCACTTCTTCTGATTTCACCACCCTGTTTCTAAGAACACCATGACCTACTATATCTTCCTTGCTTCCTGGGCATTGTAGACTTTAAGGCTACATCTACCCACTGAGAGGGATTCATTCCCAATGTCCCACCTAAACCCTGAAGCTTCTTTCTAATATCTGGGCACTTTGCCCAGTAAAGGTCATGTCCACCATTCACACATTCTCTGGTGCTTGGCAATCAGTATCAGTGTGCTTTCTATAGGCCTGACAGATCCTCTCTAAAAGTTCAAAATGGTCATCTGGCTTTTGTTGAAAGGTCTGTATCATATTCAGGCCCTTCTCCTTGGGCACCCCTTTCTTAAGCCTTTCCAGTATGTACTTTCTGTAATGTTCCTGGAAAGCTAGGCCCCCACTATTAGGGTCAGGCTCTTTCAGCGAAATTGCCCCAGCTGAGTTATATGGTCTAATTGGGGTTCTCTTGGTGGAGACATTGGGTCTCTTCATTTTTCTCATTTATAACCAGCCATCTCTCACCTGTGGTTAACAAGATGTTAAGGAGAGCCTACACATCTGCTGAGTTTGCATGATGAGTGGTAAAAATAGAGGCAATAATATCTGTCATTATCTGAGGATCCTTCCTATATGAGGAGTTGGAATTCTTTCAATTAATTAAATCTGAAGTGGAGAATGAAGAGTTTGGACCCAATAGTAGCCAGTAGGTTTGCCTTTCTGAGTTACTCCACCTATAGCTACTTCTTCAAAGGAAATGGCCTTGCTCTGGATAGGGAGGGTCCCTGGCCATATTAGGTGCCCTGATGGATCTTTGAGGGGGAGACCTGTCCCTTCTCATACAGGGCTTGAGCCATTTGCTCTGTGGGCCCCATTCCAGGAGTAGCTAGCAGATGGGCTGGTGATGAGGAAGGTCCTCCTGTCACCAACCCTGAGTCCCCTGGATGCAGGGCATTGATAAGGTTTATTTCATCATTCACATTTTCTTCCTGTGTCTTACTATCAGGAAAGAGGTTTCAAGGCCCCTTCCTTTCTCTGCACCATCAAGCAGACCTCTGACTCTGGTGAAATTCTATTATGCAACAACATAAATGCCTTCACATAATGGATTTCATTCCATTTGTATAACTGTTGGCAATACTGTTATACAAATACAATTACATATCAATTATGTATCAATTACATAATGATATAGTAACCTAGGGAATCATCCATGGGTCACCTTTCTCCACAATCCAAAACATGCAAAGGCCACACCGTATTACAATAATAAACCAATACTTTCTTGGACATTGGATAATAGCAGTACATGCTACAGTCCACCAAAATCCTACTCAGTGGGCTCCCTCCATGAACCAGCACAGAATTACCTTTATTGGCCCAGGTGTACAGGCCTAAAGCAATGACAAAAGAATGCAAGCAAACTGAACATATAAGCAAAACTTGAACCTACAACTCCATCTCACAAGCAGGTCTTGGAGCCCTATCTTCTGATGCTGCAAATTGTTCCCTCCAAACTTCAGGGGTTCCTCACCCACCCCTAGCCACATGGCCTTCCTCAGCCAACCCTCACCCAGACCACAGTTCACAGCTCTAAACCTCAGGTGATCCTTCATCCTTCTTAGAGTCTATTCCCTCCACAGACCCATTTTCTTTCCACCTTCCAGGAACATTTAGGCACTGGACACCCCTAGTGAAAGTGCAGAGAATTTACGAGCATCTTGGAAACCCCACAGTCTCACTTTCAAGGGGTGGACCTGCCACTTGTGGCTACGGTGCTGGCAGAATGGTCATTTTATATTATAGAACCCAGCCCATAAGGTGGGGGGGGGGCAGTCTTATAGCTTGCCACCTACCAGGCAAATCTCGAAAGACAGAGTTCAGTGGAAAGGAAAGAATCTTTTATTTAATAATCATAATAAAGCTAAAGGGAAGAAAAACAACAAATATCTAGTTAAATATTTGTAACAATTATATAATTTTAAATAATAGCAAGTTTCAGCCTCAAAGCCCATTTCCTCTAAGACACACAAAGAAAAATCACCATCATTCTCTGCCAGCTCTGTTCAAGGTTGCACCAGGAACCTCTTCTCCTACCTAAAGTATCTCAAATATAGGTGGCTTAGCTGGTCTCCAGGTACCATTTGCTTCAGGCATCTTTCAGGGTCTGTCTCCAGTCACTGTTTGCTTCAGTAGTCTTTCAGGGTCTGTGTGTCCAGATCTCCTATGCATAGTGTGCTGTCTTCTTCCTACATCCATCCACGGGTCCATGCTAATGACCATTGGCAGGTCCACTGATGATTATTGACACACCCCCAACCAAGGGAGTGGTCCCAGGTTTGTGGCCTTTGACAGGCCAGCGCAGGGAGCACATGGCCTGCTGCTGATAGACCCACACTGCATTGTAATGAGGTTTAAATTTTGAGGCAGGGCACCTGAAGCTGACATTCCAAGCCTTCCCCCTCCCCTCTCACTCTTCCTAATGTCTGAGGCTTAGGACTTCCAGCCCATGCTGGAAAGGAGAAGAAATTAAAAGAGGCTGTGTTTTTGTGCACTCTGTTTTTAAAAAAATCACTCTCCTCCCCTAGAATCTCTGGCATGCCTCAGCCCCACTCAATCCCTTCCCTATTTCTGGACTGGGGTCCCCTGTCACAATGCTACTAAAAAAATG
This sequence comes from Pteronotus mesoamericanus, assembly GCF_021234165.1. NCBI lineage: Eukaryota > Metazoa > Chordata > Mammalia > Chiroptera > Mormoopidae > Pteronotus > Pteronotus mesoamericanus. The sequence continues at coordinate 556,679 of NW_026555129.1, read as the reverse complement.
ACTGGATCAGAGAAGAAATAAAAGATAAGATTTAAAAAAAATAGAGAGCAAGACAAATGAGAATGACAATGTGACATATCAAAACTTCTTGGATGCAGCAGAAGCAGTAATAAGAGAAAGATTGATATAATTACAGGCCTATCTCAAGAAACAAGAGAAATCCAAATAAACATCTTAACATTACATCTTAACTAGAAAAAGAACAAAAGCACATCAAAGTCAGTGAAGAAGAGAAAATAAAAATTTTTTTAGAGCAGAATTTAATGAAATATAGAACAAAAAGGACAAAAGAATCGAGATGGTGGAAGAGTGAGTGGAAGTCACACTGACCTCCCCCCAGGACCAACCTGGAATTACAACTAAATTGTGGAGAAATCACCTGAAAAGAACAACTGAACAGCAGCAAAAGAGGAGCCTTATAACTTCGGACAGACAGAAGAATCAGCTTTAGCACAAACTAACTGGTAAGGAGTGAGATAAAGGAATTACTTCTTGGTCTTTTGGCTAAGATCAACTGAGTGCAATAGAGGCTCAAGAGGTGGGCAGGGCACCCACAGGCAGCAGCAAAAGAAGGATATTGAAATGGCCAGTTAGATCCCCCTGAGAAGAGTGGGGTCTAAACCATAAGCAGAGATCTCCAGCCTACAACACCAGAGCCCAAAAAGTAAACAGGTAACAGCTAGCTATGAAAAGCAGCAGGGTTTCTCTCTTCCAGAGATGGGCAGATGGAAACACAAAGAGCTGTTTAAAGGATCAACACATAAATTTTTATTTGCAGCCACTCACCCTTGGGCTTTGACAAAGGCGGGGACAGAGTGGGCTAGAGACCCCAGAGGGAAGACTGGGGAAGGAGGCTTTGGGGAGAGAACTGAGAGAATAGCCGGTGGCATCCCAGTGCTGCCTCCTCCCCCATAGGGCAGCAGCCATCTTGCTCAGGCAGACTACTCCCCTGAGTGGTAACAGTGTGAGAGGACACAATAGCCCTGCCCTCAGGAACGACTCTGCCCTGCACTATGGTGTCTCTAAGACAGCCTGCTGAGTGCAGAGTGACTAGATTAACAGCTGAAGAAGATAGCCACAGACAGTAGATTCCTGGAAGTCTCAAACAGACTGCCTAAGGTCACATAGGGTCAACATCTGATATCATCAGAGATGGATCCAGAAAGATAAAAACACCAGTCTCCTACCATAGAAGTTCACACCACAAAGTCAGGAAATCAAGACAGATCAATTTAAGAAGCAGAAACAAAAGACAAGAGTCTCACAAATAATGAGAAGACAAAGGAACACTCCCAAGTCAAAGAGAAAGGAAGGACCCTACAAAGAGAACTAAATGAAACAATGGCAAGTAAACTATCAGATATTGACTTCAAAACAATGGCAATAAGGAAACTCAATGAGCTCAGTGAGCTCAGAAAGAACCATAAAACACTACAGGGAAAGAAAAAGGAACTTACTGCAAACTATATCAACATGAAAAAGGACATAGGAACTATCAATAAGAGACAAGAGGAAATGAAGAATACAATTTCTGAATTGAAGAACACAGTAGAAGGAATCCAAAGCAGGCTGGATGAAGCCGAGGATCAAATCAGTGAGATGGAGGATATGGTAGAAAGAAGCTCCCAGAAAGAGCAAGAAATGGAAAAATGACTCAAAAAGAATGAAGAGCCATTTAGGGAAATGCAGGACAACCTGAAACGTAATAATATCCATATAGTAGGGATACCAGCAGGAGAAGAAGAGGAGCAAGTGATAGAGAACCTGTTAGAAAAAGTAATGATGGAAAACTTCCCATCAATTGGAGGAGAGAAAAAGTCACCAAGTCCAGCAAGCACAGAGGGTCCCATTCAAGAGGAACCCAATGAGGCCTATTCCAAATCACATCATCATTAAAATGGCAAATATCAAAGACAAACAGATAATCCTAAAGGCAGCAAGGGAGAAAGAGGTAGTAACATATAAGGGAGCCATGATACAGCTAGCAACTGACTTCTCAACAAAAACACTGAAAGCCAGAAAGAAGTGGCAAGAAATATTCCAAGCCATGAACAGCAAAGGCCTGCAACCAAGACTGCTCTACGCAGCAAGGCTCTCAATTAAAATGGAAGGTGAAATAAGGAGTTTCCCAGACAAAAGAAGGCTAAAAGAATACACCTCCACTAAACCAGCAATGCAAAATATGCTAAAGGGACTGCTTTATGAAGGTGAAGAAAAAGAGTCTATGAATACCCAGTTCCTTTCACAGTCACCAACACTTGATATTACCAATATTTTTAATATTTAATCTGGTTGTGACAATAATTTGTTATTTTAGCTGTTACTTTATTATTTGTTGAAACTAAACCTGTTTTTGTACATATCTTGCATATTTCTATTATTTTTAAAAAGCTTTAAATGAACTTTTTGGTATTTATTATCGATTTTTGATTAAATATTTATATAGCTTTTTCCCTAAAAAAAACAAAAAACTATTAAGCTTTTCTAGATGTGTTGCAAATACTTTCCTATTCTATTACTTGTCACTTAACATTTTTAATACATATATTACTATGTAGTCTTAAATGTTTAATATGGTCATATTGTCAATATCTTACTTTATAGTTTTTGGGTTTGAATATGTTACTTCAGAGTAAGAAAAATGTTATTTTGTATTTTCTCCTAAAACTCCTTAGATATTACATATTGATTTTTAACTCACCTGAATATTTCTTGTATAATGTGTGAAATAGGGCTATATATTTGTTATATTTCAAGTAATAGTGGCCCATACACGTTATTTGTTGAATATGTCTTATTTTCCCCATTGATATGAAATATCAATTTAATCATATAGTACATTGTTAGACAGATATATACATTTGTTTCTACATTGCTCATTCTATTTCATTGATCTACTTGGTTATTTCTGTGCTGGTGTCATGTTATTTTAATTGCTGAGACTTTATAATGGATTTGAATAGTTTAATATTTTATAATGGATCTTGACACTTAATAAATAAATAAATAACATCAATCTGCATTTTAAAAAAAGAAAGAAAGAAAGAAAGAAGGAACTCCTATTTTTTGTAATAACATGGATGGGACTGGAGAATACTATGCTAAGCGAAATAAGCTAGTCGATGAAAGACTAACACCATATGATCTCACCTATAAGTGGAGTCTATTCAACAAAATAAACTAATGAATAAAATAAACCTCAGGCAAGGAAACGTGGAGCAGAATGAAAGTGACCAAAGGAGAAGGGGGAAGAAGGACAATGGTGGAAAGAAGGTGAAGAGACTAAACAAAGAGCATGTATGAATGACCCATGGACATGAAAAACAGAGTGGAAATTGACTGTGGAAGAGGGCTGTGGGGTGGGACTGGTGGGGAGGGCAAAGGGGGAAAAATTGAGACAACTGTAATAGAATAAACATGATTTAAAAATAAAAATAATTAAAAAATAGAGAAGGAAAAAGCTATACAGCAAAGAGATGGTTCTTCAAAACTATTAATAAAATTGAAAAACCCCAATTACACTCACTAAAGAAAAAAGAGAAAAAACTCATAAGCAAAATTAGAAATGAAGGAGAAATTATCACAGATATCACAGATATATGAAAGATCATACTAGAATAATATGAAAGATTATATGCCACCCAATTCAGTAATCTAGAAGAAATAGATAAATGCCTACAAATACATAATCTTCTTAGAGTGAATAATGAAGAATTGGACAACCTAAATAGATATCAACAGTGAGGAAACTGAAACAACCATAAAAAAAAAAAGAAAGCCCCGATCAGATGGCTTCACTAATGAATGCCATCAAACATTTAAAAAAGATTTGATACCTATCTTTCTTGAACTCTTTTAAAAATCAAAGTGGCACTATTTCCTAATGTATTTTATGAGGTCAACATAACCCTGATACCAAAACTGAAAGAAAAACACACACACACACACACACACACACACAAGAAAACTGTCGACCAATATCTCTGATGAATGCAGATGCAAAAATTCTAAACAAAATAGTAACAAATTGAATACAACAATACGTTAAAAAATAATACATCACAATCAAGTGAAGTTTATTCCAGGAACACTAAGATGACTCAACATATGCAAATTGATCAATGTAGCACACCACATTAACAAAGTAAAAGGCAAAAATTATACAACCTTATTAATAGATGCAGAAAAAGCATTTAATAAGATCCAATGTCCATTTATGATTAAAACAATCAATAAAATAGGTATAGAAGGAAAGTACTTCGACATAAGAAAGGCCGTATATGACAAACCCTCAGCCAATGTCATACTCAATGGTGAAAAAGTGAAAGCTTTTGATGTAAAATAAGGAACAAGACAAGGATGTTACTCTCATCATTCTTATTCAACATGGTTCTGGAAGTCCTATCCAGAATAGTCAGGCCAGAGTGATCAGGCGATTGGAGCATCATCCCATAAACAGAATGTCGTGGGTTCAATTATCAATCAGGGCACCTACCTAGGTTGTGGGTTTTATCCCTATTTGGGGCTAGTGTGGGAAGCAACCGATCAATGTTACTGTTCATCTCTCTCTCTCTCTCTCTCTCTCTCTCTCTCTCTCTCTCTCTCAAAGCAATTTTAAATGTCCCCCAATGAGGAATGTTTTTAAAGGTATCCAAATTGAAATGAAAAAGTAAAATTGTCACTGTTATCAGATAGCATGATTGTATATATAGAAAACCAGAAAGAATCCGCATATTAAAAAAAATAAACAAATACAGTTATTTTTCAGGATACAAACTCAATGAACAAAAATCCACTGACTTTTTAATACAACAAAACTTCAGAAAAAGAAATTTAAAAATTTCTTTTGAAATAGCAACCAAAAGAATAAAATATTTAGTATTAACCTTAACAAAGGACCTATATACTGAAAACTGCAAAGCACTATTAAGAGACTGAAAAGACACATAAAAAATGGAAAGATATTCTGTGTTTATGGATTGGAAAAACCAGCATTGTTAAAATGGTCACATTACTCAAAGCAATATACATATTTAATACAATCCCTATCAAAATTCTAATGGCATTTTTTAAAGAAATAGAACCAAAATATCATCAGATGTGTATAGACACAAAAGACCCTGAACAACCAAAGCAATCCTGAGAAAAACAAACAAATCCAGAGGTATCACACCACTTGACTTCAAATTATATGACAGATCTACAATAATTAAAATAGCATGTTACTGGCAGAAAAATAGACATGCAGACCAATGGAACAGAATTGAGAGCCCAGAAATAAAGCCACATGTATAAGGGCAAATAATTTTTGGTAAAGGAAGCAAAACCATACAATAGGGGGAAGGGTAAAGTCTTTTCAGGAAATAGTGCTGGGAAAATTGGAAAGCCACATACAAAAGAATGAAACTAAATTGCAGCTTGTCCACATGTACAAAAATTAATTCAAATGGATCAAAGACCTAAATATAAGATCTAAAAAAATAAGTTACATAGAAGAAAGCATAAGTACTAAACTTATGAACATTGGTTGTAGAGAACATTTTATAAATTTGATCCCCAAGGCAAAGGAAGTAAAGGCAAAAACAAATTATTGGGACTGTATCAAACTAAAAACTTCTGCACAGCAAAAGCAACTGACAACACAAAAAGGCAGCCAACCAAGTGGGGATGATATTTGCAAACAACAGCTCCAACAGGGAGTTAATATCCAAAATATATTTTTAAAAAAACTCATACAAAACCAACACCAGACAAATAAACAGTCCAATTAAAAATAGGCAGAGGACCTGAACAGAAACCTCTCCCAAGAAGACATACCAACAGCCAACAGATATATTAAAAGATTTTCAAGTTCACTAGCTATTAGGGAAATTCAAATAAAAACTACAATGAGATAACACCTCACACCTGTTAGAATGGCTATTATCAACAAGGCAGGTAATAACAAGTATTGAAGAGGTTGCAGAAAAAAAGTTCTGCAACCTCATTCACTGCTGATGAAAATGTAAACTGTTACAACCACTATGGAGAACAGTATGAGAAGTCTGCAAAAAAATTAAGAATAGAGTTACCATGTGACCCAGCAATCCCTCTTCTTGACATCTACCAAAAAAAAAGTCCAAAACGTTTATTTTCAAAGATATATGCATGTCTATATTCACTGCAGCATTATTCGTGGTGGCCAAGACATAGAGACAGCCAAAGTGTCCTTTGGTAAGGGACTGGATAAAGAAGATGTGGTATAATATATAATGGAATACTACTGAGCCATAAGAAAAGATGAAATACTGCTCTTTGATACAACATGGATGAACCTTGAGAATATTAAGCTAAGCAAAATAAGTCAGTCAGGAAAAGCCAAGAACCATATGATTTCACTCATACATAAAATATAAAACTGAAATTCATAGACATAACAATATGGTGGTTACCAGAGGAATGGGGATAGACAATAAGAGTAAAGTGGGCCAAATATATGGTGATGGAAGACTATTTCACTTTGGGTGGTGAGCACACACTTCAATCAACAGATTATATATCGTAGAAATGTATACTTGAAACCTACATTATCCTATTAACCAATGTCATTGTATTAAATTTAACCTTAAAAAATTATTGCATCAAAAAACAAAATACCTAGAAAAAATGTTTTTATTTATTTTTATCCTCACCCAAGGACATGCTTATTCATTTTAGGTAGAGGGGGAGGGAGGGAGAGAGACAGGGAGAGAAATATCAATGTGAGAAAGAAATATCAATCTTGCACCCACTCCATCCAGGGATGGAATCCATAACCCAGACATGTGCTCTGACTGGGAATCAAACCCACAACCTTTTGTTTATGGGACAATGATCTAACCAGCTGAACCACATCAGCGAGGGTCGTATGAATAAATTTACCCAAAGATGTAAAAGACCATACTCAGAAAATTATGACACTGAAAAAGAAATTGAAGGAGACATAAATAAGTCAAAACATATATCACGTTCATTGCTAGGAAAGTTAACATCATTAAAATGCCCATACTACCCAGAGCAATTTTTAGATTCAATGCAACTTCTTTCAAAATACCAATGGTGTATTTCACAGAACTGGAACAAATATTCCAAAAAAAAATTGTATGGAACAACAAAAGGCCCCAAGAGCCAAAAAAAAATTTGAGAAAGAAGAACAAAGTTGGAGGAATCATATTACCTCCTATCAAACTTTACTATAAGGCCATAGTAATCAAAACAACAAGATACTGGCATAAAAACCGACATACAGATCAATGGAATAAAACAGAGAGCTCAGAAACAAAGCCAAGACTTTACAGTCCATTAATATTTGACAAAGACAAGAACATACAATAGGATAAAGACAGTCTAGTCAATAAATGGTATTGAAGAAATGGGACAGATACATAAAAAAAAAAAAAAACTAGACCACCTTCTTACACCATACACAAGAATAAACTCAAAATGGATTAAAGACTTAAATGTTAAACTTAAAACCATAAATATCCTAGAACAAAACTGAGTAAAATCTTGGGCATGTCTCATAGCAATATTTTTTTATGATACATTTCCACAAACAAGAGAAACAAAAAAATAAACAACTGAGACAACTAAAAATAAATTTCAAACTAAAAATAAATTTCACAGGAAAGAAACCCATCAACAAAACAAAGAGACAACCTACTGAATTGGAGGGCAAATTTTCCAATGATACACCTGTAAGTTAATATACAAAATGTATAAATAACTTGTACAACTCAACACACACACACACACACACACACACAGAGGAAAAATCCAATTTACAAATGGGCAAAGGACCAGAATAGACACTTTTTCAAAGAGGACATATAGATGCCAATAGACATATGAAGAGGTGTTCAATGTGACTAGTAATCAGAGAAATGCTAATTAAAACCATAATGAGATAGCACCTCATGCCTGTCAGAATGGCTATCATCAATAAATCAACAAACAAGTGCTGTGTTGAGGATGTGGAGAAAAAGGAAGCTTCATGCCCTGTTGGTGGAAATTCAGGTTGGTTCAGCCACTGTGAAAACAGTATGGAGTTACGTCAGAAAATTAAAAATACAAATGCCTTACGACTTAGAAAATTCACTTCTGGGAATATATCCAAAGAAACCTGAAACACTAATTCAAAAGAATATATGCACCCCTGTGTTCATTGCAGCATTATTTATGATAGCCAAGATTTGGAGGCAGCCCAAGTGTCTGTCAGTAGATGAACGGATAAAAAAGTTGTGTTACAATGGAATACTACACAGCAGAGAGAAAGAACTACTACCCTTCACTACAGTATGGATGGAACTGGAGAGCATTGTGCTAAGTGAAATAAGCCAGGCAGTGGAAGACAAATACCATATGATCTCACCTTTAAGTGGAACCTAACCAGCAAAGCAAACAGGCAAGGAAAATATGACCATCAACATTGAAAGAAAAGAAACCGATGGGGTCAGGAGGAAGGGTGGTAGCAGAGAAGGGAAGGGGAAGAGTTAGATCAAGGAACAGGTGTGAAGGACACATGGACAAAGCCAAGGTGGGGAAGGACTAAGGGAGGAGTAGGGGCAAGTAGGACTGGTGAAGGGGCAGGTGGGGCAGGTGAAGGTGGTGGCTGGTAAATGGAGACAAATGTATGTGAAAAATTTAAAAGAAGAATTAATTAATTAATTTTTTTTTAAAATTGTGTTACAGAGAGCTCCCAGCCACCAGAGCCATCACCATTGCCCCTAGTCCAGCATTCTAGTATTAGTGACACTGCTATCTAGTACTAGAGGGCACAGACAGCAAGTGCAGGGCAGGGAGAGCCAGGGTTTGGTTGGGGGGAGGAGAGGCAATGACAGAAACAGAGTGGGTCAGGAGGAGGTGAGAGTCAGGGAGCTGAGAAGCAAAAGAAGGCACCGCACTGCCCGGCTCCTCGCAGGCTTGCTCACTCAGGAGATGTGCAGGCTGACACCTGGACACCTTCACTGGGTCACCTTGTCCCGGACCTTCTGACATGGTGAAATATAACAGTTTTTCCTGATGACTTCAAGATGGCAGAGGAGTGAGTAGAAGTCACACTGACCTCCTCCTAGGACCAAACTAGAATTACAACTAAATCATGGAGAAATCACTTAGAAAACAATAAAAAAATAACTAAAGAGGAGCCTTAAAACCTCAGACAAACAGAGGAATTGACTTTAGGACAACCTAACTGTTAAGGAGTGCAGTAGAGGCTCGAGAAGGTGGGCAGGGCACTCATGGGTGGCAGTGCCACAGGGATACTTAAACAGCCAGTTGGCTACCCCCAGTTTAGCAGGCTCTATCATAGGTGGGGATCTCCAGCCTACAGCACCAAAGCCCCCCCTTGCCAGAAAAAAGCACAGACAACAGCCAGCTGTGAAAAGCATAGGAGTGCTCTCTGCCAGAGACAGGTGGCTGGAGACACAAAGAGCCATTTAAGTGCAAAAATTTGTAGTGGCAGCCACTTACCCTGGGCTCCAGCTAAGGCAGGAGCAGAGTTGGCTGGAACAGCCTGAGGAGAGACTGGGGAAGGAGGCATTGGGGAGAGAACTAAGGAAGTAGCCACGGAGATCCTTGTGCTGACTCCTCCCCTATATGGCAGCACCCACCTTGCTCAGGCAGACTATTCCCCTTAGTGGCAGCAGCATGAAAGGACACAGTAACCCCTCCTGCAGGAAGGACTCTATCCCACCCTGTGGTGCCTAAGCCTGACTGCTGAGGGGAGAGTGACTATATTAACAACTGGAGGAGACAGACACAAACAGTAGACTCCTGGAAGTCTCTTAAACACTGTATAAGTTCAGATTGGGTCAATGGCTGACACCATCAGAGGAATATCCAGAAAGAAGAAAAAAACAAACAAACAGTGGCCTCCTACCATACAAGTTCAAACCGCAAAGTCAGGAGGTCAACACAGGTGAATTTAAGAATCAGAAGCAAAAACCCAGAGTCTCAAAAATAAAGGGAAGAAAAGGAAACACACACACCCCACCCCCACAATCAAAGGGTTAGAAGGAATCCCCAGAAAGAGAACTAAATGAAATAGAGGCAAGTAAACTATCAGATATTGAGTTCAAAACCATGATCGTAAGGAAGCTCGGTGAGCTCATAAATAATCTGAGACTTAATAAATATTACAAGGAAATTATCAGGAACTTACTGCAAACTATATCAGCATGAAAAAGGACATAGAAACTATGAATGAGAGGCAATAAGAAATGAAGAATAGAAATTCTGAATTGAAGAACACAGTAGAAGGAATCAAAAGCAGGCTCGATGAAGCAGAGGATCAAATCAGTGAGCTGGATGACAAGGTAAAAAAAAGCTCCCAGAAAGAGCAAGAAATGGAAAAAATGATTCAAAAAGAATGAAGAGGCGATTAGGAAAATGCAGGACAACATGAAACGTAATATTATCCATATAGTAGGGATACCAGAAGTAGAAGAGAAGCAAATGATAAGGAACCTGTTAGAAAAAGTAGTGATGGAAAACTTTCCTAACTGGAGAAGAGAAAAAGTCACCAAGTCCAGCAAGCACAGAGGGTCCCATTCAAGAGGAGCCCAATGAGGCCTATTCCAAATCACATCATCATTAAAATGGCAAATATCAAAGACAAACAGATAATCCTAAAGGCAGCAAGGGAGAAAGAGGTAGTAACATATAAGGGAGCCATGATACCGCTAGCAGCTGACTTCTCACAGAAACACTACAAGCCAGTAGAGAATGGCAAGAAATATCCCAAGTCAGGAAAAGCAAAGGTGTGCAACCAAGACTACTCTACCCAGCAAGGTTCTCAATTAAAATGGAAGGCAAAATGAGGAGTTTCTCAGATAAAAGAAGGCTAAAAGTATCCACCTCCACCAAACCAGCACTACAAGATATGGTAAAGGGACTGCTTTAAGAAGATGAAGAAAAAGAATGAGAGGAACACAATTACAAAGAAAAAAAAATGAATAAGTAGCTATCAACAATAACATTAAATGTAAGTGGATTAAATGCCCCTGTGAGAAGACAAGAGAGCTGAATGGATAAGAAAGCGTGACCCACACATATGCTGCCTACAAGAGACCCACCTCAGAACAAAGGACCTGACTGAAAGTACACAGACCGAAAGTAAAGGGATGGAAAAAAATATTCCAAACAAATGGACAGGAAAAAAAGGAGCGGTAGCAATACTTATATCAGACGAAATAGATTTAAAAACAAAGACCATAAAAAGAGACTCAGAAGGACACTTTATAATACTCAAAGAATCCACCAAAGAGACATAAACACTGTAAACCTGTATGTACCCAAATATATAAGGAAAATCTTAGAAGCACCCAAATATATAAGGAAAATCTTGGAGGACTTCAAGAAACATATAGACAGCAACACACTGATAGTAGGGTATTGTAACACCCCACTGTCAAAAATGGATACATCTTCCAAACAAAACATCAACAAGGATATTGTGGAACTGAACGATGCAGTCAACCTAATGGACTTAAGTGACATACATAGAACCTTTCATGCCAAAGAAGCAAAAATACACATTCTTTTCAAATACACATAAAACATTCTTAAAGAGAGACCATATGATAGGACACAAAACAAGCCTCAAAAAATTCAGGAAAACTGAAATCATTATAAGCATTTTCTTGGACCACAAAGGCTTGAAACTACAAACCAACCTCAATGAAAAAACTCAAAAACATTTAAACTCATGAAGACTGAATAGCATGCTATTAAACAATGTATGGGTCAATAATAAGATTAAAGAGGCATTCAAAAATTTCTGGAAACAAAAGAAAAGGAACACTCAACAGTCCAAAACCTACGGGACACAACGAAGGCAGTCCTGACAGGGAAGTTCAGAGCAATACAGGTCTACCTAAGAAGGAGAGAAGCATTTCAAATAAACGACCTAACCCTCCAGCTTCAAGAACTGGAGAAACAGCAACAAAGTTCAGAGCCAGTAGAAGGAAGGAAATAATCAAGATCAGAGCAGAACAGAATGACATAGAGACTAAAAGAACAATTTAAATTATCAACCATTCCAGGAGCTGATTCTTTGAAAAGATAAACAAGTTCGACAAGCCTTTAAGCAGACTCACCAAGAAAAAAAGGGAGAGGGCCCAAAAAAGTAATAAATGAAATGGAAGAGTATAAATAACAATTGATACCACAGAAATACAAAGGACTGTAAGACATTACTATGAGCAATTATATGCCAAGAAATTTGAAAACCTGGGTGAAATGGACAAATTTCAAGAAAATTGCAACCTTCCAACACTGAATAAAGAAGTAGCAGAAAGGCTGAACAGACTGATAACAGCTGGTGACATTGAAGCAGTAATCAAAAAACTCTCAGCACACAAAAGCCCTGGACTGGATGGTTTTACAGGAGAATTATACAAAACATTTAAAGAAGAGTTAACCCCAATCCTTCTCAGACTATTCCAAAAAACCGAAGAAGAGGGATTCCCAAACTCTTTTTATGAGGCTAACATCATCCTAATCCCAAAACCAGATAAAGACCCTACAAAGAAAGAAAACTACAGGCCAGTATCGCTGATGAACATAGACACTGAAATTCTCAACAAAATACTGGCAAACCGCATCCAGAAAAACATTGAAAAGATCATGCAGCATGATAACAGGGGATTCATCCCAGTGATGGAAGGATGGTTCAATATTTGCATATCAGTAAATGTAATATATCACATAAACAAAAGGAAATACAAAAACCACTCGATCATATCAATAGATGCGGAAAAAGCATTTGATAAGTTACAGCACCCACTTATGATAAAAACACTCAGCAAAGTGGGAATAAAAGAAACATACTTCAACATAATAAAGACCATATATGAAAAACCTACAGCCAACATCAAACTCTATGGGCAAGAAATAAAAGTTTTCCCTCCAAGATTGGGAAAAAGACAAGGATGTCTGCTTTCACCACTTCTATTCAACATAGTGTTGGAAGTCCTAGTCACAGCAGTCATACAAGAAAGAGAAATAAAAGTCATCAAAATTGGAAAGGAGGAAGGAAAACTATCTTTGTTTGCAGATGACATGATAGTGTACATAGAAAATCCCATAGACTCTACCAAAAAACTACACAACCTAATAAGTGAATTTAGGAAAACAGTGGGATACAAAGTCAATATTCAGAAATCAAAGGCATTTTTGTATACCAACAATGAAATATCATAAGCAGAAATCAGGAAAAAATCCCATTTGATATAACAACATGAAAAATAAAGTACCTAGGAATAAACTTAACCAAGGAGGTAAAACACCTGTACTCAGAAAACTACCGAACACTGAAGAAAGAAATTAAGGAAGACACAAAAAAACAGAAGCGTATACCATATTCATTGATTGGGAGAATGAACATCATCAAAATACCCACAGAACCCAAAGCAATTTATAGATTCAAGGTAATCCCTGTTAAAATACCAATGACATATTTCACAGACATAGAACAACATTTAAAAAATTTATATGGAACCATAAATGACCCCAAATAGCCAGAGCAACTTTGAGAAAGAAGAACAAAGTAGGAGGGATCACAATACCAGACTTCAAACTAAATTACAAGGCCACTGTAATGAAAAGAGCCTGGTACTGGCATAAGAACAGATACATTGATCAATGGAACAGAAGAGAGAGACCAGAAATAAACTCATGTCTCTATGGTCAATTACTATTCGACAAGGGTGCAGAAGCATAAATGGAGTAAAAATAACCTCTTCAAGAAATAGTGTTTGGAGAGCTGGACAGCTAGATGCAAAAATTGAAATTTGATCACCAACTTAAACCATACACAAAAACAAACTCAAGATGGATAAAAGACTTAAATGTAAGCACATCAGATAGAGGTTTGATCTCCAAGATATATAAAGAACTCACTCGACTCCACTCCAAGAAGACAAACGATCCAATCAAAAAATGGGTAAAGGACCTGGGCAGATGCTTTTCTAAGGAGCAGATACAGAGGGCCCAGAGGCATTTGAAAGGATGCTCAGCATCACTAGCCATCAGAGAAATGCAGATCAAAACCACCATGAGGTACCACCTCACACCGGTCAGAATGGCCATCATAAACAGACCCACAAACAACAGGTGCTGGCGAGGCTGTGGAGAAAAGGGAACCCTAGTACACTGTTGGTGGGAATGCAGACTGGTGCAGCCACTAAGGAAAGCAGTGTGGAATTTCTTCAGAAAGCTGAAAATGGAACTGCCTTTTGATCCAGGGATTCCCCTGCTGGGACTATACCATAAGAATACCAAAACGCCAATACAAAAGAACCCCAATGTTCATAGCAGCACAATTTACAATAGCCAAGTGTTGGAAGCAACCTAAATGCCCATCAGTAGATGATTGGATCAAAAAATTATGGTACATATACAGAATGGAATACTACGCAGCAAAAAGGAAAAAAGAACTACTAAACTTCGCGACAGCATGGATGGAACTGGAGAGCATCATGCTAAGCGAAATAAGCCAGGGGGCGAAAGACAAATACCATATGATCTCACCTATAAGCGGAACCTAACCAACAATGCAAAGATGCAAGGAAAATATGACCAGCAACACTGAAAGGAAAAGAAATCAACAGAGACAAGAGGGAAGGGGGGGGGCGGGGAAAGGGAAGGGAAGGGGAAAGTCAAGGAACATATAGCAAGGACTCATGGACAAAACCAAAGGGGAAGAGCTGAGGGAGGGAAGGAGGGAGGGGGCAAGGGAAAGAGGTTGGGGGGGAGGCAGAGACAAATGTATTTAAAAAGTAAATAAATTAAAAAAAAAGACTTAAATGTAAATCACAACAACCATAAAAGTTCTAGAGGAGAACATAGGTGTCGCACTGCTTGGTGGCTATAGAGGTTTGGTGCTGTGGGGGAGTGCCACAGAGAACACAGCACTCTCTGACACCTGAGGGAAACTGGCTGGGGCAAGCTGAGGTGGGAGCAGGACTCTGAAACCCAGAGCCCATCCCGGGGTTGTCACGGATGAGGGGGACAAACACAAAAAGTCGCAAACACTTCTCTGTTTGCACGGCGCACTTCCCTCTTACTGGAGAAGGCCGTGGCACATCCCTCTAGTAGGGAAGGCCCCATTTCCCTTTGTTCCAAGGCCTTTATTGAAAATCTTATCACTGGGGTATGTAACAGGAATGCATACGTTATCTCATTACATCAGTATGGTAAGTTTCACAGTGAATATATGATGTTTTTAACAAGACATGACAGGAGTACACTGATTTGCATGGGTCTGAGAGGAGACTGGAATCAACAATAGAGACTATAGATAAGGGGAAAGTAGACTTAAAGGCACCTTAAAGATATAGGGTAAAAGGTGCAAATAAAATAAATGTCTTAACGATACCAGATAACGGGTGTAAAGAAAGCAAGTGTCTTAACAAGGTAAGGGGTGTAAATAAAGGTCCTTCGCAGCATGAGCTGACCAGAGATCTGAGGGAGGAACAGAGCACACTCTAAAGAATTTACTTTTAGGCTCGATTACCCTGGGATCTGCCAGATCTGATTTAGAGCTGTTTATCCTGCAGTGTTTCAAGCTTGAGCCAGGTCATGGGAGGGAGCCATCAAGGGTTAAGGAGACTGCTTCTTGGCTGCCATGAGGACTCAGCCATGTCCAAGCCAAGCCAAGAGGTGCAGGGGCCATTTTGCCCCTTCTCCGTGTCCCCCAATTTCTGGTCTGCTGCCAAAATTGGCCAATACCTGTCTTAGGTCAATTACCTCAGGGCAAGGTAACTTACCCGTCATTGGCTATTGATCATCCCTGACAAAGCAGAGAGGTAGGGGATACGCCCCTGCCATGGGAGGACAGGCCAAGTCTCCTCAGGAGCCTGCTTTCCCCAAGGCCTCCTGATTATTTACAGCCTTGGGGCACTCCAGCCTGTTGGCAGGGTTACAGCTTCTGAAACCAGGCCAGGCGTTTCCCAACACTTAGGCAGGAAACTCTCAGATATCCCACACAGCAATATTTTCACCAATATGTCCCCTAGAGCAAGGGACATAAAGGAAAGAATAAAGAAATGGAACTTCATCAAAATAAGAAGCTTCTGCATGTCTAAAGAAAACATCAGCAAAATGAAAAGGGAACCAACCATATGGGAAAATATATTTGCCAATGATACCTTAGACAGAGGTTTGATCTCCAAAATATATAAAGAACTCACACAACTCCACTCCTGGAAGACAAACAATCCAATTAAAAAATGGTCAAAGGACCTGAACAGACACTTCTCCAATGAGAACATACACAGGGCCCAGAGACAAATGAAAGGATGCTTATCATCACCAGCCATCAGAGAAATGCAAATTAAAACCACAATGAGATACCACTTCACACCAATCAGAATGGGCATCATAAACAGACCAACAAACAACCAACAGGTGTTGGCGTGGTTGTGGAGAAAAGAGAAGCCTAGTACACTGTTGTTGGGAATACAGATTGGTACAGCCACTGTGGAATCAGTTTTGCATTACCTCAAAAAGCTTAAAATGGAACTGCTTTTTCCCCAGTGATTATACTGCTGGAATTACACCCTGAGAAACCCAAAACACCAATTCAAAAGAACTTATGCACCCAAATGTTCGTAACAGCACAATTTATAATATCCAAGTGCTGCAGACAACTTAAGTGCCCATCAGTGACTGAGTATATCAAAAAACTATGATACATTTACATAATGGAATACTACGCAGCAGAAAGAAAGAAAGAGCTACTACCTTTCATGACAGCATGGGTGGAACTGGAGAACATTATGCTAAGGGAAATAAGCCATGGGGTGAAAGAGAAATACCGTATGATCTCACCTATAAGATGAACCTAATCAACAAAACAAACAAGCAAGGAAAATATAACCAGCTACATTGAAAGAAAAAAGAAACCAACAGACACAAGAGGGAAGGAGGGAGGGTCGTAGCGAGGAGAGGAAAGGGTCACATCAAGGAACATGGACAGAACCAAAGTGGGGAGAGATTGAGGGAGGGAGATGGAGGTGGGAGGGGTGGGGGAAATTGGTGGTGGGTAAAAAGAAAAAGAGAGATCTTGTTACATTTACATAATGGAATTCTATTCTACCATAAAGAAGAAAGAGATCTTAACATTTTTGACTGTATGGATGGACCTGGAGAGTATTATGCTAATTGAAATAAATCAGTCAGAGAAAGACAAGTACCATATGATTTCACTTATATGTGGAATCTAATGAACAAAATAAACTAACAAACAGAATAAAAACAGACTCATAGATACAGAGAACAGACTGGCAGCTGTCAGAAGGGTGGAGTGTTTGGGGACTGAGTGAAAAAGGTGAAGGGATTGAGCAAAAACCTCTTAGACACAGAAAACAATGTGGTGATTACCAGAAAGAAAGGGGTCAGGGGGAGATAGAAGAGGGTAAAGGGAAGTTAAATGGTGATAAGAGGAAACTTAACAAGGTGGTAAACGCACAATACAACATACAGATGATATATTATAGAATTTTACACCTGAAACCTACATAATTTTATTAACCACTATTATCCTCAATAAATTCAATAACAAATAAAGTAATAAATATTTTTTAAAAAAGAAAATTTGTACAAAACCTAAAGAAAAACCCAAAGCAAAAAATGAACAAAAATCTGTCAAAGATATCATGACTTCTTCCACTCAATCCAATCTCATCTACCAATTTATGACAAAGTCCAAGGCATGGAACATGCCAAAAGCACTGTCAGAATGAAAAAAAAAAAAAAAAGAGAGAGAGAGAGAGATCTGACAGAGAAAAATGGAACAAGACAGAGATGTCTACCACAAGTGGGAAATGCAGGAAATGGTGTCGTAGAGAAAGGAGCTTAGTTCAAGCTCATTCATCTGTGAATGAGAACTTGACAGTGGAGCTGAACAAAGGTCCAAAATAGACTGGGTGGGAGATGGGATTCAAATTCAAGTGCCTGCAAGGCCAGCAGGGGATGGTCATGGGGAGGCAGGCTGCTTGGAGATTAGAGTGAGCACCAGCCCTACATGACAGGGTAGCTGTTACTACTCAGCTGCAATTCTGGCCTCTACAGGATGTTGGGGCCTTGAATCCCAGACTGGAAACATCATCAGGGGACACAGCAAATATCCCATTTCAAGCTACAGCTGCCATCTGGGCCTTTTGGGCTCCTCGTGGTGAGAGATGAGCAAGAAGAGAAAAAAGCTCCAGTCCTAGCAAAAAGAATTGCTTCTGGTCAGCCAGGAGAGACAGGGCCGCTTTCCCACAGAGCAGCAGGGATAAAGATGTTTAGCACAAATGATTACACCAGGGAACCTCTTACCTACTTCTAATGGAGTCTTAGTTTAGTTGCTGTAACAAAGTACCATAGACCAGATGGCTGACAAACAACAAAAATTTATTTCTCACAGTTCTGGAGCCTAGAAGTTTAAGATCAAGGTACAGAGTTGGGGTTTGGTGAGAGCCCTCTTCCAGGTTGTAGACTGAGGACTTCTCTTTGTGTTCTCACATGATGGAAAGAAGGAGCTCTGTGGGGTCCCTTTTATCAGGGCTATAATCCCATTTACAAAGCCTTCACCCTCCTGAACTCATCACTTTCCAAAGGCCCCACTTCCAAATACCATCACATTGGGAGTTAGAACTTTAACTTTGGGAGGAACACAAACATTCAGCCCTTTGCAAGTACAGCAGCCAAAATCTTACTAGAAAATAGTGACCAGCAGCTCAGATCCTTAAGGATGAAGGTCTTGGTTAGCCCTCAAGTAAACCACTGAACATATGAAGGTAAAAACTATTACAAAAAAATGCATAAATGTCCATTATCTTCTTATTCACTCAACATGTACATATGGAGCACTGACCAGGTGCCTGGAAGTGTCCAGAACCCATGTGTTCTAGTCCTGATGCAGGAGAGAGCTCTGCATTACTCACAGTTCTTGTTTGCAAGACACAGAAATGGTTCTAGTTAACTAATCAATAAAGGTGTTTAGTAAAAAGATATCAGGCAACTTCTGAAATCATCTGTACCCAATGGGGACAGAAGAGAAGAAGTTGGAATCTCCCAGGCCAGGCACTGGGAAAGTGACAGACCAGAGAAAGTCCCACTCTTGGCTTGTTCTAGTCTTCTTTTGCCTGGCAGCCATCCTGGTTGACAATTGACGTTTTCTTCTGTTCTGTGCTTCTCTTTTTGCTCCCTAAATTCCTGGTTTCTTCCTTTGCCCTGATTCACTTCACCATCCGTGTCTGCTTCCTCATTACATAACTGTCCCCTGTCCCAAGGGCTCTTATTGATGTGAACTCAAGTCACATCAGACTCCCACCCACACCTCAAAGATCCTACCTCAGCTTTGGTGCCTGTCTGATATAATCATTCACAGTTTGGCTAGGTCAAGCCCTCAGCAAGGAATGTGAAAAGAGGGAGGGAGGAAGGAGAAAGAAGAGAAGAAAGGAGAGAAGGCTCCACCCACAGGAAGGAGCTCTGGAGAAGCCTCTTCTGCACATGAAGCCCTGACCCATGGCCTGTTGTCAGGGAACTCAAGCTGGTTGTCATATCAGAATTATCATTACCCTCTCTCTTCTTCAACTTCCACCTCTGTAAAATGGAGATGAATACACTTGCACTCCCATGTTCACTGCAGCATTATTCACAATAGCCAAGACATGGAAATAACCTAAGTGTCTACTGACAGGTGAATGGATAAAGAGAATGGAATGTGTTTTTACACTAGAATATTATTCAGCCTTAAAAAAAAAAAAAGAAGTAAATCCTGTCATTTTCAACAACATGGATCGACATTATGCCAAGTAAAATAAGTTAGACACAGAAAATCAAATACTGTACAATTTCATATGCAGAATCTAAAAAAGTTGAACTCATAGAAACAGAGAGTAGAACAGTGGTTGCCAGGGGCAGGGGGCATGGGGGAGTGGGAAGATGTTGATCAGAGGGTGCAAACTTCCAGTTATAAGATGAATAAGTTCTGGGTATAGCCAAATGATGGCTATCACTATCAATATTGTATTGTATGCTTTAAATTTACTAAAAATAATTTTTAAGTGGTTTGGCCACAAAAAATAGCAATATTGATTAATATGTGAGATGATAGATGTCTTAATTAGCTTGACTATGGTAATCATTTCACAATGTATTCCTATATCAAATCATCACTTTGTACATCTTAAAGTATACAATTTTAATTTGCTATTCATACCTCAAAAATGGTAGAAATTAAAAAATAGAACAAAATGGGACATAGTACAGCTTATAGGATTGTTACGGGGATTAAAAAATGAATATATACATATATATATTCACTTATATGTATAAAGTGTTTAGAGCAGTGTGTGGCATCAGAAATACTATCTAGAATTGTTTGCTCTTCTATTTTGGAGAGATGGTTCCAGATAAATGTGCCTTGATCAGCGATTCTCACACCTTATAACCTTGGAATTCCTTTAAAAATTGCTAGAAGACCTCAAAGAGCTTTTGTTTAGGTGGGTTACATCTATGAAAATTGACCATATTTTAAATTAAAGCCAAGGAATTTGTTAAAAATATTTATTCATCCATCTAAATATAACAATAATAAACTCATTACCAGTTAACATAAAATCTTTTTATAAAAACTAACTGTATCTTCCAAAGCAGAAAGCAGTTAGTGAGAAGCACAGTGGCAGTTTGCAGTTTTAGAAATCTCTGCACTGTCTAACTCACAGATGGCAAATGCGTTCAGCCTATGGTGATGTCACACTGGTATCTGCTGGGAGAGTCCACTATATACTCCGTGAGAGAATGACAGTGGAAAGGGCAAATAAGATCTTAGTACTATTATGAAAGGAGGTTTGATCTTCCAAGCCCCCACATCCCAAGTTATTGTTAGGAGGTGACACAGAAATATAATTTTTCTTCCACCTTCTAAGTTCTTCTGGTGGGGCTAGTAATAAAATTAACATGAGACAGATTAACAGAAGAAAACACCTAAAATTTTTTATGGTGCACATAAGGGGGTGCCATAATGAGACCATAATGAGACCAGAGAAGGCACTCCACAGTTGAAGTTTGTTGGTCTTTTTGAAGCTAAGCAGAAGGTGGGTGATTGTGGTGTAGAACTTCAAGAGGTAGAAAGGTGCCCTGGCTATTGTTCAGTTGGTCAGAGCATCAGTCCTGTAAACCAAAAGGTGGGGTCATGAGTCCCTTTCCCTGCAGGACACATGCCTAGGTTGCAAGTTTGTCCCCTGTCCCCAGTCTGGGCACATATAAGAGGCAATCAATTGCTGTTTCTCACATCTATGTTTCTCTCCCACTTTTTCCTATCTTTTCCTTCTCTCTAAAATCAATAAGCTTGTCCTTGGGAGAGGATTAAAAGGTAGAGGGGGAGGGCAGGAAGTCAATTCGCATGGAGTTGGAAGATCAGGTATTTGGTAAATAAACATTTGCTGGGCCCTCTTTAACTATGCACACCGAGGGGACTGAGCAAATGGGCCTTGCTAGGTTCCCCACTATCACACTTGTTCATATTGAAGTCTTGTTGGTACAATCAGTGATGATAACTCCCTTTCTGGAGCTGATCTTCTATCTAAATTTATTTAGGCAGGTTAAAGGCCAAAGGTTCTTCCTGAATCTTTTTTTCCTTAATAATCGGCTTAAAATCAATATCCCAAAAAGGCATATTTTGGGGTGGCAAAACTTTGGTCCCCCTCACATACTAACAAAATTCCCTATTGTTTAAAGTGCCAGGGGAGTCTGATCTTTTGGTGTCTCTGCATCACACTGATAAAAGAGTTGTCTCAGGCCACACATTAAATACATTGCAACACGTAATCACAAAGAAAAAAAATCTCATAATGTTTTAAGTAAACTTATGATTTTGTGTTGGGCCACATTCACAGCCATCCTGGGCTGCACGCACCCCATGGGCCGCAGGTTGAACACCCCGGTTTACGCCATATTTTTGTCCTATTATTTGAATGTTTCCTAACTGACAGTTTTAGGGGCACTGGGAGAGTTTCCCCATGGTAGCCTCACAGGAGACCACAGGGGCCATAATGAGGCTACTCCAAGCAGTTTGGTGGACCACAGACAAGGACCTGTGGGAGCCAGTACAGGAAAGGAAGAGCAGGTA
This sequence comes from Pteronotus mesoamericanus, assembly GCF_021234165.1. NCBI lineage: Eukaryota > Metazoa > Chordata > Mammalia > Chiroptera > Mormoopidae > Pteronotus > Pteronotus mesoamericanus. The sequence continues at coordinate 534,538 of NW_026555129.1, read as the reverse complement.
GCTGCCAAACTGTGATTGCAGCTGACATAATAGTTTGTGGATACCTATGAGGCACCCTGTTGGGGGTTCTGGAAATAATTGAGGAGCACTTTACAGGAGTGACTGTATCTTTTAACACATAATGGGTAGCATAAGTTACAGACAAAGGACATTAAACATGGGAAAGGGTGTGGCGATCAATTAGTGATGTCTGTCACAGGCACAAAATAATAGAGTGGTAGCAATAGTGTATCCTGCACTTGCTTACTCCTGGCTGCTCACTCCAAGGATGTATCCAGAGATGTCACTGTCATGAAGTGTCCTCATTCCCTCTGAAAGGGAAAGCCAAGTGCTGGAGTCTGAGAAACTCACGCCCCACCCCCCAGCCTTGCCAAGCAAGGGCTGCCAGGACTCCATTAAGAAAGAGGCCCTCCCACTTGCCCTTTGCTATCCACATCTCATTTTCTAACAAGACAGTCTGCCTCTGACATAGAGCATCCTGCTTCTGTTGTTTACCAGCTGTGAGACCTTAGAAAACTCATTCATCCTTTCCAAAGCTTCAGTTTGTCACATGGACACCTACCTGGGAAGTTTCCATAGTTAAAGCAAGATGACCCCTGCACAAAGACTTCGGCAACTCTGAAACTTGAGTAACACATTCATTTGGGAGATGATCTACATAGCAGAGAAAATAGGATCCTCCTTTTGGGTTTGGATACTAATAAACATACTTTAAAAGGGAAAGCAACTAACCATGTGCCATATGAGGCTACTTAAATTAATTAAAAGTAAATAAAACTGAAAGTTCAATTCCACAGTCATACTAGTCACATATAAAGTGCTCACTAGTGACATGTAGCCAGTGGCTACCACATGGGACAGCACAGATATGGAACTTTTAAATCATTGTACAAAGTTCTTATGGAGACAGTGCTGAGATACAGTCCAGCAGGGGTGACAGAGAAAAACAAAGAGCCAGACAAATACCTAATTGCACACCGTGACATTTGTCAGTGAGAAGTCACAGGCAGTGCCCTTTCCATTTTCAGGTGAGGAATAGAACCAGGGAAACCTCTATTTTTCATTCCCCCCAAAGTGAATAGAGCATTTAAGAGCCTGACATACCTCCTGGCACCTCCTAGGACTGTTCTTTCTAAGGCTGGAGACTGACAGAGACCTCTAGGTACATGAAGCTCATCTGTGATGATATCTAATCTTGCAGCAAGTGCTAGTTTAGCTAGTAGTTGAGAGAAACGGCCTTGGTTGTATCCTAGCTTTGCCAACTGTATGGTTGTAGGCCAGTAATTAATCACTCTTGACCTCAGTGTCTCCATCTGTAACATGGGGTAAATAATAGTACAATATGTGGCCTAGAACATTTCTCGGAGTATTAAATAATTTAAAGAAGAGTAAACAGAGCTGTGCCTGACACACAGTAAACACTATATAAGCTATTATGTTGAAGATGATGATGATGATACTCCATGAGTCCTTGAACTGTTTGCAGGGAGATGCACTTGCTACTCAATACATTTCTCTATTTTCACTCTTTGCTACCAAAAGTAACATCCTCCAAAGCTAAACTGGTCACCATTGTCAGGATCCCTCTATAAAATAAGCCAGGAAAGGGAATATAACCATAACCATAATATTAATTAACTCAGGCCCTGGCTGGTGTGTCTCAGTGCATTGAGCACCAGCCTGAGAAGCAAGGGGTCGCTGGTTCCATTCCCAGTCAGGGCGCAATGCCTGGGTTGAAGGCCAAATCTCCAGGCGGAGGCCTACAAGAGGCAACTGCACATTGATGTTTCTCTCCCTGTCTTCCTCCCCCGCTCTCTAAAAATAAATAAAATTTTTAAAAAATATTAATTAACGCACACTAAGGGCGTACATGCAGCACTTTATTTGTATTGTGTGTTTTATCTTTACAACAGCCCTAACAGGCATGTACTGCTAAAATTATCTCCTCCTTGCATATAAGGAAACTAAAGCTTAGAAGGTGAGCTTGCCGTGAAGGGAAAGAAAAGGATCTCGGCGTCAGTTCCACTAGATACCACCAGGTGGAACTGTCTATCCACTTTCCAATTCCTCAGTCTGGTGGGAACACTGAGGAGGGTCTGCCAAGTACTTAATGATGGCGCTTTGATTGCTGTGGGTCACTTGGTTGGAGGTCGGCCAGCAAAATAACAGGTTTCCGGGTTCAACTCCGGGTCAGGGCACATGCCTGGGTTGTGGATTCAGTCCCCAGTCAGGGGGAGTGCAAGAAGCAACCAATAGCTGTTTCTCTCCCCGCCCCCCCCTCTCTCCCCCTTTCTCTAAAAGTAAATTATCAAAATCTTTTTAAAAAATTAAATGATCACCAACTGTTTGTAAGGCACTGTTTTAGGCGCAGAGCATACATCAGTAAATAAAACAGGATACTTTTTCTGCCCTTTCTTGCATTTTTCCTTATAAATAACGATATTCCCGTGGATGCTTACTTGAGCTGCCAAGCAGAAAACCGGCTTGGCTGGGGGCAGACTTGTGGTAAGGAATGAGGAAAGGTCCGTGGTCCCCAAATATCAGAGCAGGCAACAACCCGGAAAGCAGTGTTATTCTGTCACCTTCCTGCCTCCCCATCCCCCATGCCAACCACAAGGAGGTGGGGAGCAGGGATTATCTCCCTGTGGTGTCCAGTAAGGCCGGAATGGGATGGTGTGAGGGGGATCTCTCCCTGAGAAACTAGAGTTGAGAGGGTCCTCAAGTTCTGGGGGTTTTTTAGGGGAGACTTGAGGAATCTGCTCTGTAAGTCACCTAGGGAATCAACCCTGTGGGAACAGCCTGTGGAACGAAACCTCCCAAGTCCAGTCGGAACAATGCCCACCGCGGATTGAACGGTGGGCTAGGAGCCAAGGTGAACTCGGCTGAGGTGCGAGACTGCCCCGGACACTTCCTTGCAGCCTGTCCCACCGCCGCTAGGTGCGCACGCGGACGTCCTGGCTGTGCCCAGAGTGTCTGCAAAGCGCAAACGCGGTGGCCCGGGGCCGCGAAGTATGTGCGCTCCTTGGGAGAGCGGTGGACGTGCGTGTACGTGGGTAATGTGTGCGGCGTTGGTGGTGGGGATCCTGCGTATGGACCCAAGAGAGGGGTGCACACATGTGGAAGTGTGACTATGACGCGGGTATCGACCCAGTGTAGCAAAGCGACAAAGGCACTGGAGGTTGGGGTCGGGGGGCGGGGGGTGTTAGGGGATGGAGTGAGTGCACCCAGGCGGACAAGGGCTGCGTTCCAACATGCGTAGAAGAGGCTAAGCAGCGCGGATGCAGTGGGCGATATACAGGGACAGTGGGGACTCTGGAACGTGCACAGCGGAACCCTCTCTGCGTTCTGGATCTGGTCCTGGGGGGAAGTTGCTGTTTAGGAAACCACGTTGAAGAGTGCCATGGGCGGGGTAAATGTTCGTGGGACTATCCTTCCGTTGTATTCCTGTAACTGGATCAACCCGGGGACGATTGGCGCGATTGTCTGGACTGTTTATGGAGCACTGTGAACGCGGAGGGGGGTGTCCTCAAATCTGTGACAATCAAGGGGGTCACTTCAGTATTCCGGGCAAGGACCGAGGAGCTAGCGCTGGTGAGTGAGGGCTGTTGCCGGTGGGTTCCGTGCGCGACAGTTAGCAAGGCAGGGGCGGGGACCGGGTCTCTGAGGCTCAGGGGTGGGACCTGCCGGAGGGGCGGGGCCGCAGCTGCTGCAACCAAGCGATCCTGCCAGGGGGCGCCTCGCTCTGTAGAGGTTCGTGAGGGCGATGCCTTGAGGCCAGACTTGGGTGCGCGCGGGGCGGGGGCTACAGCAGTGCAGCAGAGATGTGACACGACCGAGGGCCAGCGGGAGCGACGGCGCTACAGGGCCGCGGGTTGTCGGTAAGTGCGAGCCATGCTGATGGTGTGGAAGGCGCTGCGGGTACTCCAGAAACTTTTCCCGGGTGGACTTGGAAGGATTAGGGGGTCTGCTTCTTGAGCTTTTCTAATCCCCGAAGGGGTTAGTCTCTCGGGGAAGATGGGGAATCCGGACGCGAAGAGCCACATTCCGGCAGGAGAGAAGCCGCAGAGAGCACGGCTGGGAGGAGGGGGGAAGAATGGGGACCTTTGTCGGGGGTGAGGGGGTGGGGGCTGTGTCCCCGGACCAAGTAGAGGTCCAAGTCTCTGAGGAGAGTCTGCAGGCAACCACAGGTAAAGGGCAGCTGAGGGTAGTGTAAGGGAGTCCAGCCTTGCCCGAGTGACTCGTGGTGTGAGGGGAGTTTCGGGCAGGTACGGAGGCCGCGTAGCAAGCCCGCGGGGGCTGACCACAAACCTGGCAGACAGAGTGGGGGGCACAAGGACCGGGTTTTGGGGATGAGCTACCACACCTGATTCAGGGGCTGGGGGCCAAGCTCGCAGCTGACCGTGAGGACACAATACGGGACAAGAAGGGGACACTGCGGAAGAAAAGAGACTTGGCTGAGAACTGCGGCTGGAGGACCAAGGAGGGGCGGCCGCATACAATGGCAGGGGTGTTGGCGTTTCTGTACGGGCCAGGCTGGGGTGAAGACTCCTACGTTCCCTGTCCTTGGGGGACACGGACTCCCACCCCGGAATCCTTTCCTCCTGCACCGCCTCGGCCCAGGACAGGGAGCTGGTTAATCAGCTGTTTGGGGAGGGGGGGCCGACCTTGCCGCAGAGGACCTTCCCAGAGCAGCTCACGGTACTTTCCCGGCTCTCGTTCTGTCAATCGCAGGCCTAGCCAACCCCCGGGCCTTCCCTCACTCCCGCCCCCACTCCACCACACAAACACAAAGATACTGCCCTCCTTTCGCTAAGGGGGCAGCTCCTTTTAGCTCGGACAAAGGCCCTTGAAGTGTGGCGGACAGCGGCATCCCAGTCTGGGGCCCGGCCCACGCACCACATTGGCTGACCAGCTGTGCCAGGTTGAGAGAGGAGGGCGCACTTGAGCACAGCCGGAGAGGAACTGGGGGTCTTTGCAAAGACTAGAGAAGTTGGGGTCCGACGGAACCTAGCACAATAAGCCTCAGAACTTCAGCCAAGGAGACCTGATTTAGAAGTTTCCTTGGTTTGGGTGAGGGCTTTTGGAGGATTCAGGCTTCGAGTTGAACAGCACGCATATGAATGTAAATAGGGTGCGATCTGGCGTCTCTCTGCTGGGAGCCCTCCACGGGGCAGCTTTGTTTCTAGATTGAAGTGGACCTTTCCTATCCGTTCCCTGCTTTAAGTCTGAAAACGGGTCATCTTAGTTGGGAAGGGAAGAAGATGGAAAGCAGGAGTTGCCATTTGGTGCACAGCCAGCAAGACAAGAGGTCTTGTTAGAAATAGAAGCTCATAATCTTCATTGATTAATTTGTTATTTCAATAAGTGTGCCAGCTACAGAACTGGGTCTGGGACAGTACAGCGTATAACAAACAAGTGGGTGAACAAACACTGAACAAGTAAAAATGCAGTAGACATAACTTCCGTTAAGGGTGAGAGCCACCAGGAAAATCAAACAGGGTGCTGTAAAAGAAAGTGACAAGGGAAGAGTGCTCTGGGGAGTGGCATTTTAGTGGATCCCTGCAAGATGGGGGACCCTGTCACTGGGAGATCTTGGGAAGAGAGCACTGCAAATTCAAAGGCTTGGAGTGGGAATGAAGTTAGAGGAACTGAACAAAGGCCATTGTGACTGGAGCTCATAGGCAGATGCTTGTGTGTGGTGGGGGAGGCAGGACCGAATTGCAGGGACCAGCCAGACCTCCATCTTTTGAGCCATGGAAAGGAGTTTAGTTTTATTCTCTTTGGGCCAGTGAACCCTTAGAGGGTTTTAGGTGGGAAGCTATGGTATATGATTTTTAAAACTCCTCTAACCTCCGCAAGGACACAGAAAGCAACTTCTCTTTCATTCTGCCTCTTGGGATAGCAAGGTGCCAGGAGCCTCCTAAGGTCCTTGTCCAGCTTGCCAGCCAGTGGGGAGACTGCTTTGAGCCTGGTCAACCCTGCGAGTGCACTCAAGGATTGGCTCAGGTTTTAAAATCCACTCCCCACTTTTAAGCAGTTCTTGTCCAACCTAAGAGGCCACCTCCAAGAGCCCAGGGCCCCATAAACAATTCCACACAAAGCTTCCAAAGGGTTCTGAGTTAGTCATATTTTCTTGTCAGAATTGCAGCCCACAAGGAACCATAAAGCCCTACTGAGCAGCCAAGGATGCAATTTGCATTTAAATGATTGCTTTTATATACTGGATCAGAGCTGCTTTGCATATTCATGTGTAAAGAGCTGGTGTTCTGGCAACCCTATTTATTGACCCTTGACAATTATTAAACCCAAAGACCCCCAAACTGAGTGGTGGTATGGGCAGCGTTGGGAAATGAAGATTATAAAATAGTGTTATTTGGAAAACAAGGTGAGATTAGGCCCTTTAATGTCAGGAAAACTTGTAACAGTTTAATCCTACCCAAGCAGAAAAAGCACCAGTGGCACTTAGGGGAATGGGCTGGGACAGAATGTAATGTTGGGGTGTGTGAGGAGGCTGGCTCCACAGCCTCCTCCTGGGCCCCTGCCAGACATGGGGTGGGCAAAACAGGTGCAGTAGAAAGACCTTGAGGTCAGGATTTGGGAGAAATGGGTTTTAGTCCCAACTTGATCTGTAAATTACAGCAAGCCTCTGGCCAAACTGCCTCACCTCTACCTTCATTTTCCCAGCATGACTATGGGAACCATGACTGTCTTTTCAGTAAGCAGGAACCCTCTACTCCGTGTGCCAAGCACCTTGCTGGGTACTTTTTATGTACTTGTCACAGCAGCCTTTTGAAGGCGGCACTGTGGTTATCTTCATTTACAGACAAAGAGATGAGGGTCAGAGAGGTTAAGTGATGTCCAGTGTCACAGAGTTGTCTGGCTTCTCTCCCACTCCCAAGGAGACTCCTGGGAGTGTTAATTCTGTACCAGCTATTTTCTGGGTACTGAACTAGAGCTCCTTTTCACCTGCTAATTTTTTTCTTTCCTTCCCATGTTCCAGTGCCTCCCCACATCTTTAGAGAAGGTGGGTTTGCGATGCCTCTGATCTGCTGGGCACTGGGAGGGTACACTGTGACAGAGGATGAGTAACCTCCTTGGATCCCTAAAGGCAGCAGCCAAAGTGAGGCTGGTCAGAATGATGTGTTCCGGAGCAGTTTTGTAGAACTTGTATCTCCTTTCACATAGGTGGATAGGAAGGCCGGGTGGTGGGTTCCTGAAATGGTTCATGTCTTGTCTCTGAGTGGCCTGGCTCTAATTCTTTATCAGAGATACCCAGTTTCAGGGGCATCCAAGATGGTCCTTGGGTCCTCCGGCCCAGGTTTCTCTCAGGAAAATAACCCTTACAGTGAGGTTCCCACTCAGGAGAGTTTGTGGATTCCCTGGGCAAACCACCCCCAAATGTATCTCCCTTCCCGCCACTTCAGGGACTTCTTTGCTTGGTATCTGATGGGGGAAGCTAGAAACCAGTGGTGGACAAACACCTGGGTGAACCCTGCTTCCAACCATGCCTCCTGAATAAGCAGTCAGAAAAGTTTACAACCTCAGACCAGGGAGCATTTGCCAATATTTTCTATTTATTTAACTGACACTTTATATAAGTGCTTACCCTACTTAACTGCTGTCCTAAACTCTAATTATATTTTAATTCTCATGAAAGCCTTATTCCATGGGTACTGTTATCATCCCCATTTTGCAGATGAGGAAATGGAGACATGAAAGGTTAAGTCAGTTGCCCAGGGTCACAGGGTACTGCTACCAAGGGGCAGGGGTGAGACTTGAAACCAGAAGGTCTCATTCAGAGGTCACAATGCAGGGTGTTTGGTGAAGAGAGGGGCTGGGGGAACAAGTCTTTGCATGGTTTTCAAGCAGGGAGTATTGTCATTCCTGAACAAAGAATCTTTCCTGCACTCTTTCCAGCTTCTGCTGGCCCAGTTCTCAGATACCAAGGAGCTGCTCTACCACCTGCTGGCAGAGAGAGAGACAGAGACAGACAGAAAGAATTTAAGAACATCTGAATGAGTCACATCTCTGGGAGCCTGGCTAGAGCTAAGGTGATTAATATGTGAACCGAGTTTTACACATTCGTTCACACTTATTCATTCCTTCTTTTGAGAAGCTGCAGGCTACTATCCCACAAGTTTGTTACTATCTACTTATCCTGACCCAATCAACTTTCCCTGGTGGCTGATTAGAAACCTTTAATCTGTATTGTTCAGTTCAGGGTACTTGGAGAGCTGCTTAGATGGCTAGTGCAACAGAAGGGCTTTCTGGACAGTGGGTGCCACCTGCCGAATATCAGGTGGGCATCCCGGCATCCCTGCTACATGTGTCTGAGCTTCTCCAATCTCAGTGTGCCCTAGAGTTCTAACAAGTTCTTGGGTGATACTGCTGCTGTTGCCCATCCAAGGGTGAAACTTTGACTTAAACCTCTCAGACTCTTAGTCCCCTCCTCTATAAGATGGGAATGAAAACATCTGCCCTGTTGGTGATGTGAGGGTTGGAGACAGTATTTAGCAATTCATTCATTCAGCAACTGAATTGTGAGCTTTGCTCATGTGCCTTGCCCTGGGGAATCCATGCAGAACAAGACAGACAAGGGCCTCGGGGTAGTAGTGGGAAAATAGACCAAAAGAGTAATAATATAAAATAATTGAAAATTGTGGCACATGTGACAAAGATCAAAAGTACTTGCACAGAGCCTAATGGGAGTGGAGAGAAACTAATTCAGATAGACAGGCCAGGAAAGGGCTCACCAGGGGACATTTGTAGAGCCCTGGTCTGGGATAAGAGCCCATCAACAATAGTGCAATTGTTTGTCTCTTGGCTCCACTTCTTTCTGGCTGTGTGAACTTGGACAAGCCAGCTGATCTCCCTGTTTTATTTCCTGTAACATGGAGATAGTAACAGTACTTGTTTCATAGTGTCCTTGCGCAGATTATAAAGGCATTAATATGTGACGTGCATAAAGAGTTCCTGAGCATAGTAAGGGTGATGAGTTAATGGTTATTGTCACTGTCACTATAACAGTAATAGAAAAATCTGCAGGGCAATTCCCAGAAACCCTAAATAAGCTGAACTCAGCTTCATTCTGTGAAATAGTATGTAGCCCTCCTCCTGATTATCTTGGACATTGTTCTATAGAATAAGTGAGGTGGCTGTCACCTCATGGGCCTCCTTGTCAGTAATAAAGACTCACCTGAAACAGCTGGACCTTACTAAAGCCCCTGACTGCATAGATATTGGGTATGAAGAAATTACTGGAAAAAGAGGGCCCCATGATGTTGAAGAAATAATAGAACTTCTCTGTTAGCAAGTAACACAAACCCAGCTCATACTGGCTTAATCCATAAAAGGCAAGTTGATTGGCTGCTAGAACTGCAAATAGCAGGATACTTGGCTTCAGACATAGTTGAATCCAGCTATTCGATGTATTAGGACTCTATCATTTGTCCATTCCTTTTGGGTCTGCTTTATTCTGGGACAGGTTCTTTTCCTATGATAGTAAATAGGTCCTCTCCAGCTCTAAGCCTATGTCCTTTTAGCTTAGAAGACCTCTTTCTAGTTAATTCTAGCAAATATCTTAAGGCCTGTCCATGAATCAATCAGCATGGCCAAAAGGTGGCATAAATGTTCTGAATGACCAGGTCTGGGTCAGGTACTCGGAGCTAGGGCTTATGGTGGCTTTCCAAAGGAAAATCCATAGCTCTTTTCAGGAATGGGAGAAATGGATGCTGGGCAACTGCTCTCCTGGAAAGAGAGGGTTCCAACCTCAAGAAGAAAGCAGAAATCAAGGGTATGTCAATTTACCATGTTAGAAAGGAGTGGGAGCCAAGAGACCTGGACCACCACCAGTGCGCTGCTCAAGTTCAAAAGCTTGGTCGCCATCTTGCTCTCTTCATCATACCATTGGTTTCTTGTTGTGGTTGGAAGGCCAATTAGAAAGGTGGAGGACCAACTACCAGTTTCTGGCCAGGCCTGAAGAAAGGAGATGTCCTCAAGAGTGGAGGCAGCTAAGGAAGGGACATGAGATGCAGCCCTGGGGCTGAGAGGCCTGGCTGGTTACCTGCCATTTTCCCTATCAACTCTGACCTCGAGTGGCCTCAAACTTTCTCAGCCTTGGAACTATTGACATTTGGGGCCAGATAATTATTTGTTGTGGCTGGTGGGGGTGAGATACAGCTTGTGCATTGTAGAATGTTTAACAGCATCCCTGGCTTCTACCTACTAGATATTGGTTGCACACCACCTCCCCAGTTGTGAAAATCAAAAATGTCCCTAGACATGGCCAAATGTTCCCTGGGGTCAAAATTACCCCTGATTGATTATGACTGACCTAAGAGGTATGTGGAGAGAAGGTTGGGGTTCAACACTCCAGAAGCACATTCCTACTTCTCATCGTCCCAGCCACATTGGTGGTGAGTCTGGCTGCCCTATAACCTATAGAAGCTGAATGGTATGTGTCCTGTTGTTACTTACTGAAATGTATCTTAATTGTGTTTGTTGTTAATGATGTCTGGGGGAACTCCACCATAGGGCCCCACCACTGTGTCAGAGGATATAATGGCATTTGGTTCTGACATACCCAGTTCTTAACTTTTCATTTCCAGCATGCTATAGGACCTTGTGATAAACAGCTCTGGCCAAGACAATATTTTTCCAAAGAGTGGGAAATGGGGATATGCCACTGGATATGCAACAGGCAATATAATATTTCAAGATATGTATATTTCAATGTGCTGTTTTCTTTTAAATAAGTTGATTTCAAGGACTCAGTGAGTCAGTTAATTAAATAATTATATAGGTGGTATGTAGACAAAGCCTAAGTGGCTGAGGTGACACTCCAGTGACTTATGTGGCAGAGCCACAAATAGTGGCTGGATGGTGGGAAAGTTTGCCTGCATCTGGGGTGCATCCTCACCACAAATTTGCTTAAGCAGGATGTTGTATTAGAGCATCTCTTGCCAGATGCCATCTCTTGCTAGCCTGCTTTCTGTCATCTACAGGCAAAGGTGACAGTCCCTACAGCACCAAGCTTCTTCTCTGTCAGTGTTGTCAATAATTTAGCCCAGTCACTGCTCTCACAGCCAAGGCAAGATAGAAGCTATTCACAGGATCTTATAAAGGATCGGAGAGAGATAGTCAATACCACATTTACTTAGGGAAGCCCCAGAGGCCCACTGGAGCTGCCTGAGGTGGCTGGTTATAGGTTCATATATAGTTGGAGCTAAGGCAGAGAATTTGCTGGTGATGCCTAGAAAAGGGGAATGGGGCAAAGCTGTACAAGCCAGGGCTTTCTGGAGGTGAGGCTTCCTTCACAGGCAAGGAGCAGTGATGGTGGGTAGAGGAAAGAGTCCTGGTGACTTTGGTTTTTACTAAGCATCTACTTTGTGCCAGCACTGTGCTAGTGTTTGAATCTATACCAGTAATGCTTATCTAGTGATTTTACCTCCCAGGGGACATTTGGCAATGTCTGTAGATCCTTTGGGTTGTCACAATTGGGGGAGGTGGGTTGCTTTAGACATCTAGTAGATGGAGGCCAATGATGCTGCTAAACATCCTACAGTGCCTGGGACAGCTCTGCAACAACAAATGATGCTAAATGTCAATAGTTTCAAGGTTGAGAAACCCTGTCTATGCTGATGAACAAGAAAGACTGCTAGCCATGAAGAAAGACAGAAAGGGAGGACAGAAGGGAGGGAGAGTAGAAACAAAGTAAACAAGCACAAAGGTGACAGATGATTAGACAAAGAAATAGAGAAGAGGCTTTGATAAAGAGGAGTAGGAATGTGACCTTGTCCCAGGTCTGAGTGCATGGATGTTAGAGCTGAGACCAGCAGGGGGAGGAACAGTATTCCATGCTAGGGGTCAGAGGAATATCAAACAGAGGAAGCCAGAAGGGTGAGTAGATGTGGGGTAAGGCTGTCACTATGACTGCTGTGCGGACTCCAGCTTGCATGTGGACCAGAGAGTGTGCCGAGGAGCATCCTGGGGGCATCCCTGGGACAGATAACCTAGCTTACAGAAAAAGGGTGGATTCTTGAGATACCTTTGGAGGAGGGATGAGATGTGTCAAAACTCAGGATAGAACCCAGGAAGATGGTTCATTTTGGGTACACAGTACTACATTTGAAATGTTGGGAGGCTTCTAGGAACTGGGTTTTGTGACCTTGGGCAAGTGTCCTCACCTCCTGAAGCCTTTTTCGTCAACAGTGTAAGGGTTGAATGTGTTGAGTTCCTGTCCTAGAATGAGTTATCACTAAGTGTTAGCTGTTACCACTGAGAGATTGAAATGGTGATGTATGCCATTCTCCCAGCACAGCCTTGGTGTGTGACTATCTCTTTAAAGTTTCATTTTACTCTCTTATTTCTGAAGAGGTCAGATATGGCCTAAAAAATCAAAGAATAAGAAAGGGTATTCAGAGAAAATGAGCATCCCTCTCAGCCTCTCTTCCATCTACTAGTGATAATGATTCATAGTTGTTTACTGGGCCTGGCCAAGGGTGTTATATGGGAGTCAAAATCCATCTACCACCCTACCCCCAATGCCATAACTCACAGTGTTGCCTGGATAAATGGTGACTTATCCTAATGTCCAAAGGCACCATATGGGCTAGCAAGTTTGAAATTGGGCAGAGAAGAAGTCAGTAGAGTGTGAGTCTTATGATGAACTGATCTTTTTCCCCCACCACCTTCCAACTTTTCTGAAATTTTCATGCTGTCAGAGAGAAAGATGAGAGCCCACCAAGTGCTTGCCTTCCTCCTGCTCTTTGTGATCACCTCTGGGGCCTCTGAAAACTCCAGCACATCCCGGGGCTGCGGGCTGGACCTCCTACCTCAGTACGTGTCCCTGTGCGACCTGGACACCATCTGGGGCATCGTGGTAGAGGCAGTGGCGGGGGCAGGTGCCCTGATCACGTTGCTCTTGATGCTCATCCTTCTGGTGCGGCTGCCATTCATCAAGGACAAGGAGAAGAAAGACCCTGTGGGCCTCCACTTCCTATTCCTCCTGGGGACCCTGGGCCTCTTCGGGCTCACATTTGCCTTCATCATCCGGGAGGATGAGACTATCTGTTCAGTCCGTCGTTTCCTCTGGGGAGTTCTCTTCGCACTCTGCTTCTCCTGCCTCCTGAGCCAGGCTTGGCGCGTGCGCAGCCTAGTGCGGCAGGGCAAGAGCCCATCAGGCTGGCAACTTGTGGGCACGGCGCTGTGCCTGACGCTGGTGCAGGTCATCATTGCTGTAGAGTGGCTGGTGCTGACGGTCCTGCGTGACTCGAAGCCTGCCTGCGCCTACGAGCCAATGGACTTCACTATGGCCCTCATTTATGACATGGTACTGCTTGTGGGCGCCCTGGCCCTGGCGCTTTTTACGCTGTGCGGGAAGTTCAAGAAGTGGAAGCAGAATGGGGCCTGCATCCTCCTCACAGTCTTCTTCTCTGTGCTCATCTGGGTGGCCTGGATGACCATGTACCTCTTTGGCAACGCAGAGCTGCAGCACGCAGATGCCTGGGGTGACCCCACCTTGGCCATCACACTGGTGACCAGTGGCTGGGTCTTCGTCATCTTCCACTCCATCCCTGAGATCCACTGCACCATCCTGCCCTCCCCACAGGAAAACACGCCCAACTATTTCGACACATCCCAGCCAAGGATGCGAGAGACAGCCTTTGAGGAGGACATGCCATTGCCGCGAACCTACATGGAGAACAAAGCCTTCTCCATGGATGAACACAATGCAGGTATAGTGGTTGCTGCCTGCTGGGTTAGGCTCTGGGGCTTTTTGTCCTGAAAGGACTCTCTTCTTTTTCTCCGGTGGGGATAGGTGGTCCAGGGGAAAGTCCTGGAAAATCTGAGCCCACAAACATTGACCCCTGTGTGGAAAATTCATTTCTGGGCCAGAAATGAATTTTTATTTAGAATTTTCCCTATACATTGCCAGCTAACTTAATAAAAATCCAGGTTTCTGGCTTCTTTTGAAAAGTTGGATCTGACAGTGCCTGACCACCTTATAGCAACTGTCTGGAGCTGGCTGGAAGGCTCTGCCTCTTAACCCACACTACATTATAGCTTCCCCTTTAGATGGGAATCCACTTTCTGTTTACCACATTTCCCACCATTCCCTACTTTCCCTGACCCAGCCACTCTAACATGTTAACATTAATTGCCTGGCTCCCTGGAAGTGTTTGTACTTGCAGCTCATGTGCTAGATGACGTGAGGGACAATGCTTGTGTCCCCTCCCCTACTTCTGGCATCAAGAATATATGAATTTGGGCCCTCAAGTCAGATGTCTGGGCCCAGATACTGTGTCTGCCACTTCCTAGATATATGGCTTTGAGTAAATTACCTTGCTAAGCCATAGTTTTTCTCATCTGTTAAAAGAAAAAAAAAAGACAGAATGTACCTCATGGAGCTGTAGTGAAAAGTAACATGCTGTGTGTAACATACTGAGGGGTTCCCATGGTACCTGGCATGTTGGGTGTGCATCTTGGTTGGTTTCTCCTGAAAGTAGGGTCTGAGACCAGGTGCAGTTGGTCGACTTGGGAGTTCAGGGTAAGGGATCATCTCTAAGAGCCCAGAAGGCTGTTCAGGGGTTATGATGAGCAGAGGCTAGAAACCTGGCCAGTTCATGGTGTCCCAGGGGAGTCACCTCTTACTTGGCTCCTTCTGAAACAGGTTCCTCCTTGTCTGAGCCCTATGGATTCCCCTGGGACCTCAATGGTAATGGGATTGCCTGAAACAGATGTAAATTTTTGTCCATTCATTATTAAATTGGTCTGTCACTTTTTCAGGTCTCTGTCAACCCCAGAAAGTTAAGAACTTGATGGTCTAGTTTTCTTTCAGTGAAATAAGGATGCAAGAACTCTTCAAGTATTAAGTTCTTCAAAAGTAAGGATGGCTAGCCTTTACTACATGCTTATCATTGACCAGGTACCCTTCTGAGTATTTTAGTCATTAATCTCATTTGATGCCTTCAACAACCCAATGAGGTCCGTGTTGCATGTAGGAAACTGAGGAAGAGCTGAGGTGTAAACCCAGGTGGGTTGGCTTCAGAGCCCACGTGCTTGACCATTCTGCCACAGAATTACTCTTCTCAAAGCACACTGATCAGTGAGATTCTTAATCTCACTGATATGTCAGGAGAACTCTGTGCATTGAGAAGACAGTGGTTATCAGTTCCATTTTACAGAGCAGGAAACAGGCAAATTGTTCAACTCAGTGCTATAAGTGCAGAGCAGGGAAGAGAAAAGCTGATTTTGTGGTTCCTGTTACATGCATCTTTTCCTGTGAAAATGTATCCAGTACCTCATACCCACATAAGATCCAGAGATCAAGGGAAACTGGGATCCAGGTTGATAACAGCAGTGCCAGAGATGGCTCAGGGTGGTGGATTTCCAAAAGGGCCTCCCCCCGCATCTGTTTCACACCCTGACATGTACCAATGCCAAGTATCTGTCTCTTAGTCGCCCTCTCTTTTCCAAAACAAAAATAGCTTTAATATTCCTTTCTGATGAGAAAAGATCAATAATAATCTTGGAGAAATTTCATTAGGAAGAAATAATAAAAAGTGCTCAAAATACCCTTGCCCAAAAGCAGCTCCTGCTGTTTGCTCCCATCTTGGCCAAACATCTCTACATATACAGTCTCCCTTTCTCTCTCTCTCTCTCTCTCTCTTTCTCTAACTTTCTCTCTCTCTCTCTTTCTCTCTCTCTCTCTCTCTCACACACACACAGGACATATGACAACCCCATAGAGTCATTCTTAACCTAGCTGCAAAGAAGAATTACTTGAGCAGCTTAAAAAAAATTATCAGTGCCTATCCCCTCATTCTGAGTAAGTCTCCTTTGGGTTTAGGTATTTTTTAAGCTCTCCAAGTGATTCCAAGATGTAAGCAGGTTGAAACCTCTGGGTGGTGTACAGTGTACTTGTTTAGATCAGTATCATGGCTGAAGCCTTTCTAGATCAGTGACTGCAGAGCTTCAGCATCCTTTTCAAGATACAGAGCTTTCCATTAGGCACCATAATTAATTTTCTAATCTTCAGCTGGCAAGTATTCCGCTTGTTGTCTGGCTTTTTATTTATTTTTTTTTTTTGCATTTTTAAAATTTTTCCTTTCCAGTTGAAATTCAATATTATATTAGTTTCAGGTATACAACCCAGTGGTTTGACATTTATATAACTTATGAATTGATCACCACTGGTGATAAGTCTAGTACGTACACATAGTTATCACAATATTATTGACTATATTTGCTATGTTGTACTTTACATTCCCATGACTATTCTGTAACTACCAATCTCTACTTCTTAAATCCTTTCCCTTTTTTTACCCAATCCCCCAACACCCTCCCATATGACAACCATTAGTTTGTTGGAGTCAACATTCTTATCCATTCATCTCTGTGCCTTTGATCAATTAACTCCTTGCCATAAATAAATAAATAAACAAATAAATAATCCTAGACTGCACCTAAAGAGGCACCAAAGATTCTGCACCTTTAAATCTTGATAGATACTGTGAGACAGCCCTCCAGAATGGTGGACTAATTTTCTCTCCCCCTTTAATCATTGTATGAGAGGCCTATTGTCCCTACTTCTTTACCAGTCTTGGATGTTCTTAGACTTTTAAAAATAGCACTGTTTTTGCATCATCCCAAATATGTATCCACCAAAATTTACATGGGACTGGACAGGTCAGGCTCCAGGCAAAGTTAGTTCCCTCAGAAAGCTCACAGAGAGGCTAAATTGGCATCCTGGCTAGGGACTGCCTTTGTTCTAGAAACCCTTGCTTTGCTAGCTGGGGAATGTCTAAGCACACTCCCTTGCCACAGTGAGAATAGCTGTTGTCATCTGTGGTGCTGACCTCAGCCAGCTTATATTTTAAGAAACTGGGCCCCATAAAGGGCCTTACCCAGGGGCTGCAGTGGCCTGTATTTCTTGAATTTTAACCAACTAGACTTGCAGACTCTCTTCCCTTGAAAGTTTTCCCTGACTCTCTAAGAGGTGTAAAGAGTATTCCCCAGGCTGGTCTATGGCTCGGACAAGCCCCAGCAGTCTTTCCTTCCTTATTTTCTTCTCCGGATTGAGACCCCCTGATATACACAACTTCACCACCCTGCTGCTTACTAATAGAATCAACAAGGTATGTGAGTAAAAAGGTATGAGGTATGTGAGTAAAAAGATGAAAATACATTGAAGGATGTAGCACATCAGATCACATCTTGTAAGGCGTTACCAAGGTGCATTAAATGTTCATCTTTCAAAGAAGCAAGAAAGAAAAGAGTTCTGTCTTCTCTTAGGGGATTTGGGCTCTTAGATCTCATTAGGGCCAAGGACTATTTAAACTCTAATCCTTAGCTTCCAGTGGAAGCTTTGGAGCCAAGGCTAATTTAGCCTCACTTGCAGAGTCAAGACAGGGACAGGCTGGCATTCAACCTATGATCTTTGATTCCTGTGGGGACCCTCTTATGGGTGAGCCCTGCTTGCCTTTCAGAGCGGACCCTGGTCAAAGTGGGCTGTTAGCTGGTGTTCTTCAAGTTGCAAGTAATAGAAATCTGATTTGAACCAGCTTAAGTAAAACAAAACAACAACAACAACAACAAAACTAGGTATCAAGCTTCAAGATTGGTTAGATCCAAGAAGCTCAAGATGACAGATATGGTCTCTCTCCATCTTCTTAACTCTGTTAGCATCATGGCAACCCACAGCTCTAGGCTACACAGAACATTTCCTAGGAAATGTGAGCAAAACTCCCAGAGTTATCTCTGATTGACTTGATGGCCATGCCCGGAACAAATCAGCATGGCCAGAGAGGTTTGATACCCTGATTGGCTAGGTCTAAATCACATGCCTACCTCAAAGCCAGGGGAGAAGGCAGCTGTAGCCAACTCTCAGGGACCTAGAATGTGAGAGAGATGTTTACCAGAGAAGCACAAATAGCCATTACAGAGACAGGCTCTCTGGCCAAGCCACCCCACAGCTGGGGAGTAGAGTTGAGCATCTGTTGGAGCCAGATTCTCCCATCACAACTGGCTGGGTCTCTGTACTTATAAGGAAAGCTGTCCTGTTTGGTCTTCCCTCTCTTCAAGCAGGTCTAGGCTAGGAATTGAGACTGGTGAGAGTCCATGGATGGTCTCCTCTGCCCCCTACTGTGCCCTGGCACCCCCTTATCTACTTTCTAGGAAGGGTATCCTTACTGAGCACATGCTTAAGGGGCTGTTGAAGGCTTGGAGATGCTAAAGCAAAAGGCTTTTTGTAAGTATGTCTTAGATAGGGATATCCAACCCATGGCCTGTGGGTCACATGCAGCCTAGGATTGCTATACACAAAATCATAAATTTACTTAAAACATTATGAGATTTTTTTTGTGTGAGTACATGTCACAATGTATTTTATGTATAGCCCAAGACAACTCTTCTTTTTCCCATGTGACCCAGAGACACCAAAAGGTTGGACCTCCCCTGTTAAGAACATGTGTTCCCTACACTGCCATAGTTTCTTTGGTCCAGTCTGGGCTGAGCTGTCCCTAATGCCACTTAAATTCAAGTTGCTTCTAATTAACTAAGTGTGGTAGTTAAAAACATACTATTTGGAGTCAGTATGGTGTGATAGTTATGAACACAGATTCTCTGATTGAGTTCAAATGCTGGTTCTGCCATTAAGCTCTGTGACCTTAGTCAAATTACTTAATCTCTGTGCCCCAGGTAAAGTAGAAATAATAAAAGTACCTATTGTGCTATGAAAATTAAATGAGTTAATATATGCATTGCTTCAATTTTTCTCAGTGCCTGGGTCCTGTTTGTCACTCTATGAAAGTTAGCAAGGTTGTTTTGGTCCCTGCCCCAAGGAATTTGTAAAAATGCCAAGCTTTCTTGCTACTTTTTAGTCAGAAAGATGACTCCCTTCAGGGAAGACTTTTAAGACAGGCTTTTCTTAGCAAAGGGAGATTTGTAACTTCAGTGAAAATGAAGATGCCATTGCATAATTAAGATGGACTTTTTTCTTGATTTTTAAATAGCACTACTTTTTTCACTATTTTTAATAGACTTTTTTTAAGAACAATTTTAAGTTTATAAAAAAATTGAGTAGGAAATACAGGGAGTTCCCACAAACCCCTCCCATGGTTTTCCTATCATTTACAACTTGCATTTGTTACATTAGTGCTGCAGCTAGTGAATCAATATTGATAAATTATTCTGAATTAAAGTCCCTAATTTACATTTTAGACAGCACTCTTTGTTTGCACAGTTCTATTGGTTTGGACAAATGCATCATGTCATGTATCCACTATTATAGTTATCATACAGAATAGTTTCACTGCTTAAAATTGCCCTGTATTCCACCAATTCACCACCACCCCTCAAGCCCTAGCAATCACTAATTCATTTACTGTCTCTAGTTTTGCCTTTTCCAGAATATTATTGTTGGAATCATATAGTATATATGCTTCTTTCACTTAGCAACATGATTTAAGTTTTCTTCATGTCTTTTAGTGTGATTAAGTTTATCTTTATTTAAAAAGGGGGGGTGTATAAAAAGGGGATCTCTAAAAGTACACAACAAATGAAACATCATTTACCCACCTTTCAGAGGTAAAAAGTGCCTGCATACTTTTATATTTTTGTTTCAGATCTCCCTTTCTTTTCTGTTTAAAAATAATCCTACCTGTCTTGTTGGAGTACCTCTGAGCTCTTCACAGTGACTTTCCCATGCAGTGTACCTTGATGTCCATGTTCTTTCCTATCTCTATGTGTATCCAGAAATAGTGAACATTATTGAATGTTGTGATGTTGAACTTGACATGAATGGTATTCTGTAGCCAGGAGGTCTTTTGTCAGAGGAGACCTTCTGGGGGATGCAGAGGTGCTTCCTTCCTTGTCACCTGTGGCCTGCAGGAGCTGGGGAGGGAGGGATAGATGGCAGGCCCTCTCTACCTCCAGCAGGCTGCAGCCTGGACTCTACAGACTTCCCAACCCCACTGAGATGGGGTAAGCTCCAAGAGAGCCAGAGAACAAAGCCCCTTTGTGACTTTTGTTTGGAATCAGGCTTGTGACATAGGGGAGGAGGGAGGAGAGAATGTGTGCCCGGAGTATGATGTTGATTCAGGGGAAGAAAACAAAGTTGTCTTTTTTTTTTTTTTTTGGTGTTTTTGTGTTGCTTTTCCCTCCCTCCCTCAGCTCTCCGGACAGCAGGATTTCGCAATGGCAGTTTAGGAAACAGACCCAGTGCTCCATTTAGAAGCAATGTGTATCAGCCAACTGAGATGGCCGTTGTGCTTAATGGCGGGACAGTAAGTATTAAGTGGTGATGTTTTGGTAGCAAGCCTAAGAAAAGTCAGTGTGTGGGGGGCGGGGGCAGCTTCAACAGGGACACACTGCTCTGCAGAGGCTGCTGATGGGCCTGCAGAGACAGGGCTCAAGTAGACATCTTGTAGCTAGAATGCATGCAAGGCTTCCATTTTTCTTCTGCCCCCTTTCTCCATGCATGGAAGATCCACCTGTACTTAGTGTACCACCTGTAGATTCATTTGTAAGGGTCACCATTTCTTGGGCTCTTGTACCCAGTAAATTCTCTGGTTTCATTTTACAGAAGGTACCCTCCATTCTGCCTGTGAGGTAACTTTTAGGAAAAGCCCAAACTTATGAAGCCCTGGCAAATTTTGCTGGCATCCAACCTACTTTAGGCCCCCTTTTATTCCTCCCTCTATCTCTGTGCCCTAGCTGGATACCAGGTTGCCCTGCTATCTCTCCCTAAGAATTGTCTTGAGAAATGGAAGTAATTGTCATTTCTCTCCCATGAACACAAAAGCAGGTTTACTAGCTGACGCCAAACAGACATCAGCAGAATTGTCACTGTTTGTGTTTTGCCTGTGAGAATGACATCATTTTGCTTCTCCAGTGATCCAAAGACGCATTCTCATTCCCACATTTAATTTCTAGCCATAGCTCTGCGCTTATTTCTGAACAACGCGTGGACCAGTTTACACGTGTAAATTGGATTTTCATTCTTTCTGTTATGTGCCAAGCCCATAACTCAGCCTGAGCTTCTTTTGTTTTTGATGTAAGCCAGGGATGGTCTTTGATTTCTAGAGGGAACTTGTGTTTTCCTGGATTTGTGAATGCTATTAGGCACTGGTTTGCATGGGTATGGAATAAGTTCAAAGGCAAAAAAGACTCACAAATTTGCATTCTGAAGCCCCCCTGCAATCCACTGGACTGTTCAAATGGATTTTGGGTGCCAAAACAAATCTAACTCAAGGCATCCATCCACCAGTGTGTTATAATTAATATGGTTATAAAGTGGCCTCATTTGTCACTCTTAAGCCCTCTTAATACCGTCAAGACATGAAAACACCCTGAACTTGGAAAGTGAAGAGAATTTATAGCTAAGAATGTAATGGCATAACACATAGTGGCTGCTGCCTCTTTTGGGAACTTCAGTCCATTATGAAAAAGCCAGGTACTAATCTTTGGCACATTGTTAATGTGTTGGTTCTGATGTTGACTTTGTACAGCACAGAGTTCTTAGTGTGTTATCCTTATTTCCAGATCCCAACTGCTCCACCAAGTTACACTGGAAGACACCTCTGGTGAAAGACTTAAAGTTACAGAGAACTCTTACAGATTTTATTCCCTGGCTGTGTCTTTCTTGAGGGAGATATCAGTAACAGTAGCTGAACAAGGCTGACTCACAGCCAGATTTGGAAATCCTAGACAAGGGGATTTTGTGTAAATGTGAACACTGCTGAACTTAAAAGCTAACACCAACTGCCCCCCCTACATACACACACTACCAAACCAACCTCAGTCCTGCAAGCTAAAGCAAAGCTAATTGCAAATAATATTAGGCTCACTCAAATACATGGCCAAGAAGACTGTTTCATCCTCAGAGGGTAGACTAGAACCAAGTTCACAGCCAGCATGCCAGCATCAGCCTTCCTCAACCCCTGGTGGCCTCTTGGAGGTTTCACTGAGGAGGACCAAGGGAGCTGTTCCGTCAGCCTGCACATTTCAGGGGAGTCAGGAGCAGTTCAGGAGGTTGTGGGTATGATTCCAAGGAGAGGCCCAATCAAATCATGTGGTGAGCCTTACAACCCAGAGTGGTGGAGGGATGCTATCATGTGCCCAAGAGGAGATACTGTCTGTGAGTTGAAGTGTTCATCACATCTAGAAACTGATGACTCCTCTGAACTCATGTCTATGACAGGAAAACAAGCCACTTCCCTCCCTCAAGTTACTACAGCAACACTCTGGCCTGAGGCAGCAGTGTCCTCTTCACTTGATCATCTCTCCCTCTTCCAGCCTTTACCAGTGCTCGTCCAAGCCCTCTCCCAATTTCATCTCCATTCATTTCAAAGGCTTAGATGGGGCCACGAGTGTAAAGCTTCTGGGTTGCCAGGCCAGAAGGCCGGCACCACAGCACATTTTCCCTGATAGTATCACATGGCAGGGTATCCCACAGGTAGCCTCTAGGATGATGACTCTGCTGCTAATGTACAGTGAGTTCTTGGATTTTTACATTGGTGTAGTAAAAGTTCCAGGGTTGGGTGGAGCATTCAAGGCTTTCTTGCTGCTTTTAGAGGGAGTGGGGTACATTTTAACTTGGTGTTCTGCAAGTTCCATAAAAATGGTTTGACTCTTCAAGCCCATTGTTTCTGTCATGGTTTCCATTTGTTCTCAGCAAGTCATTCCTTGGTTCTTTGGCATTTCAAACAACTTGGCCATTCAAAGCGCCATGTTTTCTGCACTGTTTGGCCAGCATAATCACTAATAATTCAAAGCAAAGTCTTAACCTGACAACACAGAATGTCTACATGAGGTTGGATCCTTTTGCATATACTCTAAGCACTATATTGCTTTTTTTTCTATAGAACAATCCATAAGCCTTTCACCTTTTAAAGAAAATGAAAAAGGTTAGTGTTTGGTAAGGGCAAGCTGACCTCTTCATAAGCCAATGTGTCTGAGCTGAGTATGTTTAAATAAACCTTCTAATTCTTCTTGAGGACCTAGTCTCTGCTGTGTCCTGTCCTCACCCATCTGCCTCCCACCCTTGCTGAGCACTGGGGTAAACAAGACCAATCTGGCCATTCCCTATGAGTGGCAGAAGGGAGTAATTCGCATAGCTATTTTCTAAGTTCTTGGTGGTTCAGGCATGTAGGATGAACTCAGCATAAATAGCTATGAGTAGAATGTAATGTTTTACCACCATAAAAATCTAACTAGTTTTGAGCTATGGGGAACCTCACTTAATGACACCTTTTTTCTTTCTTTTTAAACTTCTGATATGTTATTGTGCTCTGGGTTTTGTTTTATTTTGGCTCTAAGATTGAAAGTAGGCTGAATCCCCTCTCAACAGGGGCAGAGATGGGGAATGAGGAGAAAGCGCAGAGAACTGTTATTTTTCTAATGATTACATCTGAAAGATACAAAGAGACATCTTGGCCAAGAGACTGTGGCAGCCAATTGCCCCCATGGAGCAAAGCATAAGTGCAAAATTAAATGACAACTTTGTTTAAGATCTGTTTATGTCAATGATATTTGTTGGTGAAAACGACCTGGAAGGGGAACATCTGTATTAAAAACACCTAATTAAAAGCACAAATCTTTCCATATCCAGTTATTAAAGTTAGCTTGGGACTGTAACAGCCACTCTTGTCCCCCCTTTTATTGGAATGTGGTTATTATGGGCTGGAGTTCTCCACTAGAGATGGAGGGGGTGATGAGGGAATTGGCTTGGAGAACTGACTGACAAACTGGGGACTTATGTGTGTCTCCAGGGTTTTGGGTTCTATGTTGAAGGCTGGGATCCAGTGCTTGAAGCACAGATTCTGTCAGGGCCCAATGAACACACATTGGGTGGTGGTCTAGGTTGGCCAATGCTGAGTTGAACTCCAAACTGAATGGGAGCATTGTGGCTTTTGTAATCCAATCATGCAATGATTATACCAGCTTACAGGAGTTCTCAGCAGGTGCTTTTATGAAATGATAAAGAGCTATGGCTTCTTTTTGGTAGGTAATATGTATTTATTAAATGTATTAATGTGTTTTATAATGTACATTCACCCTCTTCTGGCTGACCATCACATACTTATAAGAAAAGATCATTAAAGAAATTTCAAGACAATCAATGTGTACTTTACATGATTGTATATAAATATTACAAATTAAAAATGTTTTAAAGCATGGGCAGATGGATTTTATTTTCAAAATGCTGTTCTTAACCCCAAAATAAAGGCTTTACTATTTACTTAAGATGTGTGGTAGCTTGTCAAAACAACCCAGTACAACCACTAGGCTTTCAGATCTGCCTGGAATCTAAGGCTGTGGCTCTTTGAATGAGAGAATCCTGGTTAACAGCAAATCACAGAACAAATGAGGGTAATGGGTCAACTTGCTCATAAAATGAGGAACTTTCTATATTTTTGAGCTTTGACAACAAAATCCTTTGATATTGTTGTTGGGTTTAAGTGTCACATCTTGTTGGGTGAACTGTAAAAGCCAGTGTGCTTTTGAAATGATCACAGGCAATAATGTCTTTTTTATGAAGAGTATGCAACAGATAAACACAAAAGCTACTGCAGAGGTTTGTGACTCAAATTTAAATATGGCTCTTTGCATAGGGGACCAAAAGTGGGAAACTGGTAACTAGGACATTTTATCACTGGAACTAGAGTTCATTGTACTTTTTCATGGAAGTTGGTGCAGAAGGAAACTCCTAAAGCACTGAATAAATATATGGAAGAAAGAATAAAATTTAGGAATAATGCAGAATGTTAAAACTAGTACATTCTTACCAGTAAAGTAAGAACTATTTGCATTAAAGATGTATGCAACAAATCTTATCTTATGTGGGAAAGATTCTGTATTCACGTGTACTGAATCTAGACATTAAAAATCTAACAATAGAGGAAGCATAATTTGGACTTTTTGCTTGAATCGGGTCATTGGTGCTTAGATGAGATGATAGCGACAGTGGTTAAGGTGCTGGAGTTGTAGCTACAGCCTCCTCCTCCATTTTGTATTTCACTGCAAAGAAACAAAAAAGAAAGTCAGGATTGATTTACTTACCTAGACAGACTTGTCATTTGGAAATCAAGAACTTTGATATGTGAAGAAGGCCAGTTGTACCAAAACCCACCAAGCTACTGTGGTTCTGGCCCTGTGGATCCCTAGGGAAGAACATAGTGTCTCTGTGCTACAAACGCAGCATCTGGAGTTTCCAAACCTTTCTCATAATGTTCATGGCCATTCTTAGTTTGGTTCAGAAGAAAGAGTGTGTTTTGCAGGTAGGGAGAACTGAAGAAAGTTCTTGTCTGTCACCTCTCACCCTGTTCTTCCCACCCACCCAAAATTAAAACCTCAGGATAGCACTGGGGTCAATAAAAAATCAGAAGAGAATTTTTTCTAGCCTTTGTTGGTCTGTACAAGAAGTTGATTTGGGTGATTTTCTGAGTCAGCCAAACAGTAAAGTTAGCTAAACATAGCATTGGCACAATTAATAAGGAAAAATGTCCCAAAAGATAACAGTCCCTCCTCCAAAAATATGGAAACCCAGCCTCCGGGATGGGAGGAGGGGTTCTTTAGAAAGACCCTCTTTCTTTCATGATTTTGCTTCTAGTGTCCAGATGCCTGCCTAGATGTTAGTGCCTGAAGGGTGATTCTAAGCAAGGCCATGGCACTGGTATTTTGTGGAGAGCAATGTTTGAGCAGAAAGGATGTGGTTTCTACCATGTAGGGCAAAGGTTTCGTTTGAGCCTGCTCTCTTGATCTTGATCCTGACCTTCCAGTGACTAAGGGCACATTGGCAGACCTAAGCCCAGGGTGTGGTGTGGACACCGTCAAATGCAGTGCAGCTACTTCCTGATGGAATTGGGCTGAAGGCTTTTAGCAGCACAGTCTAGCCCAGCAATTTCAAAACTGGGCTACACAGACTGCCCAGCGTTTCTTGGACATGGTTTATTCAAATAAAGTCAATTTCCAAATCTTTAGCGTCTATGCAGAGATCTGCAATTGCAGGGTTTATATCTGTCCCTTTCCCTACCTCCCCATCCTGGCACCGCCCAGAGTGTAAAAAATCCCCAGGTGCCAAATAAGAAATTTGAAACAGCATCCCCTAGGGTCTCCTCCTTTTAATAATTCTCAAAATTTATAATACACTTATTTAGCTACCAATAATTGTATTAATAACACAAACCAGAAAAAAATGTTTTTAATGCTTGGAGCCTGTGGTCTTTGGAACATTAAAAAATATTTTTCAATGTATATACTTTTTTGTGCTACATTTATGGATAATCACAATGAAGACTCTATTGATTATTACAGTTAATGATTCTTCATAGACCAGATGCACCACACCACAATTGGTGCTCTCCCAAAAGTCTGCTGATTATGATGTTATTCAGGTTGTGAATATTTAGCAAGTGACTGAGGGCAGCAGAGTCCTGATTTGTAGCATTTGCCAATTTCCAGCTACTAGCCTGACAACGTAATACAGAACTTGGAAGAGGCACAAAACTGGATGCAGCAGCTGAGCACAACTGCTATGGTCCCATCAGGCAGTGTGCAGGGTCACCACAGGTACAAGGTGGCTTTATAGCCATGGTTGGGGGAAGCAGTAATGCCTGCATCACTGGGAACCTGTTAGAAATGCAAATCCAGGAGCCCCATCCCAGACTTACAGAATCAGAAGCTGCCAGTGGAGCCCAGCTATGTGTTTAACAAGCCCTACAGGTGATTCTGATATGGGTACTAAACTTTGAGACCCTGACTACTGGTTCTTTACCCTGTGGCTGCATTTAACAATTAACTGGGCAGCTTCTGAAGCCTAATGGTGCCTGGGTCTTACCCCAGATGTTCTAATGTAATGGGTCTTGGGCCCTGGGCATCAGTATTTATTCAAAGCTCTCAAGTGTTGCTAACTTCTGCCAGGGTTGAGAAATCCAAACCATGGTTGGAGTCCCTTTAAAGAAATATGACTCTAAGGACCCTTAGAGCAGTTGAGAGGAGTATCAGTGCCTCAAAATTGAAGCCATTTGAATGACATTCTCTCTGGCCTACAGTTGGCATATAGACATTAAAGACTACTAATGTGGAGGGAAGGAAGGATTGGTTTCTGGGAGAAATTACCAGCTCTTGGGTTTTATAGTTCCTCAACCCTGTCTGAAGGAAGAATTCACCTGAATGTGTTTCTTCCAGTATTTTAACCAATCCCTCTCCATACCTTGATAACCTCCCTTACCTATCCCCTATACTTTGACCCTGCCTGGGAAAAGCCCTTATCTCTTTCAGATCACTATAAAAAAATCTTGAGGGAAGAGAATGGAGAGGGATGCGATGGACTCTCCTTCAAACTGTAGAGTCAAGATACTATCTAGAGTTGGTGAATTGGAAATAAGGATGGGTGTGGAACCTCATGATGAACTCACCTGGGAGGCTCTGAATGCTCCCAATGCCCAGCCCCACCCTTGCTAATCACGTCAGAATCTCTGAGATTAGGGACTGTCCATTAGTGCAACCACACTGGAAAACTGCCACTATGAAGTGAAACTGAGTATGCATGCTCCCTGCAATGAAGAATCCACTCTTATATTTCTCCTCTGGAGAAACCCTTGCACAAATGTACTGGGAGACGTGAATTAGGATGTTCATGAAGGCAGGAAATGAAAAACAACTGAAAGGTTCGTTAACAGCTATCTGGGTAAACAAATCTTGGTCTATTTGAACAGTGTGCACACAGCAGTGGACATTAATGGACCACAGTGAGCATGTCAGCTTAAATTAGTTTACCAAGGTAGAAGGAATGGTGGAATGGTACCTATTGTGTGGTTCTATTTATAGCAGATCTAATCTGTGAGGGATGCATCTAAAGAGGAAAAGAACTCTACAGAAAAGCAAAGAACCATTATCACAAAAGTTAGGAGAATTATGACTTCAGTGTGGAGAGGGCACTTTAAAAGTGATGGCAGCGCTCTAATCCTTAGCTGGAATGGTGGTCACATGAGTGCTTTATAGCTATATGTTTCAGAGTCACTATTGTGTGTATACTTAAAAGCTTCCTAAAAAAGATTTTAAAAATAAATATGGTAGTATACTAGAAATTATGAAGTAAACCAATAAAGGAGTGGAAAAGAGCAATTTAACTGCTTTGGAGGAGGGTGGGGATGAATGTAAGTGAGCTAGTCACTATCTGTCACAGCAAGAAATCAGTAGATAATGCCTAAAATTGTATCTATCTGTTAGAGATATGGAAGTGACCACACAGAGACGCAGCTAAGTTCAAAGTGATTGTTGTAGAAGAGGACAACACAAATATCATGCTCATTCTGCCCTGTTATGTATCTTTTTAACCCTGACAACCATGTGCAGAGATTGCTTTGCTAATTTTTTTTTTAAAAAAACAATGAATTCAGTGGTTTTCCTCCAGGTCCTTTCAGAACAGAGCCCTGCACAGATAAGTATTCAATAAAAGGAGGGAGCAAGGAAAGAGGTAGCAGGCAGGATGACTTAATGAGAGAACCCAGTCTCCACCTTAGCTTAGAAACATCACTGTGGTTGGCTTCCAACACCACCAAGCAGCAGCCTCCTGCTCCTGCATGTCCTGGTCCCCCTTGGCAGGCTTGGCACAGTCGATTCCCGAAGGGCTAGACAGTGGAAAATCCTGGAAAGATGTACCATCCCTTCAGCTTCAATGAAAGGCAATCTTGACTAGAAAGACCCTGCATACTAATGAGGCTCCTTCTTCTTTGTCACCCTCACCCTCTCCTTCCAGTCAGTGATGGAGCAGAGAGCTCCAGGCAGTACAGCAGCTGCCTAAGTTGCAAGATGTGGGGAGAGGATTCTGAGGCCACCATTAATTTGGTATTGCCCAGGTGTGGCCTTAGCATAAAGGATCACCTGGGGCAAAAATGCCAATTCCTGGTCCTTACCCAGACCTTTAGAATCAGAATCTCCAGGCATGAGGACTGAGGATCAGCATCCTTTGCTCCTTTCACCTCCATGCTTTGAGTGATTGTTCTGATGTGACAAGTTTGGGACAGAACTCTGTATCACTCAGCCATCACTCAGTGCCTGTTTCTTGATGGCTCAGGTCTGAGCATGGCCCTCCTCCTTAAGGGCACAGGAGGCATAAACAAAACAAAGCACAACAAGTGCTCAGCACTGAGCCTGATCCAGAGCTAAGCACTCAAAAAACAGTACCTGTTAATATTTTTAGGGCATTGTCTTTAACCTCGGGGAACTCACATTCTAGGGGGAGGTGGAAAAATAAACGGAGTTATAAGAACCATGAGATGCTCACACAACAGAGAAAAGTTGCTTCAATAAATGTTTATCCATCACACACCTACAGACCCCAAACAGTGCTAGGTTCTGAGTTACAAAGAGGGGACTGGTTCACAATATCAAGGCCTTAAAGTAATTTTTTAATCCAATAAGAACTCAGTTTCTAGGATCCTGGGTAAGAAGAGCAAATACTTCAATGGTACTTATTGAGCCCTTTACACTTATGAAGTGACAGTGAGGTAGGTGCTGTCATTTTCCCCAGTCTTACAGATGAGGAGTCTGAGGCAGAGAAAGGCTATGTAATTTGTCCAAGGTCACACTGTGGGCTCTCTGGTTACTGCATTCATGTTCGTAATCCCTACAGGGTCATGGTCTCACCGCTGTCTCTCACTTGGGAGATGAAGACCTCTGCAATCAAAGATTCCACAGTGATGCCTGGAGATGAAGCTGCATCATTTACCATATGAACAGTTTGGGAACGATCTAAATTCTCAATAAATGGGGAATGATTAGATATCTAATAATCTGATGTAGCCATTAAAAATGTGATGCTTTTGTAAAGAAAGAGGGAAAAATGTCAAGGGGGAAATACAGTGGGGCACATTTCCTGTAAATTTTAATGATGCATATTTGAAAATTGAAATTTGCATCTAAAAGTTAATCTCTCCAGAGGGTACGCAGACAGTGCAGGAGGACCAAGGCTTCTGTTTGTTGATGCTGCAAGCCAACCATGATGATGACTCTGAAGATAAGGTAGAAGCCAGGTTCTTTCACTTAGTCATATCTGGCCCACTTTTCCCTCTTGCCTTTAAGAAAAAAAATTTTTTTTTGAGAACAAGTGACTCCTATATTACATTCATTCCTGAGTGATACCTTCATAGTATGTCCTTTAAATGTGACTGCTGAGTACTAAACTACATTCATTCCCCTGAAAATTACATTAATTACCTAAAGTAACTTATGGCCCAGCATCTCAAATGTATTTATAAAAACATACAAAAATATTAAACATAGATAAAATGATTAAAAGGAAATAGGTGAATTGTCTTTTCTTAAATGTCTACAATATACACATCAGATTGGGAAAACTTCCTTTCTGAAAGAATTATCAGACAATATATCAGATGGAAGAAAAAAAAAAGACCATAAGGGAATCAACACCTATACAGTATTACTGCAATCAGAGTGTAAAGATGGGGAAAGGTGGGAAGTATAAGAAGTGGGGTCAAGTGGTCAGTTGGAAGCTGTGGGATTCCTGGAGGAGCTCACCTCTCAATACCTTCAGACCTGCCATTGGGAGACTCTAGAGATCTAGCTAAAGGTGAAGTTGCCTTGGTAGAAGTGACCATTCCAAAAACATGAATGAAACATTTTCTGGGAAAAGTTCCTAGAGAATTGCTAGAAAAATGCTTCCCCTTCAATTTGCTTGCTAATAGAAGGTTAGACTTTGGAATCAAGCAAGCCCAGTATTCAAATCCTGGCTCTGCCATTTAGTAGCTGTGTGACCCCCACCTCCAACCTCAATTTCCCCATTTGAACTACAAGTATAATAACTAGGCTTCACAGAGTCCTTATGGAGATTAAAGGAGATAATGTATTTAAAGTGCCTGGTGCAGGGTTTGACTTGTAGTAGGTGCTAAACAAATGTGACTTCTTCTCCCTTAAATGGACTGTAGAAAAATAAGCTGAATGCTTCTAAAAAGTTCACTTAACATCTTCTAAAATTCATAACATGTGACTTATCTGAAAGTCATTTATCTCACATACTTAGCTATATCAAACACAGCCAAGAACTTGAAAGTAAGCAGAAGAAGCCAATGCACATTTTCAGGAATGTGTACCCAAAACTCTGGTGTTTTAGTCTCAAGAGAGCCTGTGAGACCTCTCTCAGAGTATGTGTGCTCATTCTTTAAATATCATTCTAGCAAGTTGAGCTACCAGCTCTCTCAAAAGCATAACTGAGTTTAGGAATGAAGCAGTGTCCTTATGGCTGATAAGCACATAAAAAGGTGTGCAAAATCATTGGCCACCCAGGAAATTAAAGTCAATACAATGAAAAATACTCATCATACTAAGTGATGGTGAGGATGCAGAGAACCTGGAAAGCTAATGAAAGCACTTCAGAAAATGATTTGCCAGTATCTTCTAAAATTAATTATATGTATACTCTCAGACCCATCAATTCAACTCCTAGGTGATCTTCAACTGAAGCATTTACATCCACCAAAAAGAATGTACAAGAATGTTCATAATAGCACCATTTTTCATAACAGTCAAAACCTGGGTAACAACCCATGTGTCCACTAATAAGTGAATGGATATAGGAACTGTGATAACATTCAGCAGAACACTGTGAGAGGCTATCCAAGATGGCGGAGGAGTGACTGGAAGTTACATTGACCTCCTCCCAGGACCAATCTGGAATTACAACTAAATTGTGGAGAAATCACCTGGGACAAACAACTGAACAACAGTGAGAGAGAAGCCTTAAAACCACGGACAGACAGAAGAATCAGCTTCAGCACAACATGACTGATAGGGAGTGCGATGGGAACATGAGAGGGCTGGCTGGGCACCCACAGGTGGCAGCTAAAGCCCCAGAGGGAGACTTAAGTGGCTGCTTTGGTGCCCCTCAGAGGTGTGAGGTGTAAACCCTAAGCTAGTATCCCCAGCCTACAGCACCAGAGCCTGAAAAGTACACAGATAACATCCAGCTGCAAAACATGGCAGGGTTGCGCTCTGTCAGAGACTGATGGCTGGAGAGACAAAGAGCCATTTGAAGGGCCAACAAATAAATTTTTATTTTCAGACACATACCCTGGGCTCTGGCAAAGTAGGGGCAGAATGGTCTAGAGGCACTTGAGAGACTGGGGAAGGAGGCTTTGGGGAGAGAACTGAGAAAGTAGCCACTGGGATCCTGGTGCTAAGTTATCCCCCATACTACAACAGCCTTCTTGCTCAGGCAAACCACTGCCCTCTGGTGGCAGCAGACTGAGGGGAAGCAATAGCCCCACCCCCAGGAGGGATTCTGCCCCACCACCCTGGTACTTAAGCCTGACTGCTGAGTACAGAGTGACTAGATTAACAACTGAAGGAGTCAGCTACAGACAGTAGATCCCTGGTAGTCTCAAATAGGCTGCATAAGTTCCAACAGGACACCATCTGACATCACCACAGGTGGTCCAGAAAGAAAAAACAGTGGTAAATACTAGATGTTACCGAGATGAAATCCACCATGGCCTTCTCCATGATTTGCAATATTTTCTTCTGTGTATAGCTTTTTAACATTCATTTCTTGTCTTTCAAATTTATGCAAATTAAGTCAATAGATTTTATACTATAGTTTATTTCCATTAACACATTTTGCCCCTCCCTTCTCTTACAGCATTTTACCTTCTCCTTTCCTCTTATTATTTTTGCTTTAAATTTTGTTTTCTCTCCAGGTACAACTTGTTTCCATGCTGCACTCTTACTATTTCTCCCCCATCCAGCTTCTCAAAACCAAATTTCTTGTCAATGGTCATCTCACATTCTTTCTCCTGCTTGTAAAGAAACCACATTCTCTCTCAACCTTTAGCAATCTTTGCTCATTGGTGGTGGATAGAGTAGTTGTTTTTCAGTTTTATTTCTACATCTTTACTAATTTTGTATTTCAAGTCTCAAATTTTACCATTCCCCTCTCTTACTCTTCTTTCATCTCAAATTTTAATTTTTCCATTTTTTAGCCTGGTTTCTGTATGTCATGCTTAGTATTCCATTACCTTCTATCATGTCAAAATCACTTCCTTTTCCTCTAGACATCTCTTAAGATTTTCTTTCTTTTTTCTCTTAATCACTCCCATCTATATTAATTTTAGCTCATTTGTTGTTAATAGTGCTATGGTGGATATTTTTCTCCAATTTGTTTCTTTTTTTTTTATTATTTACTTTCCCCCCCTTTTTCTTTATCTCATTTTTTAATTTAATTTAATTTTTATTTTTATTTAATCTTTGTTTAAACCTAGTACTATATGCTTCCCTTCTCTTGCTCCATTCTGCCTTCTCCATTTCCATATTTTATTTATGATGTAAATTTTACTTTCTCTCTTTGCATTTCTCCAATTCCCTATTCTTACTAGCACTTACTAGCTCCCTCTCCCCTTTCAAAATCATTTTTCTTTCAGTAGGTCATCTCATATTCACTCTCCTTTCTTATAATAGTCTTAATCTCTTTACACCCTTATTATTACTGTTCATTTGCTGTTGCTAGTGGGATTGCAGGTGGGAGTTATTTTTGTAGATGTGAGTATGTTTCCTGGGCTTTGTGGTTTTATTCTGCCAGCACCTATACAACAGGATACAAGATATGGTATGTGTAGTGACCCTCAGTCAACCAGATGCAGGGAAGGACCCAATAAAGAATGACTCAGCAACAATCAAAACCCGATCAAAAAATTGTGGTACATTTACACAATGGAACACTACACAGCAGAAAGAAAGAACTACTAACCTTCGTGACAGCATGGATGGAACTCAAGAGCATTATGCTAAGCAAAATAAGCCAGGGGGCGAAAGACAAATACCATATGATCTCACCTATAAGTGGAACCTAACCAACAATACAAAGATGCGAAGAAAATAAGACTAGCAACACTGAAAGGAAAAGAAACCAACAGAGACAAGAGGGAAGGAGGCGGGGGCGTGAGGGAAAAGAAAGGGAAGGGGAAAGTCAAGGAACATATAGCAAGGACTCATGGACAAAACCAAAAGAGAAGAGTTGAGGGAGGGAGGGAGGGGGCAAGGGAAAGTGGTGGGGGCGTAGGCAGAGACAAATGTATTTGAAAAAATTAATTAATTAATTAAAAAATTAATAATAAAAATAATTTCATTATCCAATCATTTGCTGCTACATATAAAAATACAATTGATTTTTATAATATTGATTTTGTGTTCTGTGAACTTGTTAAATTTACCTATTAGTTTTAGTAGTTGTTCTGCAGATTCTTGAGATTTTCTATGTAAACAAACATCTTGTCTGTGAATTAAAGCAGTAAAACTTAAAAAAGAAACAAAAACAAAACAAACCCCACTCACATCCATGGAGTCAACAAAAAGGTGAAAGGGTGTCCCAAGAGCATCAGGATCAGGAGAGCAAGGGTACTATACCACTGATTCACACAGTTCTCCAAACATAGAAGTTCACACCACAAAGACAGGGAGTCAAAAGAGATCAACTTAAGAACAGAAGACAAAAAGAAGAGTCTCCCCAAAAGGGAGAAGACAAAGAAATAATCCCCAATTGAAAGGAAAAGAGGAATCCCCAGAAACACTGTCAAATGAAATAGAGGCAACTAAACTATCAGATATTGAGTTCAAAATAATGATATTAAGGAAGCTCAATGATCTCACTGAGAATTACAAAAATCAACTGAGAAGCTACAGGAACTTACTAGGAACTACATCAGCATGAAAAAGTATATAGAAACTATCAACAAGAGCCAGGAGAAAATAAAGAATACAATTTCTCAATTGAAGAACACAGTAGAAAGAATAACAAGCAGGCTAGATAAAGCAGAGGACAGAATCAGCAAACTGGATAACAAGGTAGAAAAAACTCCCAGAAAGAGCAAGAAAAGGAAAAAGACTCAAAAAGAATGAAGAGGCATTTAGTGAAATGCAAGACAACATGAAATGTAATAATATCTTTATAATAAGGATACCAGAAGGAGAAGACATGAACGGGTAGAAAACCTGTTTGAAAAAATAATGATGAAAAACTTCCTTAATTTGATGAAAGAAAAAGTCACACAAGTCTAGGAAGCATAGAGGGTCTCATTTAAGAGGAACCGAAAGAGGCCCAGTCCAAGACAGATCATAATTAAAATGGCAAATTTCAAAGACAAGAGAGAATCTTAAAAGGAGCAAGGGAGAAACAGGAAGTAATTTACATGAGGACCCCGATAAGGCTAGCGGCTGACTTCTCAACAGAAACACTACAAGCCAGAAGAAATGGCAAGAAATAATCTAATGAAAAGAAAAGGCCTGCAACCAAAACTACTCTTCCCAGAAAGGCTCTCAATTAAAATGGAAGGTGAAATAAGGAGTTTCCCAGAAAAATAAGGCTGAAATAATATACCTCCACCAAAACAGTATTGCAAGATATGATATGGGACTGCTTTAAGAAGATGAATAAAAACAGTGAGAAAGAGAAGAACACAAGTACAAAAGGGAAAAATGGCAATGAATAAGTAGCTATAGATAATAACCTTAAATGTTAAGAGTTAATCTCCAATCAAAAGACTTTGGATAGCTGAATGGATAAGAAAACATAACCCACATATAAGTTACCTACAAGAGACCCACTTCAGAATAAGACGCCTACACAGACTGAAAGTGAGGGGAAGGAAAAGATATATATTCCAAGAAAATGGACAGGGAAAAAAAGCCAGAGTAGCAATGCTTATATCAGACAAAATACAGTTCAGAACAAAGGCCATAAAAGAGACACAGAAGGTCACTTCATAATAGTTAAGTGAAGAACCCATCCAGAAGACATAAACATTGTAAACATATATGCACCCAACTAGGAGCACCCAAATATATAAGAAAAATCTTGGAGTACTTCAAGAAAGACATAGACAGCAACACAATTAAATTAGGGGATTTTAACTACTCACTGTCAAGAATGGCTAGATCTTCTAATCAAAATATCAGCAATGATATTGCGGCATTGAACAATGTCCTAGATTAAATGGATTTAACTGATATATATACAAATTTTCATCTGAAAGAAACAAAATACACATCCTTTCCAATGCACATGAAACATTTACAAAGAGAGACCACATGATAGGACACAAAACAAGCCTCAAAAAGTTGCAGAAAATACGAAACATTTTCTCACACTACAACAGATTGAAACTACAAACCCACCTCAAGATAAAAATTCAAAAGCATTCAAACTCATGGAGACTAAAGAGCATGCTATTAGACAATGAATGGATCAATGATGAGAACAAGGAAGATATCAAAAAGTTTCTGGAAAAAAGCAAAAATGAACACATAACAGTCTAAAACTTAGAGACATAGTGAAGCAGTCCTGAAAGGGAAGTTGATAGCAATACAGACCTACCTAAAAAAGACAGAAACATTTCAAATAAAAGACCTAATGCTCCAGCTTCAAGAACTGGAGAAACAACAACAAAGTCCAGAGCCAGTAGAGGGAAGGAAATAATCAAGATCAGAGCAGAACAAAATGCGTAGAGACTAAAAGAACAATTCAAAGGATTAACCAATCCAGGAGCTGGTTCCTTGAAAAGATAGACAAAATCAATGGCCTTTAAGCAGACTCATCAAGGAAAAAAAGGGAGAGGACTCAAATAAATAATATCAGAAATGAAAGGGGTATAAATAACAACTGATACCACAGAAATACAAAGGATTATAAAAAATTATGATGAACAATTACATGCTAAGAAATTTGAAAACCTTGCTGAAATGGACAAATCTCTAGAAAAATATAACTTTCCAAAACTGAATGAAGAAGAAGCAGAAAGGCTGAACAGACTGATAAGAGCTGGTGAAATTGAAGCACTAATCAAAAAACTCCCAGCACACAGAAGCCCTGGACTAGACAGTTTCACAAGAGAATTTTACAAAACATTTAAGGAAGAGCTAACCCCTGTCCTTCTCAGGCTATTCCAAAAAATCCAAAAAGAGGGAAGACTCCCAAACTTTTTATGAGGCCAGCATCATCCTAATCCCAAAACCAGATAAAAACAGAACAAGGAAAGAAAACTAGAGGCCAATATCGCTGATGAACATAGACTCTAAAAACCTCAGCAAAACATTGGCAAACTGCATCGAGCAATACATTAAAAAGATCATCCACCATGATCAATTGGGATTCATCCCAGGGATGCAAGGATGGTGCAATATTCACAAATCAGTAAACGTAATATATCACATAAACAAAAGGGAAGACAAAACCACATGATCATAACAACAGATACAGAAAAAGCATTTGTTAAGGTACAACACGCATTTATGATAAAAACACTCAGCAGAGTGGGAATTAAGGGGGCACACCTCAACATAATAAAGGCCATATATGAAAAACTGACAACCAACCTCATACTCCATGGGCAAAAAGTAAAAGCTTTCCCATTAAAATCAGGAACACGACAAGGATGTCTTCTTTCAGCACTTCTATTCAACATAATATTGGAAGTTGTAGCTGCAACGATCAGACAAGAAAAAGAAATGAAATGTATCCAAAGTGGAAAGGAGGAAGTAAAACTATCATTGTTTGCAGATGACATTATAATGTACATGGAAAACCCCGTAGACTCCTCCAAAAAAGCTACTCGGCCTAAAAGTGAATTTGGCACAACAGGGGAATACAAAATCAATACTCAGAAATCAAAGGCATTTTTGTACACCAACAATGAAATAAAAGAATCAGAAATTAGGAAAAAATTCCTTTTGCTATAGCAACAAGAAAAATTAAGTACCTAGGAATAATCTTAACCAAGGAGGTAAAAGACCTGTAAGCAGAAAACTGCACAACACTGAAGAAATTAAGGAAGACACACAAAAAAGGAAGCATATACCATGTTCAAGGATTGTAAGAAGTTACATTATCAAATGTTCATACTACCCAAAGCAATGTATAGATTCAATGCATTCACTATTAAAATACCAATGACATATTTCATAGACATAGAACAAACATTTAAAAAATTTTTATGGAACCATAAATGACCCCGAATAGCTGCAGCAATTTTGACAAAGAAAATAAAAGAAGGAGGGATCACATACCTGACATCAAACTATATTACAAGACCACTGTACTCAATACAGCCTGGTACTGGCATAAGAACAGACACATAAATCAATGGAACAGAATACAGAGCCCAGAAATAAACCCATGACTCTATGGTCATTTAATACTTGACAAAGGGGGCAGAAACAGAAAATGGAGTAAAAATAGCCTCTTCAACAAATGGTGTTGAGAGAACTAGACAGCTACATGCAAAAAAATTGAAATTCAACCACCAACTTACAACCATACACAAAAATAAACTCAATATAGATAAAGACTTAAAGGTAAGTCAAGACATCATAAAAGTCCTCAAGGAGAACATAGGCCGGAAACTCTCAGATATTCCACACAGCAATATTATCATTGATATGTCCCCTGCAGCAAGGGACATAAAGGAAAGAATAAATAAATGAGAGTTCATCAAAATGAGCAGCTTCTGCACGGCTAAAGAAAACATCAGCAAAATGAAAAGGGAGCCAACCATATGGGAAAATATATTTGCCAATTATACTTCAGATAGGGGTGTGATCTCCAAAATATAAAGAAGTTGCATGATCCACTCCAGGAAGACAAACAATCCATTTTAAAAAATGGGCAAAGGACCTGAACAGACACTTCTTCAAGAAGGACATACACAGGGCCCAGAGACATATGATAGGATTCTCAACATCACTAGCCATCAGAAAAATGCAAATTAAAACCACAATCATATACCACTTCACACCAGTCAGAATGGCCATCATAAATAAATTAACAAACAACAGGTGCAGGTGAGGTTGTGGAGAAAAGGGAACCCTAGTACACTGTTGGTGGGAATGCAGACTTGTGCATCCACTGTGGAAAACAGTTTGGGATATCCTCAAAAAGCAAAAAAATGGAACTGCCTTTTGACCCAGCAATTTCACTGCTGGTATTATTCCCTAAGAATCCCAAAACACTAATTCAAAAGAACCTATGGACCCCAATGTTCATAGCAGCACAATTTACAATAGCCAAGTGCTGAAAGCAACCCAAGTGCCCATCAGTAAATGAGTGGTTCAAAAAACTATGATACATTTACACAATGGAATACTACGCAGCAGAAAGAAAGAAAGAGCTACTACCCTTTGCAACAGCATGGATGGAACTGGAGAGCATTATGCTAAGTGAAATAAGCCAGGCAATGAAAGACGAATACCATATGATTGTACCTACAAGTGGAACCTAATCAGCACAGCAAGCAGGCAAGGAAAATATAACCAGCAACATTGAAATAAAGAAGAAACCGACAGGGATGGGAGGGAGGAAGGGAGGGGGATAGCGGGGATTGGAAGGGGAAAGGTCAGTTGAAGGAACAGTTATGAAGGACAGATGGATGAAGACAAGTTGGAGAAGGATTGAGCTGTGTAGGTGGGGGTGGGTGGAGCACGGGGAAGTTGTTGGGGATAAGTGTAGACAAATGTATTTGAAAAATTAAAAAATAAGAAAAGAAATAAGAAATAATTTAAAAAAGAAAAAATAAAAAGCACTTTCAAATAAAAAAAAAAAAAGAAGGAATGGCTATCTAAGTAGAAAAATAGACCAGTCACTGCAAGATAAATAAATAAACAAAGTGCAAAAAAGAAAAAAGAAAAAAGGGAAAGTTTAGTACTGGAAGTCACATTGGTTACACTAAGAATCACAGCGATTATCAAGTTTTGAACCTGGAAAGGATCTTGTTTCCTAGAAAGAAGACATTTAATAAAAGCAAAATAAGCCAGGGGATGAAAGACAAATACAATATGGTCTCACTTTTAAGTGGAATCTAATCAACAAAACAAACAAGCAAGAAAAATATAACCAGCAACACTGAAAGAAAAAAACAAACTGACAGGAACAAGAGGGAAGGAGGGAGGGGAATAATGCGAAAAAAAAGGGGAAGGATCAAATCAAAGAATATGTATAAAGGACCCATGGACAAAGCCAAATTAGGGAAAAATTGAGGGTGGGAGGTGGGGGTGGGTGGGGCAGGGGAAAGTGGTGGCAGGAAAATGGAGACAAATGTATTTGAACAATAAAAAATTTTTTTAAGAGACTTGTTTTTTTATAGATAAGGAAAACTGAGGGGGAAGGGAGTCACCAAAGCAAATCCAGGAACAAGGCCATCAAAGAAGTATTTAGTTGCCAAGAGCAATCTGGTTTCGAATTCCATGATCATTTACCAATTGGGCAACTTGAGCAAGTCTCTCAACCTTCTGAAGCCTCAGCTCTCTCATCCATAAAATTAGGATAGTAAGAACTTCCTATCAGAAGAGTGTAAGGATGAAATGGAATGGCACCCATTGCCTGGCACATGGTAGATGCTCAATAAAAT
Organism: Pteronotus mesoamericanus; assembly: GCF_021234165.1. NCBI lineage: Eukaryota > Metazoa > Chordata > Mammalia > Chiroptera > Mormoopidae > Pteronotus > Pteronotus mesoamericanus. The sequence continues at coordinate 494,129 of NW_026555129.1, read as the reverse complement.
AATTTCTTAATTATACAAGTAACACAGATTAGAAAAATTGGTAAAGAGGTTATTTTTAAGCAAATATTTAAACACATTATCTTCAAATCATGTAGGTAAGCTTTAAGTGCTATTCATATGTGTTTTATAGCTACTAGTTTGTTCTTTGTACATCTCAGTTAATAAGGATATCTCCACATCACAGTTAGCTGAATTGTATCAAGACTGGAGTTTTAGCACAGCAGTTTAAACAGATACCATCTACTAGCATGTCCTTCAAAATTCTGTGCCTTCAAAAGCTTGGTGAGCCAGGGCTGTGAATGAGCACAAACAACTTATATCAGCCATGTCTTGTGACTTTTTCATTTATCTCTGCATTCCCAGCTGCTGCTGTCAAGATGGAACTTTTAGAAATATCCCAGGCATTTCGAGTGAGCTAGGGGTAGAAACAGTTCTCATCCAGTTCAGACTGGTAGAAGCTCTCTACATCAAATGTTGCCTGTAAGTGAAATGGAAACAAATCCTCCAGATTATTTTTAAACAGCTCCTGTGATAAGTTAATAACTAAGTGAGAAATTATTTCAATCTGTGCTGAGGAATGGGGCAGTATTCACTCATTATCTTGGTGGTTGGTCCAGAATCCAGATGGAGCTCAAGTCAAGAAACTCCAAGGACTAAGAAACCAAACTTACCAAGTTTAAACCACAGACTTATTTCTAATAGGAAGCTCTCTGGAATACTAAAAGTATACCATACGTATTTTTTAATGACTGAGTTTGGTGAGAAACATACCTCCAAACAAAACCACTTTTTTAGAAAGGATCACTCATCTCACCTATATCATTCTTACCCCATACATGCCTCCTAAATCCATCCACTTCTGTCCATTCCCACTGCCACAAAGGTCATCCAATGTATCCCCACCTGCAAACACCCTCATATTTCTATAAAGCCCATCTGATGCTGCCAGTGCCCAGCTACAAGGGGTGTTTAATCTTCGTGGCATCTCTGGGTCACACTGGAAGAAGGGAGTTATCTTGGGCCACATATTAAATACACTAACACTAACAAAAACTGATTAGCAAAAAAAAAAAAGAAAGGATTTTAAGTAAATTTATGATTTTGTGTTGGGCCACATTCATAGCCATCCTGGGCTGCATGTGACTGGTGGGCCATGGGTTGGACACCTGGCAAGAATCCCTGCTGTCCTCATGATCAAGTCCAAACTCCTTAACAAGTCCCCAAGGTCACTGTTTTGTTCTGGTTCCTCTCTCACCTTGCATCCAGATGTCATCACTCTAGCCTTCTTTCAGGCTTCATTTCAGGCTCAGGGTCTTTGCTGTCTCTGTCCCTCAAATCTAGTTAGTCCCTAGCTCACTTCTGGTCTCAGACTAGGGGAACCTATTTCAGTAGTCTCTCATAACACCCAGAACCTCTTTGAAGCACTCATCACAGTTTGTAATCATGTATTCTTGTGATTATTGGAATAACATCTGGATTTCCCACTAGACTTAGCATTTCCAGCAGAGCAAGGTGTTGGCTTATGGTCTCCATTGTATCCCCAGCACCTGGTAGGTCTGGTCCTACACCCAGAGCAAGTGCTCAGTCAATCTTTGTTGAACCAATGAATGAAAACTTACTCTAGCTTCCTTTGTAAGCCCCAAACCATCTCTCTCAGCCTCCAGGCTGTTAAAAGTACATACATCTTTCCTAACAACATAAAGCCTGCTTTAGTTCAGTGGGAATGCCCAGATACTAATATTAGAGAGGCAAGTGTTTATATCAGGGCGCCATCACTTACTACCAGAACACTCTTGGCCCAGTTGCTAATCTTGAAATTTGCTTCCTTGCATATAAAATTGGGTTCCTCATGGATCTCATTGCACAGGGTAATATTGATATTTAAACACATTAATTGAGATATACAAAAATCCACCAGAAGAGTGCCTGGCACACAACAGGTGCAGAATAATGGAAGTTCTTATCAAGATTGGAACCTCTGTTTGCCTGGTTTCCTAGGTTAAGCCCCTTTAGCCCCTGCTGCTGCTACAAGGTAACCAAAGCAACAAAATCTAATTCTGGGGCCTGCTGCCTTCCCTCTTGCCTTCCTTTGTCAGCACCTACTGTGTGTGTTGACATAGCCAGGCAGAGCCATTGCTGGCTAGATGCTAATCTGTGTTTGAATTAAAAGATAAGTGTTCTCAATATGTAAACAATATCTTCAAAGACTACACAAATGGAGTTAAATCCTCTTACAGCCATTGCTAGGTAATGATCCAAGGAAACTAATCTTAAATACCTAAAAAGATTTAGAATCAAAGATGTCTGTTTGGTGCATGACATCAAAACACCTCTTTTTGGTTAACGTGGGAAATAATTTAATGTCAACCCATTATAACTGCAGTTCCCGGGCTTACAGTGAGACAGATAGTAAGAAGCTAGGAGAATTCTTCGGCAAGTGGAATAGGGAAACTGAGACAGATAGCTGAACACAATGGCAGAGCAACCTACAGCCACGTGCAGACCTCAACCAGTGTGGAAGGCTCCAAAGTTCCTGGCTGGGGGCAAAATTGGGAAAACATGGACCTCACCCCTAAGGTAACCTTTTCTTCCCTGGCCTTTCCTCCTTGGAGATAACATCTCAGTTGTATTTCAGCTCCAGGCCCAGAAAAACAGCAAAACCAAGTGGACGACACCAGAACCTACTGTAATGACTAAAAGGGCCCCTGCCCTATCACTGACTAATCAGTGGAGATCATGACCCTGGAAGGGCAAACCTGGAGAACTGATGAATATTCTACTGAAACCCTCCCCTGAGACCTCCCTTACATTCCTGCCTGCCTGCCTGCAAAAAAAAAAAAAAAAAAAAAAAAGCGGAGGGGGGGGGAGAGAGAGAGAGAGAGAGAGAAGCTGTAAGACAAAAGGCCCAGCCTAAGTGCTCTCCCTCTGGGGAGCAGTTCACACCATTCCTTTTCCTTTCTTGCTACCCACTACTTCTTTCCCCACAGGCAGGCATCTCCTAAACTCTAAGGCAATGGACACTGGGCAGCTTGTCCCAAGCTAATACCCTGAACCTGTCCCCAAAGCTCCCTTTTCTCTCACTTCCCAGTGAGCTAAGACAGCCCAGTCTAGGTTCTTCTATTCTTCTATGCTAAGCCCTATCCTTCTATGCCAAGCCTAAGGGCTTCCTTAGCCCTTCTATGCTAAGCCCTTTCACTGTTCCAGCTTTAATAAACACATCCTCATAGTCACTTATCTCATGTTGTGAAATCTTTCCTACATGTAGTAAGAACCTACACACAACAGCTGGCCCAAGGCAGACCCACATAGGGCCTGGCCCCCTGTCTGGCAACAATAGGAAAGACCTTAATGTCACCCCATCTCCTCACAGGGATATTGCTACATTTCTGCTGCTTTTGCAACTTTTAATATAGCTAGCAACAATAACAGCCATGAAAATAATAATTATTATAAGTACTGTTTATTGAGTTTCTGCAATATGTCAGGTGTATGCTAGACCATATATCCCTACATTGTCTTTAACCTTCAAAACAACTCTGCAAAGGTATTATTATCTCCATTTTTTTAGATGTGAACACTGAGCCTCAGAAAGGTTAAGGACTTTTCTAAAGTGTAAATATGGGATTTGACTCATTTGTCCATGCCTGTTCCAGTACTTTCAGAGAAATCATCTCAAAGCTTGAATTAAAAGTTAGTGTTTTCAATATGTAAAAATATCTTCAGTAACTTCATAAATGAAATTTAACCCTCTTAGGAATAAAGGCATCCACAACAGCAATACCTACAATGGCAAAATTTAGAAAGAACTGTCCAATAGGAAAATAACAAAATTATGTAGCTAATTTTATGTAAAATAAGTTTATAACATATGGAGATATGTTTCTTTACCTAACAATATAGTTAGGTAAAGAAAACAGGGACACATGAAAATAATTGTTATGGAATATGATCTCAGTGATATAAAATTAAAAATAAAGATGCATTTTCAAAAACATTGACAAGAAAGGTGACAACTAAAAATTTTTAAAAACCAAGAAAAGTCAGAAACAACCTTTATTTAAAAAATACAGTTGGAGGACTCATACTTTCTGATTCAAAGACTTATAAACCTACAAAAATCAATACAGTTTGGTACTGGCATAAGGAGAGGCATATAGCTTAATGGAATATATTTAAAAGTCCAGAAATAAACCCTTACATTTACTGCCAATTGATTTTCAACAAGCATGCCAAGACCATTTAATCGGGGAAAGAACAGTCTCTTGAACAAACAATGCTCAGACAACTGGATATTCACATGCAAAAGACTGGATCTGGACCTCTATATCATATCATATATAAAAATTAACTCAAAATTGATCAAAGACCTACATGAAATCACTAAAATCATAAAATTCTTAGAAAAAAACAAATCTTTGTGACCTTGGATTAAGCAATGTTTTCTTAGATAATGACACCAAAAGCACAAAGCAACAAATGAAAAAATAGACTGGATATCATCAAAATTAAAAATTCTTGTTCTTCAAAAGACATCTCAAAAGTGAAAAGATAACCCACAAAACTCAAATCATGTATCTGATAAGAGACTTGTATTTAGAATATATAAAGAACTCTTAAAACTCAACAATAAAAAGACAATCCAATTAAAAAGGGCAAAAGATCTGAATGTATGTTTCTCTAAAGAAGATATACAAATGGTCAAAAGCACATAAAGCTGTTTAACATCATTAGGTATCATGGGAATATGAATCAAACCCCAGTGAGATACCATTTCATCCCCACTAGGATGACAATAATCCTTTAGACAGATAATAGCAAATGTTAGCAAGGATGTGCAGACATTGAAACCCTCATACTCTGCTGGTTAGAATGTAAAATGGTTCTGAATATAGTCTGAAAATAGTCTGTCAGTTACTCAAACAGTTGAACCTAAAGGTACTTACCCTATGACCCAGCAATTCCACTCCTAGGTATCCACCCAAGACAAATGAAAACATGTCCACACAAGAGCTTGCACATGAATGTTCATAGCAGCATTACTGATAATAGCCAAGAAGCATAAACAACTCAATGTCCACAAATATGAATGGTTGGAGTGAGATATGATACATCCACACTGAAGAATATTATTCAGCCATGCTATGGAAGGAATTATGCCTCCCCTCAATAATATGCTGAAGCCCTAAATCCCCTGTATGTCTCCGTATGGGACAAAGGGCCTTTCAGAAGGTGAGTAAAGTTAATGAGGTCATAGGGTGAAACCCTAATCCCACATAACTGGTACCCAAATAAGAAGAAACACCAGAACTCTCCTCTCCACTATGTGAGGACACACCTAGAAGGCAGCTTCTGCAAACCGGGAGGAGAGTTCTCACCTAAATCCAATCCATGATGACATACTGATCATGGATATCCAACCTCTAGAACTGTAGGAAAATAAATGTTTGTTGTTTAAGGCTCCCCATCAATGGTATTTTGTTATGGCAGCAGAGAAAACTAATACAAGCCATAAATATAAATTAAGTATTAGTATATGCTACAACATGGATGAACCTTGAAAACATTGTGAAAGAAGCTAAGTGAAAAAAGCCGGTCACAAAGGCAATTCTACAGAGACAGAAAGTATATTAGTGGTTATCCAGCACTAGGAAGAAAGGAGTATTGAGGAATTATGGCTAAGGGGAATAAGGTTTCTTTTGGAGGTGATGAAAATGTGCTAAAATTGATCGCAGTGATGGTTGTAAATTCTGTAAATATACTCAAAGCCACTGAATTGTACAGTTTGAATTTTATGATCTATAAATTATATCTCAAAATGCTGTTTTTTTAAAAAAGAAGGATGACATTTCAATAGTGGTAATCTCTGGCTGGTGAGACTTACAATTACTTTTTTGTTCAATTTTCCACAAAGAGCAAATACTACTTTTATAATCAGTTAAGAAGAAAGTTATTTTTTTTAAAAATTCTGTTAAAACAAATGCCAGCAGTATTCTCCTTTTCTACAAAGCTGATAAAATTCACATCCCTGCTGAGTCGACACACCTTAATGAAAGCTCCCTCTCTAGGTCAGGCTTTTCAGTGTTTAATGTTCATTCACATTATTATCTTATGTGAGATTCACACCCTCTGTGCTGTAAACAAGACAAATACCTCTTTTATTCCTGAATTTATTTATAGCCTGCTTCCTCCCTAAAAGGTTTTGAAGTCAGTATTCAAAAAAATATAGTTAATAAAAAAGAAAACCAAATCTAAAGAGAAGTGGAGAATTTAGATATGCTAACCAGAAGAATCAATAAGTTGCTATACATGAGCTTTAAGTTGAATTCTGACATTCTTGGAAGACAAGGCAAAAAGAGAAAGTTGGGAAGAAGCACACCATTTCCTCAAAGGAAGCAAAATTATTCCTGGCACCATCTGCTAAATAACATTTATCATACGGGAATTTGTAAAGATTTTAATGGAGTCTGATCCAAACAATATTTTTACAGAAAATACTGATGTGCATTTAATATGGCTACTCCCTACAACTACCTTTGGTAAGCCAAAGATATACCATTTCAGCAAATTCAGATATAATATAAAATCATAGGGTCCAAGTTTATAATATCATATAACCCAGTGGTTTTCATATTTTTAAACTGTCACCTACAGTAAGACAATTTACATTGCTCTTACAGTACACAAACACACATACCTGAAACAAAAATTTCACTCTTAACATTGTCCTTACTACAAGAAATACATCCTGATATTTTCTATCTCTATTCTATTTCATTTTAAAAATGCTTGTGGCTATTCAACTTCATCCACAGAAAGGAAAATATGATGTAAAAATTGTATGGTTTATAGCAGTCACTGATCATTACTGAGCAGCTAATATGTGTGAGGCACTGCACCAAGCATGTTACATATGGGTCATCAAATTTCTCATATGGGTCTCTCTGGGATTAATGAGGGGAGTACTTTTATTGGTTCTGTTATACAGATGACAGAACTGAAGCATAGAGAGGTCACAGAGCCAGTAAGGGTCTGTAGGTGGGTATTTTTAGCTCAAGGCTTTTTAACTCAAATAACCTGGTCTCTCAGTTGGGCTTTTTGAACAGTGTTAATTTCATTTTACAGTTAAATAATGGAAGATCAGGAAGGTTAAGTACCTTGTTCAAAGACACACAGCTAGGAAGCTTCCAAGCAGGGTTTGAATGTGATAAATAATGGAATATCAGGAAGGTTAAGTACTTTGTTCAAAGACACACAGCTAGGAAGCTTCCAGGCAGGGTTTGAATGTGATCTTGAGAATCCAAGCCCAGGACTCCTTCTGTCTTTATTACCTGCCACTCTGGGCAGCTTCAACTGTCACTTTAAAGCCTCTTAAATGACAAGTCCTTAGATGCCATGAAAAGCAAGTAAGGACAACTTCAATGCACATGGCAACAGTAGAACATACACAACTGACTCAATCTTCTCTACTTCCCTACTTCTCTACTTAGATAAGACAAAATAAGGCACTTTTAAACGTTTTCCTATACACCAAAGTATTATCAGTACAATGTTGTGGGTAATTTTGTGATCTCCTGCTATTTTTCTGTATTTTCATAATGAGAATGTATTACTTTGACAAGGGGACAATTTTTAAATTATTTTAAAAGAAATCAGTCTGTCCTTAATATCAAGCTCCATCTCCCTACACCTTTAAAATTTTCCATATCCTGGATGAACAAGAGTTGAATCTGAAAGTTGGTAAGACACTTTAGCTGCTTAGAGCCTGTATTTAGATCCTAAGGTTAAACGCCATGTGTCAAAGTTTAGTGCTCACAGAGAGAAGATGGGACAATTAGACAGGTGGGACAATTGCCCTTTAAACCAAGCCAACAGATTTAAAGGAACGAGTGCTTCATGCCCCCAGCAACTTAATCAGAGGTTGAATCCTGATGGATTTCTTATGAAACCCAGCACCAACATTATTCTCCCTAGCATTTTAACTCCATAGACAATATCTGTACATTGCAGCAGAATGAGGTGAGGAAGATGTAGGATTTTGGAGTTATGCTGCCCGGTTCTGCTACTTCCTTGCTGTGTGGCCCTAGGTATATTCTTCAACCTCTCTGTACCTCGGTTTCTTCACTTATAATATGGAGACCTACTTCAAAGGGCTGCTGCCAAGAATGAGTTACTGCTAGGGAAAGTGTTGGAACTCTTCTTAGTGCCTACCTCATAGTAAACATACAGTGAATGTGAACAATCTTTGTTATTATTTTAGAAATTCTACTCAGGAGGGGTCGCAAGATGGAGGTGGGTAGGAGGATATATCACACACCTCCTCCCAGAAACAAATTGTGAATGAAACTAAAGAGAGGACTAAATACCCAAAATAAAGCAAAGACTACCTGAGGAAGAGAATTTTAACCAAGAACAGGAAAAAAAACAAAAACCCACAACCAGTAGGAAGGGTAAGGTTGTTAAAGGGTAAGTTCACAAGGGAGGCGGGCCAAGGCAGCAGGTGCAGTTGTAGGAGCTTCCCCTTGAAAGAAGAGAAACCAGTGCCACAAACAGGGCTCCCAAACAGAAAGCACCAGTGCTGGGATCAACTGACCATGCAGCATCTGGCAATGAAAGACTGTGGGGTTTGTCTCTGCTGGGGAGAGAGGAGACCCACTGGAGACAAAGCTACTATGCTTTTCTTTTTCTTTCTTAACTCTTAAAGGGGATAAAGCACAGGTTTTATGTTCACAACCACTCACCTTGGGCTCAAATAAAGGGAGCATAGTTAGGAACTGGAGTTGTGCGAGGAGAGTCTGGAGAGGGAGACACTGAGATAAGATGTGGGGGAGCAGCCATGGGGTTTCTAAAGCTGGATTCCACAGCAGCCATCTTTTTTTGAGAAGAGCAAGCCCCTCCCAAGGAAAAGCAATTGCTTACCCTGTGGGACACTGCTTCCCCAAACCTCTGGAATCCTGCTTGCCCTACCCTACATCCTTTTTTTTCTTTTGTTTAGTTCTGTGTTTTTTCTGGGCTTTCTTTTCTCTCTCCTCTCCCCTTCTGTCCCTTCCCTCCCCTCCCCTCCTCTCCTCTCTTTTCTCTGTCCTTTTCTTTTCACTTTCTTTTATTCCATCCTGCATCATAACCCCTGCTGAGGAGACAGCAACATATACAGCCTCAGAGGGTGTCAGAGACGGGCTATAGGGTGAAGCCATACCACACACTTTCCCCATAAACAGACTGAAGCTTCTCCCTCATGGGAGAGCCATAGAAACACCCTCCCAGTTTCTGGCAAACCCCAAATCCAGGTTCTGGAAACTCCACCTATTAGCCTACTAGGGGCCCTGCCCCACTGAATACAGGGAAAAACTTCCAGACAGACTCAGGTTAGTGGCTCCAGGCCAGAAGAACACACCCACTATCTTCCCTGAAGTCTAAAAAGCACCTGACACTGGAGATCAAGAATCCTAGCACCCCCACCCTGATTCTATCTGAAGCCCTCTCAGAAATAGCGGGGTCCACAACTAGTATAAAACTGACAGCAGGCTGGCAGACAGAAAGACAGGCAGAGGTGGATCCTGCAGTGACTTGGGTCATTTGCTGACACACCCCTGGACCCAGTGCTGATAAAACAAAGCTTAGCAGAGCGGCTTGGCCTACCCTGGGTACAGCCAAGCCTGGAGGAATAAACCACAAACTGTGGATCACTAGTAGCTTTGAATTGGCATACCCCAGCCTCAGGCAACGTAAGAGTCATATCCAAAGACAAGCACTAAACTCTGCTGAGATGAATTTCACTTTACTCTTTTTCACTATTTTTGTTATTTTTCTTTTTCATAGTCTTTTAATTATTTTTCTATTTTTCTTTTTCTTTTATTTTTATGGGTCTATTTTTCTTTCATATCTCTTACTCTTACAATTGATTACCCCATTATTCCCTTATTTCCTTTTTTATTTTTGTTATTCTTTCTCTTTCTTTGTCCCTTTCTCAAGTTTTCCTCTTTCAATTCATTATTCATATTAGTTCTCTCCCCTTTTCTCCTCCCATTATCAGTTGGTTGTCCTTTGTTCTTCCCTTGTTCTTTTTCTTTTACTTTCCACTTTCCCTAATTTCCACTTTTATTATTGTCTCATCTTTTGTCGTCAAAAATGCTATTGTTCTTCGGGGCTGGGGTTTTGCTTGTTTTGGTTTCATTTGTGTGTGTGTGTGTGTTGTTTTGCTTTGTTCTGTCAGCACCTGTACAACAGTGTACAAGGCATGATGGGGACTGAGCCTCTCAGTCAGACACCTGGAGGGGAGACACCACCAAGGAACAAGGCAGCAACTGCCAGGACCCAAATACAACAGGAAAGCCCACATAATCCACACAAAGGGCATTCCTAGAGCACCCAGGTCAGAAGATCAAGGAGTTTGCACTACTGGGTCCCACAGGACTCTTACCAATAAGACCACTAATACAGGGAGTCAAAGCAGATCTACCTAATACATAGAAAGCAAACCAAAAAAGACAACTAAAATGAGGAGACAAAGAAACTACCTCCACATGAAAGAAAAGAAGGCATACTGAGAAAAACAGCTAAGTCAAATTGAGGCAAGCAAATTATCAGACATAGAATTCAAAGTAATGATTTTGATTGCAAAGACTTTCAAGTCTTCAGTATTATGCTTTTTTAACTGTCCTATAGAACTGATTGAAGGTACTAAATAAATATTTAACTGATATCTGAAAATTAAAAATTCTTCAAAAGAGATTTTTAAAAGATTTTATTTTTAGAAAGATGAAGAGGGAAGGAGAAAGAGGGAGAGAAACAGCAATGTGTAGTTGCCTCTCATGTGCCCCATACTGGAGAACTGGTCCACAACCCAGGCATGTGCCCTGACTGAGAATCGAACTAGTGACCCTTGGTTGATAGGCCAGCACTCAATCCACTGAGCCATAACAGCCAGGGTCTAAAGAGATTTTTTTAAAATTTTGGTAATATAGGGCATACACTGGCTTGATTTACCCAAAAATGTCTAGATATAAAGGGAAGGGGTTTAACTCATGTGTGCATGTGTAAGAAAAAGGAAGAGTTATTTTAAAACCTGAGAAAATAAAGTAATTACATTAGCTTGAGTGTTCCACTATTCTGTTATATAATCCCCTGACTATCATAGGAAGTTAGGGTATATTTAATTAAGTTTTTTTTTTATTTTTAATTAATTTATTTACTTTTTAAATACATTTGTCTCTGCCTTCCCCCCCCCTCTTTCCCTTGCCCCCTCCCACCTTCCCTCCCTCAATGGATAAAGTAATAGATGAGTAATACTATAAATCATAAGTTTAAGCAGAGGAGTGTCAAAAAATCAAAAGAACAGAAAAAATAGACATGAGTTTAAATCATGAACTGGGGTGCGGGGGGGATGCTGGAAGGAGAGAGTGCAGGATGAAGAGGGATAAACATGAGGAAAAAATATATACTTTAAAAAAATATACTTTTTTTAAAGTATAAACTTCATTGAAAATATACTTTAAAAAATAAATTAAATTAAATAAACCAAAAAATAAAAAATAAATAAATCCTGACCAGGACAATAGTTGGCTAATTTACAAAACTTTGAACCTTTGTTTTCCTTTTTTTTAATTTATTTTTTCAAATACATTTGTCTCTGCCTGAAACTTTGTTTTCAATATGTGAAATGAGGATACTAATAATTCCATAACATGATCATTGTGGAGATTAGAAGTGGGTCATGTTGAAGCATGACATTGGACCAAGTACATACAGTAGAATCCATAAATAATTATTTATTGTTATTAATGGTACTTTATGGCATTAGTAGTTGTCAGTGTATTTGGTTGTGATTTTTTCTCCCTTTAACATCTCCCTACCTGGAACCTTAGTGTATACTCCTCTCATGACCCTTAATTTCATTCTGCCTTGTAGATTAAATCTCTAATATTGGTAAAAAAACAAAAAAAAAAAAAAAAAACAAAGTAATGATTTTAAGAATGCTAAAAAAAAATTAATGAAAACTACAGGAGCATGAAAGAAGACATAGAAGCTATGAAAAAGAACCAGTTGGAAATGAAGAATGCCCTATCTGAAATGGGGAATACACTAGAAGGAATTAAAAGTAGGCTAGACAAAGCAGAGGATTGAATCAGCAATTTGGTAGACAAGACAGAAAAAAAACCCCACCCAGTCAAAGCACCAAAATGAAAAAAAGACTTAAAAAGAATGAGGATAGTTGAAGAGAGCTTTGTAACAACATAAAATGCAACAATATTCACATCATAGGGAAACCAGAAGGAGAGGAAATGAAACAAGGGTTAGAAAGCCTGTCTGAAGAATAATGACAGACAACTTCCCTATATGGTGAAGGAGCAAGTCTCAATCAAGATGAACCCAAAGAGGCCAACACCAAGACACATCATAATTAAAATTGCAAAGTTTAAAGACAAAGGGAGGATCTTCAGAGAAACAATTAGTTACCTGCAAGGGAGTTCTGATAAGGCTGCCAGCTGATCCCTCAATAGAAACACTATAGGTCAGAAGGAACTGGCATGAAATATTGTAATGTAAAGACCTGCAACCAAGACTACTCTATCCAGCAAGGCTCTTATTTAAATGGAAGGTGAAATAAAGAGCTTCCCAGGCCAAAAAAAAAGGCTAAAGCAGTACATTTCTACCAAGAGATGCTAAAGGGACACTTTAAGGAGAAGAAATAGAGAGAAGGGAACACAGGTACAAAAGGGGAAAAAAGTCAATGAATAAGTACCTATCAATAATAATCTTAAATGTAAATGGATTAAATGCTCCAACCAAACGACATAGGATAGCAGAATGGATATGAACACATGACCCACATATATGTTCTCTACAAGAGACCCACCTCTGAACAAAAAATTTACACAAGCTGAAAATGAAAGGATAGGAAAAAAATATCGCATGCGAAGGGAGGCAAAAGAAAAGTTGAGGTAGCAATAGTTTTATCTGGAAAAATAGACTTCAAAATGAAGACTATAACAAGAGACAGAAAATGTCACCACATAATACTTAAGATATAAGCCCAACAAGAGGATATAACCCTAGAAAACCTATATGTACCCAGTATAGAAGTGCCTAATATATAAAGGAAACCTTGAAGGACTTTAAGAAAAATATCAACAGCAGTACAGTTATCACAGGGGATTTTAACACCCCACTGTCAACAATGGACAGATCTTCCAAACAAAAAATTCACAGGAATATGGTGTCATTAAATGACACACTAGATCAAATGGATTCAGTTGATATTTACAGAACATTTCACCCCAAAGAAGCAGAATATACATTCTCAAAAGTACACAGGACATTCTCAAAGACAGACCACAAGGTAGGATGCAAAATAAACCTTAACAAATTCAAGTAAATTTAAGTTATATCAAGCATTTTCTTGGATCATGGTGGGTTAAAACTAGAAATCAAACTGAAAAAAAAAAGAACCCCAAAACATTCAAATACATGGAGGATAAATAACATGTTAATAAATAATGAAAGGGTTAACAATGAAATCAAGGGAGAAATCAAGAAGTATCTGGAAACAAATGAAAATGAACACACAACAACCCAAAATCTATGGGACACAGCAAAATTAGTCCTGAGAAAGAGGTTCACAGCATTACAGGCTTACCTAAAGAAGAAAGAAAAATCTTAAATAAGCAATGCCACCTTACACCTAAAAGAACTGGGAAAACAACAACAATCAGCCCAGAGAGAGTAGAGGGCAGGAAATAATCAAGATCAGAGCAGAAATAAATTACAATAGAGACTAAAAAAAAAAAAAAAAAAAGACAATTCAAAAAAATCAGTGAATCCAGGAGCTGGTTCTTTGAAAAGATAAACAAAACTGACAAACAATTAACCAATCTCATCAAGAAAAGAAATACAGAATACCCAAATAAATAAAATCAAACAGGAAAGAGGAGAAGTAACAACTGATACCACAGAAATACAAAGGGTTGTAAAAAATTACTATGAACAACTATATGCCAATAAATTGGACAACCTGGGCAAAACAGATACATTTCTAGAAACACAAAATATTCCAAAACTGAGTCAGGAAGAAGCAGAAAATATGAACAGAAAGATAACAACCAGTGAAATTGAAGCAGTAATCAAAAAACTCCGGGGACTCAAAAGCCCAGAACCAGATTGTTTCACAGGTGAATTTTACCAATCATTCAAAGAATAACTAATATCTAATCTTCTCAAACTATTCCAAATAATGCAAGAAGAGGGAGGACTTCTAAACCCTTTTTATGAGGCCGGTACTATCCTATTTTCAAAACCAGGTAAAGACACAAAAAAGAAAGAAAACTACAGGCCAATAGCACTGATGAACATAGATGCTAAAATCCTTAACAAAATATTAGCAAACAAGATCCAATAATACATGAAAAATATTATACACCATGATCAAGTGGGATTTATTCCAGGGATGCAAATATGTTACAATATCCACAAATCAATAAATGTGATACATCACATAAACAAAATAAGACAAATCACATGATCATAGCAATAGATGCAGAAAAAGCATTTGATAAAATCCAACATGCATTTATGATAAAAAAACACCCAGCAAGATAGGAATAGAGGGAGTACACCTCAACATAATAAAGGCCATATATATGAAAATCCTATTGCGAACACCATACTCAATGGGCAAAACCCAAAAGTGCTTCCTATAGGATGAGGAACAAGACAGGGGTGTCTACTTTTACCACTCTTACTCAACATAATACTGGAAGTCCTAGCCACAGTAATTAGAGAAGAAAAAGAAACACAAGGCATTCAAATTGGAAAAGAGGAAGTAAAGCTGTCATTATTCGCAGATGACATGATATTTTACATAGAAAACTCTATAGGCCCCACCAAAAAACTATTTGACATAATAAGTGAATTTGGAAAAGTAACAATATACAAAGTCAATACTCAGAAATCAGTGGCATTTTTATACACTAATAATGAACTATTAGAAACTAAGAAAACAATCCCATTTACTACTGCAACAAAAAAAAAGTAACTAGGAATAAATTTAACCAAGAATGTAAAAGATCTGTACTTGGAAAACTATATGACACTGAAGAAAGAAATTAAGGAAAATAGAAATAAGTGGAAGCATATACCATGTTCATGGATTGGAAGAATTAACATCATTAAAACGTCCATACTACCCAAAGCAACCTACAGATTCAATGCAATTCCTATTAAGATACCAATGGCCTATTTTACAGATCTAGAGCAAATATTCCAAAAATTTATATGGAACCAAAAAGACCCTGAATAACTTTGGCAATCTTGAGAAAGAAGAACAAAGTTGGAGGGATCACAATACGTGATATCAAACTACACTACAAGGCCACTATAATCAAAACAGTCTGGTACTGGCAGAAGAACAGATGCATAGATCAATGGACCAGAATAGAGAGCCCAGAAAGAAACCATGTCTCTATGGTCAATTAATATTTGACAAAGGGGGCAGCAGCTTAAAATGGAGTAAAAATAGCCTCTTCAACAAATGATGTTGGGAGAGCTGGACAGCTACATGCAAAAAGTGGAATTCAACCACCAACTTTCACCATACACAAAAATAAACTCGAGATAGATAAAAGACTTAAATATAAATTGTAATACCATAAAAATTCTAGAGGGAAATTTAGGCAGGAAAATTTCAGATACCTCATGTAAAATATTTTTGCTAATATTCTCCGAGGGCAAAGGAAATAAAGGACAAAGTAAACAAATGGGACTATGTCAAATTGAAATGCTTCTGCACAGCTAAAGAAACCATCATCAAAATCAATAGGGAACTGACTGCATGAGAGAACATATTTGACAGTGGTACATTTAATTTCTAAAATATAGAACTTGTATGACTCACCACCAGGAAGACAAAAATCCAATTAAATAAATGAGCAAAGGACATGAACAGACATTTCTCTAAGGAGGACAAACAGATGGTGAATAGACACATGAAAAGATGCTCAACATCACTAGCCATCAGAGAGAGATGCAAATTAAACCCACAACGAGATATCACCTCACACCTGCCAAAATGGCTATCATTAATAAATCAACAAAATCAATTGCTGATAAGGATGTGGATAAAAGGGAACCCTAGCCCATTGCTGGTGGAATGCAGACTGGTGTAGTCACTGTGGAAAATAGAATGGAATTTTCTCACAAACCTAAAAATGGAACTAACTGCCTTTTAACCCAGTGATTCCACCGCTGGGAATATACCCGAAGAATCTAGAAACACCAATTCAAACTACTTTATGCACTCCCATGTTCACAGCAGCACTACTTACAACAGCTAAATTTGGAAACAGCCTAAGTGCCCATCAGTAGATAAATGGATTAAAAAAATCTGTGGTACATCTATGTCATGGAATACTACACAGCAGCAAAAAGAAAGAATTCCTGCGTAGTATTCCATTGTGTATATGTACCATAATTTTCGCAGCAGAAAGAAAAAAAGAAGTACTAAACTTTGCGACAGCATGGATGGAACTGGAGAGCATTATGCTAAGCGAAATAAGCCAGGGGGCGAAAGACAAATACCATATGATCTCACCTATAAGCGGAACCTAACCAGCAATGCAAAGAAGCAAGGAAAATATGACCAGCAACACTGAAAGGAAAAGAAATCAACAGAGACAAGAGGGAAGGGCGGGGGCAGGGAAAGGGAAGGGAAGGGGAAAGTCAAGGAACATATAGCAAGGACTCATGGACAAAACCAAAGGGGAAGGGCTGAGGGAGGGAAGGTGGGAGGGGGCAAGGGAAAGAGGTGGGGGGAAGGCAGAAACAAATGTATTTAAAAAGTAAGTAAATTAAAAAAAAAAAGAACAGTATAGGAAATGGAAAAAAAAAAAACAAATGCTGAAAATCATTAAAAAAAAAAAAAGAAAAAAGAAAGAATTCCTACCTTTTCCAACAGTATGGATGGAACTGTAGACTACCGTGCTAAGTGAAATAAGTCAGTTGCCCAAAGACAAATACCATATGTGCTCATTTATAAAAGGAATCTAATGAACAAAATAAAAAAAAATGAGCAAAACAGAACCAGAGGTACAGAATCATGGAAAAGACTGACAGCTGTAAGTGGGGAGTGGGAAGGTGGGAACTGATTGAAAGAAGGTGAAGGGATTAGTCAAAGAACATATATGAAGGACCCATAGACATGGACAATGGTGAGATGACTTTATGGAAGTGGGGGGTAAGCTGGAGGAGGGCAAAGGGGAGAAAGTGGGACAATTTTAATAGCGTAAGCAAGACAATAAAAAAGATATTATAAATAACTGAAAAAGAGAAATAATCACATGGACTTCTCTTTAAAACAAAACAAGAAGAAATAAATCAACCCAGCAATTGCCTGTATTACTACCACTTAGAGAAAATCATTATTAGCATTTGGGTAATGTTTTAGTAGATTTTTGTCTTTGTCCATTTATGTTATGTGCAAGCATATATTTTCCCTGTTTGTTAGCTTGCAAAGAGTTCTGTTTACTTTAGATTGACCTTGGCCAGAGTGTTTGTCATGCTGGATGATTTGGGAAAGAGACTATGTAACATAGATTCATTCACTCAGTGAGCAATTATGTCCTAAACCAGCGGTCCCCAACCTTTTTGGCACCAGGGACCAGCTTTGTGGAAGACAGTTCTTTTCGCGGAGAGAAGTGGAGGGATGATTTCGGGATGATTCAAGTGTATTACATTTATTGTGCATTTCATTTCTAATACTATTACATTGTAATATATAATGAAATAATTATGCAACTCACCATAATGCAGAATCAGTGAGAGCCCTGAGGTTGTCTTTATGCGACTACCATATTTTGACATGTATAATGCACACCCATGTTTTTTACTCAGACTTTCAGGAAAAACATCTTTCATTTTAATTCAATTTTTAATTTATTTACATTTAGAAACAAAGCCAATTATCATATTTCAGGGTATTATTTTGCATATGAGTATCATTATTGCTTTCTAGAGTTATACTTTTAACACATAAGCATAAACAAAATAAATAAAAACATTTATATATATATATATATATATATATATATATATATATATATATGATTAGTACTATTCATGTATAATGTGCAAACCTATTTTTCCCTCAAAAATTAGAGGAAAAATTGCACATAATACATGGCAAAATGTGGTAGATGGTCTCCCCTGGGGGTGATGGGAGACAGTGACACCTGAAATGTGCTGCTTATGTTCAGTCTACTCTGTAATCTCATTTTGGTTGCTGTCACTGCAGAAAATCCTGCTTCACAAAGATAGGAAGTTGGGAGTGGAAGGTTTTTCAGTGCTTTTGTTTCAATCTCAGGATATTCTGTCCTCACTTTAATCCAGAACATATGGAGATATGAAGTTGTCTCAAACATACTAAGGCTCCCATTATTTGTGATCTCAAGCAGTTAATCCTCTTCTAGCATGCACAAAGTCAATTCCCTTAGATTACTCACAAATGGGTTGCAAATCCATTCCTTCCCAGTTTGGAAGTCTTTTGTGGTTGAAAAGTAATGCTCGAACTCCTTTGAAAGCTGAGATAGGTGATCATGCACCGGCTGAGAGAAAGAAGGCCCTGGATCAGCCTCTTTCAAAATCTCTGCTAATGTTTGAAACATCAAAAATCCCAATGTTTACTCATCACACCCATAATCCAGTTTGGCTTTTTACGCAGCCACTTTATCTGCTGACTCGAACACAGTTGTCATTCTCCCCTGAAGTGACAGATTTAGCTCACTGAGGAAGCTGAATATGTCGCACAAGTAAGCAAGTTTTGTGATCCATTCTGTGTCACTGATGTATACTGCCAGTGGTGACTGTTTTTCTAAAAGAAATCTATGAAGTGACTCTTGTAACTCAAAAATTCTGACCAGTGATCCACCTTTAGAAAGCCATCTCACTTCTGTGTATAAGAGAAGACATATGTGCTCTGTGTCCATCTCCTCACAGAGTTGCATGAACAGACATGAGTTAAGGGCACGTACTTTAATGTGGTTGATAATTTTAATCACATCTTGCAAAACATTGTTAAGTTCAGGGGACTTTTTGGCTAGCCAGCATTTCTCTACGGATGACAGTGCATAAATTCACATTCAGAAGCGACCTCTTCGACCTGAGTAGTGAAACCAGCCATCCAGTCACGGCAGATGCTCAGTCCATGCATATACTGACAGAAAATGACCAATTAAGTTTTCCTAATATATAATCATTCAAAGATTTGAATAGTCCTGCAGCTGTTGTGTTGATTGGCAACAGAAGTGCACATAACATTTCCTCATGCACATCCTCCTGAAAAATATACCACATAAAATAAGCATTGTTGCCTTGTTGTAAACACTGGTAGACTTGTCAACCTGGATTACATACCATGGTGACTCATTAATCCTCTCTCACAATTGTGCCTCAGTATCCTCTGCTAGTCATCAATTTGCCTAGTTACGGTGCTAGCCAACACAGGAACATGTGCCACCTTTTGAACTGCAGCGTCTCCTAAAAGTTCATGACAAATGTCCCTAGCAGCAGGCAGGATCAACTCTTCATCAGTAGTAAAGGGCTTTTGAGTTTTAGCAATGCACTTAGCCATTAAGTGATGCTCTCAGTGCAGACCCATTTGACAAAGTAATGGCCTTCACCAATTGCTTCTGTTCTTTGTGTTCACAATTTTTTCTTTTGAAAAACTCCAAAGGTTTTTCTTTTAATGCAAGGTGCTGTCTCCATGTGGTGAAGCAGTAAAGGTTTCATGGCTTTGTTGGATAGCTGGTCACCACATATCATACAACATGGGAATGAAGGATGTAAACCAATGAATCCATTATTTAAGTAGGACTCTTGGTATTTTATTTATTTAGTTATTTATTTTTACTAAGTATATTTTATTTTATCTTTATTCATATTTTTTATTGTTCAAATACATTTGTCTCCATTTTCCCACTACTACTTTCTCCTGCCCCACCCACCCCCACCTCCCAACCTCAATCTTTCCCCATGTTGGCTTTGCTTATGGGTCCTTTATACATGTTTCTTGACTTCACCCTTCTCCTTCTTTTACCCGTTACACCACTCCCTTCTCCCCTCACTACTGTCAGTTGTTTTTTTTCTTTCAGTGTTGCTAGTCATATTTTTCTGGCTTGTTTTGTTGATTAGATGCCAAATATAGGTGAGATCATGTGGTATTTTTCTTTCATCTCCTGGTTGACTTCGTTTATCATAATGATCTCCAGTTCCATCCATGATGTCACAAAGGGTAGTAGCTTTTTCTTTCTGCTGTGTAGTATTCCATTGTGTAAATGTACCATAGTATTTTGATCCAGTCATTTACTGATGGGCACTTAGGTTGCTTCCAGCACTTGGCTACTGTAAATTGTGCTGCTATGAGCATTGGGGTGCATAGGTTCTTTGAATTGGTGTTTTGGGATTCTTAGGGTTTAATCCCAGCAGTGGAATTTCTGGGGCAAAAGGAAGTTACATTTTTACCTTTCTGAGAAAATTCCAAACTGTTTTCCACAGTGGCTGCACCAGCTGGCACTCCCACCAACAATGCACTAGGGTTCCCTGTTCCCCACAACCTCACCAGCACTTAATGTTTGTTGGTCTGTTTATGATGGCCATTCTAACCAATGTGAAGTGGTATCTCATTGCAGATTTAATTTATATTTCTCTGATGGCTAGCGATATGGAGCATCATTTGGTATGTCTCTGGGCCCTGAGTATGTCCTCCTTGGAGAAGAATCTGTTCAGGTCCTTTGCCCATTTTATAATTGAAGTCGTTGTCTTCCTGGAGTGGGGTCATGTGAGTTCTTCATATCCTAGTGTGAGGGATCATTGGCAAATATATTTTTCCATACAGTTCGTTGTACATTTTCATTTTGCTGATGTTTTCTTTAGCCATGCAGAAGCTTCTTATTTTGATGAAGTCAAAATTTGATAAACAAAAATATTTGTTTATTTTTTCCTTTATGTCCCTTGATCTAGGGGACATATCAGTGAAAATATTACAGCATGGAATATCTGAGAGATTCCTTCCTATGTTCTCCACTAGGACTTTAATGGTGTTGGAACTTATATTTAAGTCTTTTACCCATCTTGAGTTTATTTTTGTGTATGGTGTAAGTTGGTGGTTGAGGTTCATTTTTTCACATGTAGCTGTCCAGAACTCCCAACACCATTTGTTTAAGAGGCTATTTTTATTCCATATTATGCTTCCTGCACCCTTTGTCGAATATTAACTGACCATAGAGACATGGGTTTATTTCTGGCCTCTCTATTCTCTTTGATTGATCGATGTCTGTTTGATTTATCTTTCAAGGAACCAGCTCTTGGATTGGTTGCTCCTTTGAATTGTTCTTTTAGTCTCTATGTCATTCGATTCTGCTCTGATCTTGATTATTTCCTTCCTTCTACTGGCTCTGGACTTTATTTGTTGTATTTGTCTGGTTCTTGAAGCTGGAAGGTTAGGTTGTTTATTTGAAATGTTACAATCTCTTTTAGGTAGGCCTGAAATGCTTTTTATTATTTCAATTTTCCTGATTTCTTAAGGCTTGTTTTGTGACTTATCCTATGGTTTATCTTTGAAAGTGTTCCATGTGCATTTGAAAAGAATGTGTATTTTGCTTCTTTGGGATGAAAGGTATATATGTCATTTAAGTCCTTTTGATATAATGCATCATTCAGTTTCACAATATCCTTGTTGATGTTTTGTTTGGAAGATCTGTCCATTTTTTACAGAGGGGTGTTAAAATCCCATACTATCTCAATAGATGCAGAGAAATAGATCAGTGTGTTGCTGTCTATATCTTTCTTGAAGTCCTTCAAGATTTTCCTTATATATTTGGGTGCCCCTTTGTTGGCTGCATATATGTTTACAATGTTTGTATCTTCTCTTTTTTTAATCTATTTTTTCTTTTTTTTTTATACATTGGCTCCGCCTCCCCCCCCCCACTGCTTTCCCTTGCCCCCCTCCCACCTCTGTCCCTCAATCCTTCCCCACTTTGGCTTTGTCCATGAGTCCTTCCTATATGTTCCTTGACTTGCCCCTTTCCTTCCTTTTCCCCCAACCTCCTCCTTCCCTCTTGTCTCTGTTGGTTTCTTTTCCCTTCAGTGTTGCTGGTCTTATTTTCCTTGCATCTTTGTCTTGTTGGTTAGGTTCTGCTTATAGATGAGCTCCCTGGCTTATTTCACTTAGCATAATGCTCTCTAGTTTCATACATGCTGTAGCAAAGTATGGTAGTTCTTTTTTTCTTTCTGCTGCAGAGTATTCCATTGTGTAAATGTACCATAATTTTTTTATGGCTATCTAGGATGCTTCCAACACGTGACTAACAATGTTTATATCTTCTTGATGGGTTCTTCCTTCAGTATTATAAAGTGTCCTTCTAGCTCTCTTTTTATGGTCTTTGTTTTGAAATCTATTTTGTCTAAGTATTGCTACCTCTGCTTTTTTTCCCCTGTCCATTTGCTTCAAATATTTTTTTCTATCCCTTTACTTTCAGTATGTCCTTTGTGTACGTCCTTTGTTCTGAGGTGGGTCTCTTATAGGCATTACATGTGTGGGTCATTTTTTCTTATCCATTCAGCTATCTGTGTCTTTTGATCAGGGCTTTTTTTTTTTTCATTTACATTTAAAGTTTTTATTGATAAATACTTACTCATTTTTTCCCTTTGTACCTGTGTTCATCTCTTTCTCAGTCTTTTTCTTCAGCATCCTAATCCAGTCCCTCTAGCATATCTTGCAGTGCTGGTTTGGTGGAGATGCATTCTTTTAGCCTTCTCTTGTCTGGGAAACTCCTTATTTTGCCTTCCATTTTAATTGAGAGCCTTGCTGGGTACAGCAGTCTTGGTTGCAGGCCTTTGCTTTTAATACTTGGAGTAGTTCTTGCCATTTTTTTCTGGCCTGTAGTGTTTCTGTTGAGAAGTCAGCTGCTAGCATTATCAGGGCACCATTGTATGTTACTACCTGTTTCTCTCTTGCTGCCTTTAGGATTCTTTCTTTGTCTTTGATATTTGCCATTTTAATGAAGAAGTGCCTTGGAGTGAGCCTCATTGGGTTCCTCTTGAATGGGGCCCTCTGTGCTTCCTGTGCTTTTGAGACTTTTTCTCTCCTCAAATTAGGAAGTTTTCCATCATTACTTTTTCAAACAGGTTCTCTATCCCTTGCTCCTCTTCTTGTCATTCTGGTATCCCTATTCTACGGGTATTATTATGTTTCAGGTTGTCCTGCATTTCCCTCAACACCTCTTCACTATTTTTTGGTCTTTTTTCCATTTCTTGCTCTTTCTGGTAGGTTTTTTCTACCTTATCCTCCAGCTCACTGATTCTATCTTCTGTTTCATTTAGCCTGCTGTTGATTCCTTCTTCTGTGTTTTTCAATTCAGAAATGGTATTCTTCATTTCCACTTGTCTCTTATTGATAGATTGATAGTCTATGTCCTTTTTCATGTTGATATTATTTGCAGTAAGTTCCTCATATTTTCCCTGAAGTTTTTGATAATTTTCTTTGTGCTCATCGAGCTTGTTGAGCTTCCTTAGAACCATTGTTTTGAATTCAATATCTGAGAGTTACTTGCCTCTATTTCATTTAGTTCTATCTGTGGGGATTCTTCCTTTCCCCACGTTTGGGGTGTGTTTCTTTTCCTTCCCATTATTAATGAATCTCTTCTTTTTTTACTACTTCTTGTTACATTGATATGCCTTTATTTCCTGACTTTGTAGTGTGAACTTCTATGGTAGTAGGCAGGTCTTTTTATTTCTTTTCTTTCTGGGTCTACCTCTGATGATCTCAGATGTTGACCTTGTCTGACCTTTGGCAGTCTGTTTGAGACTTCCAGGAATCTACTGTCTTTATCTGTCTCCTGCAATTTTTAATCTGGTCAGTCTGCCTTCAGCCATCAGGCTTAGGCACTACAGGGCAGGGCAGTGCCTCTTGAGGGTGAGGTGATTGTGTTCCTACAGGTTGCTGCCCTCAGGGGAGTGGTCTGCCTGAGCAAGATGGAAGCTAATTGGGGGAGGAGTCAGTATCGATATCCCTCAGCTAGTCCCTCAATTCTTTCCCCAAGGCTTCTGTCTCCAGTATCTCCTCATGTCTCTAGAGAACTCTGTGTCCCCTTTATCCAGGGACCCACTTTCTGTGCCAACTGCTCTGCACTCAGCACCTAGGCCTACACACAACTCCTGGCTGCTACAGAGTGTCCTGAGCGCAGGGCTATTGTTTTCTTTCAGGCTGCTGCCTCTCTGGGGCGTGGCCTGCCTGAGCAAGATGGAGACTGCAGAATGGGGAAGGAGCCAGCCCCAGAAGCCCCCCAGATACTCCCTTAGTTCTCTCCCCAAAGCCTCCATCTCCAGTCTCTCCTCAAGTGTCTCTAGGCAGCTCTGTGTCCCCTTTAGCCAAGGTTCCACTATCTGTGCCAGCCACTCTGCATTCAGCACCGAGGCCTGCATGCAACTCCTGGCTGGGGCAGAGCATCCTGAGGGTGAGGCTATTGTGTCCTTTATGTCTGAGCAAGACGGAAGCTGCAGAGTGGGAGGTGAGTATTCACCAGGGCCCCACTTGTCTCTGTCTCAGTTCTCTCCCCAAAGCTTTCCTCACCAACCTCTCCTCAGGCATCTCCAACTCACTCTGCCCCTGCCTCTGCCAAGAAACAAAGGTAGGTGGCTGCCACTGCAAATTTTTGCATTGGCCCTTTAAATGTTTCTTTGTATCTCTAGCCACCTGTCTCTGGCAGAGGGCACCACTATGCTTTTTGCCGCTGTCTTTTGTCTGTGTGCTTTTTGGGGTTCTGGTGCTGTAGACTAGAGGTCCACACTTATGATTCAGACCCTGTTCTTAGGGGGATCCAACTGGCTGTTACAATATCCCTCTTGTGCTGGTGCCGGTTGGCACCCAGCCCTCCCTCTCAAGCCTCCACCGCACTTCTCACCAGTTAGGTTGCGCGAAAGCCAATTCCACTGTCTGTCCGAGGCTCCAAGACTCCTCTTTCACTACCGTTCCATTGTTTTCCAGGTGAGTTCTCCACAATTTAGTTGTAATTCCAGTTTGGTCCTGGGAGGAGGTCAGCGTGACTTCTACTTACCCTTCCGCCATATTGAATCCTTTCCCT
The DNA here is from genome assembly GCF_021234165.1 of Pteronotus mesoamericanus. Lineage (NCBI taxonomy): Eukaryota > Metazoa > Chordata > Mammalia > Chiroptera > Mormoopidae > Pteronotus > Pteronotus mesoamericanus. The sequence goes on along the minus strand of NW_026555129.1, from coordinate 469,005 downwards.
TATGTCTTTTGATTGGAGTATTTAATCCACTTACATTTAACATTATTATTGATAGGCACTTATTCATTTTTTCCCTTTATACCTGTGTTCCTCTCTTTCTCACTCTTTTTCTTCATCTTCTTAAAGCAATCTCTTTAACATATCTTGCAGTGCTGTTTTGGTGGAGGTGTATTCTTTTAGCCTCCTTTTGTCTGGGAAACTCCTTATTTCGTCTTCCATGTTTAGCGTGTGCCTTGGTTGTCAGAGCAGTCTTCGTTGCAGGCTTTTGTTTTCATTACTTGGAATATTTCTTGCCACTCCCTTCTGGCTTGGAGTGTTTCTGTTGAGAAGTCGGCACTCATCATATTGCAGTTCCCCTGTATGTTTTACCTGTTCCTCCCTTGACGCCTTTAGGATTCTCTTTAGGATATTTGTCATTTTAATTATGATGTGTCTTGGAGTGGGCCTCTTTGGGTTCCTCTTGATGGGACCCTCTGTGCTTCCTGGACTTGTATAACTTTTTCTCTCCGCATATTAGGGAATTTTTCCATCATTACTTTTTCTATCAGATTCTCTATACATTGCTCCCCTTCTTCTCCTGCTGGTTTCTCTACTATATGGATATTATTACATTTCAGGTTGTCCTGCATTTCCCTAAATGCCTCTTCCTTCTTTTTCTTGAGTCTTTTTTCTTTTTCTTGCTCTTTCTGAGAGGTTTTTTTCTACCTGGTTCTCCAGCTCACTGATTCGATCCTCTGCTTCATTGAGCCTGCTTTTGATTCCTTCTACTGTGTTCTTCGATTCAGAAATTGTATTCTTCATTTCCTCCAGGCTCTTATTGATAGTTTCTATGTCCTTTTTCATGCCAATATAGTTTGTAGTAAGTTTCTGGTAGTTTCCCTGTAGTTTTTTATAATTGTCTCTGAGTTCACTGAGCTCATTGAGCTTCTTTAGAACCATTGTTTTGAACTCAATATCTGACAGTTTACTTGCCTCTATTTCATTTAGTTCTCTTCCTGGGGATTCCTCCTTTCCCTTAGATTGTGTGGGGTTTGGTTTGTTTTTTTTTTAATTCTTCTAGTTATTTGTGAGAGTGTTCTTTTTGCTTCTGCTTCTTAAATTTATTTGTCTTGACTTCTTGACTTTGTGGTGTGAACTTCTATGATAGGAGACCTGTGAGATTCAGTGTGCAGTCTCCTTGATATCCTGAACTTGCTGCCTTTTGTATGCCTTTTATGCCATTTATGTTGGCTCTCTGGAACTAAGTATATGTTATTGATTATGATATCACAGTTTTCCCATTTTCCCCCTTGACCCCGCTCTGCCCAGTACCCACACTCCCTCCAGGAACACCCAGTTTAGTTCATGTCCATGGGTCATACATATGAGTTCTTTTTGTCTTTTGTACATTCCATACTATTCCAATAGCCCCCTATCTTTTCTTTACCCATCAACTAGGCTTCTTATTCCCTATACCTTTTTTCCTGTAATCCCCCTTCACCTACCCCCTGACAACCCTCTATGTGAACTTCATCTCCTTGACTCTGCTCATGTTCTAGTTGCTTACCCATTTTTTTTTATTTCATTGTTGGTAGTTGTGAGTTTGTTATCATTTTACTGTTCATAGTTTTGATCTTCTTTTTCTTCATTAAGTCTCTTCAACATTTCCTACAGCAAGGGCTTGATCATGTTTAACTCCTTGAGGTTTACCTTGTCTGGGAAGCACTTTATCTGCCCTTCAATTCTAAATGATAGCTTTGCTGAATAGAGTAATCATGTATGTAGTGCCTTACTTTTCCTTTCTTTGAGTAATTCTTGCTAGCCTCTTCTTGACTATAAGGTTTCTTTTGAGAAATCAGCTGATAGTCTTAGGGAAACTCCTTTGTAGGCAACTCTTTTTTCTCGCTGCTTTTGATTCTCTCTTTCTTTAACCTTTCGCATTTTAATTATGATGTCTCTTGCTGTGACCCTCTTTGGGTCCATCTCTTTTGAGACTCTGAGCTTCCTGAACTGTTATGTCTATTTCCTTCACCAATATTGGGAAGTTTTCTTTCAATATTATTTCTTTAAAAAAAAAGATTTTATTTATTTATTTTTAGAGAGAGAGGGGGGAAGGGAAGGAGAAGAGAGGGGAGAGAAACATCAATTGTGTTTGCCTCTTGCACACCCCCGACTGGGGGCCTGGCCCACAACCCAGGCATGTGCCCTGACTGGGAGTATAACCAATGACCCTTTGGTTTGCAGGTTGACACTCAATCCACTGAGCCACACCAGCCAGGGCCCTTTCATTATTATTTCAAATACATTTTTCAATTGCTTGCTCTTCCTATTCTCCTCTTGACACCCCTACGATCCAGATGTTGGAATGTTTAAAGTTGTTCCAGAGGTTCCTAAGCCTCTCCTTAGTTTTTTTAATTCTTGTTTCTTCTTTCTGTTCTGGTTGACTCTTTATTTCTTCCTTTTGTTCCAAATCATTGATTTGAATCACAGCTTCCTTCTCTTCACTGCTGATTCCCTGTATATTTTGCTTTATTTCATTTTATATAGTCTTCACATCTTCCTTTATTTTGTGGTTGCACTTGGTCATTTCTTTGAGCAACCTTATCACCAGTGTCTTGAGCTCTGTATCTGATAAGTTGGCTATCTCCGTGTTCCTTAGTTCTTTTTCTGGAGTTTTGATCCATTCCTTCATTTGGGCCTTATCTCCCTGTCTCTTTATTTTGTCAGCCTCCCAATGTTTCTTTGTATTAGGTAGAGCTGCTTTGATTCCCATGCTTGGCACACCTGTTCTATTGTTAAGGGTGGAGCCTTAGATATTTGCCAGGGTGGGGCAGCCCACTTCACTGCTTTGTGGTGCCACATGTGGGGAAGGGGTCAGAGAGGGAACAATGCTGCTTGCTCAGCTTTCACGCCTTTTGCAGTCACTTCCCCCCACTTCCCATCCGCATCTGGCACCCTTCTAGTTGCTGCCCTGGTGCTACTTCCCAGAGTGGATGGGTTTGCAGACATTCTAGGACTCTGTGGGCCCTTTTAAATGGATTCTCCTGAAAGACTGGCAGTTCTTCCACCACACTCAGCCCCGCTGTTTATAGCCAGAGGTTATGCAGCTTTATTCTACCATCACTGGAACCCTGGTCTTCTTGGTCTGACCTGGAGCTGGGATGGCTCACTCCCCAGTTGTCCCTCCTGGTTTTTATCTGCCACACATTAATGTAGGGCCACCCATTCCATGGGCTGCTGCCGCACCTGCCTCACCACCACTGCCTGTCACTACCTCACCACATCACACTGTGTCCTCTCTGCCCCTCATACCCGCCTGGATGAATGTTCCTTCTTTAAGTCCTTGGTTGTCAGACTTCCATGCAGTTTGATTTTCTGAGAGTTCTCATTGTTTTCTGTTTTTAGATTGGTTGTTATCCTTCTTATGGTGTGTGAGGAGGCAAAGTAAGTTTGCCTATGCCTTCATCTTGGCTGGAAGTTGCTATTTCCTTTTAAACACAACTTTTTTGTTGTTGTTGTTGACTGTCTTAGGGTCTTCTGCTGTCTTATCATTGGGTCTTCCCCTTTTTCAAAGACGCTCTCCAGCGATGTTTGATTTTTTACTCATTTTGGCTAGGGTTAGCATGTGGGTTTAATAAAACTGTGACTGAGACAAGTGCTCAGTGTGGGAAAGAGGTGCAGATGGAAGCGGTAAATAAAAAAATGTGTGGGCCACTGCACAGACTAAAATAAGTGTCAGATTTTGACTTAAAGCCTGCCACCAGATGCAGCTGTACAATTGAAGTACATCCACTCACTTGTCACTGTAAAGCCTGCTGCCAGATACAACTTAATTGTCACTTGCCACTCACTGATAGGGTTTTGATATAAGTCTGCAAGCAATTGATTTATTATGGTCTCTGTGCAGTCAAACCTCTGCTAATGATAATATGTATTTGCAGCCTCTCCTCTGTGCTAGCACCACTGCCTCAGCTCCACTTCAGATCAACAGGCATTAGAGTCTCATAAAGAGTGTGCAACATAGACCCCTTGCATGTACAGTTCACAGTAGGGTTTTTGCACATATGAGCATCTAATGCTGCTGCTGATCTGTTGGGAAATGGAGCTCAGGAGGTAATGTGAGCAATGGGGAGTGACTGTAAATACAGATGAAGCTTTTCTTGCTCATCTACTGCTCATCTTCTGTTGTAGCCTGATTCCTAACAGGGGTTTGGGGACCTCTGTCCTGAACAACTACCATATACATGCTGGGCATTGTTCTAGGTGCTGAGAATGCAGCAGTGAGCAAAAACAGGAAGGAAAAAAGTCTCTGATGTCATAGGACTTGCCATATTTTGCTGTGTATAATGGGCACTTTTCTGCCCAAATTTTTGAGAGAAAAATATGGATGCACATTATACATGGGTAGTACTAATTCTGTATCTGTATAAATGATTTTGATTATTTTAATTATGCTTATGCATTAGAAGTATAACTGTAGAAAGCAATAACAATATCTGTATGCAAAATAATACACTTTATAATACAAAAAAACAAATATCTAAATATAAATAAATTAAAATTGAGTTAAAAAATGAAAATAAAAATGAAAGATATTTTTCCTGAAAGCCTGGGCCAAAAACATGGGTGCACGTTGTACATGGGAGCACATTATACATGGCAAAATATGGTACTAAACAAAATAAATCATTAAAATCATGGATGATTCAAAAGAATTAAACACTTAAAATTATTAATTGGTGACTAAATATAATTACATATATCACACAATCAAAGACAATTTGTAAGGAACTAACACAGTAATTACAATGTAACAGATACTCTACATGCAGACCAAGGTAACATACACAGGAAACATGGCACCCAGTCATCCTGAGGTTGGCTTCATCCCAGATCCTTCAAGGCTGCAAAGAACAGGTGTCACTGACACAAATTCTTGATCTATGTCCACTAGATGTGGCATGTTATAATAAAGTTTGGAAACATTCAGCTTTGAATTATCCTATCGATAACATATTAGGTGGGGATAAGTAGGGCATAGGGATTGGAGAGCTAGGTGGTCAGGAAGGACTCATTGAGAAGGTGATAGTCAACAGAGACGGATGAAGGTGATGAAGCAAGCCATAAAGGTCATCTGGGACTTGTGCCTTCATTTTTTTCCTCCCATTTTTTAAAATTGTACTTAAATACATACAACATAAAATTTAAGATCTTAACTATTTTAAAGTGTATGGTTCAGTGATAGTAAGTACATTCACACTGTTGTGCAACCATCACCACTATCCATCTCAGAACTCTTTTCATCTTACAAAACTGAAACAACATCCCTAATAAACAATAATTCCCCATTCTCCCCTCCTCCCAGCCCCTGGTAACTATTATTCTACTCTTTCTCTATGAATTTGACTATTCTAAGTTCCTCATATCAGTGGAATCATATAGTATTTGTCTTTTTGTGACTGGCTTATTTCATTTAGCATATAGCATCCTCAACATTCATCCACATTGTAGTGCGTGTCAGGATTTCCTTCTTAAGGATGAATAATAGTCCATTGTATGGACAGACCACATTTTGCTTATCTTTTCATCTGTTATAAACATTGGGGTTAATTCCACCTTTTGGATATCATAAATACTACTACTAATAATACTACTAATAAACATATGTATACAAATATCTCATTGAAACTTGCTTTCTTTTGTGTATGTACCCCAGTGATAATTCTATTTTTAACTTTTTAAGGAAACACTTTATCTGCACCGTATTACATTCCCACCAACAACAATGCACAAGGGTTCCAATTTCTTCACATCCTTGCCAATCCTTTTTTTTTTTTTTTTTGGTAGTATACATCCTAATGGGTATCAGCTAATCTGTGCCTTCATTTTTATTATTTTTGTAACAACTCTGTCAAGAAATAACTCACATAGCATAATAATGGACCTATTTAAAGTACATATTTTAATGGTTTTTGGTATATTCACAAATAGGTGCAAACTTCACTACAATAAATTTTACAATATTTTTATCACCTCCAAAGAGATGCCATATCCTTTAGCTACTAACCCCACCCCATCCCCTGAATTCCCCTAGCCCTAGCCAACCACTAATCCACTTTCTATCTCTAAAGATTTGCCTATTCTGGACATTTCATAGAAATAGAATCATACACTATGTTGTCTTTGCATCTGGCTTTTGCACTGAGCATCACACTTTCAAGATTCACCCTGGTTCAAGCAGTGTTAGTCCTTCATTCCTTTTCATGGTGTAGCCTTTATTTCTGTATTGAACTTCTGTTGTTTTTAGAGAACATTAATTCCTGGCCCTTCCCTTATCATACTGTTCACAGACTGACTGAAAGATTGTGAGAACAGCAAGGCAGTAAGATGTTGCAGAAAGTGTGAAATTTCCTCAGCTCTGCAACTTGGCAGCTGTGAGACCAAGGAAAAGTAACTAAATCTCAGGACAGTTTTCCCCCTGGAAGATGGGAGGAATAACAGTTTATACTCATTAAATTTGTTGTGAAGGTTAGAAATACTATATGTAAGGTTCCCAGGACATAGTAGGCACTCAATAAATTAGAGCTTTTATGGGAATCATAAATCTCTGCAGACATGCAAGATTTAGTATCTAAGGATAAGTAGAGGCAACAGTGTTCTGATGGCTGGGACCACACACAGCAGGAGCAATTTCCCAGTACTCTCTCTCTCTCAGCATCAACTTTCATTAGGAGAGTTGATCCCGGTTGTGACAGACCCAAAAGTGGTAGTAATAGGAAAGGCCCTCAGTCTATAAATATACTTCCTCCTCCTCAAATATACGATGAAACAAAAATCTACTTGCAACATTGCTACTCTCCACAGAAGTCTCCTTCAAACATCCCTACTATTTCTTCAGTATGCTCCTATTGCCAAATACCCAGTCCACCCTTCTTTCTTCTCCCCTCAGTATCTAATCCTTTCCTGCTATTCTCTGGTCCTCAACTATTCCCCACCCAATCTCCCCAACAAAAGCCCAGAACATTCTCCCATCTATTATTCTTACCTTCAATCTTGAGATCAAACTCCAAAACCCAAAAGCCAGGACTCAGACCCAAGCAAGTGTTTTCTAAGGTTTGAATCTGCCTGACAATAGGCCTCTTGTCCAGGAGAAAGCAAGGCCCATCTACCTGGTAAACTGCAGATTTGGGCAAGAAACTCAGGTTCTCTGATTCTAATTCAAATTAAATTACATTAGTGAGAAGAGCCTTGCAAAAGAAGGTTTTGAATCCAAAACTATTACTGGGTTCTTGAAGCTAATCCATAGCATTAGGATTTTGCTGATGTGGTTACAACATATTCTCTACTAGGAATAAACCCACATAATCAATTTCTCTGGCTTCTCACTTCTAACACATCCTTCCAAGTCCCCCATTTACATCCACTGCTCTAGGAAATTACCTGAAATAAACATTTTGTTTTTCTTTACAGTTTAAAATGTATTACTAAAACCAGCCACCATTTATAGATCATTCACTTTGTGTCAGGGATCTTTTTAATGGCATACATGATATTTAATCTTATTTAATCCTCATAGGAGCCCTCTGCAACACAGCCATATGACAGAGGAGAAAACTGGGCCTAGAGACATTGAGAAACTTGCCCATCAACACACAGATAAAAGGCAGGACCTCACTTCTGTCAGACCCCAAAGCCAATATTCTTAGTAACAACATATATTAAATATATGTTAAACCTCTATATTACTAATAATATTTCTCATTCATTTATTATTATGAATCAGACACTATTCTAGGTCATTTAATCCTCACAAAAACTCAATGGGGTGGTTGCTAATATTATTGTTTCTATTTTATTGCTACATAAACTGAGGTACAAAGAGATTAAGCAGCCTGCATAGATTACACAGTTGGTAAGTGAAAAATTTAATCCAATCTGGCTCCATGACCCTTCCAGAAGTTTGATGATTTATCTAGATCCTACAAAAGCATTCTGCATCTATCCACCTGCCAAGAAAAATGATGAACAATCAGATAAAAGAATGAAGCTAACAAGGTTGGAAGCAACCATTTACATAAACTTAAATTCGAACTTTTGGGGCAGACCATTTAAAGAAGCAAATTATCTTTTATGTTTTAATTTCAGCAGAATAATAGAAGACCTTTAAGCATTTCAATAGAAGGCATATCTTAGCTGTACAAACTTTTGCACATTTTAAATGAAAATATATGTATTAAAGTTGATGTCATAATATATCCCCACCCCTGGTAAGACTTAAAAATTGAATTGTTGTAAGTAATAGAATGGTATGAAGTCACTAGGTTTATTTTAATCAAATTTTAATTTCTTTTTCTGGTTATAATGGAGAAGACATGAGAAAAAAATTTAAATACAAGTGACACCTTAGCTTCACAGACATATTTCTGCTTAAAGAGCCATGGTATTATCAAATAATGACCACAGTTAGAATTATTCCTGAGATACAATGATTCATATTGTATAAAGGAAAAATGAAGCACACAGATTACATCACCCATTAAAAGTCCCAAAGATGGTTGGTGGCATTGAGTATAAATTGACACAATGTTTTTGAATGATAACATGGTAGTTACTGTCTAAATTTAATATGATTATGCTCTTTTTTCCAGCACTTCTATTTTTAGGAAGTTATCCTATAGATACACTTCCATAAGTAACCAAGAACATATCTACAAAAAATAATGAGATAGATCTATATCTATTGACATGAAAAGATATCATTGACGGGGATGGAAGATGGCAGAGGAGTGAATGGAAGACACAATGACCTCCTCCCAGGACAAATCTGGAATTAAAACGAAATTGTGGGGAAATCACCTGGAACAAACAACTGAACAATAGCAAGAGAAGAGTCTTGTACCTCGGAGAGATAGAGGAATCAGCTTTGGCACAACCTGACCGGTAACAAGTGCAGTAGAGACTTGAGAAGGTGGGCTGGGCACCCACTGGTGGCAGCACCAGAGGGATATTTAAATGGCAAGTGAGATCCCCCTGAGAAGAATAGGTACTAAACCATGAGCAGGGATCTATACCCTACAAGCAACAGAGACCAAAAAGTACACAGGTATGAGCCAGCTGTAAAGAGCGGCAGGGTTGCTCTCTGCCAGAGATGGGCATCTGGAGACCCAAAGAGACAACACATAAATTTTCATTTGAAGCCACTTACCCTGGGCTGCAGCAAAGGTGGGGGAAGAGTGCACTGGAGCCACCTAAGGAGAGACTGGGAAAGAAGGCTTTGGGGAGAGAGCTCAGGGAATATCAGGTAAGATCTCTGGTGCTGAGTCATCCCCCATATGGCAGCACCCATCTTGCTCAGGCAGACCACTCCCCTGAGAAGCAGCAGTGAGAGACACAATAATCACAGACTGACTGCAGAGTGACTATACTAAACTAAAGGAGAAAGCCACAGACAGTATATTCCTGGAAATCTTGAAAAGTCTGCCTAAGATCAGATGGGGTCAAGAGATGACAGCTCTAGAGGCAGATCCAGAATGAAAAAACAGTGGTCTCCCACCATACAGGTTCACACCAAAAAGTCATGAAGTCAAGACAGATCAATTTAAGAGGCAGAAGCAAAAAATAAGAAGAAAGAAAGAAAGAAAGAAAGAAAGAAAGAAAGAAAGAAAGAAAGAAAGAAAGAAAGAAAGAAAGAAAGAAGACTCTCACAAATAATGGGAAGACAAAGAAACAACTCCCATTGAAGAGAAAGGAATAGAAGGCTGTCCTAGGGGGATAGTAACCACCTCATCCTCACAAAGACAACTAAGTGAAATAGAGGCATGCAAATTGTCAGATATTGAGTTCAAAACAATGGTTCTAAAGAAGCTCAATGAGCTTAGTGAGCTCAGAGACAATTACGAAAAACTACAGGGAAAATATGAGGAACTTACTACAAACTGTATCAGCATGAAAAAGGAAATAAAAACTATCAATAAGAGGCAAGAGGAAATGAAGAATACAATTTCTGAATTGAAGAACACAGTAGAACGAATCAAAAGCAGGCTCAATGAAGCGGAGGATCGAATCAGCAAACTGGATGACAAGATAGAAAAAAACACTAAGAAAGACTGAGAAAATGAAAAAAACACTCAAAAAGAAGGAAGAGGTGTTTAGAGAAAGGCAGGACACCCTGAAAAGTAATAATATCTGTATAATAGGGATAGAAGGAGGAGAGGAAGAAGAACAATGGATAGAGAACCTGATAGAAAAAATAATGATTGAAAACTTCCCTAATTGGAGGAAAGAAAAAGTTATACAAATCCAGGAAGCACAGAGGGTCCCATTCAAAAGGAACCCAAAGAGGCCCACTCCAAGACACATCATCATTAAAATGACAAATATCAAAGACAAACAGAATCCTAAAGGCAGCAAGGGAGAAACAGGTAGTAATATATAAGGGAACCCTGATACAGCAAGTAGCTGACTTCTCAACAGAAACACTGCAATTCAGAAGGGAATGGGAACAAATATTCCAAGTAATGAAAGCAAAGACCTGCTAGCAAGACTGGTCTACCCAGCAAGGCACTCACTAAAAATGGAAGAAGAAATAAGGAGTTTCCCAGACAACAGAAGGCTAAGAGAATACACCTCCACCAAACCAACACTGCAATATATGTTAAAGGGACTGCTTTAGATGATGAAGAAAAAGAGTGAGAAAGAGATGAAAACAGATACAAAGGGAAAAAATTAAGTACCTATCAATACTAACGTTAAATGTAAGTGGATTAAGTGCTCCAATCAAAAGACAAAGGGTACCTGAATGGATAAGAAAACATGACTCACATATATGCTGTCTACAAGAGACCCACCTCAGAACATAGACCTACACAGATTGAAAGTAAAGGGATTAAAAATATATTCCAAACAAATGGAAAAGAAAAAAAGTGGGGGTAGCAATTCTTATGCAAACCACATAGATTTCAAAACAAAGGCCATAAAAAGAGAGCCAGAGAGACACTTCATAATACTAAAGGAAGAATCCATCAAGAAGACATAAACATTGTTAAATTATATGCACCCAACACAGGAGCACCCAAATATATAAGGAAAATCTTGGAAGACTTCAAGACACATATAGACAGCAACACATGAATAGTAGGGGACTTTAACATTCCACTGCCAACCATAGATAGATCTTCCAAACAAAACATCAACAAGGATATTGTGAAACTGAATCATGCATTAGATCACAAGGACCTAACTGACCTATATAGAACATTTCACCCAACGAAGCAAAATAAAAATTCTTTTCAAATGCACATGGAACAGTTTCAAAGAGAGACCACATGATAGGACACAAAACAAGCCTCAACAAATCCAAGAAAATTGAAATCATCACAGGCATTTTCTTGGACCACAAGGGCTTGAAACTAGAAACCAACCTCAATGAAAAAACACAAAAACAGATAAAAAAAAAAGATGGCGGAGGAGTGAAAGGGAGTCACGCTGACCTCCTCCCAAAACCAAACTGGAATTGCAACTAAATAATGGAGTAATCACCTGGAAAGCAGTGGAGCGATAGTGGGAGAAGAGCCTTGGTGACGCGGACAGTGGATTCTACTCTCACACATCCCAACGGGTGAGAATTGCGGTGGAGGCTCGAAAGGGTGGGCTGGGTGCCCACGGGCACTGGCACCAGAGGGACATTGAAACGGCCATTGAAACGGCCAGTTAGCTCCCCCCGAGAAGAACGGGGTCTGAATCATAAACAGGAACCCCTAAACTACAGCAGCTAAAGCCGAGAAAATACAGACAAAAGGCAACCCCAAAAAACTTAGGGGTGCTCTCTGCCAGAGACAGGTGGCTGGGGATGCAAAAAGACATTTTAAAGGGCAAACACAAAAGTTACAGCAGCAGCCACCCTCCTTGATCGCTGGGTAGAGGCGGCAGCAGGGTGGGCTGGTGCCTGGGAAAAGACTGGTGAGGAAAACTTTGTGAAGAGAACTGACTCCGCGGCCTGTGGAGCCCGGGTGATAACGCACTTCCCACTCTGCAGCTACCATCTCGCTCAGGCATAAGGAAATCAATTAACCTGCCTTTTGTGCGCTCCGCACACAGCTTGTATGCATGCGAGCTGTGGGGCTGAGTGCAGACTGGCTGGGAGAGCCTTGAGGAGAGACTGGAGATGGAGGCTTTGGGGAAAGAACTGGAGGAGGAAACGGGAAGTCCCGACTCCCTCCTCGTTCGGTAGTCTCCATTGTGGGCTGGAAAGGCGCGACCCCCATAGAGGCAGAATCGGGGCGCGCATGAACCAGACTGCCTGCGATTGAAACGCAGTCCGCACAGGGGTTGGATCATTGGCCGAAGGGGTCACAGAACACCCCAGAGGCCCCTGAGGGGAGACTAGAAACGGAGGCATTGGGGAAAGAACGGGAGGAGGAACCGGGGAGTCCCAAATCCTTCTCCTAGCCGTAGTCTCCATTGCGCGGGAAGAGGCCACACCCCCAAAGAGCCAAAAGCTGAAAAGCTAACATAGACACCCCCAAAACACCCAGAGCAGGCGCGCACACTTGCGCTGAGTGACCGGCGAGGGATGGTGAGCGTGTGTGTGACCCACGCGGGCTGGCGAACGCTTGCACCTGCTGGCAAGGCCTCACACAGACTGGCACCCATACGGCCTGCAAGAGAGCGCACAGAGGGGCAAGGGCAGACAAAAACTGACCTGCCCGCCGCGATTGCGGAACGGCCCACAAAATAAGTAGAGCTGCCCAGAGTCCCTGGAGGAGAGACCAGAAACAGGATTAACCGGAGAGTCCTAGAGCTGATTTCTTCCCATTTCTGTAGTCCCCATTTGGAGAGGGCAAGCAATGCACCCAAAGAACCAAAAGCTGGGAAAATACACAATGGAAGACCCTAAACTGACTAGTGCCGCGAAGCTCGCGTGCCGGGGGGGGCAGATGAGTACGCAAGGTCGCGAAAAAGCCCCCTGGTCTGGGGCAGGCACATGCGAGCCCAGGCAGGTGGGGGACCCTGCCGCGCTGGGAACGCGCTCAAGGAACCCGCGTGAGAGCTCAGAGAGATCCCAAAAAATAGCTCAGCCCTGACTGAAGGGGTCACAGAGCTGCTCCAAACAGGAGTCAGACACAGGCATTAGACTCCTGAAAGGCTCAAACAAACAACCCAAGGCCCTATAGGGTCAACAACTGACATCATCAGAGGCAAGCCCAGAAAGAAAAGAAAAGGACAAAAATACTTAACAGACTCTCACAAAAATGGGAAGAAAAAGAAGTTCCCCTCAAATGAGTAGAAAAGGGGACTCCCCACAGAGAGAGCTAAATGAAATAGAGGCAAGGGAACTATCAGATATGGAATTCAAAACAATGGTTCTAAGGAAGCTCAATGAGCTCAGCCAGCTCAAAGAGAACTATGAGAAACTGCAGAGAAACTATCAGGGATCTTATAGCAAACTATATCAGCCTGGAAAAGGACATAGAAACTATCAAGAAGACACAAGAGGATATGAAGAATACCATTTCTGAATTGAAGAACACAGTAGAAGGAATCCAAAGCAGGCTGGATGAAGCTGAGGATCGAATCAGTGAGATGGAGGACGAGGTAGAAAGAAGCTCCCAGAAAGAACAAGAAATGGAAAAACGACTCAAAAAGAATGAAGAGGCATTTAGGGAAATGCAGGACAACCTGAAACGCAATAATATCCATATACTAGAGATACCAGAAGTAGAAGAAGAGGAGCAAGGAATAGAGAACCTCCTCGAAAAAGTAATGATGGAAAATTTCCCTAATTTGAGGAGAGAAAGGCTCTCATGGATCCAGGAGGCACAGAGGACCCCACTCAAGAGGGACTCAAAGAGGTCCACTCCAAGACACATCATCATTAAAATGGCAAATGTCAAAGACAAAGAGAGAATCCTCCAGGCAGCAAGGGAGAAGGAGAAAGTCACATACAAGGGGGCCCCGATACGCCTAGGAGATGACTTCTCAACAGAAACACTGCAAGCCAGAAGCGAATGGCAACAAATATTCCAAGCCATGAAAAGCAAGGGCCTATAGCCAAGGCTGCTCTACCCAGCTAGGCTCTCCATTAAAATAAAAGGGGAAATACGGAGTTTCCCAGACAAGAGAAGACTAAAAGAATACATCTCTACCAAACCAGCACTCCAAGATATGCTAAGGGGACTGGTTTAAGCAGATGAAGGAAAAGAATGAGACAGAGAGGAATACAAGTACAAAGAGAAAAGATGAGTAAGTTTCTATCAGTAAACGCCCCAATCAAAAGACACAGGGTAGCTGAATGGATAAGAAAACATGACCCACACATATGCTGCCTACAAGAGACCCACCTCAGAGCAAGAGACCTACACAGATTGAAAGGAAAGGGATGGAAAATAATATTCCAAGCAAATGGACATGAGAAAAAGACCGGGGTTGCCATACTTGTATCAGACAAAGTAGATTTCAAAACAAAGGCCATGAAGAGGGACCCAGAGGGGAACTTTATCATACTTAAAGGAAGAATCTATCAAGAAGACATCAACATTGTAAACTCATATGCTCCCAATATAGGAGCCCCCAAGTTTATAAGGAAATTGTGGGATGACTTCAAAAAAGATATAGACAGCAACACACTGATAGTAGGGGATTTCAACACCCCACTGTCAAAAATGGACCGATCTTCCAAACAAAACATTAATAAACATATCGTGGGGCTGAATGACACACTGAATCAAAGAGACTTAACTGACATATATAGAACCTTACATCCCAAAGAAGAAAAATACACATTCTTTTCAAATGCTCATGGCAGTTTTTCAAAGATAGACCACATGATAGGACACAAAGCAAACCTCAGCAAATTCAGGAAAATTGAAATAATACCAAACTTTTTCTCAGACCACAAGGCCTTGAAACTCGAAATCAACCTCAAAGAGAAACTTCACAAACTTGCAAACTCATGGAGACTGAACAGTACACTATTAAACAATGAATGGGTCAATAATGAGATAAGAGAAGAAATCAAAAAATTTCTGGAAACAAATGAAAATGAACAGACAACTGTCCAAAACCTATGGGACACAGCAAAGGCGGTCCTGAGAGGGAAGTTCATAGCAATACAGGCTTACCTAAAAAAGATAGAAACATTTCAAATAAAAGACCTACCACTACAACTTCAAGAACTGGAGAAACAACAACAAATAAACCCCAGAGCAAGGAGAAGGAAGGAAATAGTCAAGATTAGAGCAGAACTGAATGACATAGAGACAAAAAGAACAATTCAGAGGATCAACCAATCCAGAAGCCGGTTCTTTGAAAAGATAAATAAAATTGACAAGCCTTTAAGCAGACTCATCAAGAAAAAAAGGGAGAGGACCCAAATTAATAATATCAGAAATGAAAGAGGAGAAATAACAACTGATACCACAGAAATACAAACGATCATCAGAAACTACTGTGAACAATTATATGCCAAGAAATTTGAAAATCTTGATGAAATGGACAAATTTTTAGAAAAGTATAATCTTCCAACACTGAAGGAGGAAGACACAGAAAGCTTGAACAGACCGATAACAGCTGGGGAAATTGAAGCAGTAATCAAGAAACTCCCAGCACACAAAAGCCCAGGGCCAGACGGTTTCCCAGGAGAATTTTACAAAACATTTAAGGAAGAGCTAACCCCTGTCCTTCTCAGACTACTCCAAAAAATCCAAGAGGAGGGAAGACTCCCAGACTCCTTCTATGAGGCCAGCATCACCCTGATCCCAAAACCAGATAAAGACCCTACACAGAAAGAAAACTACAGGCCAATTTCGCTGATGAACATAGATGCTAAAATCCTCAACAAAATATTGGCAAACTGCATCCAGCAATACATTCAAAAGATTATCCAGCACGATCAAGTGGGATTCATCCCAGGGATGCAGGGATGGTTCAATATACGCAAATCAGTAAACGTGATACATCACATAAATAAAAGACAAGACAAAAACCACATGATCATCTCGATAGATGCAGAAAAAGCATTTGATAAGGTACAGCACCCATTTATGATCAAAACACTCAGCAAAATGGGAATCAATGGGGCATTCCTCAACGGAATAAAGGCCATATATGAAAAACCTACAGCCAATATCATACTCAACGGGCAAAAACTGAAAGCTTTCCCACTAAGATCGGGAACACGCCAAGGATGTCCGCTCTCACCGCTTCTTTTCGACATCGTATTGGAAGTCCTAGCCACAGCCGTCAGACAAGAGAAAGAGATAAAAGGCATCCAAATAGGAAAGGAGGAAGTAAAACTATCATTGTTTGCAGATGACATGATAGTGTACATATAGAACCCTGTAGACTCTATCAAAAAACTCCTCAACCTAATAAGTGAATTTGGCAAAACAGCAGGATACAAAGTCAACGTTCAGAAATCAAAGGCATTTTGCTGGTTTTGTACACCAGCAATGCAATAGAAGAAGAAGAAATCAGGAAAAAATATTCCATTCGATATAGCAAGAAGAAAAATAAAGTACCTAGGCATAAATTTAACCAAAGACGTAAAAGACCTGTATGCAGAAAACTAAAGAAATTAAGGAAGACACAAATAATTGGAAGCATATACCGTGCTCATGGATTGGAAGAATTAATATCTTCAAAATGTCCATACTACCCAAAGCAATTTATAGATTCAACGCAACCCCTATTAAGATACCAATGACGTATTTCACAGAAATAGAACAGACATTTCAAAAATTTATATGGAACCATAAACGACCCCGAATAGCCGCAGCAATTTTGAGAAAGAAACACAAAGTAGGAGGGATCACAATACCGGACATCAAACTCTACTACAAAGCCACTATACTCAAAACAATCTGGTACTGGCACAAGAACAGACCCATAGACCAGTGGAACAGAATAGAAAGCCCAGAAATAAGCCCAGGTCCCTACGGGCATCTAATATTTGACAAAGGGGGCAGAAGCATAAAATGGAGCAATAATAGCCTCTTCAACAAATGGTTTTGGGAGAGCTGGATGGCTACATGCAAAAAATTGAAATTGGATCATCAGCTGACACCATACACAAAAATAAACTCAAGATGGATAAAAGACTTAAATATAAGTCGCAACACCATCAAAGTCCTAGAGGAGAACATTGTCAGGAAACTCTCAGATATCCCACGCAGCAATTTTTTCACTGATATGTGTCCTAAAGCAAGGGACCTAAAGGAAAGAATAAACAAGTGGGACCTCATCAAAATAAGAAGCTTCTGCACGGCAAAAGAAAACATCAGCAAAATGAAAAGGGAGCCAACCCTATGGGAAATTATATTCGCTAATGATACATCAGATAGAGGTTTGATCTCCAAGATATATAAAGAACTCACTCGACTCCACTCCAAGACCACAAACGATCCAATCGAAAAATGGGCAAAGGACCTGGGCAGACGCTTTTCCAAGGAGGAGATACAGAGGGCCCAGAGGCATTTGAAAGGATGCTCAGCATCGCTAGCCATCAGAGAAATGCAGACCAAAACCACCATGAGGTACCACCTCACACCGGTCAGAATGGCCATCATAAACAGATCCACAAACAACAGGTGCTGGCGAGGCTGTGGAGAAAAGGGAACCCTAGTCCACTGTTGGTGGGAATGCAGACTGGTGCAGCCACTGTGCAAAGCAGTGTGGAATTTCCTCAAAAAGCTGAAAATGGAACTGCCTTTTGATCCAGTGATTCCCCTGCTGGGACTACCCTAAGAACAGCAAAACGCCAATACAAAAGAACCTATGCACCCCAATGTTCATAGCAGCCCAATTTACAATAGCCAAGTGTTGGACGCGACCTAGATGCCCATCAGTAGATGATTGGATCAAAAGGTAATGGTACATATACACAACAGAATACTACACAGCAGAAAGAAAGAAAGAACTACTAAACTTCGCAACAGCATGGCTGGAACTGGAGAGCATCATGCTAAGCGAAATAAGCCAGGGTGCGAAAGACAAATACCATATGATCTCACCTATAAGCGGAACCTAACCAACAATGCAAAGATGCAAGGAAAATATGACCAGCAACACTGAAAGGAAAAGATACAAGAGGGAGGGGGGGGGCAGGGACAGGGAAGGGAAGGGGAAAGTCAAGGAACATATAGCAAGGACTCATGGACAAAACCAAAGGGAAGAGCTGAGGGAGGGAAGGAGGGAGGCGGCAAGGGAAAGGGGTGGGAGGCAGAGACAAATGTATTTAAAAAGTAAGTAAATTTTAAAAAAAAGAAAAAAAAACAAACTGACAGTAAGGAGAGGGGAAGAAGAACGAGGGTAATGGAGGAAAGAATGGGAAAGGCCAAGTCAAGGAAGATGTATGAAGGACCCATGGACAAAGCCAGAGTGGGAAAGGATTGAGGATGGGAGGTGGGTGGGGCGGGGGAAAGTGGTGGCGGGAAAATGGAGACAGCTGTACTAAGCAACAATTAAAAAATAAATTAGAAAAAGACAAAAAAAATCATAGACTTCCTCATTTTTAGTTTATTCCAGTAACAACATAAACGTATATAATTTTTAAAGAAGAGTTTCATCAGAATATTCTTTGTATAATTTGAAATACTCTAAGGCATATTTATAACATATAAAAATAAAATGTTATACACCAAAAAAAAAAACCACAAAAACATTCAAACTCATGGAGACTGAATAGCACATTATTAAACAATGAATGGGTCAATAATGACATCAAAGAGGAAATCAAAAAGTTTCTGGAAACAAATGAAAAGGAACACACAACAGTCCAGAACCTACGGGACACAGTCAAGGCAGTCCTGAGAGGGAAGGTCAGAGTAATACAGGCCTACCTAAGAAAGAAACGTTTCCAATGAACAATCTAACCCTCCAGCTTCAACAACTGGAGAAACAACAACAAACAAAGTCCAGAGCCAATAGAAGGAAGGAAACAATTAAGATCAGAGCAGAACCGAATGACATAGAGACTAAAAGAATAATTCAAAGGATCAGCCAATCCAGCAGCTAGTTCTTTGAAAAGATAAACAAAATCAACAAGTCTTTAAGCAGACTCATCAATTAAAAAACAGGCGAGGATCTTAAGTAATATCAGAAATGAAAGAGGAGAAATAACAACTGATACCACAGAACTACAAAGGATAATAAGAAATTACTATGAGCAATTATATGCCAAGAAACTTGAAAACCTCAATGAAATGGACAAATTTCTAGAAAACTATAACCTTCCAACACTAAAGGAAGAAGAAACATAAAGCGTGAACAGACTGATAACAACTGGTGAAATGGAAGCAGTAAACAAAAAACTCCCGACACACAAAAGCCCTGGACCGGATAGTTTCACAGGAGAATTTTTAAAAACATTTAAGGAAGAGCTAAACTCTATCCTTCTCAGACTATTCCTAAAAGTCCAAGATGTGTAAAGATTCCCAATTTATTTTTATGAAGCAAGGATCATCCTAATCCCAAAACCAGATAACAGCACAACCAAGAACAAAAACTACAGGCCAATATCGCTCATGAACATAGATGCTAAAATTCTCAACAAAATATTGGCAAACCACATCCAGCAATACATTAAGAAGACCATCCACCATGATCAAGTGGGATTCTTCCCAGGGCTACAAAGATGGTTCAATATTCGCAAATCATAAACATAGTACATCATATTAAAAAAATAAAAGATAGGGATAGAGGGAAGATGGCAGAGGAGTGAGTGGAATCACGCCGACCACCTCCCAAGACCAAACTGGAATTGTGACTAAAATGTGGAGAAATCACCTGGAAAACAATGGAACAAGAAAGTGAGAGAATCCTTGGAGCCTCAGACAGACTCCAGTGGAATCGACTTTCGCACATCCTAACAGGTCAGAAGTGTGGTGGAGGCTCAAGAGGGTGGGCTGGTGCCCGTGGTGACATAAAAAAGGCCAGTTGCATCCCCCTGAGAAGAACAGGGTCTGAATCATAGGCAGGGACCCCTAGACAACAGCATCTGAAACCAGGAAAGCACACAGACAAAAATGCAACTGCAAAAAGCTTAGCAACGCTGTCTGCCAGAGACAGGTGGCTGGAGATGCAGAGATATTTAAAGGGCCAAAGCAAAACTTTGCAGTGGCAGCCGCCTTCCCTGATTGCTGGGTAGAGGTGGGAGCAGAGTGGGTGGATGCCTGAGGAGAGATTGGTGAGGAAAGCTTTGTTAAGACATCTGAGACAGTGGCAAACAGAGCCCCAGTGACAACTCACCTCCCACTCTGCAGCTACCATCTCACTCAGGCATAAGGAAATCAATAATCCTGCCTCTCTGCATTCTGCCCAGAACTTGTGCATGCATGGCATGGGGTGGGGTGTTGAATGCAGCGCAGCCAGGAGAAACAGAGGATCCCTGGCCAAGGGCACACACAGCTGCCTAGAGACCCTTGAGGAAAGACTGTAAACGAAGGCGTTGGGGAAAGAACTGGAAGAGTAGCCGGGAATGCCTGGAGCTGACCCTTCCCCATTCCATAATCTCCAATTTGCACAGGCAGGCCATGCCCCCAAGAGGCAGCAGCGGGAAAGCACACAATAGCTGGCCTTAATCCACCCAGGACTTTGCGCCCCTGCCAGGGCAGGGCTGCTGAGTGCAGCGCGCTGGCAGAATTAGTGGATCCCTGGCCAAAGGGGACACAGCTGCCTAGAGACCCTTGAGGAGAAACTGGAGATGGAGACATTGGGAAAACAACTGGAGGAGTAGCCGGAGATCCCCAGAGCCGACTCCTTCCCCATTCCTTTGTACCCCGTTTGTGCAGGCAGTCCATGCCCCAAAGGCAGCAGTGGGAAAGGAAATAATAACCCTGCCCTCGGAGCAGTCCAGCCTGGACAGGAGTGCATATGGGCCTTGATGCTGAGTGCAGAGCTGCCTGCAGAGATAGTAGAGCCTGGGCTAAAGGGGACACAGAGCTGCCTAGAGACTCTTGAGGAGAGACTGGAGGCAGAGGCATTGGGGAGAGAACTAAGGGAGTAGCTGGGGGTGGGGGTGGATCCCAGTGCTGACTCCTTCCCCACTCCATGGTCTCCATCTTGCTCAGGTAGACCACACCCCTGAGTGACAGCAGACTGTAAGGACATGATAGCCCCGCCCTCAGGAGGCACTGCCCCGCCCAGTGGTGCCTAAGCCTGACGTTGGAGGGCAGAGTAACTAGATTAACAATTGCAGGAGACAGACACAGACAGTAGATTCCTGGAAGGCTCAAACAAACAGCCTACGGTGAGACAGGGTCAACAACTGACATCATCAGAGGCAGAAACAGGAAAAAAATGAATGAATGAATGAATGAATGAATAAATAAATAAATAAATAAAAAGACAGGCCTACTATCCTAGAAGTTTAATTCACAAACTCAGGAAATCAAGTCTGATCAATTGAAGGTGAGGCAAAAACAAACAAACAAATAAATAAAAAGACTCTCACAAATAATGGGAAGGAAAAGAAATACCCCCCCAATGAGGGGAAAGGAGGAATCCCCACAGAGAGAGCTAAATAAAATAGAGGCAAGTGAACTATCAGATATGAATTCAAAACAATGGTTCTAAGGAAGCTCAATGAGCTCAGAGAGCTCAAAGAGAACTATGAGAATCTACAGGGAAACTATCAGGAACTTACTGCAAATTATATCAACCTGGAAAAGGATATAGAAACTATCAAGAAGAAAAAATGAAGAATACCTTCATAGCCTTCTTTTGTCCGGGAAACTCCTTATTTCACCTTCCATTTTAATTGAGAGCCTTGCTGGGTAGAGCAGTTTCTGTTGCAGACCTTTGCTTTTCATGACTTGGAATATTTCTTGCCATTCCCGTCTGGCTTGCAGTGTTTCTGTTGAGAAGTCAGCTGCCAGTCGTATTGGGGCTCCTTTAATATGTTACTATCTCTTTCTCCCTTGCTGCCTTTAGGATTCTCTGTTTGTCTTTTATATTTGCCATTTTAATGATGATGTGTCTTGGAGTGACCCTCTTTGGGTTCCTTTTGAATGGGAACCTGTGTGCTTCCTGGACTTGTGTGACTTTTTCTCTCCTCCAATTAGGGAAGTTTTCCACCATTACTTTTTCAAACAGGTTCTCTATCCCTTCCTCATCCTCTTCTTCTCTTATCCCTATTATATGGATATAATTACATTTCAGGTTATCCTTCACTTCCCTAAATGCCTCTTCATTCTTTTTTAGTGTTTTTTCATTTTATTGGTCTTTCTGGGAGCTTTTTTCTACCTTGTCTTCCAGCTTACTCATTCAGTCCTCAGCTTCATCTAGCCTGTTTTTGATTCCTTCTACTGTGTTCTTCAATTCAGAAATTGTATTCTTCATTTCCTCTTGTCTCTTATTGATAGTTTCTATGTCCTTTTTCATTTTGATACAGTTTGCAGGAAGTTCCTCATAGTTTTCCTGTAGTTTTTTGTAATTCTTTCTGAACTCACTGAGCTCGTTGAGCTTCCTTAGAACCATTGTTTGGAACTCAATATCTGATAGTTTACTTGCCTCTATTTCATTTAGTTTTCTGGGAATTCCTCCTTTCCCTTTGATTGGGGGGTGTTTCTTTGTCCTCCCATTTTTTGTGAGACCCTTCTTTTTTGCTTTTCCCTCTTAAGTTGATCTGTCTTGATATCCTGACTTTGTGGTGTAAACTTCTATGGTAGGAGATCGCTGTTTTTATTTTCTGGATCTGCCTCTGATGATGTCAGATGTCATCCCTGTCTGACCTTAGGCAGTCTGTTTGAGATTTCCACGAGTCTACTGTCTGTGACTGTCTCCTTCAGCTTTTAATCTAGTTACTCTGAACTCAGCAGGCTGGTTTAGGGATACCACAGGGTGGGGCAGAGTCCCTCCTGGGGTTAGGATTTTTTTATTCTCTCATGCTGCTGCCACTCAAAGGGAGTTGTCTGCCTGAGCCAGATGGTTGCTGTGGAATAGGGAGGAGTCAGCACCAGGATCCCGCTGGCTATTCTCTCAGTTCTCTCCCCAAAGCCTCCTTCCCCAGGCTCTCCTTAGGCAGCTCTAACCCACTCTGCCCCTGCCTTTGCCGAAGCTCAGGGTACATGGCTGCAAATAAAAATTTATGCGTTGGCTCTTTAAATGGCTCTTTGCGTCTCCAGCTGCCTGTCTCTGGGAGCGAGCAACCCTGCTGCTTTTCGCAGTTGGCTCTTATCTGTGTACTTTTTGGGCTCTGGTGCTATAGGCTGGAGATCCCCATTTATGGTTTAGTTCTCGTTATTCTCAGGGGGATCCAACTGAATGTTTCAATGTCCTTCTGGTGCTGCTGCCCATAGGCGCCCTGCCCACTTTCTTGAGTCTCTACTGCACTCCTTACCAGTTAGCTTGTGCTAAAGCTGATTCTTCTGTCTGTCCAAGGTTCTAAGGCCCCTCTCACTACTTTTCAGTTGTTTATCCCAGGTGATTTCTCCACAGTTTAGTTGTAATTCCTGGTTGATCCTGGGAGGAGGTCAGTGTGACTTCCACTCACTCCTCTGCCATATTGATTGTCCCCTGGGTTCTTTATATATTTTGGACATCAAGCCCTTGTCTGAGGTATCATTGGCAAATATATTTTCCCGCACAGTCAGTTCCCTTTTTTTATGCTGATATTTTGTTTAGCTGAGCAGAAGATTTTTAATTTGATGTAGTCACTGCTTTTTTTTTTTCAAATCTAAAGGACTGTCATATGTTTACCATTCATTTTCAAATTATTTCAGAGGTCTGTGGGGTCTAATTAAGGTGTTATCTTGTTTGGGGGTATTTGTGTTCTAAATCTCCTGATTTGTAAGTTTTAAAGCAGGAAATATCACCCCAATTAATTTAGTAAATGAATAAAACAATAAATAAAAACAAAATGAAAAGGAATTAATTCTGTAGTGCATGAGCTTAACAAATGATTCAGCTAGGTGACACTTGAAGGGACACTGGTGGCAACAGGTTGTCCCCTAATCCTACCTAGGGATTTTGGTCAATACAAATAAAAATAACAAGAACCTGAAGTCTAGGCTATAAGAAATTTGACAAGCAACATGCAACATTCAGGTGATGCCTGGGGTTTGGGTCTGAGGGAAGAACCCAGGAGAGTGTCTTGTCTCTGTGTTTCTCCATGAGTATGTGTTAGAACACCGAACAGAGAAAGAGAGAACCTAGGCCCCGGTCCTGGGCCATCCACTGGCTGTGTGATCTCAGGCAAGCCCCTTGACCTTCCTGGGCCTTTATTTCTTTATCTGTAAAGTGAAGACTAGGGACCCATCCACCAAATATGTATAGACTGCCTGCTCTGTGCCAGGCTCTGTGTCAGGCACTGAACTAGAAACAGGCCTTTGTCCTCATAGAGCTTACACTCTAATGGGGAAGACAAGTAACAGTCAAATAAATAACAAATGTATGAGCTTCCCAGAGCTCAGGACATGCAGGTCTTGAGGATCCCACAATTTTAAAAACACAAAACAACTGGGGACCTAGAATCTCATCAGGGTCTCCACTCTGGCAGACCATTAGACCTGGGGAACCTTAACATTATTAACATGGATCCCTGTGGCCCATCCCCAAAATATCCAGTCAGAATTTCTAGAGATGAAGCCCTGAATCAAATCAAACAACCAACCTTTCTGTTCTTGTTTGGCCCAGAAAATTTTGACTCGTTCACGAATGTGCTTGTCCTCGCGCAGTTTATTCTGCCACTGACGCAATTCTTGAATCTCAGGATCACAGCGAACCTGGAAAACCCCCACAAAGCTTTAGTTCCCTTTCTACTTTTCTATGCTTTAGCTTGTTAACCATGCTTGGGAAATCTCTTACAAACCAATTTGATAGACTTTTGATTCTAAATGAATTCTCTCTACTAAAAAGCTCATGTAAAGTTTGAGCATAAATGAGGTTATGTGAAGATCTGCAATTCTCATGGTGGGTGAAAAACATTCTAAATCAATGCTTTCTAATAGAAATATAATGTAGCCATATATATAATTTTAAATTTCCTTGCAGTCTCATTTTAAAAAGTGAAAACAAGCTAGTGACATTATTTTTAAGAATATATTTTAATTAACCTTAGAGATCCAAAATATCATTTCAACATATAACCAATATAAAAACATTACTTAAGAGATCATTTCACTTTGTTTTCCATACTAAGTCTTAAACATCTGGTATGTATTTATACTTACAGCACATCTCAGCTTGGACTAGACTCATTTTAAGTGCTCAATAGCCACTTGTATTAAAATAAAATTAAGAAAAAATTTTAAAAAAATAGCCACTTGTAGCTAGCTGGTGGTTATGTACTGGACAGCAGAGTTCCAAATTAATCACAGTTAATATATCAGTCACAGTTCTGTCTAATACCAATTTACTGAGTGCCTGCTGCATACTGGAATTTATGTTAGATATTGGGAATACAGATATAATTAATGGTAATTATAATTATTATTTATATTTTATTATTACTATAGCTCATTGAGCATGTATGTCCCAGGCATTGTGTAAGTATTTTAGAAATTTTAATCAACAAAACAACCCAATAAAACAGAAATATTTATCCCCATTCTACTGAATTTAAACAGCTTGCTGTGTCACAGAGCTAGGAAATGGTGGAGTTGGGATTCAATTCCACCATTTGGGATCCAAAATAGTAGACAGACTATTTTAGCTGTCCTTGAGGAAGTCTAGTGTAGGGAGCTGTTTTGAGTGGTATTGGGGACTGTAGTCTGCAAGCTGGGGCCTGGGAGAAGCTCCATAAGTCTTGGCCAGAAAGCTGGTAAAGCAGTCCATAGGCAGGACGCGATAATAACTCTGAGGGCCCCCAGGGGAAATCAGGCCTAAAAGTAAATTACACTCCTTGGAGCATGCTTTGTTTCTCCCTCAAACTCTGTTTATCTTACACCAGATAACCAGCTCACGCTGGAAAGGAAATTTACATAATTCCCTGACCCTGACCCAAAAGCCATTTGGCACCATTACGTTTATTCATCTCAGACCAGAGCAATTCGGTGTGTTCCTGCCATTTGTCTTTTTCAAACATCACCTATTCTCTGTAAACTTAAGATACTGATGTATCTTGGGTCTGTGTGGCTCTAATTAGGCTTTTGTTATTTGTTTCCCCAACTTTTTCCATTCCTGGGTTGGCCTAACATAAAAGACATTTAATTGAGTCTCTATCTCCCCAACTATGGTGATTTAAGCTATCTATTCTCTAGTTAAGGAGGAGCAGTATAAACCATTTTTCTCAAGTGTCCTTGGTTAAAAAAGATAGTGTCTTGTGATTGGGCATGAACTTTTTATTTTTTTTCCCTAAACTTTAAGGTTCCCCATGAGACTTGCAAACAGGGGAGCAGCAGGCAGTGGTAGCTCATCTCAGTCTTACCCCCTGAAACCGTCTCTGAAGCCCCTTTATTCTCTGATTTTATTGTGACCTAAAAGCAGCCCCACCTTGGCTCGCTTCTTTCTTATACTGTTTCTAGGGAGCCAAAGAAAATTGCTTAGACTCTGTCCTGTTGCTTTTTCTACCTTAAGCCATTTTTTAGTTTCACTGTCTCCAGTTTTAATAAACATACTTTCAAAATAAAAAAAAAGATACTGAAGTAATTAGATTACCTATATATTCCTGCTACCTATTTCCCGCTGGTAACACTCTCAATAAAAGCCATTGAGCACAGGGGCTTGGGGCATTCCCCACTAGGGGGAATCACCTTCCTCTTTCCTTGACAGGCAAAATGTCTGGAATGATTCTTCCATCCATGGCGAATCTGCGGACTTTGCAGGCTGGAGTTCCCCATAGTCTAGTAAGAGGCACATCGTATACATAAGACCAATAAGGTGTGGTAAGAGTAAGTATACCGTGGATACAAGGGAACACAAAGCGGGCACCAAAATCAGCTTGGAGTGGTCAGGAAACATTCATGAAGGAGGTGACCTCTGGGCTGAGTTTTGACAGATGAACTTCAGTCAGCCATGGGGTGAAGGGGGTGGAGTGTAATGGTTTTACAGGGAGAGACACCAGCCTGTAAATGTTAGAAAACAGTAGAGGACACAAAAAACACAGCCACTCACATCCAACCCAGTCTTGCTCCATCCTTCTACTTCTCTGCAGGCTGGAGGATGCTCCTCATGAAGTGAATTCTAGGACTGAAATGGAGTAATTTTATGTATGTAGTTATGTATTAACTTTTTTTAAATTTTTTCCTTATTTATTTATTTATTTATTATTTATTTTTTTAAATTTTTTAAATTTCATTTTAATTTATTTTTTCAAATACATTTGTCTCTGCCAACCCCCGATCACTTTCCCTTGCCCCCTCCCTCCTTCCCTCCCTCAGCTCTTCCCCTTTGATTTTGTCCATGAGTCCTTGCTATATGTTCCTTGACTTTCCCCTTCCCTTCCTTTTCCCATCCCCCCCTCCTTCCCTCTTGTCTCTGTTCGTTTCTTTTCCTTTCAGTGTTGCTGGTCTTATTTTCCTTGCATCTTTGTATTGTTGGTTAGGTTCCGCTTATAGGTGAGATCATATGGTATTTGTCTTTCGCCACCTGGCTTCTTTCGCTTAGCATAATGCTCTCCAGTTCCAGCCATGCTGTTGCGAAGTTTAGTAGTTCTTTCTTTCTTTCTGCTGTGTAGTATTCTGTTGTGTATATGTACCATTACCTTTTGATCCAATCATCTACTGATGGGCATCTAGGTCGCGTCCAACACTTGGCTATTGTAAATTGGGCTGCTATGAACATTGGGGTGCATAGGTTCTTTTGTATTGGCGTTTTGCTGTTCTTAGGGTAGTCCCAGCAGGGGAATCACTGGATCAAAAGGCAGTTCCATTTTCAGCTTTTTGAGGAAATTCCACACTGCTTTGCACAGTGGCTGCACCAGTCTGCATTCCCACCAACAGCGGACTAGGGTTCCCTTTTCTCCACAGCCTCGCCAGCACCTGTTGTTTGTGGATCTGTTTATGATGGCCATTCTGACCGGTGTGAGGTGGTACCTCATGGTGGTTTTGGTCTGCATTTCTCTGATGGCTAGCGATGCTGAGCATCCTTTCAAATGCCTCTGGGCCCTCTGTATCTCCTCCTTGGAAAAGCGTCTGCCCAGGTCCTTTGCCCATTTTTCGATTGGATCGTTTGTGGTCTTGGAGTGGAGTCGAGTGAGTTCTTTATATATCTTGGAGATCAAACCTCTATCTGATGTATCATTAGCGAATATAATTTCCCATAGGGTTGGCTCCCTTTTCATTTTGCTGATGTTTTCTTTTGCCGTGCAGAAGCTTCTTATTTTGATGAGGTCCCACTTGTTTATTCTTTCCTTTAGGTCCCTTGCTTTAGGACACATATCAGTGAAAAAATTGCTGCGTGGGATATCTGAGAGTTTCCTGACAATGTTCTCCTCTAGGACTTTGATGGTGTTGCGACTTATATTTAAGTCTTTTATCCATCTTGAGTTTATTTTTGTGTATGGTGTCAGCTGATGATCCAATTTCAATTTTTTGCATGTAGCCATCCAGCTCTCCCAAAACCATTTGTTGAAGAGGCTATTATTGCTCCATTTTATGCTTCTGCCCCCTTTGTCAAATATTAGATGCCCGTAGGGACCTGGGCTTATTTCTGGGCTTTCTATTCTGTTCCACTGGTCTATGGGTCTGTTCTTGTGCCAGTACCAGATTGTTTTGAGTATAGTGGCTTTGTAGTAGAGTTTGATGTCCGGTATTGTGATCCCTCCTACTTTGTGTTTCTTTCTCAAAATTGCTGCGGCTATTCGGGGTCGTTTATGGTTCCATATAAATTTTTGAAATGTCTGTTCTATTTCTGTGAAATACGTCATTGGTATCTTAATAGGGGTTGCGTTGAATCTATAAATTGCTTTGGGTAGTATGGACATTTTGAAGATATTAATTCTTCCAATCCATGAGCACGGTATATGCTTCCAATTATTTGTGTCTTCCTTAATTTCTTTAGTTTTCTGCATACAGGTCTTTTACGTCTTTGGTTAAATTTATGCCTAGGTACTTTATTTTTCTTCTTGCTATATCGAATGGAATATTTTTTCCTGATTTCTTCTTCTTCTATTGCATTGCTGGTGTACAAAACCAGCAAAATGCCTTTGATTTCTGAACGTTGACTTTGTATCCTGCTGTTTTGCCAAATTCACTTATTAGGTTGAGGAGTTTTTTGATAGAGTCTACAGGGTTCTATATGTACACTATCATGTCATCTGCAAACAATGATAGTTTTACTTCCTCCTTTCCTATTTGGATGCCTTTTATCTCTTTCTCTTGTCTGACGGCTGTGGCTAGGACTTCCAATACGATGTCGAAAAGAAGCGGTGAGAGCGGACATCCTTGGCGTGTTCCCGATCTTAGTGGGAAAGCTTTCAGTTTTTGCCCGTTGAGTATGATATTGGCTGTAGGTTTTTCATATATGGCCTTTATTCCGTTGAGGAATGCCCCATTGATTCCCATTTTGCTGAGTGTTTTGATCATAAATGGGTGCTGTACCTTATCAAATGCTTTTTCTGCATCTATCGAGATGATCATGTGGTTTTTGTCTTGTCTTTTATTTATGTGATGTATCACGTTTACTGATTTGCGTATATTGAACCATCCCTGCATCCCTGGGATGAATCCCACTTGATCGTGCTGGATAATCTTTTGAATGTATTGCTGGATGCAGTTTGCCAATATTTTGTTGAGGATTTTAGCATCTATGTTCATCAGCGAAATTGGCCTGTAGTTTTCTTTCTGTGTAGGGTCTTTATCTGGTTTTGGGATCAGGGTGATGCTGGCCTCATAGAAGGAGTCTGGGAGTCTTCCCTCCTCTTGGATTTTTTGGAGTAGTCTGAGAAGGACAGGGGTTAGCTCTTCCTTAAATGTTTTGTAAAATTCTCCTGGGAAACCGTCTGGCCCTGGGCTTTTGTGTGCTGGGAGTTTCTTGATTACTGCTTCAATTTCCCCAGCTGTTATCGGTCTGTTCAAGCTTTCTGTTTCTTCCTCCTTCAGTGTTGGAAGATTATACTTTTCTAAAAATTTGTCCATTTCATCAAGATTTTCAAATTTCTTGGCATATAATTGTTCACAGTAGTTTCTGATGATCATTTGTATTTCTGTGGTATCAGTTGTTATTTCTCCTCTTTCATTTCTGATATTATTAATTTGGGTCCTCTCCCTTTTTTTCTTGATGAGTCTGCTTAAAGGCTTGTCAATTTTATTTATCTTTTCAAAGAACCGGCTTCTGGATTGGTTGATCCTCTGAATTGTTCTTTTTGTCTCTATGTCATTCAGTTCTGCTCTAATCTTGACTATTTCCTTCCTTCTCCTTGCTCTGGGGTTTATTTGTTGTTGTTTCTCCAGTTCTTGAAGTTGTAGTGGTAGGTCTTTTATTTGAAATGTTTCTATCTTTTTTAGGTAAGCCTGTATTGCTATGAACTTCCCTCTCAGGACCGCCTTTGCTGTGTCCCATAGGTTTTGGACAGTTGTCTGTTCATTTTCATTTGTTTCCAGAAATTTTTTGATTTCTTCTCTTATCTCATTATTGACCCATTCATTGTTTAATAGTGTACTGTTCAGTCTCCATGAGTTTGCAAGTTTGTGAAGTTTCTCTTTGAGGTTGATTTCGAGTTTCAAGGCCTTGTGGTCTGAGAAAAAGTTTGGTATTATTTCAATTTTCCTGAATTTGCTGAGGTTTGCTTTGTGTCCTATCATGTGGTCTATCTTTGAAAAACTGCCATGAGCATTTGAAAAGAATGTGTATTTTTCTTCTTTGGGATGTAAGGTTCTATATATGTCAGTTAAGTCTCTTTGATTCAGTGTGTCATTCAGCCCCACGATATGTTTATTAATGTTTTGTTTGGAAGATCGGTCCATTTTTGACAGTGGGGTGTTGAAATCCCCTACTATCAGTGTGTTGCTGTCTATATCTTTTTTGAAGTCATCCCACAATTTCCTTATAAACTTGGGGGCTCCTATATTGGGAGCATATGAGTTTACAATGTTGATGTCTTCTTGATAGATTCTTCCTTTAAGTATGATAAAGTTCCCCTCTGGGTCCCTCTTCATGGCCTTTGTTTTGAAATCTACTTTGTCTGATACAAGTATGGCAACCCCGGTCTTTTTCTCATGTCCATTTGCTTGGAATATTATTTTCCATCCCTTTCCTTTCAATCTGTGTAGGTCTCTTGCTCTGAGGTGGGTCTCTTGTAGGCAGCATATGTGTGGGTCATGTTTTCTTATCCATTCAGCTACCCTGTGTCTTTTGATTGGGGCATTTAGTCCATTCACATTGAGAGATATTACTGTTAGAAACTTACTCATCTTTTCTCTTTGTACCTGTCTTCCTCTCTCTTTCATTCTTTCATTCTTTTCCTTCATCTGCTTAAACCAGTCCCCTTAGCATATCCTGGTGTGCTGGTTTGGTAGAGATGTATTCTTTTAGTCTTCTCTTGTCTGGGAAACTCCGCATTTCCCCTTTTATTTTAATGGAGAGCCTAGCTGGGTAGAGCAGCCTTGGCTATAGGCCCTTGCTTTTCATGGCTTGGAATATTTGTTGCCATTCGCTTCTGGCTGTAGTGTTTCTGTTGAGAAGTCAGCTCCTAGGTGTATCAGGGCTCCCTTGTATGTGACTTTCTCCTTCTCCCTTGCTGCCTGGAGGATTCTCTCTTTGTCTTTGACATTTGCCATTTTAATGATGATGTGTCTTGGAGTGGACCTCTTTGAGTCCCTCTTGAGTGGGGTCCTCTGTGCCTCCTGGATCCATGAGAGCCTTTCTCTCCTCAAATTAGGGAAATTTTCCATCATTACTTTTTCGAGGAGGTTCTCTATTCCTTGCTCCTCTTCTTCTACTTCTGCTATCTCTATTATATGGATATTATTGCGTTTCAGGTTGTCCTGCATTTCCCTAAATGCCTCTTCATTCTTTTTGAGTCGTTTTTCCATTTCTTGTTCTTTCTGGGAGCTTCTTTCTACCTTGTCCTCCATCTCACTGATTCGATCCTCAGCTTCATCCAGCCTGCTTTGGATTCCTTCTACTGTGTTCTTCAATTCAGGAATGGTATTCTTCATATCCTCTTATGTCTTCTTGATAGTTTCTATGTCCTTTCCAGGCTGATATAGTTTGCTATAAGTCCCTGATAGTTTCTCTGCAGTTTCTCATAGTTCTCTTTGAGCTGGCTGAGTTCATTGAGCTTCCTTAGAACCATTGTTTTGAATTCCATATCTGATAGTTCCCTTGCCTCTATTTCATTTAGCTCTCTCTGTGGGGAGTCTCCTTTTCCACTCATTTGGGGGGAACTTCTTTTTCTTCCCATTTTTGTGAGAGTCTGTTAAGTATTTTTGTCCTTTTCTTTTCTTTCTGGGCCTGCCTCTGATGATGTCAGTTGTTGACCCTATACAACCTTGGGTTGTTTGTTTGAGCCTTCCAGGAGTCTTCTGTCTGACTCCTGCTTGGGGCAGCTCTGTTCCCTTTGGTCAGGGCTGGGCTATTTTTTGGGATCTCTCTGCAGTCTCACACGGGCTCCTTGAGCGCGCTCCCGGCGGGGCAGGATCCCCCGCCTGCCTGGGCTCGCATGTGCTTGCCCCAGACCAGGGGGCTTAATCGCGACCTCGCGTACTCATCTGGCTCCCCTGGCTGGCAAGCTCCCCGGCACTGGTCAGTTTAGGGACTTCTATTGTGTGTTTTCCCCGCTTTTGGCTCTTTGGGTGCAATGCTTGCCCTCGCCAAATGGGGACTACGGAAATGGGAGGATGTCAGTTCCAGGACTCTCTGGTTTATCCTGTCTCTGGTCTCTCCTCCAGGGATTCTGGGCAGCTCTACTAATTTTGTGGGCTGCTCCGCAATCCCGGGCGGGTGGGTCAGTTTACGCCTGCCCTTGCCTCTCTGTGCACTCCCTCACAGGCCGTATAGGTGCCAATCTGTCAGAGGCCTTGCTGGGCGGTGCACGCGTTCGACAGCCCACGCGGGTCACACACGTTCGCCAACCCTCGCCGGTGTCTCGGCACAAGTGCGCGCGCCTGCACTCTGTGTTTTTGGGGTGTCTATGTGTGCTTTTTGGCTTTTGGCTCTTTGCAGGTGTGGCTTCTTCCTGCGCAATGGAGACTACGGCAAGGAGAAGGAGCCGGGACTCCCCGGTTCCTCCTCCCGTTCTTTCCACAACGCCTCTGTCTCCAGTCTCTCCTCAAGGCTCTCCCAGCCAGTCTGCACTCAGCCCCACAGCTCACTCGTGTACAAGCTGTGTGCGGAGCACACAAAAGGCAGATTAATTGATTCCCTTATGCCTGAATGAGATGGTAGCTGCAGAGTGGGAGGTGCGTTATCACCCGGGCTGCACCGGCCGGGCCGCCGTGTCAGTTCTCTTCACAAAGTTTTCCTCACCAGTCTTTTCCCAGGCACCAGCCCACCCTGCTGCCACCTCTGCCGAGAGATCAAGGACGGTGGCTGCCACTGCAATTTTTGTGTTGGCCCTTTAAATGTCTCTTTGCATCCCCAGCCACCTGTCTCTGGCAGAGAACACCCTAAGTTTTTCGGGGTTGCGTTTTGTCTGTATTTTCTTGGTTTTAGCTGCTGTAGTTTAGGGGTCCCTGTTTATGATTCAGACCCTGTTCTTCTCAGGGGAAGCTAACTGGCCATTTCAATGTCCCTCTGGTGCCAGTGTCCGTGGGCACCCAGCCCACCCTCTCAAGCCTCCACCGCACTTCTCACCCATTGGGATGTGTGAGAGTCGAATCCACTGTCCGCAGCGCCAAGGCTCCTCTCCCACTATCGTTCCATTGTTTTCCAGGTGATTACTCCACTATTTAGTCACAATTCCAGTTTGATCTTGGGAGGAGGTCAGCGTGACTCCCATTCACTCCTCCGCCATCTTCTCTCTCTCTACTGTTCTGAGAATAAAGTCCTTAATATAATGTAAGTTGCTCAGAAGTGTGCCTGGAGTAGGGTAAGAATTGATCAATCAGTTCATACAATTCTTTGGGGCCCATTCATGTTGAATATGTTCTGATAAGTGCCTGAACTTTAGCACTTCTAGGAGTTTCTTCCACTATAAGGCTGGCTTTTAACTGTTGGTGCTTGTTATCTTCTTTGTTCTCTAATGTATCCCTTGTTCCTAGAACCAATCTGTATCAACTTTTAAAAAAAATTTTTTAAAGATTTTATTTCTTTAATTTTAGAGAGGGGAAGGGAGGGAGAGAGGGAGAGAAATATCAATGAGTGGTTGCCTCTTGAGCATCCCCTACTGGGGATCCAGCCCACAAACCCAGGGGTGTGCCCTGATCAGGAATTGAACAAGCGACCCTTTGGTTCACAGACTGGCACTCAATCCACTGAGCCACACCAGCCAGGGCTCAACTTTATTTTGAAAGATGCATTAAGGTTTCAAAGAATCCTGAGAGACAGCTTGAGAAATATATTCCCAATAATGGGATAATGGTTTTCTGATTCAGCTCTTTAGATTAACTATAAACATAGCCACTTTGGGGTATTCCCTGTTTAATGGGCTCTGTTCATTTATATATAAATAAAATTGATTATGCTATTACAGTTGTCCCATTTTTTTCTCCCCTTTATTCCCTTCCACCCTGCACCCTCCTCCCACCAGCATTCCCCCCACCCCTTAGTTCATGTCCATGGGCCATACATGAGTTCTTTGGCTTCTTCATTTCCTATATTATTCTTAACCTCCCCCTGTCTACATTATACCTACTATTTATGCTTCTTATTCCCTGTACCTTTTCCCCCATTCTCTCCCCTTCTCCTCCCCTCTGATCTCCATTTCTGTGATTCTGTTTGTGTTCTAGTTGTTTGCTTAGTTAGTTTTTGTTTTTGTTTTTAGGTACAGTTGTTGATAGTTGTGAGTCTGTTGTCATTTTGTTGTTCATAGTTTTTGATCATCTTCTTTTTCTTAGATAAGTCCCTTTGACATTTCATATAATAAGGGCTTCGTGATGATGAACTCCTTTAACTTGACCTTACCTGGGAAGCAGTTTATCTACCCTTCTATTGTAAATGAGAGCTTTGCTGGGTAATCTTGGATGTAGGTCCTTGCCTTTCATGACTGAATTTCGTGCTAGCCCCTTCTTGCCTGCAAGGTTTCTCTTGAGAAATCCACTGATAGTCTTATGGGAACTCCTTTGTAGGTAACTGTGTCTTTTGTTCTTGCTGTTTTTAAGATTCTCTCCTTATCTTTAATCTTGGGTAATGTAATTATGACATGCCTTGGTGTGCTTCCTTGGGTCCAACTTCTTTGGGACTCTCTGAGCTTCCTGGATCTCCTGGAAGTCTATTTCCTTAGCCAGATTGGGGAAGTTCTCCTTCATTCTTTTTTCAAATAAATTTTCAATTTCTTGCTTTTCCTCTTCCCCTTCTGGCACCCCTATGATTTGGATGTTGGAATGTTTAAAATTGTTCCAGAGGTTCCGAAGCCTCATTGTTTTGAATTCTTGTTTCTTCATTGTGTTCTGGTTGAATGTTTATCTCTTCCTTCTGCTCCAAATCATTTATTTGAGTCCTGGTTTCCCTTCCTTTACTGTTGGTTCCTTGTCTATTTTTCTTTGTTTTACTTTGCATAGCCTTCACTTTTTCTTCCATTTGCAACCATACTCAACCAATTCAGTGAGCATCCAGATTACCAATGTTTTGAACTGTGCATCTGATAAGTTAACTATCTGTTCATCATTTAGTTCTGTTTTTGGAGCTTTGATCTGTTCTTTCATTTGGGCCCTATTTCTTTGTCTCGGCACACCTGGTACATTGGAATGGGCGGACCTTAGGTATTTGCCAGAGCAGGACAACTCATGTCTCTGCATTGTGACGTTGTGTGTTGGGGAGGAGTCAGAGAGGGAACAGTGCTGCTTGCTTGGCTCTCAGCTGGCTTTCAGTCATTTCCCACCATTTCCCACAAGCAAATTGGGCCCATCTAGTGCTGATTCCCAGGTGGGTGGGTTTGTGTACATTCTAACACCTTGTGGGTCTCTCCAACGAACCCGTCTGTGAGGCTGGGACTTCATTCTGCTCCCACAACCTTCCACAGATTTTTACAGCCAGAGGTTTCGAGGCTTTCTTTTCCCTCACTGGAACACTGGGTTGCATGGTCTGTCCTTCTCCCCAAGTGTTCTTCCTGGTTTATCAGCACACAAATGTGGGACCACCTAGTCCTCTAGCTGCTGCCTTGCTGTGCCTCCTCTCCTCCTCAACTAGCCATCTCCGCCCTTCCTACTGGTCTGGATGAATGTTTCTTTTTTAACTCCTTTATTGTTGGACTTCATACAGATTGATTTTTCTGGCAGTTCTGGTAATTTTTTAAATTTTTTTATTTATAAATCATGTTCATTCTATTATAGTTGTCCCAATTTTTACCCCTTTACCCCCTCCACCCACCCCACCCCTACCCCCCACTCCCACAGTCAATTCCCACTCTGTTGCCCACGTCCATGGGTCATTCATACATGTTCTTTGTCTAGTCCCTTCCCATTCTTTCCACCATTGTCCTCTTTCCCCATCCCCTCTGGTCACTTATAGTCTGCTCCATGTTTCTGTGTGTGGTTTATTTTGTTCATTAGTTTATTTTGTTGAATAGATTCCATTTATAGGTGAGATCTTATAGTATTTGACTTTCATCAACTGGCTTATTTCACTTAGCTTAATATTCTCCAGCTCCATCAATGTTGTCGCAAAAGGTAGGAGTTCCATCTCTCTCTCTCTCTCTCTTAAATGCAGATTAATTTTATTATTTTTTAGATATCAAATGACAAAATAAAAAAACTTAAAACCATTATGAAGTCTCAGCAATTAAACCATGACATCAGCACAGACAAAATCAAGTAGATCAATGAAATATAATGAGCATTCTAGAGACAAATGTATATATCTAACAATGTAATATATGATTAAGTTGATATTTCAAATCCATGGGTAAAATAAGGCTTATTCAACAAATAAGGTGCATGGACCACTATTACTTGAATTAAAACAAATATAGAGCCCTATTTCACACATTTTACAAGAAATATGCAAGTGAGTTAAAAATAAATATGTAAAATCTAAGGAGTTTTAGAAGAAAAAAGAACTAATATTTTTCATAACCTGAAGTAAAATATTCAAACTCAGGAGTTATAAAGTAAATATTGACATTATGACTACATTAATGTTTAACTATATAGTAATATACATATTAAAAAGTTAAAGGACAAGGAATAGAATAGAAAAGTATTTGCAACACATCTAAAACATGGTTAATAAGTTTATTTTATTTTTTTTAGGGAAAAAAGTTCTACAAACCTTTAATCAATAAATGGATAAAGAATACCAAAAAGTCATTTAAAGCTTTTTTTAAAAATAATAGAAACAGGCAAGAAATATAATAAAAAGGTTTAATTTCAACAAATAGTAAAGGAACAATTAAAATAACATCATTGTCACAATCAGATTAATGAGTATTAAAAATATTGGTAATTTCAAGTATTGGCAACTGTGAAAGGAACTGGGTATTAACAGACTCTTTAATCATTTTCGTAAAGCAGTACCTTTAGCATATTTTGCTGTGCTGATTTGGTGGAGGTGTACTCTTTTAGCCTTCTTTTATCTGGGAAACTCCTTAATTCATCTTCCATTTTAATTGAGAGCCTTACTGGGTAGAGCAGTCTTGGAGCAAGCCTTTGCTTTTCATAACTTGGAATATTTCTTGCCATTCCCATCTGGCTTGCAGTGTTTCTGTTGAGAAGTTAGCTGCTAGCCATATTGGTGCTCCCTTATATGTTACTACCTCTTTCTGCCTTGCTTGCTTTAGGATTCTCTGTTTGTCTTTGATATTTGCCATTTTAATGATGATGTGTCTTGGAGTGGGCCTCATTGGGTTCCTCTTGAATGGGACCCTCTGTGCTTCCTGGACCTGAGTGACTTTTTCTCTCCCATAGGGGAAGTTTTCCATCATTACTTTTTCAAACAGGTTCTCTAGCCTTTCCTCCTCCTCTTCTCCTTCTGGTATCTTTATTATACAGATATTATTACATTTAAGGTTGTCCTTCATTGCCCTAAATGCCTCTTCATTCTTTTTTAGTGTTTTTTCATTTTATTGCTCTTTCTGGGAGCTTTTTCTACCTTGTCCTCCAGCTCACTGATTCAGTCCTCAGCTTCATCAAGCCAGCTTTTGATTCTTTCTACCGTGTTCTTCAATTCAGAAATTGTGTTCTTCATTTCCTCCTGTCCCTTTTTGATAGTTTCTATGCCTTTTTCATTTTGATACAGTTTGCAGGAAGTTCCTCATAGTTTTCCTGTAGTTTTTTGTAATTCTCTCTGAACTCACTGAGCTTGTTGAGCTTCCTTAGAACCGTTGTTTGGAACTCAATATCCGATAGTTTACTTGCCTCTATTTCATTTAGTTCTCTTTCTGGGGATTGCTCCTCTCCCTTTGAGTGGGGCATATATCTTTGTCTTCTCATTATTTGTGAGACTCTTTTCTTTTGCTTCTGATTCTTAAGTTGATCTGTTTTGATCTTCTGACCTTGTGGTGTGAACTTCTATGGTTGGAGATCACTGTTTTTACTTTCTGGATCGTCCTCTGATGATGTCAGAGTGTTGACCCTGTCTGACCTTAGATAATTTGTTCGAGACTTCCAGGAATCTATGGTCTGTGGCTGTCTTCTTCACCTGTTAATCTATTCACTCTGCACTCAGCAGGCCGCCTTAGACAGCTCAGGGCAGGGTCGAGTCCTTCCTGGGGACAGGGTTATTGGGTCCAGTCTTGCTGCTGTGGTATGGGGAAGGAGTCTGCACTGGGATCCCACCAGCTACTCTCTCCATTCTCTCCCCAAAGCCTCCATCCCTCTTTCCTCCAGTGTTGCTAGACCTCTCTGTGCCCCTTTTAGTCAGGGATCTACTGTCTGTGGCTGCCACTCTGCACTCAGCAGGCAGCTTAGACAGCACAAGGCAGGGTGGAATCCCACCTGGGGGCGGGGCCACTGGGTCCTTTGATGCTGGTGTTGCTCAGGGGGAGTGGTCTCTACCTGAGCAAGATAGCGACTGCTGCATGGGGGATGAGTCAGTACCGTGATATCACTGGCTACTCTCTCAGTCCCTCCCCAAAGCTCAGTCTCTCCTCAGGCATCTCTAGCCCTCTCTGCCCCATCTTTGCCAGAGATCAGGGTAAGTGGCTGCAAATAAAAATCTATGCGTTGGCCCTTTAAACTGTTCTTTGCGTCTCCAGCCACCTGTCTCTGGCAGAGAACAACCCTACCGCTTTTCGCAGCTGGCTGTTTTCTGTGTACCTTTTGGGCTCTGGTGCTGTGGGCTAGCGATCCCCACTTTTGATTTAGACTCTGCTCTTCTTGGGGAGATCCAACTGGCAGTTTCAATATCCTTCTTGTGCTGCCACCCGTGGGCGCCCCATCCGCCTTCTCAGGTCTGTATCGCATCCCTTACCAGTTAGATTGCGCTAAAGTCAATTCTTCTGTCTCCGAGGTTACAAGTCTCCTCTCTCGTCAGTGTTCAGTTGTTTGTTCCAGGTCATTTCTCCACAATTTAGTTGTAATTCCAGGTTGTTCCTGGGAGGAGGTCAGTGTGACTTCCACTCACTCTTCCACCATCTCGATTCTTCCTCCAAGGTACTTTTTTGCTTTTAAGTGTGTTGTTTTCTTTATTTTGGTTGTGCGAGGAGGCAAAGCATATCTACCTAAGCCTCCATCTTGGTCAGAAGTTGGCTCTGTTCACTTAAAATGAGGTAGTTGCTTTTTATATTCTGTAGTAAGAGTTACCTATACTGGAATTAGTATGTGGAACTGAGGAGGTCACATACTGCAAGTCCAGATCAGTGTGTCCCTCCCTAGGCAGTGGCCCTCTCCCATCTATCTGGGGATCCTAGGTGCCCAAAGAGGTTGGCTCCTCTGCTCTTGAAGCCACAACTCAGACCTGCTAGTCTGACATCCAGAAACTGGTGTCTCACCTGCTAAGAGGGATGCAGGATGTGCTGAAGCAGAAATGGAAATCTCTCATACCCACAGGACCCAGCATTTTACAGGAAATGAGTGAAGAAGCCCTAGAGAAGACAAACAGGAGCTTGTCTAAAGAGGCAGTTCCTCCCCAGCTGTGCTGAATGTGATAATGTCACAAAGTCAGGACCCAACCTCCTGCTTTTCTGGAATGCCACTGGATCTTGTAACTTCCTACTCTGGTCATTGGGATCCAGGATTCCTACCATGATTACTGCAAATATTTGAGTTTTAACTTTTTGGAGACACCCACACATCTAACCACTAGGACACAAACACAATTCCTGAAAGGGCTAGATTGAGTCTGGTTTCACTATCAACCATTTCACAGCCCCAGAATCACCATTCCCTTTTGCTTTGTTCAATAGAGAGTCTCTATCTTTCTTCTTATTTAGTAATTTGACTTTGGGGAGCCAGTTGCCCCTCTCTCCCACTAGATGTTCATTAGAGTCATCAGTAACCCAGATTTAAAAAAAATTGTAATAAAATGCACATAACAAAATTTACTATTTTAACTATTTTAAAGTGTACAGTTCAGTGGCATTAATACATTCATAATGTTATGCAATCATCATCACTATCTAGTTCCAGAAAACATTCATTACCCCCGAAGGAAAGCCCATGTGCATTAAGCAGTCACTCCTCATTGTCCTCTCTCCCCAGTCTCTGTCATCCACTAATCTCCTTTAGTCTCCATAGGTTATTCTTAGTCTACAGATCCAAAGTCTCTATGGATTTGCCTATCCTGGACATTTCATTTAAATGGAATCATTTAATATGTTGCCTTTTGTGTCTGCATTCTTTCACTGAGCATCTAATACTTTCAACTTTCATCTACATTGTAGCACTTCTTTCCTGAATAAAATTCCATTATATAGTCATACCACATTTTGTTTATCCATTCACCCATTGATGGACCCTTGGGTTGTTTCTACCTTTTGCTATTGTGAATAGAGCTACTATGAATATTTGTATACAAGTTTTTCTTTGAACACATTTTCGATTTTTTGAGTATATACCTAGGAGTAAATTGGTAGGTCATAATTTCAGGATTAATTTATTAAGAGACTACCAATTGCTTTTCACAGTGGCTGCATCATTTTATTTTTACCAGCAGTGTCTAAGAGTTCTAATTTCTTCACATCCTTGCCAACATATTTTCCAATTTTAAAATTATTATTATAGCCATCATAATAACTGTAAAGTGGTATCTCATTGTGGTTTTTATTTCCATTTCCCTAATGATTATGACATTGGGCATTTTCACATGTGCTTTTTGGCCATTTTTTTTTTCCTGTTGTCTTCTAGAATGGGCCTCCCATGTCTGTTTTGTTTTGTTTTGTTTTAATCTTCATCCTAGGATATGTTCATTGATTTGAGAGAGAGAGGTGTGAAAGAGGAAATCTATTGGTTACCTCCTATGTATACCCTTAACAGGGTTGAAACCACAACATACACATGTGTCCTGACCTGAAATCAAACCCACAACCTATTTTTAGGGGGCATACAGGACAATACTTCCAACCAACTCAGCCACCTGACCAGGGCTCCCATGGGTTTTTATAACTAGGAATCTTAGGGAGAAATATCAGGCTTGGGGTTTCTTTCCTCAGTCCCTTCCCTTACAGAAAGTTTTTATG
Source organism: Pteronotus mesoamericanus (assembly GCF_021234165.1). Taxonomy (NCBI): domain Eukaryota; kingdom Metazoa; phylum Chordata; class Mammalia; order Chiroptera; family Mormoopidae; genus Pteronotus; species Pteronotus mesoamericanus. Next base: position 427,439 of record NW_026555129.1, on the reverse strand, counting down.
TTCTTTGTGCATCCTAGATCTCAACTCGCCAAGATTAATTTGGAGAAATGGCTTTATCAAACTCAAGAAAAATAAAGTCTTTCCTATTACATCCTCACCCAGGGCATGAGGTACCTTATTTAAGAAAACTACTTGTGATTATCTTTTCCAAAATAAGGGAGGCCATTTCCAGATGAATTTATAAATGGGAGCTACTTTTGTTTAAAAAAATATATATATATACAATTTATCTATAGATATATATATTTAAAAGTTACATATACATATAAAATATATAGTTATGCAAATTTCAGAGATTTAAAAAATAGCCTTATATTAATGCCACAGAACTTAAGGTAACCCTCAAAATCTTCTAAGTTACAAATCAATGTTTTTATCATATTTCCTGAAGTCTCATGTTGATAAGATTAGGTACCTTCAACATCTCTGTTGGGAGGAGGGTTATCAGTTGTTCTCTGAGCAAGTCCAAATCCTCCTGGGAGCTAAAAGAGATTATATACAATTTTCCCACAAACTTCTGTTTATTAGGGACCCAAGTGCACAAAAATCCCCACATTTCTGCACTGATCTTCTGAGTCACTAAAGAAAGGTTAATACTAATTACAATCAGCAAAATGTTTTATTATTGTCAAATTCTTTTTTTTCTAAAATAAAAAAAGATTGTGTTTATTCTTAGAGATGGGGAAGGGAGGGAGAAAGGGGAAACAGACATTGGTGCATCTGAGAGAAACATCAGTCGGCTCGCACATGCCCCAACCCCCAGGCAGTGACTGGGCCCGCATGTACCCTGAACTGGAATCTAACTGATGACCTTTCGCTTTGCTTGACACTGCCCAACCAACTGAGCTACCCTGGTTAGGGACAAACTCTTTCTTTATAGTTTGTTTATTCTGAAAGTTTGGAAGGGTACACAAAGAGTTTGGGTTCCTCTATGAAGGAAGCGGAATTGGTGTGGGGGTCTTTCACTCTTTAACCCATATTTTCTGAGTTGGATTGTTTGGGAGCGAGACACTTTATCTTTTTCTTGCTTTTCTTCATTTCAAACTGAGGTCTGCTATTTAGCCCTGTGGAATACAGCAACCTTGTTAGCTAACTTCTTATAACCAGGAAAGCCTGGATCACTGGAGAAGGCTTTTGTGAGCCATGAGGAAAGCATGCACTCATTGTACTGCGTTAATCCTGGTCATTATTGTTGTGATTAGAAAAGCATGGTTGGTCATTCTGCCAATCAGCAAAAACCACAGAGTGCTCTGTAATGTTAATGCATAAACAATTTCATTGTAAAACAAAGGGTCCCTTATGAGGTATTTTGTATTTTTACTTCTTTAAATTACTAAGCAAGGTCCTTCTGTTCCTTCAAGATAGGCACACTGAGTGCATGTAATTGCATACTTGACCTTGGAGTAAGATCAGGAGGAAAACACTATTACATGGATGTGAATTTTATGAAAAACCCCCATAGGCCAATTACATTCTTCTAATTATATAATACTCTTAAGAAGGCCAATACAAGGTACCATGCTGGGTTGGTGTGAAAACAAGGGGAAATACTGTCTGACAAGTAGTATGTTCTCACTTATAAATAAAGTAAAGCGAATAGTCTGGATTCAGCTCTGAGGTTGTATCCTACAATTACTGTTAGGTCATGGAGCCAAGTGGCTGAGGGGTCAATGATACATAAAATTGAAAGGGAGGCCTCCTTCCAAGGGTTTACAATTTATTGAATGCATAAATTATTTTATAATTGTATAACTTCAGGCAACAGTCAGCTGATAGAGAGGTATTGGGGCTGTGAGGTAGTGCTCACAGGCAGGGAAGAAGAGAGGGGCAATTGCTTGGACCTCTGAAATTAACCTTTCATAGACGTATTTGTACTTCCGAATTTCTCTTAGCTCAGTTGTTTCCCCTGCTTCTTGATAAAACAGACAAAAGCATAGCAACGACTACCCTTTCTGGATTAGGTTTCCTAATTGCTTTGGAGGAAAGCACTATACTGCATTTGCTGGAACAGTGGCACAATGCATAGCCCTGAAGCAATGCTCACAGGAATGTGGCTCCAGCCTGGTGTGGGATGTTATAGGAGAGATACTGGAGCGGTGGCTAGTGCACAGCCCTGCAGCAATGCTCATGAGAGTGAGCCTCCAGCCTGCTGCGAGGTGCCCCATACAATTTGAGAATCAAGGCTGTTAGTGTGTGTTCAGGAGGCAGAGTCTGTGTGACTCATGCAGCAGCTGCCTTTTAAAGAGGCAGTCTTTTCAGTGCAGCTCTAAAAAGGCCTTCTCCCATGAAGCTATACATTTTTCCCTTTTACTTAAGTCTTTTTAATAAGCCCTATCGCAGTACATACTTGAAAAAATGGAATTTCCCCCACTGCTCAATTGGTGACAATCAACATAAAGTTCATCCAGCTTTTCTTGGTACTTGCTTACCCAAATAATCAGGGAATAATTAATTTGTAAAAAAACTTAAGGTAGTCAGTGAACTTTTCAATAATTTACAGGATTAAATTACAGCAAAATTTGCTATGCCAAAGACCATATTACTGTACAATGCTTGATATCTTCCTTACCATTAATACCCGGAGTGGACATTTATGTGGTTTCAGCAGCCCAGATGTTTCTAATGTACAGTCGATGTTGAGAGCCACTGTTCTGGACTGCTCTGGACACAAACCCTCCACTAGTGGCTCAAAACACAGTCCTTAAATTAGTAGCATGTGTCACCTAAGAACTGATTTGAAATGCAAGTTCTCAGGCTCCACACCCATTCTACTGACTCAAATACTCTGGGAGTGAAGTCCAGCAATTTGTGTATTAACAGGCTGTCCAGATAATTCTGACACCAGCTAAAGTTTGACAACTCTTATGCTGTGCCTCCACTAAATCACAGCTTCCTGGATCCCTGCCCCTTTGACAACTTTGCTACTCACTAAGTGGTGAGTCTACATCCACTCTCTTGAACCTAGCTGAGCCTCTGAGCAAGTCCCAGGGTCTAGGCCTCAAGAAGGCTTGAAACTTCCATTTTTGCCCCTCTGTAATGTTTCTTCCACGATGTAAGAAAGTGGGTCTGGTCTAATGCAGGATGAGAGCCATGTGGGGAAGAACTGAAATGCCTCACCAATAGCCAGCCCCAAGGCCCCAGACATGTGAATGAGGCCAGGCTGGACCTAGCAATCCTGCCCATTCACCAGGTGAATGCAGACATGTGAGTCAAGGAGAAACCAGCAGAGGAACCACAGAATTGTGAGAATTGTGAGGCCAGCAGAAGCCTTACAGAATTGTGAAAAATAGTCCATTTCTATGGTTTTAAGTCAATAAGATTTAGCAATTCACACATAAACGTTGCCTTTAAAGAAAAAGACTATATAAAAGTTGGGTGCCTCATATGCAGGGCCAGCTACAAAAGGCCTCACATTCCTTCCAATGCTCTGTTGTCACCATTGAGAAATTCTTTATAACTTTGAACAGGGGGCTCTGTATTTTATTTCACACTAAACCATGCAGCTTATGTAGCCAGTCCTGCTAATAGGCAGTTTTCTCATTTATTCCTAGGAATTAGGTTTATCAGCTTTTGTCACATACTTGGGATATGTTGTGACTGAGCAAATAAAAAGGGGTTTTTTGCAGACAGTCTGTCAAGTTGCCAAAGCATTTTTGGGGCATATTAAGGAGAGTCCACTTACAAATATAACTTGGAGTATGTTTCAATAATTGTGGGGCCAGGCAGGAGGAAGGGAAGGGCCTGGGCTGGGAAGCTAGGGTCCTGAGCAACTCAAACTCACTATTTATGATGCTGTGGCCTATTTTGGCCTGTGAGATGGCCCTGAAAATTTCCCTGAAAACAGAGCATAGAAACTGATGGTAGAAACTAGCCGTCTTCATTTTGGAGTATGGCTGGAATCACACTGGGCACAAACAAAGGACTTTCTGATTAGCTCAAGGATATTTTGAAAAAAGTTTTCTTTGACAAGGAATAAAAATATAAAGGAAAACTATCAGGAAATGATCAAGAATATATTCTTAGAGAAGAAAATGTTCAGGTCAGGTCAAGTCAATTAAAAAGAACAATTATGAGGCCATAACCATGTGCCAACCACTGTGCTAAGCACCTGTCATGCACAATTTTATTTATACCATCACATATAACCCTATGATGGCAGCACCATTATTATCCCCATTTTACAGGAAAAGAAACTGAGGCTTGAGAAAATGAAGTAGTTTATAGAAGGTCCCAACATTGGTAAGCCAGGACTGAAGAGCGCATCATGGCATTTGATTTACCCAGCTGTCACCTACAGCACCGCTCCACAAACTTCAGCAAAGACTCCCCTGGGAATCTTGTTAAGATACAGATTCTGATTCAGGAGGTCTGACATGGGGGCCTAGATGATGCATTTTCAAGCAGTTGCCACATGAAGATAATACCACTGGTTGATGACCACAATTTGAGAAGCAAGGATGTAGACATTATAATAGTTTTTTCCTGTTTCTAATTTCGTCGTCTTACAATCTACTCTCTCTACAGCAGCCTGAGTTATTGTGTAGTTTCCACTGTTGCATAATAAATGACCTTCCAATTAGGCAGCTTAAATTAACAATAAACATATTATCTTGTTTCTGAGAGTCAGGAGTCCAGGTGCCAGTGAGATGGGTTGTTCTGAGGGTCAGGAATCCAGGTACCACTGAGCTCAGTTGTTCTGGCTCAGGGTCTCTCATCTGGGCCCGTGGTTATGTAAAGGTTTGGCTCTACTAGAGAGGCTCTCCCTCTCTCCCTCCCTCCCTCCCTCCCTCCTTTCTTTCTTTTCTTTCTTTCTCTTTCTCTTTCTTTCTTTCTTTCTTTCTTTCTTTCTTTCTTTCTTTCTTTCTTTCTTTCTTCCTTCCTTCCTTCCTTCCTTCCTTCCTTCCTTCCTTCCTTCCTTCCTTCCTTCTTTCCTTCTTTCTTCCTTTCTTCCCTTTCTTTTCTTCCTTCCTTCCTTTCTTTTTTCTTTCTTTCCTTCTTTCTTTCTTCTCTCTCTCCTCTCTCTCTCTCTTTCTTTCCCTCACCCAAGGACATTTTTTCATTGCTTTTTAGAAAGAGAGGAAGGGAGAGAGAAAAACATTGATGCGACAGAGAAGTATCAATTGGTTGCCTCCTGTATGCACCTGGACTGGGGTGGATCTTCCTGCAACATAGGTATGTGCCCTAATTGCGAATGAACATGCAACCTTTTGGTTATGAGATGATGCTCCAACCAACTAAACCACACCAGCCAGGGCTGGAGAGGCTGATTCTAAGATGGCTCACTCACATGTCTTTGTCAGGAGGCTTCAGTTTTTTGTCATGTAGGTGTCTCTGTAGGGACACTCATGACATGACAGCCAGCTTCCGCCAGAGTAAATGATCCAAGGCAGAAGGAGAGACAGAGATAGAGAGAGAGAGAGAGAGAGGGAGAGAGAGAGAGAGAGAGAGAGAGAAAGGGAAACTGTAGAGCATTTTATAACCTAATCTTGGAAGTGGCACGCCTCTACTTCTCCTATAATCTATTGGTCACACATATCAACCTTGGTATAGTTATGGGAAGGGACTCCCCAGGAAAATGAATACCAGGAGGTTGGGATAATTGGGAATTCATTGTGGATGCTGACTACCACAGTTTTCTGACAAAACATAAGTCAGATCATGTCAATCCTCCGCTTAAAGCCCTATCATCATTTCTTGTCAGAGCAGAAATAAAATCCAAAGTATCAACATCCTGATGAGAGCTCACATTTGACTCCACAGGATCTGGTCTGGACCACTTTCTTTTACCTCCAGCTCACTTTATTTAACCACACTGATGCTCTTAGTGGTTCTCAAATACATCAAGCTTCTACCTGACCCTGAGATCCTCTGTAAATGCTTTTCCCTCTGGCTAGAATGAACCTCATTTAAATCTCTGCTCAAATGACACTTTCTCAGAGAGGTCATCCTTAACCAAACTCACCATCTACCACGTAAAACAGTAACCTCTGTTACTCTCTAGCCTTTTATTTTGCTTTATTTTGTTTTGCGCTATTTATTTGTAGCAAATAATGGTCAGCAAGGAGTATGAGGTCTGTCCAGAAAAAGTCCAGCCATTGTTACTATAATGAAATTGGTTTGCAAGGCATCCATATAACCTGGTAGCCAAAGAGAGTGGACAGGAATTCACATGTGTGAACAATGACAATTTCACTGTACTAGTCAGTGTGGGCAGTAGATGCTGTTGAGTGAGTATGTGTAATATGTGGCTGTTGCATTCAAAATGACTGATTAAGTAGAGCAACAAATCTGCATCAAATGTTGTGTTAAGCTTGAACATTCCCCTGGGGAAACAATTCAGATGATTTGGAAGGTCACAGCTATGAGAAACTGGTGACTGGCAGCTTCATCAAGACAAAGTATCCACTCATGTATCATGTCTCATGTAGATTTTTTTTTGGTGAAACATCAAATCATCCCAGCGACTCAACTCCCCTACACCCCAGATTTGGCATCCTGAAACTTCTGGCTTTTCCCAAAATAATCTTTGAAAAGCAAGAGATTTCAAGCCATTGAAGAGATTCAGAAAAATATGATAGGGCAGCTGATGGTGGTGACTGGGAGAACTGTGTCAGGTCCCGAGGTGCCTACTTTGAAGGGGACGGAGGAATCATTGCCCTATGTACAATGTTTCTTGTATCTTCTGTCTTCTTCAGTAAGTGTCTGTATTTTCAACATTACATGGCTGGATACCTTCTGGAAAGACCTTGTATACTTCTCAGCTCCACAATGTTGGGCTTGGCCATGGGATATGCTTTGGCCAATGGAATATGTGGGAAGTGGCATGTGCTAGTTTCCAGCTTATGACTTTTAAGACTTGTTGTATGTGTTTTTGCTCACCCCCTTTAACAACTTTTGATACCTGTGATAAAAAGAAAAAGTCCCTGGTAGCCTAACTGATCTCAGAAGAATGACAGAGCCTATAATAAAACTAAATAGAACTCAGCATCTGGGAAGCAAGTATAGCCAAACCTCGCCTAGAGCAGCTGAACTTGGTTGATTTGCAGACATGTAAGTTGTAAGCCACTGAGTTTTGGGGTGGTTTGTTAGGTAGTATTATGGCCACAATAGTTAATTGATACATTTTTTGACGTTACTTATTTATTTATATCTGTTAACAGTAGTTGACTGCAAGAATGCAAGTTCCATGAGGGCAGGGACTTGGTCTTATTCCCTGCAGTATGCCCAGCATCTAGAACAATGTTGTCTGCCACATATGAGATATTCAAGAAATACTACTGAGTTCATATTAGTGAATGAATTAACCTAATTGTAGAGCCTGATTGCTTAACCTTTACACTATACTGCCTTCAAGTTAGCCCCCCAAATTGCAAAGTATTAAAAAATAATTGCCTTGGTGGTAGGAGTTCTAGGTAGCATATGCTTCACAAGGAAAATGTGTCACACCAAGTTGTCTACCACTCTCTCTGTGCCAGATGCCCTCCCTCTTCACCTGGACCCAGATCAGAAGATATTCAGAAACTACAACAATGCACTGCCTGAAAACAGAAGCACAGCTTTAAATGATACTGGCTCACCTGGTTGGGCTGCTGTCCCCAAAGGAGAGCCAGAGAGATGGCTAATGAGATACACAAAAGGAGAAAATGGACCCCCACTTCCCCTGCTTGGAACAGCTGCCTCAGGAGACACACCTCTCTGGAAAGGAAGAAAGGAAGTCAGGAAAGCTGTGAGGCTGACCCACAATCTGGGCAGGCTATTACTCACGAGAAAGCAAAATGACAAAAGAAGCTGGCCCTTAAATCATTCATTGTTGCAACTTGCTGAATTAATAAAGAGTGACACTAACTCCTAAAGTTTTTATCAGTCTTGCTCTCTCAGGGCTAACTTTGGATTGAAAGTATTTTGGATGAGAAAATCTATGGCCAAACACCTACCTGCCACTACATTAGCAGTATGCTTTCCTTAAATTCAAATAAATACTCAGAATAGATCAATGTGTGCTGATGTGGAAAGTGACCCTCTCAATGCTAAATGAAAAGACACAATGCAGTGTGAAGCCCATGTTTAAAAGACTACAGGGTCTGACACAAATAACCCCTTTTTTATTACAAAATTTTTTATTACAAAATCATAAGCATGTCATTCTGTAATATAACAATATCATACTCAGCACATTATATGACATTTTAGGTGAAATATTCAATTCAAATTAAATACTATAAATTACTACACCCATATTATTACCCTACCAATCATACTCAAGCAGGCATTACTTCCACAGGACCCTGTATATCCCACATTTATAAAAAATACAATATAAAAAATATACATAGATGTTCATATATACAAAGACAAACCACTGGAAAGACACACACCAAACTGTATTGGTATTTTAACCTGGAAAACAGGTTTAGAGTAAAAACAGAAATGTAGACTTTAAACTACTTGTTATGTATCCCCCCACATTCATATGTAGAAACCAGTGTGATTGTATTAGGGGTAGGGCCTTTCTGAGGTGATTAGGATTAGGTGAGGTCTCACGATGGAATTAGTGCCTTTTTAAGAAGAAATCAAAGGGCTTGTTCTTTTTCTCTCTCTGCCATGAGTGCATACAGTGAGAAGGCAGCCACCTGTAAGCCAGAAAGAGAACTCTCACCAGACATTAAATTTGCCAGCACCCTTGTCTTGGATCTGCCAGCTTCCTCAACTGTGAGAAATAAGTGTTTGTTGTTTAAGCCACCCAGTCTGTGGTATTCTGTAATAGCAGCTCAAACTAAGACATTATTTCTATATGGTTTGATTTTTGTTTACAATGAGTATTTGATCTTTTACAATAAAAATATTAATAAAAGACTTTTTCATAGGAAGATGGACATTTTCTTTCAATATCCAAACTGATATATTGCTCTGTGGAGTATTTTCAGAGGTGGTCAGATGTGGTTGTAAAATAACATCTTGTTTCCTATGACATTTGCCAGTTACTTCTCTGACAAGGGGCCCTCCTCTCCCTGTATTGTAATGACTGGATCATGAGCTGTGCTCTGCAATTGAATCCTTGGCACCATACCTCTGCTTACTTTGTCCTTGTAGTTTTATCACTGTTTACTTTCTGCAAACACACTAACTTAACCATTCTGCCAAAGGTCATGGTCTATAGTGGTGCCCAGTTCTTCTAATATACCAGGGTCTTGGGAAAGGAGTGTATTTATCCTACTTCTCATCTCCACCTGCTTAATGGCATACCAGTTACTCTCACATAGCAAGTGATCTTCTAGTAAAATACATAAAACTGACAGAAAAAGATTGCTTTTTCCATTTTGTTTTTAAAACCTCTCATTTGTTTAAGAAATAGAACTTCTTGTGCTTTTCAAACAGAAAAAACACTGACATATAGTCACATCCATTGTGATACCATTAATTTCTGCATCTACAGTTTACAGAGCACTTTCTAATGTGTTGCCACTGAAAAACATTTTCATCCTTAAGATAGCTTGGTGAACTAGACTGGGCAGCTATTGTTATTCTCAGTATAAAAATAAAGAGACTAAGATTCTGAGTTTAGTGATTTGTTCTAGATCATCCAACTGGTAAGTAGGTAGCAAAGTTGATTCCAATTCATCAGTGGGTCTAAACCCTGTCCGCATGCTAGAATCACTTGGGAGCTTTAAATAAAGGTCCATCTCCTGTTCTCACATGGCCAGTTGAACAAGAATCTCAGGGGATGAGGCCCTGGATATTAGAATTTAAAATTTTTCCACAGATGACTCTGACACATAGTGAGGCATGAGATCATTGCCATCCATAGGTATAAATAAGCCAGTCTTATGTTAAACTCAAGTGTTTATTCATCACAGGGTTAAGAATTCCCTGTTACTGGGGTTCTCCAGGGAAATACTGCTCAGCGTTAAAGAGGAAGGGGCTGATGATGCATGTGAGCATGAGGGAGAGCTTCATACTCATCAGGCCATGTGAAAACAGACAGACTCAAAAGCTATATATTTTATCATTCCATTTATATGACATTCTGGAAATGGCAAAACTATAGGGACAGGAAACAGATCAGTGAGTGCCCGGGGCTGATATCGGGCAGGGGCTGATATCGGGCAGGGGCTGATATTGGGCAGAGGTTGACTACAGAAAGTTGGCATGAGGGAACTTTTGGGGGTGATGTATTCTTGTATCTTGGTTATAGGGGTGGTTTGACTGTACGCATTTGTCAAAACTGAGTGATGTACACTAGCAAGGGTAAATTTTAGTGTATGTAATGTATATCATAATAAAGCTGATTACAACACACATACACATATGCAACATGCATAAAATGAGATAAAATGAGATATCATTACACATCCACTAGAATGGCTAAAATTAAAAAGATTGACCATACCAAGTACTGATAAGGACATGGAGCAAAGGGAACTGTCATATATTGCTGGTAGTGAGACAGGATAGTAAGCTAAGAAATTTTCTTGGCAAGTGGAATAGGGAAACTGAGACAGCTGAACAAAATGGCTGAGTAATTTACAGCCAGATACAAAAGGTCACATCCCTAGAGATAACATATATGTCTCGGTTGTATTTCAGATCTGGTCCAGAAAGAAGGCAGCAAAATTAGGTGGAATATGCCAGAACCAACTTTAATGACTTAAGACCCCCTGTCCGACCACTGACTAATCGGCGGAGACTATGACCCTGAAAGGGCACCCCTCAACCCTCCCCTAAGATTCCCAGCTTCAAGAGACAGATAAAAGCCTCAAGACAAAGGACCCAGCCTGTGTGCTCTTCCTCAGGGGAGCAGTCCATGCAATTCCCTTTCCCCTTTATCCCCCACTTCTTTCTTCACAGGCAGATGTCTCCTAAACTCTAAGGCAGTGGGCAGCTGGAGGCTTGTCCCAGGGTAATCAATCCCCTGAACCTGTCTCCAAAACTCCCTTTTCTCTGACTTCCCAGGGAGCTAAGGCAACCGAGCCTAGGCCTTCTTGATGCTTTTTCTGTGCTAAGTAAGCCCTTCTTTGTTTCACTAACTCCAGCTTTAATAGATGCATCCTCATAGTCAGCTGGGCTTGTGTTGTGAAATCTTTCCGATGTGAGTCAAGAACCCACACACTGCAGCCAGTCCCAGGTAGACCCACTCAGGTCCAGCCCCTGTCTAGGAACAGTAGAAATGCAGGATGTTTTTTACAAAAGGAGAGAGAAAGGGTTCTGAAGTCAGACCTGGCTTGAACTTTAGCTCTACCACTTATCAGTGTGTGATTTTGGGCAAGTCACAGCAAGATCAGCCTTGTTTGATTCATTCACATATGAGATAACAGTATTACATACTGGCTTACTCTATAGGATCAGCATAAGGCAGAAAGGAAATAATGCTTGCAAAGTGCTTAATGTAATGCCTGCCACATAGCAAGTGACCAAATAGATTGTGCTATTCTTAATATTCTTCTTTTTCTTGTCACAGCTGCCTCTGGACTTCTCAGAGGATGGATGGCCACTGTTTCTACAGCACCCAGGACTGTTCTTGGCAAGCAGAAGGTCCTTAACACATGTTTGTTAAATGAAAGAATGAACATATGGAGTCACGTGTTAATGGAAGGCACAAGGCCTCTATTTGAGTGCAATGGCAGGACTAGCAGCAGCCATTCTTGATAGCATCCCATTTCAAATGATAGAGGCTGACTGTCTAAATCCTCAACCTAAAATCAGGACCTTTACATTGTTGACAAATTGAAGAATTGTATTTTAAGGGTTTAGTGGGCCTTGTATAGGTGGTTCAACCTCCCTAATAGCTTATACACATTTTCTGTGTGTTACAAAATGCTCACAACCAATTTCAAATATGTGAGTGTAAAAAATATCTGCAAGACAACCTAAAGAAAAGGGATGAAACCTTCTGCTTAGGAAGGCAATGAGACAGTGAAAATGGACAAACTATTCAGTAGCCAGCAAACAAGGGGACTCCATAAAGAAGCCAAATCTCTCTGAATGGAGTTCCCACTAGAAAAGCCCTGGGAAGATATTGCTCATCACAATAGGTACCACCAGCCCTGAGGATGGTGGGAGAAGGCTGTGCACCACAAAGAGGGGAAGTGGTGCTGGTCAGGTGCATTGTCAAATTTTTAGCATTCTTTTGCACAATCTAACATCTGGCTTTCACTGGAAAAGTCTGCCCACTTGCCAGCAGATATCAGCAATTGGAAGAGAAAATCCAAATGAAGAAAATCTGTCCTGTCCAATACTCAGATGAACTAAACATGCTCCATGTGCCTTCACCTGGTGCTCTCCTTCCAAGCCTGCTTGGGGGATCACAATTTCCCATGGCATACTTCATTTCTTCACATTATGAGGCCTGGTGAAGAGTAGTTGACAAAGGCCAGTGGTAAGTTGAATTTACTTTTCTCAGGTGTCATCTCTGGGAGATTAACAAGCACAGCTGTTGAGTTCAAGGATCCTGGTATACAAGCAACTCCACACAAAAGTCTATGTTTAAGTGTCTGTGTAAATCCCCAAGGAGTTATAAAATGGAACAATACAACCTGATCTTCTTTTTAAAATGCCCTCCCTAGAGAGGTCATTTAAGAGATTTGTCATTCACAAAAATATTTACAAAGTACCTAATGTGTGCCAGACAGTGTTCTTGAGGCTATGGATACAAGATAAACAAGTCAAGCAACCTCTACTCTCATGGAGCCCACATTCTAGTCAGGGTGATAGGTAGTGCACAAGTGAATATCCAATATAATGATAAGTGATAGGAAGAAAATGAAGCACCAAAATGCCAATACAAAAGAACCTATGCACCCCAATGTTCATAGCAGCACAATTTACAATAGCCAAGTGTTGGAAGCAACCTAAATGCCCATCAGTAGATGATTGGATCAAAAATTATGGTACATATACACAATGGAATACTACACAGCAGAAAGAAAAAAAGAAATACTAAACTTCGCGACAGCATGGATGGAACTGGAGAGCATCATGCTAAGCGAAATAAGCCAGGGGGCGAAAGACAAATACCATATGATCTCACCTATAAGTGGAACCTAACCAACAATGCAAAGATGCAAGGAAAATATGACCAGCAACACTGAAAGGAAAAGAAATCAACAGAGACAAGAGGGAAGGGGGGGCAGGGAAAGGGAAGGGAAGGGGAAAGTCAAGGAACATAGAGCAAGGACTCATGGACAAAACCAAAGGGGAAGAGCTGAGGGAGGGAAGGAGGGAGGGGGCAAGGGAAAGAGGTCGGGGGGAGGCAGAGACAAATGTATTTAAAAAGTAAATAAATTAAAAAAAAAGAAAATGAAGCATAGGAAGAGGCTATAGAGTGATGAGAAGGTGCTATTTTGGAAAGAGAGACTGGGAGGAACTTTCAAGAACTCTGAATAAAGCAAGGGAAGCACCATGATTGACAGTTGCAGATGCAAAGAACAAACAGCAAGTGCAAAGTCCCTGAGACAAGACCATGCTTGGAGGCCCTGAGGTACTACAAGGAGGCTTTTTAAAAAGTCTCTCTATTAAGAAAATAGAACTAATAACACAACGATGACAATAGCTAATATTCACTGTGGACTTATTATCCCCTTATGTGGACTGACTGTCTGATTCAATCTTCATAGGCAGGAACTATTACTTTTATTACACTTTATAGACAGGGAACTGTGGTTCAGAAGCTAAATAACCTACCCAAAGTTATCAATAAGCTGACACAACATATAGGATTCAAATAGGTCTACCTGTTATTAGAGCCATCATTTTTAACAGGCTGCCATAAGGCATATTGTATATTGAAAGAATAAAACATATCTTTCCACTCAGCCATAACATTTGAGAACAAGAAAGTTAAGGCTAATGATGAGAATGTCAAGTGATCTTTCACACACACAAAAAATTGTTATGCCCATGCTTGAAAACCTAGCCAGCTGCCTAGGGTGGAGAAAACTTTCTCTTCTCTAATTGCAAAGCCTCAAGTTGGAGTTTCTGCTTACTTCAGAAAAATATGGGAAGAAAAACAAACCTTTCCTTTGAATTCTTCGAAGAGCCTTTTCACAGTTGCTTGATTTTCATCCTGGCTTGTTTTCATCATCTATTTTCTATCTAACTATATAGCTTATCTTCAAACAGGAAAAATAAAAAAGGAGGCTTTTCAGGGGAAAAAAATCAAGTTAAATCAAAACACACCTGAACACCATCTCTTCCCCCCACCTTTTTTCCTTGTGGTAAAGTATACATAACATAAAATGTACCATTTTAATCATTTTAAGTGTACAGTTCAGTGGTATTAATATATTCACAAAGTTGTGCAACCATCACCACCATACATCACTATGACCTTTTTAATCTTGTAAAACTGAAACTCTGTCCCCATTAAACAATAACTACCCATTCTTCCTTCTTCCCAGCCACTATTAACCACCAATTCCATTTTCTGTCTTTATGATTTTGACTACTCTAAGTACCTCATATAAATGGAGTCACACAGTATTTGTCCTTTTGTGGCTAGCCTATTTCACTGAGCATAATTTCACTGTCCTTATGGTTCATTCATCTTGTAGCATATGTCAGAATTGCCTTCCTTTTTAAGGCTGAATATATACAAGGTCTGTCCAGAAAAAGCCCAGCTATTGTTAATGTAACGATTAGTTTGCGTGGCATCCATGTAACCTGGCAGCCAAGGACAGTGGACTGGAATGCACATGCATGAACACTGATGACTTCACTGTACTAGTCAGTGGGGGCAGTAAATGCTGTTGAGTGAGCATGTGTACTGTGTGGCCATTGCATTCAAAATGACTGAGGACTTCTGGCCAAGATGGAGTAGGCTTTGCCTCATTGCACAGCCAAAAGAAGGACAAAAACAAATTTAAAAACAAAAAACAACCAGAACTTCCAGAAAATAGAACTGTATGGAAGTCCAACAACCAAGGAGTTAAAGAAGAAATATTCATCCAGACCAGTAGGAGGGGCAGAGATGGGCAGCTGAGTTGGAGAGAACACATGGCAAGGCAGCATCTGGAGGACTGGGTGAGGTGGCAGCCAGTGGACTGGGTGGTGCCACATTTGCATGAGGATAAACCATGAGGAATAACTGGGGAGTGAGACAGACCACATAACCCAGGGTTCCAGCATGGGAAAAGAAAGCCTCAAATCTCTGGCTGTAAAAACTTGTAGGGGTTGTGGTGGAAGGAGAAACTGCCAGCCTCACCGGAGATTTCATTGGAGAGACCCATGGGTCCTAGAATGTACACAAACCAACCAACCTGGGAATCAGCACCAGAAGGGCCCAATTTGCTTGTGGGTAGTGGTGGAAGTGATTGAAAGCCAGCCAAGAGCCAAGCAAGTAGCATTGTTCCCTCTCTGACCCCTCCCCAACGTAGAACACCACAAAACAGTGATGTGGGTTGTCCTGTCATGATGAATACTTAAGGCTCTGCCCCTATAACAGAACAAGAGTACCGAGACAAAGAAATATGGCCCAAATGAAAGAACAGATCAAAACTCCAGAAAAAAGTACAACTAAACAATGAAGAGATAGCCTACCTATCAGATGCAAAGTTCAAAACACTGGTAATCAATGCTCATAGAAATGGTTGAGTATGCTCACAAAATAGAGAAAAAAGTGAAGGCTATGAAAGGAAAGGGAACCAGGACTCAAATTAGTGATTTGGAGCAGAGGGAAGAAATAGACATTCAACCAGAACAGAATGAAGAAACAAGAATTCAGAAAAAAATGAGGAGAGGTTTTGAAACCTCTGGGACAACTTTAAACATTCCAACATCCAAATCATAGACGTGCCAGAAGAAGAGGAAGAGCAAGAAATTGAAAACTTATTTGAAAAAATAATGAAGAAGAACCTTCCCAATCTGGTGATGGAAATAGATTCCAGGAAGTCCAGGAAGCTCAGAGAGTCCCAAAGAAGTTGGATCCAAAAGCACACACCAAGGCACATCATAATTACACTACCCAAGATTAAAGATAAGGAGAGAATCTTAAAAGCAGCAAGAGAAAAGGAGACAGTTACCTACAAAGGAGTTCCCATAAGACTATCAGCCAAATTCTCAAAAGAAACCTTAAGGGCCAGAAGAGATTGGAAAGAAGTATTCAGTCAATGTAGGCAAGGACCTACCTCCAAGATTACTCTATCCAGCAAAGCTGTCATTTAGAATGGAAGGGTAGATAAAGTGTTTCCCAGATAAGGAAGAGTTAAAGGAGTTCATCATTACCAAGTCCTTGTTACATGAAATGTTAAAGGGACTTATCTAAGAAAAAGAAGATCAATACTATGAACAGTAAAATGACAACAGACTCACAACTATCAACAAATGAACCTAAAAACAAAGACAAAAACAAACTAAGCTAACTAGAACAGGAACAGAATCACAGAAATGGAGATCACATGGAGGGTTATCAGCAGGGAGTAGGAGGGGAGAGAATGGGGGAAAAGGTATAGAGAATAAGCATAAATGGTAGGTATAAAATAGGCAGGGGCAGGTTCAGAATAGTATAGGAAATGAAGAAGCCAAAGAACTTATATGTACGATGTATGAACATGAACTAAGGGGATGGGGGAATGCTGGTGGCAGGGGGTGCACGGTGGAGGGGAATAAAGGGGAGAAAAAAATGGGACAGCTGTAATGGAATAATCAATAAAATATATTTTAAAACATGACTGAGTGAGTAGAGCAAGAAATCTGCATCAAATTTTGTGTTCAGTTTGAACATTCCTCTGGGGAAACTATTCAGATGATTCAGAAGGCTGCAACTGTGGGCAACTGGTGATTGGCAGCTTCATCATGACAACGCACCTGCTCATGCATCACGTCTCATGCAGAGTTTTTTGGTGAAACATCAAATCATCCCAGTGACTCAGCTCTCCTACAGCCCAGATTTGGCACCCTGCAACTTCTGGCTTTTCCCAAAACTAAAATAACCTGAAAAGCAAGAGATTTCAGGCCATTGAAGAGATTCAGGAAAATATGATGGGGGAAGCTGATGGTGACTGGGAGAACTGTATGAGGTCCCACGGTGCCTACTTTGAAGGGGACGGAGGAATCATCGTCCTATGTACAATGTTTCTTGTATCTTCCATCTTCTTCAGTAAGTGTCTGTATTTTTCATATTACATGGCCGGATGCCTTCTGGAAAGACCTTGTATTCCATTTTATTTATATAGCACATTTTGTTTATCCATTCATCTATCAATGGAACCTTGGCTTGCTTCCACATTTTAGCTATTGTGAGTAATACTGCGATGAACGTGGGTGTACAAATAGCTAAGATCTGCTTTTAATTTTTTTGTGTATACTCAGAATTGGAGTTGCTGGGTCCTATGGTAGTTCTAGTTTAACTTTATACCACTACCACACTGATGTTTTTGTTTCGGTAGCTTTGTAATAAATTTTTAAATCAGGAAGTGTGAGTCCTCCAGCTGTGTTCCCCTTTTAAGATTGTTTTGGACATTTGAGGTCCCTTGAGATTCCAAATGAATTTTAGGATGGGCTTTCCTATTTCCACAAAAAGCCCAATATTTATTTTATAATTACTATAATATTGAAGATTGTTTATACATTTCATTTCATCTAAAATAGGCTGCACAATTTCAGGAAGAAAACTCTCAGATTCTAAATCAAAACCATAGTGCTTCTAGACTGTATCATAGATACAATCTTCACTGTCTCATCCAGCCTCCAACTATAAAGGTAATATACCCATAGGCTACCAGCTATCTAGGCCATAGGATTAAAGAAAAGAAATGTGCTACTTCCAAACCTTCGCTATTGTAAGTAATGCTGCAGTGAACATAGGGATGCATATATTCTCTCAGATTAGCATTTAGAGTTTCTTTGGTTATAGTCCCAAAACTAAGATCTCTAGGTCAAAAGGAAGTTCCATTTTTAATTTTTTGAGGTAACTCCATCCTGCTTTCCACAGTGACTGCACAAGTCTGCATTCCTGCCAACAGTGCATGAGGGTTCTCTTTTCTCCATATCCTTGCTAACAATTGTTTGTTGATCTATTGATGATAGCTCTTCTGACAGATATGAGGTGATATCTCATTGTGATTTTAATTTGCATATCTCTGATGATTAGTGACACTGAGCCTCTTTTCATGTGTCTATTGGCCATCTGTATGTCCTCTTTGGAAAATTGTCTATTCAGATCCTTTGCCCGTTTAAAAATTGGATTGTTTGTTTTCTTGGCATTATGTTCCTTATAAATTTTGGAAATTAACCCGTTATCAGATGTATCATTGGTAAATATGCTCTACCATTCAGTGGGTTGTCTTTTCATTTTGTTGACATTTTCCTTTGCTGTGCAAAAATGTTTTAGTTTGATGTAGACCCATTCATTGATTTTTTCTTTTGTTTCCCTTGCCTGAGGAGATATATAAGAAAAAATATTAACGTGAGAAATTTCCCAAGTGCCCATCAGTAGATGAGTGGATATAAATGCTATGGTGCTTTTACATGATGGAATACCACTTGGCCGTAAAAAGTAAGAAAATCTTACCCTTTGTGACAGCATGGATGGACTTATGCTACGTGAAATAAACATGTCAGATAAAGACAAGTACCATATGATTTTGCTTATATGTGGAATTTAGTGAACAAAATAAACTGCTGGACAAAATAGAAACAGAGGCATGGACACATGAAACAGACTAACAGCTGTCATAGAGGAGGAGGGGACTGCATGAAAGAAGGTGAAGGGATTATCCAAAGAGCATATAGACATAACCCACAGACACAGACAACAGTGTGGTGATGGCCAGAGGGAAGGGTTGGTAATGAAGGCAGGTAGAAGAGAATAAAGGGGAGATAAATAGTGACAGAAGGAGATTTGACTTTGGGTGGTGAATGCATGATGCATTATACAGATGATGCATTATAGAGTTGTACCCTTGAAACCTGTATAATTTTACTAACCAATGTTACCCCAATAAATTCAATAAAAGAATGTGTACCAAATGACCATTCAATCTATTTCTCAGTGTCTCCTCAGAGACTCCACGTCCTGCTGAATATGATAATCAATTGTGCCTCCTACTACAAGAGTTGTACAGTGCACAACCCACACAATTGGGCACAACAGTATTACTTGCCCATATTCTCAAGCACAGTGTTCACCCAACTCCACCCTCCCCAGGCATGCTTCCTGCTCACAATCTCTTCTTCCATTATACACTCTGTTGTCAACATCTATACTTAGGGCACTCTTGCATACACTGTTGATGTAATAGGTCTAGAGGCTACAGTCTAGCCTCTCTAGAGGATAATTTAGCAATAGTCATTAAACTCTGCAAAAAGCAATTAATCTTTTAGAAAATGAGATAATTGTGTAGACACGTGAACAAGGATATTTTTCATATTATACATTATGTAGGAGAGAAAACTAGACTGTCCAACCAACTATGGTTAAATAAATTATGGTTCAGGGCATTCACAGAAAGGATTATCATAGAGCCATTAAAATCTGTGAGATAAACTGTACTTGCCTCCTTGCACAACCACACTATGTAAGAACCATCATTCAGAACCATCAGAAATCGTGCTGAATGGAAGAGTTCAACTACAGAAGTAAAGAAAAACCACACTGAGACTGGTAGGAGGGGTGGGGATGCAGAACGGGCTTGTTTCACACTTGTTTGGCAGATAAAAATCAGGAGGGATATCTCAGGGGCAAAGGCTCCCAGCCCCACACCAGAACCCCCAGCCCAATGACCCAGTGCCAGGAAGATAAGTCTCCATGACTTCTGGCTATAAAAACCAGCCCGGACTTAGGCAGTAGAAGACAAACTTCTGCAGTTCCAAGCAGCTCCTCTTAAAGGGTCCACACAGACTTATTTGGACTCATTCCCTCTGAGCTCCGGTGTGGAGACAGGAGATTGAAAGCATCAGAGACATATGAGGAGAAACTGAATTGCCTGGCATCAGAGTGAGATCAGGGGGCCAGCTTTCTCCCATGCAGAAGAGGCCTCCTCAAACAGATTCAAGAAGCTGGCAGGCAGGTGCCATATCTGAGACTCCATCAACCTGGGTCACACTATTTGCCCCAGACTGGTAATCCCCTGAGGTTCTGCCCCACCCAACTTTTGAGCCCACCCAAGCTGTTTCCAGTGGCTCTTCCATGAGTGGGTTGTCTTAGCCCATGCTTCAGATTTTCCTAAATGCTCTCAAAGCAGCAGCATCTGGTTTCAGGAAGCCCCATACCTCCCGCTAAGTTGCCCCAGGCCTGGCACTACCAGCAGAGAGCCTTGGTTCACAGCTTGCCTTTACTTGTGCACCTCCAAGCCGAGCACAAGTAGCAGGCATCTGCAGATCTCTTTGTAACTTATGCTGTGTGACCCCAGACAGAACACATGCAGTGCTTGACCTTGGGAATAACAACAGCAATCAAGGATCAACTATATCAGGAGGGGTACATGGCCCACATCATGTGTGCACCTTAAGTACCTAGGTTGGGTAATAGAGGAGGCTATGCCACTGCACCCTACAGGGCACCTACTATATTAGGCCATGTTACCAAGATATGGAGTTGAAGCAGCTCTACCTAATACATAGAAACAAACACAGGGAGGCTGCCAAAATGAGGAGACAAAAAAATGGCCCAAATGAAAGAACAGAGCAAAACTCCAGAAGAAGAACTAAAAAAAATGGAGACAAGCAATCTACTAGATGCAGAGTTCAAAACACTGGTTATAAGAATGCTCCCTGAAGTTAGTGAGAACCTCAACAGCATAAAAAAGGCCCAGTTAGAAATGAAGGATACACTAGTGAAATAAAAAACAGTTTACAGGGAATCAACAGTAGAGTGGATGAAGCTGAAAATTACATCAGTTATTTGGAATATAAGGAAGCAAAAAAAACAAAAACAAACCCAAAACAAACAAACAAAAAACCAGGACTGCAAAAATTGAAAAGAATTAAAAAAATGAGGTTAGTGTAAGGAGCCTCTGGGACAACATCAAATGTATCAACATTCACATCATGATGGTGCTGTAAGGCGGAGAGTGCAAGAAATTGAAAACCTATTTGAAAAAATAATGATAGAAAAGTTCCCTAAATTGGTGAAAGAAATAGACTTACAAGTCCAGGAAGTGCAGAGATTCCCAAACAAGATAAACTCAAGGACATAATCATAATTAAAATGCCATAGGTTAAATACAAAGAGAGAATCTTAAAAGGAGCCAAAGAAAAGCAGTTACTTATCTACAAGGGAGTTCCCATAAGACTTTCAGCTGATTTCTTAAAAGAAACTTTGCAGGCCAGAAGGTACTGGCAAGAAATATCCAAAATGATTAAAACAAGGACCTACAACCAATATTACTCTACCCAGCAAGCTGTATTTTAGACTTGAAGGACAAATGGCTTCCCAGAAGAGAAAAAACTAAAGGAGTTCATCACTACCAAACCAGGATTATATGAAATGCTATAGGGTTGAAGAAGAAAAAGGAAAAGGAAAAGAATAAAACAGCAATAAATATATCTATCAACAAATGAATCTATAAAACAAAATGAACAATCAGGCAGAAAACAAAAACAGAATCATAGATATCGAGAATGTTTTGGTGGCTGCCAGAAGGGAGGGGGGCCAGAAGGATGGGCAAAAAAGGTGAAGGGATTAAGAAGCACCAATTGGTAGATACAGAATAATCATGGGGATGTAAAGTACAGCATAGGGAATAGAGTAGCCAAAGAACATATATGCATGACCTATGAACATGGACAATGGTGTGGGGATTGCCTGAGGGAGTAGGAGTGGGCTGGGTGGAGGGGGACAAAGGGGGAAAAATTGGGACAACTGTAATAGCATAAACAATATAATATATTAAAAAAAACAAAAAAATAGAATCTGTGAGATAAATCTTTATGTACTGACAAAGAAAGATATTCCTAATATATCATTAAGGGCAGAGAGCAGGCACAAAACAATGTTTATCATCAATCATTATTCTTTAATAAAATTCCTATATGAACAGGAAAAATTCTAGAAGGATGAATAATACATGTGATTTAAAAACTTTTATGTATTATTTGTTTTTTTTCCCACAATGGTAATATATTACTTAAATAATAAAAGAAAAGATGTCAGCCCTGGTTGGGTCTCAGTTTGTTAGAGCATCATCCCAGTACACCAAGATTGTGGGTACAACCCCAGTCAGGGCACATACAGGAACCCATCAATGAATTCATAAATAGCAATAAATTGATCTCTCTCTCTCTCTCTCTCTCTCTCTCTGTCTCTCTCTCTCTCTTACTTTTGTCCCCTCTAGGAAATTAATAAATACAAATAGTTTAAAAATAGATTTTAGAAAAAGTTGCTTCTTGAGGTAAGCTCCTCTTCTTTTGTCAAGCCTCCAACTGATATACACCATAGTCTTTCCTTGGGAGAAACTGCAATGGCTGCTGTGAAAGAGTGAACCCAGATTTTTATTTGGTGCTAATAATCTATTTCATGTGCAAGTAATCAAGAGGCCAGAACTTTTTTTAGGCTATTTTATTTATTTAGTTTTAGAGAGAGGAGAGGGAGGGAGAGAGGGAGAGAAACATCGATGCGTGAGAGAAACATTGACTGGCCGCCTCTCATACAATCCCAACTGGGGATCTGGCCCACAGCCCAGGCATGAGCCCCAACCAGGAATCAAACTGGTGATCCTTTGGTTCAAAGGCAGACACTCAATTCACTGAGCCACATGAGCCAGGGTGAGGCCAGGACTTTTTATATTGAAAATTGTAATCATCAGGGTTCTAGACTGTGACAAAAATCCATCTTAAGAGGACTCACTGATACAGCTGAATCCAGGTGCCTCAACAATGTCCTCAAGCTCAAACATTCCCTCCTGTCTCTCAGCTCTGCTGCCTCTGCAGTAATTTCTCTGCAGGTTCTTCACACAGAGGAAAGATGGTTGCTGACAGCCTTGCTTCTCAGAAATCCCAGTTCAAAGTGAGCCACTCTGTCCTAACAACTCCTGTGAGACCCCAGAATGGAATTTCACTGTGTATGACCAATCTTACTCAGGTCCCCCACCCATCACAAATCCCTGTAGCCAGAGGGATGCCATATTTGAGTGTCCAAGCTGGCACAGGTCCTCCTCTTCAGAAGTGGAGGAGTGGGGGCTGTCCTACTTTAAACATGTACTCTTCCTTTATCCTCAGCTGTATCTCCTTGGGATGCCTCATTCACCCCAGGTCAGTTCACTACAGGCAAAGGTATAAAGGCACAGATCACATTCTTCTCTGCACATGGAGATGAGGATATCTGAATTTTTTTTTTTTAATTTTGGAAAGCCACAAAGAGGCTACTGGAGCAACCGTATACTGTATTTTTCATCAAATAATGGTAATGATTGATGTTGGGAGGAGGGAAAGACTGCATACCAGGCTGGTGTCTAGGCTGAACTGATCAAAATTAAATAAAACAAATAGGCATAAGGCATTAAACACCAGAAACTTATTTAGACAGGATAAATATTCAGTGGATTTATCTGGTCTCTGCCTCCTAAATCACAAGAGAAATTTCAATCATTGTGGGCCATGAGAACCTCATTTGAACTTCATTAGAGAACAGGTTTTTTTTTTCCTCTCAATTGTTGTCTATTGTATCCAGTATGTTACAAACAGAAAACCGCCACTGATGGTAATGTGGCTTATCCCTGGTCACACTTCAAAATGGAAAGTATTCAGAGACCAGATTGCATTCATGATATCCAAATGGATTTTTTTAAAAGCACAATTTTTCATGTTGAAACAATCTGGTTTTCTAACCATTAATTGAGCATTTTGAAAAAAAAAGAAAGAAAAGCATGCCTACTACTGAAGTGCTTAATATATAGTAATTATTGGGACCATTTAAACATTTTTTAAAATTGTTGTTCAATTACACTTGTCCCCATTTTCCCCCTATTGCTCTCCC
Source organism: Pteronotus mesoamericanus (assembly GCF_021234165.1). NCBI lineage: Eukaryota > Metazoa > Chordata > Mammalia > Chiroptera > Mormoopidae > Pteronotus > Pteronotus mesoamericanus. The sequence goes on along the minus strand of NW_026555129.1, from coordinate 403,534 downwards.
CTGCCCTGCCCACCTTCTTCCACATTCAGTCCTTCCCGCCCCATTGTCCTTGTCCATGGGTCCTTTATACATGTTCCTTGACTTGACCCTTCCCCTTCTTTCTCTTGTTATCTCCCTCTCCCCTCCCCATGGTCACTGTCAAGTTTGTTCTTTGTTTCCATGTCTCTGGCTCTATTTAGCTTGTGTGTTTTTGATCAGGTTCCATTTATAAGTGAGTTTATATAGTATTTATCTTTCACTGCCTGGCTTATTTCACTTAGCATAATACTCTCCAGTTCATCCATGCTGTCCCAAAGAGTAGGAGTTCCTTCCTTCTTTCTGCTGCATAGTATTCCATGGTATAAATGTGCCGCTGTTTTTTGATCCACTCATTTGCTGATGGGCACTTAGGCTTTTTCCAGTAGTTGGCTATTGTAAATAACGTTGCTATGAACATTGGGGTGCACAGGTTCTTTTGAATTGGTGTTTTGGGTTTCTTAGGGTATAATCCCAGCAGTGGAATTGCTGGGTTAAAAGGCAGTTCCACTTTTAGTTTTTTGAGGAAATTCCATAATGTTTTACACAGTGGCTGCACCAGTCTGCATTCCCACCAATAGTTTACTAGGATCCCTTTTCTTCACAATCTCATCAGCACATGTTTGTTGATTTGGTTGTGATGGCCATTCTGACCAGTGTGAAATGGTGTCTCATTGTGGTTTTAATTGGCATCTTTCTGATGGCTAGTGATGTTGATGTTGAGCATCCTTTCATACATCTGTGTACCCTCTATATGTCTTCCTTGGAGAAGTGTCTGTCCAGGGAAGGACCTTTTTTACAATGCCAATATTTAAAAAGTCACAGTCCCAAGAATGGTTTATGACAAATAGCTTTTCACATTATGTGACATTTCTATTAATGCAGTTGGTTAAAAAATATTTTTATGAAGACTTCTGGCCAAGATGGAAGCATAGGTAGACATGCTTCTCCTCCTCACACAACTGTAAGAAGGATTACAATTAACTTCAAAACAAAAAACAACCAGAACTGCCAGAAAATTGAACTGTATGGAAGTCCGACAGCCAAAGATTCAAAGAAGAAATATTCATCCAGATGTGTAGGAGGGACAGAGATGGGGAGCTGGAGCAGAGAGGTTGTGGTGTGGTGCCAGCAAGGCAGTAGTGGCCAGCGGAATGGGCAGTCCCACATTCACATGTAGCAGATAAAAATCAGGAGCGACACCTGTGGAGAGAGTGATCCCAGTCCCAAGCAAGAATGCACAACGAAGGTTCCAGCATATGGAAAATAAAGCCTTATAACTTCTGGCTGTAAAAGCCAGTGGGGGTTGGGGCAGTCGAAGAAAGAGCTAGTGTCTCATGAATCTATTTAAAGGACCTGCAAGGGAATGTATGCAAATCCACTAACTCTGGGATTCAGCACCAACGCAGCAGCTAGAAGGGCGCCTGCCACATATGGAAGTGGGTGGGGTGAGAGCTGAGCAAGTGAATTGTTCCCTTTCTAATCCCTCCTCCACATATAGTGCTACAAAGCAGTGAAGCAGGTTTCCCCACCTGGCGAATACCTAAGGCTCTGCCCCTTACAACTGTTCCAACTGTGCCAAGACAGGGAGTCACAGCAGCTCTACCTAATATACAGAAACAAACATAGGGAGGGTGCCAACTAAGAAGACAAAGAAATATGGCCCAAACGAAAGAACAGATCAAAAATCCAGAAAAAGAAATAAGCAAAAATGGAGATAGCCAACCTATCAGATGCAGAGTTCAAAACACTGGTGATAAGGATGCTCAGAGAAGTCATTGAGTGTGGCAAACACATAACAGAATAAATGACAGCTACACTAACTGAAATAAAGAAAAATCCACAGAGAACCAACAGTAAAAGGAAGGAAGCAGGGATTCAAATCAATGATTTGGAACATAAGGAATAAATAAACAGTCAACTTATACAGAATGAAGAAAACAGAATTCAATAAACACTGGAGAGAATAAAAAGACCCTGGGAAATCTCCAAATGTGCCAGCATCTGAATCATACAGATGTTGGAAGAGGTAGAGCAAGAATTTGAAAAATTATTTGAAAAAATAATGAAAGAAAAATTCCCTAATTTGGTGAAAGAAATAGACACGAAAGTGCAAGAAGCAAAGAGAGTTCCAGAAAATTGGACCAAAAGAGGTCCGAACCAAGAAACATCATAATAAAAATGCCAAAGGTTAAATATAAAGAAGATCTTAAAAGCAGCAAGAAAAAAGAAGAGAGTTATGGAGATCCAAGAGGGCAGAGGGGTGAGAAGAAACTACACTAATCTCTTCCCAAGGGCCAATCTGGAATTACAACTAAATTGTAGAGAAATCTACATGAAAAACAACTGAACAATAGTGGGAGCAGCCTTATAACCATGGACTCACAGAAGAAACAGCTTCACCATATGTGACTGGTATGGAGTGCAGAGGAGACTCCAGAGGGCTGACTGGGCTCCCAAAGGTGGCAGCTGAAGTACCGGAGGAATATTTCAGTGGCCAGTGGCTCCCTCTGAGAAATGTGGGATATAAACCCCAAACTCGGCTCCCTAGACTATGCATTAGAGCCTCTAAGAACCCAGATAACATCCAGTGGTGAAAAGCAGCAGGATTTCTCTCTGCCAGGGACAGATGGCTGGAGTCACAGAAAGTCTTTTAAAGAGCCAACGCATGAAGTTTCATTTGCAGCCACTAACCGTGGGCTCCAGTGAAGGAGTAGCAGAGTGGATTAGGGAAGCCTGAGAGACTGCAGGCTGTGGCTACAGGGAGAGAACTGAGGAAGCAGAGGCCAGGATCTTGGTGCAGTTTTCCTTCATACTGCAAGAGACATCTTGCTCACGCAGACCCCCCCCCTCAAGTGGCATCCACAAGAGGGGAAGCAATAGACCTCCTTGCAGGAATTACTATGCCCCATCCTATGGTGCTTAAACCTGACTGCTGGTTAAAGAGTGACTAGATTAACAACTGAAGGAGTCAGCCATAAACAGTAGATCACTGGTAGTCTCAGATTGGCTGCCTAAGGCCAGGCTGGGACACCCTCTGGCAACACCAGAAGTGGATCTAGAAAGAAAAAACAGTGGTAAATACTAGATGCTACCCAGAAAAATTCCACCATGGTCTTGTTCCTGATCTGTGATATTTTCTTTCCTGCATAGCTTTCTAACACTCATTTCTTGTCCTTCAAGTTTGTACATGTTAAGTCACTAGATTTTATATTATAGTTTATTACAAATCTCATACTTTGTTCTTCCCTCCTCTTACCCAATTTTACCTTATTTTCTCTTCTTACTTTCATTTTAAATTTTGTTTTCTCTTTTGCTATGACTAATTTCCATTCCATACTCTTACTATTTCTGCCCCCTTCATCCTCTCAAAACCACTTCTCTTGTCATTGGATCATCTCACATTATTTTTCCCACTCTTAAAACACCCTTGTTCTCTCTCCAACTTTATCAATCTTTGTTCAATTTTTTGTTGTATTCAATTTTTATCTCTAGATCTTCACTATTTTGGTATTTCAAATCTCAAATTTTACCATTCCTTTGTCCTACTCCATTCTGCCTTTCTCCTGACTTTTCTTTTTTTCATCTTAAATTTTAATTTTCACCCATCTTAGCATGGTTTTCATTCCTCACTCTTATATTCTTTCTCCTGCTATCATCTCAAAGTCACTTCCCTTTCCTCTAGACATCTCTTAAGCCTTTCTTTTCTTTATTTTTCCCCCTCTTACTCTCATCCAACCATTAATATTAGTTCATTTGTTGTTGATAGAGCTGTGGTGGATCTTCTTCTCCAATTTGGATCCTATTTTTTTATTTACATTTTTTTCTCCCTTTTACTATATATTTTTCATTTCTGTTTAAACCTAATACTATATGCATCTCTTCTCTTGCCTCAATCCACCTTCTTCATTCTTTTTTTAATTTACGATGCAAATTTTACTTTCTTTCTCTCATTGCCTTGCCCTCATTCCTTGCTCTTGTTATTGCTCCTCCCTCTATCCTTTCAAAATCATTCATTTTGAAATCATTCCTTTCAAAATGATTTCAAAATCATTTTTCTTAGTTAGTCATCTCATATTCATTTCTCCTTTCTTATAATAGTCTTAATATCTTCACAACATTATAATACTGGCTCATTTCCTGTTGATAGTGGGATTGTATCTGCAGGTTATTTTTGCTGGTGTGGGTTTGTTTACTGGGCTGTGTAGTTTTGCTCTGACACCTGCACAACAGCATAAAAGATGTGGTGGGCAGTGTGACTATAAGTCAGCCATCTGGAAAGAAGGACCCACCAAAGAACGACCCAATGATAACAGAAACCCAATTACAACCAGGGACCAAAATAAACAGCACACAGGCATCACAAGAGCATCAAGTTCTGCAGATCAAGGAGACTGTACTACTGAATCAGACAGGTCTCCTTCCATAGACGGTCATACCAAGTAGACAGGAGGTCATGGCAGATCAATCTAAGATGCAGAAACAAAGGAGAAGAGAATTAAAAATGGGGAAACAAAGAAACAACTCCCAATCAAAAGGAAAGGAGCAATCCCAAGAAAGAATGCCAAATGAAATTCAGGTAAGTTAATTATCGGACATTTATCTCAAAATAATGGTTATAAGGAAGCTCAAGGAGCTCAGTGAGAAATGCAAAAAAAAACCTCCAGAAAAACTACAAGAAAATTACTGTAAACTACATCAGCATGAAAAAGGACATAGAAATGATCAATAAGAGCCTGGAGGAAATGAAGAATATAATTTCTGAATTCAGAAATACAGTAGAAGGAATTAAAATCATGTTAGATGAAGCAGAGGATCAAATCAGCAAGTTGGAGGACAAGGTAAAAAAAAAAAAATCCGAGAGAGAGCAACAAAATGAAAAAACACTAAAAAACAATGAAGAGGGTTTAAGGGAGCTGTAGAACAACATAAAACATAATACTATCTCTATCAGAGGAATATCAGAAGAAGATGAAGACCAGCAAGGGATGGAACACCTGTTTGAAAAGGTGATGGAAAACTTCCCTAATTGAGGAGAGAAAAAGTCACAGAAGCCAAGGAAGCACAGAGGGTCCCATTCAAGAGGAACCCAAAGACGCCCACTCCAAGACACATCATAATTAAAATGGCAAATATCAAAGACAAAGAGAGAATCTTAAAGGAAGCAAGGACGAAACAGGAAGTAACATACAAAGGAGCCCCGATAAGGGTAGCTGCTGAATTCTCAACAGAAACACTACAAGCCAGAAGGGGATGGCAAGAGATATTCCAAGGGATGAAAAGCAAAGGCCTACAGCCAAGAATACTCTACCCAACATGACTTTCATGTAAAATGGAAGGTGAAATAAGGAGAATCCCAGACCAAAAAAAAAAAAAAAAACAAAAAAACTCAACAAACAAAATGATAAAGGAACACACCTCCACCAAATCAGCATTGCAAGAGTGCTAAAGGGACTGCTTTTAGAAGATAAAGAAAAAGAATGAGAAAGAAAGGAACGCAGGTACAAAGGAGGAAAATGGCAATGAATAAGTACCTTTCAGTAGTAACATTAAATGAAAGTGGATTAAATGCTCCAATCAAAAGACAGGATAGCTGAATGGATAAGAAACATAACCCACCTATATTCTGCCTACAAGAAACTCCCCTCAGAACAAAAGATCTACACAAACAGAAGGTGAAGGGACAGAAAAATAAAATATTCCAAGCAAATGAACAGAAAAAAAAAAGCTGGGGTAGCAATATTTATATCAGACATAAATATTATTTCAAAACTAATGTCATAAAAAAAGACACAGAAGGACACCTCATAATAATATAGGGAACAATCCATCAAGAATATGTAACCCTTGTAAATATATGCACCCAGCATAGGAGCACAAAAATCTATAAGGAAAATCTTGGAGGACCTCAAGATAGATATTGATAGCCACACAATCACAGTAGGAGATTTTAACGCCCCACTGTCAACAATGGATAAATGTTCCAAGAAAAACATGAAAAAAGTGATGAAAATCAAGTACCTACAACCAAGATTACTCTATGCAGAAAAACTATCATTTAGAATGGAAGGGCAAATAAAGTAATTTCCAGACTAAAGCTAAAGGAGTTCATCATCACTAAGCCCTATTACATGACATTTTAAAGGGATTTGTTTAAGAAAAAGAAGATCAAAGCTATGAAGAGTAAAATAACAACACACTCACAACTATCAACAACTGAATCATAAAAACTAAGCAAACAACTACAACAGGAACAGAATCATAGAAACGGAGATCACATGGAGGGTCATCAGTGGGGAGGGGGAAGGAGGAGAATAGGGGAAAAGGTACAGGGATTAAGAAGTATTAATTGTTAGGTACAAAATAGGGGGGTGACAACAATAGTTTAGGAAATGGAGAAGCCAAAGAACTTACATGCATGACCCATGGACATGAAATAAAGGGGGTATTGCTGGAGGGAAGGGAAGTATTGGGAAGAAGGGAGCAAAGTGGCAAAGACTGGGACAACTATAATACCACAATAAATAAAATATGCTTAAAAATGTTTTTATGAGATGTCCAGCTTGTTTTATAACAAGTGAGGTTTGCCCAATTTCTGAATTTTAAGACTTCCTGGCAAGAATATTATTCAGTCTTAAGAAGGAAAAATTCTGACACGTTATAATATAGATGAACCTAAAGAAGATTATGCTAAGTAAGATACACCAGTCACAAAGGGATAGATAGTGTATGATTCCACTTATATAAGGTACTTACAGTAGTCAAAATCATGGAGACACAAAGTAGAGTGGTGTTTGCCAGTGGCTGGGGGAGGAAATAGGGAGTTATGGAGTTGCAATTTAGAAAGATGAAAAAGTTCTGGAGGTGGATGGTGGTGATGGTTGCATAACAATGCAAATGTACTTAATGTTACTGAACTGTACACTTAAAAATGGTTAAGATAGTAAATGTTATGTATATTTCACCACCCACCCCTGGACACACACACATTTTGTCAGACTTAATGCTCACAAATGAAATACACTGATGACAAAGATGGAACTCAGGAAGCACATGGAAGCCAGAAATCTTTGTCTGGGTTGGATGTCACTGAACTTAAAGCTATCCCACTAGAGTTCAATTATAAAGGAAAAAGATCACATTTATAAAATATAGATGAAATGCTGAAAAGAATATCAATATCATCAAAGACTATCTAAATCGTAGAAAACAACAAAGGATTTCAAATGATTTTAATTTGGGAACAGATTGCTCCTTATAATATGCAAGCTTATTATGCAACTTTCACACTTGATGTTGACCCATGATTTCAGAATGTGCCACATTCAAAAGGAACAGAATGACTGGACAATATTACTTCAGACAGTAAGCTCCTTGTAATGAAGAACAGTTCCATTTAATGGTCATGTATCAGATATATTGTTAATTGATCAATTGATTGTAGCTCATTAGAGTTCATCTAACTTCTGCATGGATAATGGTTTGCTGGTACATTCACTTCTATTTCTCCAACACCAACTCTGAGGAGTGCATCAGTATGAAGATCTTTGGCCTCAATGTAAATCCATTGGGACCTTCTCCTGTGGCAATGTTTGCCACTCCTGATATCAAATATAAATTCATTCAATTGATGACTAACAATCAGAGGTGGTGGCCGAAGACATGATACTACTTAGAATGGGAGATTCACACTTACCTAGAGGCTTCTTAATATTAATACTTTAATACACAACTAATCAGAGAGGTTCTATACTTTTTATTTTTTACTTTATTTTTTATTTTTCTATTGCTGTTAGGGACAGTTGTCTCCATTTTCCCCCCATTACTCTGCCCTGACCTACCCACATCACACCTTCCACATTCAATCCTACCTGCCCATTGTGTTTGGCCATGAGTTGCTTGACTAGAACCTTTCCCTTCTTCCCCTGATTATTGCTCTCCTCCCAACCCCTAGTGTCTGTGAGTTTGTTCCTTATTTCTATTTCTCAAGTTCCCGGGTGGTTTTTTTTGGTTTTTTTTTTTGTTGTTTTTGTTTTTTTTTTACTGTTCAATTACATTTGTCTCCATTTTCCAGACACCACTTTCCCTTGCCCCACCCACCACCACCTCCCGCTGACAATTCTTGCTCACTTTGGCTTTATACATCAGTCCTTTATACATGTTCCTTGAATTGATCCTTCCCCTTCTTTTCCCATTACCCCCCTCCCACCTCCTGTCTCGTTACTGTTGGTTTATTTTTTCTTTCAATCTTGCTGGTCACATTTACCTTGCCTGCTTGCTTTGCTGATTAGGTTCTACTTATAAGTGAGATCATATGGTGTTTGTCTTTCACCCCCTGGCTTATTTCACTTAGCATAATGCTCTCCAGTTCCACCCATGCTGTCGAGAAGGGTAGTAGCTCTTTCTTCCTTTCTGCTGAGTAGTATTCCATTGTGTGAATGTACCACAGTTTTTTGATCCACTCATTTACTGATGGGCACTAAGGCTGCTTCCAGCACTTGGCTATTGTAAATTGTGCTACTATGAACATGGGGGTGCACAGGTTCTTTTGAATTGGTGATTTGGGATTCTTAGGGTATAGACCTAGCACTGGAGTCACTGGGTCAAAAGGGAGTTCCATTTTTAGCTTTTGGAGGAAATTCCAAACTGTTTTCCACAGTGGCTGCACCAGTCTGCATTCCCACCAACAGTGTACTAGGGTTCCCTTTTCTTCACAATCTTACCAGCACTTGTTTGTTGATTTCTTTATGATGGTCGTTCTGATGGGTGTGAAATGGTATTTCATTGTGGTTTTCATTTGCATTTCTCTAATAGCTAGTGATGCTGAGCCTCCTATCATATGTCTCTGGGTTTTGTGTATGTCCTTCTTGAAGAAGTGTCTGTTCAGGTCCTTTGACCATTTTTTTAACTGGATTATTTGTCTTCCTGGAGTGGAGTCATGTGACTTCTTTATATATTTTGGAGATCAAACCCTTGTCCCAGGTATCATTGGCAAATATATTTTCCCAAACAGTTGGCTCCTTTTTCATTTTGCTGATGTTTTCTTTAGCCACGCAGAAGCTTCTTATTTTGATGAAGTCCCCTTTCATTATTCTTTCCTTTATGCCCCTTGCTCTAGGGGACATACTGGTGAAAATATTGCTGTGTGAAATATCTGAGAGTTTCCTGCCTATATTCTCCTCTAGGACTTTTATGGTGTCGCAACTCATATTTAAGTCTTCATCCATCTTGAGTTTATTTTTGTGTATGGTGTAAGTTGGTAGTCACATTTCATTTTTTTGCATGTAACTTTCCAGATCTCTCAACACCATTTGTTGAAGAGGCTATTTTTACTACATTTTACGCTTCTGCACCCTTTGTCAAATATTAATTGACCATAGAGACATGGGTTTATTTCTGGGCTCTCTATTCTGCTCCATTGATCTACGTGTCTGTTCTTATGCCATTACCAGACTGTTTTGATTACAGTGGCCTTGTAATATAGTTCGATGTTAGGTCTTGTGATCCCTCCTACTTTGCTCTTCTTGAACAAAATTGCTGTAGCTATTCAGGGTCATTTACAGTTCTATATACATTTTTGAAATGTTTGTTCTATGTCTGTGAAATACGTCAATGGTATTACAATAGGAATTGCGTTGAATCTGTAAATTTGCTTTGGGTATTATGGACATTTTGATGACATTTATTCTTTCAATCCATGAACATGCTATATGCTTCCATTAATTTGTATCTTCCTTAATTTCTTTCTTGCGTATTGTGTAGTTTTCTGAGCACAGGTCTTTTAACTTCTTAGTTAAGTTTATTCCTACGTACTGTATTTTTCTTGTTGCTATAGTGAATGGGATTTTTACCCGATTTCTGTCACATATTTCATTGCTGGTGTATAAAAATGCCTTTGATTTCTGAGTATTGACATTGTACCTCATTGTTTTGCCAAATTCACTTATTATGTCGAGTTGTTTTTGGTGGAGTCTATAGGGTTTTCTATGTACACTATCATGTCATCTGCAAACAATGACAGTTTTAGTTCCTCCTTTCCAATTTAGATGCTTCTTCTTTCTTTTTCTTGTCTGATGGCTGTGGCTAGAACTTCCAATACTATGTTGAATAGCAGTGGTGAAAGCAGACATCCTTGTTTCGTCCTGATCTTAGTAGGAAAGCTTTTAGGTTTTGCCTATTGAGTATGATGTTTGCTGTAGGTTTTTCATATATGGCCTTTATTATGTTGAGGTATGCACCCTTTACTCCCACTTTGCTGAGTGTTTTTATCATGAATGGATGCTGTATCTTATCAAATGCTTTTTCTTTTTTTAAAATTTTATTTATTTTTTGTAATTACGTTTATTCTATTACAGCTGTCTCAATTTTTACCCCTTTGCTTCCCTCCAGCCATCCCTCCCCATTCCCACAGTCAATTCCCACTCTGTTGTCCATGTCCATGAGTCATTCATACATGTTCTTTGTGTAGTCCCTTCTCCTTCTTTCCATCATCGTCCTCCTTTCCCATCCCCTATGGTAACTTTCAGGCTGCTCCATGTTTCCTTGCCTGTGGTTTATTTTGTTCATTAGTTTATTTTGTTGAATAGATTCCACTTATAGGTGAGATCATATAGGTGGTATTAGTCTTTCACCAACTGGCTTATTTCACTTAGCATAATATTCTTCAGTTCCACCCATGTTTTTGCAAAAGGTAGGAGTTCCTTTTTTCCTTTCTTTTATAAATGCAGGTTGATCTTATTTACTAATTTTTTTAAATGTCAAAATCCATTATAAAACATTAAAAAAGTTAAATCCATTGCAACGTCTCAGCAATTAAAACAGCATGACACCAGCACAGAAATAACCAAGTAGATCAATGAAATAAAATGAGCATTCTAGAAACAAATGTATATATCTGCCTAACAATGTAATATGTGTTTCAATTCATATTTCATTTCAATGGGGAAAGTAAGGCTTATTCAACAAATAAGGTGCATGGACCACTATTACTTGAAATAAAACAAATATAGAGCCCTATTTCACACGTTATACAAAAAATATTCAGGGGAGTTAAAAATCAATATGTAAAATCTAAGGAATTTTTGGAGAAAATACAAAATAATATTTTTCTTATCCTGAAGTCAATTATTCAATACCAGAAGCTATAAAGTAAAATATTGACAATATGACTATATTAAACATTTAAGACTATATAGTAATATATATATAAAAAAAGTTAAAGGACAAAGAATAGGATAGGAAAGTATTTGCAACACATCTAAAAAATGGTTAATAGTGTTTTATTAGGGCAAAAATTCTAGAAACATTTAATAAAAAATGGATAAAGAATAGCAAAAAGTCATTTCAAGTTTTTTAAAAATAATAGACAAGAAATCTGCAAAAACAGGTTTAGTTTCAACAAATAGTTTACTCCTCCACCATCTTGATTTCTCCTCAAATGCATTTTCTTCATCTATTGATATGATCATGTCATTTTGTCTTTCCTTTTGTTTATGTGGTGTATTATGCTCATTGATTTGCAAATATTGCATCACTCTTGCATCCCTGGGATGAATCCTACTTGATCATGGAAGATGATCTTTTTAATGTATTGCTGGATGCAGTTTGCTAATATTTTGTTGAGGATTTTAGCATCTATGTTCATCAGCAATATTGGCCTGTAGCTTTCTTTTTTTGTTGCATCTTTATCTGGTTTTGGGATCAGGGTAATGCTGGCCTCATAAAAGAGTTTGGGAGTATTCCCTCTTCTTGGATTTTCTGGAGGAGTTTGAGAAGGATAGGGGTTAGGTCTTCCTTAAATGTTTTGTAAAATTGTGCTGTGAAACCCTCTAAAGCAGAGCTCTAGTGTGCCATGACTTTTTTTTTTTTATTATTGCTGCAGTTTCACTAGCTGTTATGCATCTGTTCAGGCTTTCTGCTTCTTCTTGATATAGTTTGGGAAGGTTGCATGTTTCTAGAAATTTGTCCATTTCACCCAGGTTTCAAATATCTTGCATATAGTTGTTCTTAGTAATTTTTTTACAATCCCTTGTATTTCTGTGGTATCAGTTGTCATTTTTCCTCTTTCATTTCATTTCTGAAATTTATTTCATGTATGTATTTATTTGGGCCCCCTCTTTTTTTTTTCTTGATGAGTTGGTTACAGGCTTTTCAATTTGGTTTATCTTTTCAAAGAACCAGCTCCTTGGTTGATTGATCCTTTGAAGTCTTCTTTTAGCCTCTGTGTCTTCTAATTCTGCTCTGATCTTGACTATTTCCATACTTCTACTCACTCTGGGCTTTGTTTTTTGTTGTTTATCCAGTTCTTGTATATGTAGGGTTAGATTGTTCATTTTAAATGTTTCTGTCCTTTAGGTAGGCCTGCCTTGCTATGAACTTCCCTCTCAGGACTGCCTTTGCAGTGTCGCATCAGTTTTGGACTGTTGTGTGTTTATTTTCATTTTTTTTCCAGAAACTTTTTGATTTCTTCCTTGATATCATTATTAACCCATTCATTCTTTAATACCATGCTATTCAGTATCCATGAATATTTTCGAGTTTTTTCCTTGAGGCTGTTTTCTAGTTTTAAGCCCATGTGGTCCAAAAAAATTCTTGATATAATTTCAATTTTCTTGAATTTCTTGAGGCTTGTTTTGTGTCCTACCATGTGGTCTATCTTTGAAAATGTTTTTTGTGCACTTGAAAGGAATGTGTATTTTGCTTCTTTGGGATGTAAGGTCCTATATATTAGCTAAGTCCATTTGACTTAGTGCGTCGTTCAGTGCCACAATATCCTTGTTGATGTTATGTTTGGAAGATCTATCCATTGTTGACAGTAGGGTGTTAAAATCTCCTACTATCAGTGTGTTGTTCTCTATATCTTTCTTGAAGTCCTCCAAGATTTTTCTTATATAATTGGGTGCTCCTATGTTGGGTGCATATATGTTCATAATGGTTATGTCTTCTTGATGGGTTCTTCCTTTGAGTTTTATGAAGTGTCCTTCTGTGTCTCTTATTCTGGGCTTTGTTCTGAAGTTTATTTTGTCTGATATAAGTATTGCAACTCTGGCTTTTTTTTCCTGTCCATTTGCTTGTAATATTTTTTTCCAACCCTTCACTTTCAGTCTGTGTAGGTCTTTTGTTCTTAGGTGGGTCTATTGTAGGCAGCATATGTGTAGGTCATGTTTTCTTATCCATTTAGCTACCCATATCTTTGATTGGAGCATTTAATCCTTTTTCATTTAAGATTATTATTGATAGGTAAATATTCATTGCAATTTTTCTGCTTTGGACCTGTGTTTCTCTCTCTCTATTTCTTTATCTTCTTAAATCAGTCCCTTTTGCGTATTTTGCAATGCTCGTTTGGTGCCGGTATATTCTTTTAGCCTTCTTTTATTCTGGGGAAACTCCTTATTTAATCTTCCATTTTAAATGAGAGTCTTGTTGAGTAGAATAATCTTGGTTGCAGGCCTTTTCTTCTCATTACTTGGAATACTTCTTGCCATTCCTTCTGGCTTGTCATGTTCCTGTTGAGAAGTCAGCTGCTGCCCTATCAATGCTCCCTTGTATGTAACTTCCTGTTTCTCTCTTGCTGCCTTTAACATTCTTTGTCTTTGAATTTTGTCATTTTAATTATGTCGTGTCTTCAGGTGGGCCTCTTTAGGTTCCTCTTTACTGGGACCCTTTGTGCTTCCTGGACTTATGTGTCTTTTTCTCTTATCAAATTAGGGAAGTTTTCCATCATTACTTTTTCAAACAGATTTTCTATCCCTTGTTCCTCTTCTCCTTCTGGTATGCTTATTATGCAGATACTATTACACATTTTTTTTAAAAGATTTATTTATTTATTTTTTGAGAGCGGAAGAGAGAAAGAGAGGTAGAGAAACATCAATGTGTGGTTGTCTGTCATGCACCCCCTACTGTAGACCTGGTCAGCAACCCAGTTATGTGCACTAGACTGGAAATCGAATCAGCTACCATTTGGTTTGCAGGCCAGCCCTCAATACACTGAGCCATACCAGTCAGGATGGGATATTATTACATTTCATGTTTTCCTGCAGTTCCTTCAACCCCTCTTCGTTGTTTTTTAGTCTTTTTTCCTTCTCTTACTTTTCCTGGTAATTTTCTTTCTACCTATCCTCCAGCTCACTGATTCAATCCTTTGCTTCATCAAGCTTACTTTGATTCATCTACTGTATTCTTCAATTCAGAAGTTTTATCCTTCATTTCCTCTTGGCTCTTGCTGATAGTTTCTATGTTCTTTTTCATGCTAATGTATTTTGCAGTAATTCCTTATAGCTTTCCTGTAGTTTTTGGTAATTCTCACTGAGCTCATTGAGTTTCCTTATAGCCATTGTTTTGAACTGAATATTTGATAGCTTACTTGTCTCTATTTCATTTAGCATTCTTTCTGAGGACTTCTCCTTTCCTTTCAATTGGTGGTTGTTTCTTTGTCTTCCCATTTTTGGGGAGACTCTGTTTGCTTCTGCTTCTTAAGTTAATCTGTTTAACTCCCTGTCTTTGTGGTGTCAACTTCTATGGTAGGAGACCTATGTAAGTCAGTGGTGCAGTCTCCTTGATCTCCTGAACTTGATGCTCTTGGAATGCTCTTTATGCCATTTATGTTGGCTCTCTGGATATAACTGGGTTTTGATTGTTGTTGGGTCACTTTTTTGGTGGGCCTGCCCCTCTAGCTGTTTGACAGAGGGTCACTCCACCCACCATGTCGTAAATGCTGTTGTGCAGGTGCTCCCAGAACAAAAGCACAAAGCCCAGGAAATAAACCCATACCCACAAAAATAACTCCCACCTGCAATCCCCCATCAACAGTAAATGAACCAATATTAATAGTGGTATAAAGAAATTAGGACTATTATAAGGTGTGTGAATATGAGATGACCTAATGAAAGAAAAATTATTTTGAAAGAGTAGAGGGAGGAATACTAATAAGAGTTGGGAATCAGAACAATGAGAAAAGCCAAAGTAAAATGTGCATGATGAATATAAAAGGGAATAATGAAGGTGGAATGGAGTAAGAGAAGTGAAGCATAGAGTATTAGGTATAAACAGAAATTAAAATAAAATAAAGCAAGATAGAGAAAGAAAAAATGAAAAGAAGTAAATGAATTAAAAAAAACAATAGGAACTGAAGTGGAGAAAGATCCACCACAGTACTATCAATGACAAATGAGCTAAAATTAATATAGGTGGGATGTAAATAAGAGGGGAAAAGGAAAAAAAAGAAATGTTTAAGAGATGTGTAGAAGAAAGGGAAGGGATTTTTGAGGCAATAGAGAGAGAGGGAATACTAAGCATGATGTACAAAAAAAAACAGGCTAAGACAGGGAAAAATTAAATCTGAAAAATTAAAATTAAAATGGGATGAAAAAGAAAAAAAAATAAAGGCAAAAAGATACAAAAAAGGAAAAAAGGCTGGATGAAAGGAAAAAAACATACTAAGGGAAAAATTAAAATCTGAGATGAAAAGAAAAAGGAAAAAGAAAATAAAGGAAAAAAAGGCTGGGTGAAAGAAAAAAATGGGCTAAGACAGGAAAAAATTAAAATCTGAGGTGGAAAAAAAGAGTAGGAGATGGGAACAGTGAACTTTGATTTTTGAAATACAAAATTAATGAAGATCTAGAGATAAAATTGAAAAAGTGGAAAAACAACTACCCTATCCACAACCAACGAGCAAAGATTGCTAAACATGGAGAAGAACCTGGTTATTTTAAGAGTGGGAAAAGGAACTTGAGATGACCATTGACAAGAAATTTGGTTTTGAGAGCTTGGATGGGGCAGACATAGTAAGAGTGCTCAATGTAAAAAACTTGTAGTCAGAGAAAACAAAATTTAAAACAAAAATAAGAGGAAAGAAGGTAAAATGGGGTAGGAGAAGGGTGGGACAAAATATGTGAAATGAAATAAACTATAGTATAAAATCTAAACTATATAATAGACATATATATATGACTATCTATATATAAAACTTAATATGCTCAAATTGAATGACAAGAAATGGATGTTAAAAAGCTATGCAAGGAAAGAAAGTATCACAAATCATGAAGAAGACCATGGTGAGTTTCATCTTGGTAGCATCTAGCATTTACCACTGTTTTTCTTTCTGGATTGGTGATTCAGATGGTGACCCCATCTGACCTTTGGCAGTCTGTTCGAGACTATCTAGGATTTTCTGTCTGTGGCTGACTCCTACAGTTGTTAATCTAGTCACTCTGCACTCTGCACTCAGCAGTCAGACTTAAGCACCACAGGGCAGGGCAGAATCCTTCCTGGGGGTGGGGCTATTTCTACCCCTCAGGCTGCTGCCACCAGAGGTCAGTGGTCTTCCTGAGCAAGATGGCTGTTGCTGTATGGGGGATGATTCAGCACCAGGATCTCTGTGGCTACTCTCTCAGTTCTCTCCCCAAAGCCTCCTTCCCCAGTCTCTCCTCAAGTGCCTCTAGACCATTCTGCCCCAACTTTGCCAGAGCCCAGAGTGTGTCTGCAAATGAAAATTTATGTGTTGGCTGTTTAAATGGCTCTTTGCCTCACCAGCCATCAGTCTCTGGCAGAGAGTAACCCTGCCATGTTTTGCACCTGGATGTTATCTGTGTACTTTTCAGGCTCTGGTGCTATATGCTAGAGATTCCAGCTTAGGGTTTAGACCCCACACCTCTCAGAGGGATCCAACCAGCCATTTAAATATCTCTCTGGGGCTTCAGCTGCCACCTGTGGGTGCCCAGCCAGCCCTCTCATGTCTCCACTGCACTTCCTATCAGTCACGTTGTGCCGAAGGTGATTCTTCTGTGGTTTTAAGGATTCTCTCTCGCTATTGTTCAGTTGTTTGTTCTGGGTGATTTCTCCACAATATAGTTGTAATTCCAGATTGGCCCTGGGAGGAGGTTAGTGTAACTTCCACTCACTCCTCTCCCATCTTGGTTCCCCAATAGGCTGTACACCTTTTAGCATGAGGTATACTCTCATATGTATTTGATCAAAATTTTTTAAAGTACCTCCTTCCTGAAGGGCCACATGATATATGAATCAGGAGCCTTCGAAATAAACTCACCTTTTGACCTAGAAATTCCACTTCTATAATGCCTTCTACATAAACAACCAGACAAATGTACAAAGATGTGGCTGCACAAAGTTGTGTTATTACAGCAATTATTATAATGATAAACTGGAAATAACCAATAGAAAAGTGGTTATAAAAGACGGTTGTAAAATAAAAGGTCACTTCTATACCTTAGGTATTTATGTGTTATTATGTATTAAGATTTTTAAGATTTGGAATGTTTATACCAAAATGTCAAAATGATAAACTTTGGATGTCAGTTATCCATGACTCAATATTTTTATTTTTTATTAGCCTTATGTGAATTACCTGGGTTTTCTAATTTTTTTTTCTAAAACTGTTATATATTGTTATTTATAATATTATTTTTTAGATAACACAGGCCAGTCAACCCAACTTTAAAAGGTTGGAGGGTACTTTTAATGATAATTGCAAAATCAGTTTTGGTAAAAATTCTAAATCCCTCTTGAGAACTATATTTCAGAGACTCCTATTTCTATCCTCTGTTTCAAATTCATGGGCCCTCCATATCAGAAAAATTCCCCATCAGGCCCAGTGCCATAACCACACATGGTTCTTACCATGTAAGCTCTCCAGAATGACTGGATCCTCAGTGCTGCTTCTTCTTCTGTCAGCAAGAGAGAGAGTGGGATAGGTGGCCGGGGGCTGAAAAGCAATAAAATGGTTGTATGCCAATAAGAATCCACCCTTCAGCCCAGCAAGACCTTTGACAACATAAGTGCCTCATTCATTGGCAGAAAAGTTTAGACCTGAGTTAGCATTTTTTATTTTAAAATCTGGGATAACTTTTTTTTGTTTGTTTTTAACCAGCATAATCTTAAATCACTATTAGCCTGCTCTTCTTTGAAGGACCGAGGTTGGTATAGGTGTATGTCAGTCCTGAAAGTAAAACATACATGTTATTGACCTAAGTCTATGGACACAGAACAAGAGACAGAGCAGAAGGGAACTCCCAACACTGCATTATGACTGACACATAATAAAGGGCTCTTTTCCCAATTTTCTACTGAAGGGAAATTAAATAATCTGTCTCTTTCCTGAAAGCAAAATATTGGAGTTTATCTCTGATTGGTATGCATTCCAGTTTAATGAGGTATAAATTCAAGAGTATTGTTTAAGCTCTACTGTATCTTAATAAGCAATAAAATGTCTCAAGTGCTGTATCAGCTGACAAGTGTCTGCTCTAGTGGGATTTTGCAAAATGTAATTCTTGATCATAGACACCATATTTAAATGCCATGGTTGAATTATCTTTTCTTTTTCTCTTGAAACTTTTATAGAGATACTAACTGCTAACAAGAACTTACAAGTCTGACATAGTGTTGGTTCCTTATGCTTCCTCAAAGCACAGAGTCCTCTGAAAAGCAGGGTTCAAGATATTTCAGATGTAATACAAAAAAAAATAAACCTCTGAAAGGACATGGGTCACATGAAGGCTGTTCCCAGAGCAGGATCCTCAAAATAACTTTGCAAATGAGGGGCTCCAAAGTGCCCTGGCCTTTGAGCTCTCCATAGTAACTGCCATCACTTGAGTTTACAGTAAGTCCTGTGTACAGAGAGGTTGACTAATCTGTCCAAGGTCACGCAGCTTGTAAGTGGGCTAGTCAAGGCCTACGCCCATCCAATCCCAAAGGCCAGGCTTCCCTCACAATGCTGTGCTCACACCAGACCTCTACTGGGCAAACACTTAGAGAAGCCTAGGCTGGCACAGACTTCAGGATCTGAGCTTTTATTTCACTTTAAACTTTGACTTAAAAACAACCACCACCAAAGAAACCTCACCAATGTGTGAATGAATGAATGCTCTTTTGAATTATTCCAGAATTAAAGAAATCAAAGCTAGGAAGAACCTTGGAGGTTAGCAAGACCATTTCTAGTGGTCAGTGATATTGCCAAGTGCTGGTTCCCTGCCACAAGGTCCTTCCTTTCTAACATATCAATAAAGGAGATTCTTCTACTTCAAAGAGACAATTATACCCTTGAAATGACGGCAATCTTAGAAACCTTTCCCTAATGTCCTATTTCCATTTTGATTTGAATGATGTGGTGTTTTGTTGTGTTTTTTTTTTACTGGTTCTATTTTTGTTTCATTTCTTCTTGTCTATTATCTGTTTCTTTGGGCTGTAGTGGAGCAGTCATATTTTGCTGGAGGTGCATCAGCTCCCTGCTTTCCACAGTAAGTGTCTCTCTTCGTCAACCATTATTCTCTAAATCTCAGTGTGTGACATCAACAAATCTCATCCCTTTAGTAATTTTCCTTCACTAGTTAAAAGACAACAGCTTCTAGGAAGACCTCAGTGTTTCTCAGGAAATCTTGGTGTGCCAGGAGTGAATTTAGGAGAACAATGCTATCATGCGTTAATACTAGCTGATATTTACAGAGAGCCTTCCAGACTCCCCTTCTGCTAGACTTGCTCCTTGTGCTGCAGCTGTGCTGGCCCTTTTAATCTCCTCCAATGTGTCCTCCCACCTCAGGGCTTTGCTGAGGGTTTTCCTCTGCCTTCAGGGTCCTCCTGCTCCAGGCAGGACACTGCATACACTTGTTTCTCTTTCGAGGGCACCCAGCTGGGCAGAGAGAATTCAAACCCTGCCCAGCTCTGCTTGGGACGCCATGGTCAAGGGTGAGGGCTGCATCTGCCCTAGGCTAGGAGTGTCTTTCCCTAATTTGCTCAAAAGCACCTAAGGGTTGGGGGAGCTGACACCTTTTTTTCCCAATTCACCCTTATTCTTTCTTCCCATCTCTACTTGAATGCTATTGAAGGATTTCTTTTGATTAGGTCAGGGCCCAGTGGAGTTCTGTGCAATTTTCTTTTCTAGTCCTTGGCCCAATTTGGAGATAGAAATCTGTGTGATTATCTAATTAATGCCCAAATCCTCAACTGAACTGAAAGCACCACAAGGGCAGAGACAGGATCTGTGTTTGCTCCTCTTGGTAGTTCCAGCACTCAGGACAATGCTTGCCACATTGTAGATGCTCAATAGATATTTGTGACATGAGCCTCTGTGTCTGGTATAGTGTGCTAAGAACTTTCCACACATAATTTCATTAAATCCTCACAACATTAATAATGAGTTATTGTTATTCTTCTTTCAGAGCGAAGAAACTCAGGCACAGAAGAATGAAGAGACTTGTTCAAGGTCACTGACTATTTTCTGCTGAGAATGCAAACTGACCAAGAAACACAGAGAACGGCCCAAAGAGAAGAGCAGGACAGCTCACAAGGTCACTAGCAGGAAATAAATGATCTCACAGCTACAAGTGTAAAAAAAGGTACCCAGTCACTTGCCTAGAAGAAGAAAATGAGGGTGAAAAAGCCATAATCATAGAAAATACCCTCTTCATCAATCCTTACAGTAACAACTTGGCATGCATTCCCTTGTTTGAAGCTCCACAGGGACTGTCAGGACAGCAGAACAAAGTGGAGTTTGTCACTTGTATCTGGGGGAGATTTGATTGCACCTTTTCTTTCAACTGCAATTTTTCTGCTTTAAATATGTTTTCTCTCCTAATGTCATGAAATAATCAAAGTAACAGTATTCCTATTTTGGAACAGCAGTAAGAAAGGAGAACTGAAAATCTGGGAGCATCAGGCTGGTTGGGCTTTCACCAGTAATGAAACCCTCAATTGCTCTGCATCACAATGATATTTCCAAAGGTGAAATTAGATTTCTAATAGGCCTTTCAGCAGTAATATGGGGCCATGATTAGTGACATCTCTGCTGTCATGGCTAAATAAGAGGTGCTGTTTAGTTCTCAAACCAAGAATAAGTATGAGAAGCAGTGTAAGTCAGACCAAATGGAACAGACTTAATATTCAGAGAGTCATCCCTGGGAATTATCAATTATTTCAGCAGGCAAGCTTGCAGGCAAAGAAGCCATGCCAGGCCCTTTTCTTTCTTTTGGAATCAGTGCGACTGGCTTCAGGTCAAATAAAAATAAGAGATTGTATAGAGGCAACCACTAATCATAGGGAACCAAAAAGGGAGAGAAGACGGGCATGTCAATCATAGGAGAAGGCAGCTGAGGCTCCTCAAGTATGTAAATCAGATATCCCCAGAGCAGACTGGTTTGTGTGTCTCAAAGGGCAAAAGTGTACTGCTGAGTATTTTTCCAATAAGACTTGTTTTATTGGTAATGCTCATTCGTCACACTCTTCTTTTTTTTCAAATTAATTCATGTAAATTAAATATATATGGATCTCAATAATCAATGCTTTAATTCTGAGAAGGAACAAGAATTAACTTTCCTTATTGTATGTGTATGTACACACACACACACACACACACACACACACACACACACACACCCCTTTTCCCCCTTTTTTGGATCCTAAGTAAAAGATCTAAGGATCTAAGGAAGATATAGCATGCTTATAATACACACACGAGAATCTGAGAAGTTAGTTTTTTTTTCTTTTTCTTTTATTGATTCTAAAGAGGGGTGAAGGGAGGGAAAGAGAGGGAGAATCATTGATTGGTTGCTTCTTGCATGAGCCCTGACTAGGGACTGAACCTGCAAACCAAGCATGTGCCCTGACTGGATATCAAACCTGAGACCCTTCAGTTTATAGGATGATGCTCAACCAACTGAGCCACACCAGCCAGGGCTGAGAAGTTACTTTTTATTAATTTCTCCACCCAGTTCTAAGACAAGAGGTACCATCTAAAATGGCATTTAAGCAAAATAAGGCAGAAAGGAGAAAAGCTTGCTTTTTCCTTGAATATTGAAAATTGAATTCAGGGTCCAAATTCTATCCACTTCTCATTAGGTATTCACTAAATTGTTTTCTTGGAACATGAGGGCACAAAGCTATTTACAAAATGACATAGAGCCTAAGTCAACCATTCCATGAGGCCTTCCATGAGCCTAGTATTTGATAATGTCTACCCTCATACTCAGTAAAAGAGTTTACCCATCCCTGCTATCAGCCTTCACTGGTTTCCCAAACATTCCTGTTGAAGACATCACAGTCTTGAGTAATGAATTTCAAATATTTGGAAGAAAGACAACAGAGGTCAACTGGAATGGTCCATCCAGACATGGAGTGAATATCCATTAGGATGGACTCTCATAGGATTTTTTCACTCCCAGTCTTTTGTGATGTGAGGAGTGACTCCAAAAAACAGTAGAGAGAGCTGGCCGCCTGACTCTAGGGGCCTTAAAGCACATTCCGAAATCACCATTACTATAACATGATTTTCTACCTGCTCAGCGAATCCACCCTGGAAGGCCAACAATCAGTTATTACCCAGCATCAGGCTGAATTATTCTCCTAGGTAGACACAGAGTTGAGTCCTAGTTTACCACCCTCTCACTGGAAGATGCATATGGGCTGAGTTACCAGTGCTCACTATACAACCTGCTGCAAGACCACATGCTCACCTTGGGCTGCACGTATAACTGTTAAAAATAAGGGCAGTGAGACTTAGGCTTTTTAATAAATATATCCTGATGGCTGTCTCCCTCCTCCTGATCCAGATGGTGAGCCCAGACAAGGCACAGGTGGGTGGAGAGGTGAGGGTTTACAGGAAGAGCAGGCCATCTTCCTCCCACCAGTAGGAAAGCAGCCTTCCTACCCATTCCAAAACAGTTGGTTTGACAGTTTGGAGTCCTTCTCAGAATGGGTCTCTTTAAAGATAGATAGATAGATAGATAGATAGATAGATAGATAGATAGATGAGAGAGAGAGAGATAGATAGATAGATAGATAGATAGATTGATTGATTGACTGATTATTTTTAGACAGAGGGGAAGGGAGGGAGAAAGAGGGGGAGAGGAACACCATTGTGTGGTTGTCTCTCACGTGCCCCCTATGGGGGACCTGACCCACAACCCAGGCATGTGCCCTAACTGGGAATCCAACCAGATACCCTTTGGTTCACAGGCTGGTGCTCAATCCACTGAGCTATAGCAGCCAGGGCTTAGAATGCCTTTTAAAACATAAAACCATAAGATTACAAAGCAAACAAATTATATTGAAATACAGTTATCAAAATGTTTAAAAAGTTAATGATATATCAATAGTAATATATGTGTTTCTAAGTTATGCAGTTATTAGAAAGAACTAAGGCAGCTCAGTAAAGTAGTGAAATGTGAAAGTAGTAACAAGCACAAATGATATTTTGCAATCACTGCACCAGCTATAATGTGACATGAAAACGTCTGATTGCTATTAGTGACAAAGTCGCAGGTACTATGAAGTTTGCTGCCCACAGTTAGAGACTAGTGAAAATAAAGAGCTCATTGCCCCCTTCTTTGGGGATCCTTGAATCATAGACAGTTGTGGCTGAAATTGGGCAAAGGGGGAAGATGAGTTTTACTCTCAGCATGGGACTAAAGATTAAGGATTTAAAAATAAACGAGATGAATTGAAACAGTGAAATAAGACTATCTAAAAACAGAGTGACCAGAAAGTTATGGAATTTGGCCCCCAAAAGTTATTAAAGGATAGCTTCCTAGATGGAAGAGAGATTCAATGCACTATAGAGGGTCAGTTATTGAAGACAAAAAGAAATAAAAGGTTCATATTTCCAATAAGTTGTGATTCTTCACTAAAACCATTAAATTTTCCAAACAGAACTTTTCTCACATTTCATTTCAGTAAATGGCTGCCCATTCAGACAGCTGCTCATACCAGAAGTTTCCAAGTCATCCTTAAATTCTTTCTCTTTCACCCATATCCAATCCAGCAATAGGTCATGGCTCCAATATCAACTTTTTTTACCTCCTCCACTCCAAGCTGCCATCATCTCCTCACTGGCCTCCCTGTTTGCACTATCAGAGCTGACTCTAGTCAACTCCCATCCAGAAGAACAGAGTGATCTTTTTAAAAAATAAATTGGATTATTTCACTCTTCTGCTTAAAACCTTTCAATAGTTTCCTAGCACACTCAAAAGAAGAAGAAAAATTCAAACGCTATTATGATGTCCAAGGCCCTACCCCAGCTGGACACAGCACAACCAGCCATTCTGGCCTATTTCCTACCACTCTCTCAGCCTCCCTTACCTTTTCGTGCATCACTGGCCAAGTCTGTTCCTGCCTCAGGTTTTTCATGTGGCCGTTCCCTCTGTTTGGAACACTCTTTGGTTGATCTTTGTAAAGCTGGCTCCCTCTGTTTGTCATTCATGCCCTGTGTATATGTAACCAGGTTAGAGAGGTGAGCCTTTCCTAGCAACCATATCTAAAACACTACCACCTCTCACCCAGCCCTGTCACTCTTTGTCCACTTACCCTGCTTTATTTTTCTTCAAAGCACCTGCATCTTTTTTATATCATATAATAAGTTTATTTGTTAGCTCAGTTATTGTCTGTCTTCTCCCTACCAGGTAAACTCCACAAGGACTAAGACTTTCTCTTGTTCTCCACTCTCTCCAGGTACCTAGAAAACTGCCTAGAACAAAGGAGGCATTTAATAAATGCTTTCAAATGAATGACTATTATTATAGATAAAGAAAGAGAGAACTTCCTTTAATGTCAGAATTTACCAGTGAGAGGGCTGAGTTAAATGCAGATATTCTGACCTTCACTTGCTTTGTAATTCTACTATCCATGTTTCATCTGCTAAAACAGCAACTATTATCCTATTAAGATCAAGAATAAGTTACCATTCTTTGACTATCTACTCTTAGCGCTCTGCAGTGAATATCTTTCATTTTCATCTGCCCATGATTTCCTCCCCTTTTCTTTTGGTATCAAGTCCTCAGATTTTCTTTGATAGGTCATCATCCCTGAGTAAGGCAGAATATGGGTCACAGTGCCTTGCCCTTCTGGGACCAAGGAGTGCACATGAGACTCAAACTTAGCCAAGCAGATGCTGTTTCCCTGGATCAAGAATCTTGAGTGGACTGTCAGAGAGACTATTCTTCCTGGCAATGGTACCTTGAAGACAGGTCATTAGCCTGTTCTCCCTAGCTCCCTCTACCTGCTTTCTAAGGCCAGGTCCTTCACGTTTGTGAGTTATCTTTTTACTTACAACATAAACCCTTTTTTCTTAAGTAGCCCTCAAATTTCTGTGGCTTGCAACAAAGAACTCTGATACCATATTTAACCTTCATAGCACCCCGCAATGTAGGTATTATTTCCATCCCATGGTACAGAAGAGAGGACTATAGCTCAGAGATGTAAATGGATCAGTTCCAGGGGACCAGGCTATGGCAGGATGCATAACAGCTTCCCAGGATGTCCACATCCAATCTCTAGACTGTGAACACATATGCTCCCTTATATGGCAAAAGGGACTTTGTAAATGTGATTAAGAATCTTGAGGTTATCCAAGGAGGCCTAATAATATAATCACAAGGGTCCGTTCACAGAAGTAGGAAGTGTGACAACAGAAACCAGAGAGCGGTGTGATCTGGAAGAGTCACAAGCCCTCTGGAATCCAGGTGGCCTCTAGAAACTGGGAAAAGCAAGAAAACAAAATTTCCCCCAGAGCTTCCAGAAGGAACTTATTTTGGACTGCTAGCCTCCAGAACAATTTTGGGGTGATTTCTTAAAGAAGCTAATACAACAGCTAATAAAGCAGAGCTAAAATTGAGACCCAGATGTATCTGCCATGCTGCCTTGCACAGGTTCCCTGAGCTTGTTCCCAGAAAGTCACCTACAAACAACAGGAGGAAGGAAAGAAAGCAACTACTGTCTGCCTCAGAGAGGGGCCACCAACATGCCAAACCTCCAGTGAGAGGGAGGCACTTAGAGGATTTATACATCCCAGCATGTCCCAAATTCAGGAAACAGCTCATCTTCCTTCCTGTTCAAAGATAAATGGTAATAGAAAGAGCAAACACAATATATTATCCTCACGAGACTCTCTGGCTTCTGAAATTACTGAGAGAAATTTACCTTGCCATAAAACAAAATAAAGTGTTCTTTCAGGAAAAGAAATCAACAGAGACAAGAGGGCAGGAGGGAGGGGGGGCGGGGACAAGGAAGGGAAGGGGAAAGTCAAGGAACATATAGCAAGGACTCATGGACAAAACCAAAGGGGAAGAGCTGAGGGAGGGAAGGAGGGAGGGGGCAAGGGACAGTGGTGGGGGGTTGGCGGAGACAAATGTATTTGAAAAAAATAAATTAAAATAGATGCGCCACACACACACACACACACACACACAAAATAACTTGCTGCATTCAGGAAATTCTTCATATAGAAAGTAATATTTTTTATGATTATAAGTGTGATTATTTTATAAAATTTGATAAGAAGGCATTAATTTATTCAACAAATATTTATTGAGCACCTCCTGTGAGCTGTACTACTAGTTTTAGACACTGGTAATTCAGCAGTGAACAAATAAAGTCCCTCTACTTTTGGAAAAAAAAAAGGAAGAATGACATCGAGGGTTTTGGTTAGGTAATTTCATTAATGGTGCAACCTGCAAAATACTGAGTTGAAAGGGGAAAGTAAACTTCAAAAGAAAAAAACTGTATGTTATGGACGTTTTGAGTTTGAAATTTATGTGGGACCTATGGTAAAAATACATCATGGAACAATTGTAAATTTGGGTGTAGATATGAGGAGACTAGGAGAGAATTTTGGATTGGGGCTATAGACTTGGAGTTGACTGCATGTAAGTGATAGCAGAGCAGATGAGGCTTCGAGGAGGTGTGAGGTGTGTGAGAAAGTGTGAGGGCTAAGAATGCTCAGAAACATCAACAATTGAAGGACTCAACGGAGAAAGGAGGGCATGTGAAGTAGTGTTAAGGAATAGTCAGAGGTAAGATGAGGAGAAGAGACTGAAAAAATTAGTTACAAGGAGGTTTCAAGGAAGAGACTGATAGTGTCATTTCTTACAGATAATCAAGAAGGATTAGGACTGAAAAGTATCCACTGGATGAAGGAAAGAGGAGATTGCTATTGCAAAGGTCACTACTGACTTCACAGAAAGGAAAATCTATATTTTAGTGATTTGAGAGTGATTGTACAGCTAGGGCAGTAAAGGCTATATTTTCAATATACTTAAAGTCAATGGTATACAGGAGGTGGCTTATTCTGGCTCGTAAGAGCCTCTTGTTAAATTTTCAGGAACTTTATAGGTAGTTTTAAAACACAGAAATTATTAAATATTAAATTATATAAACTTACAATGAAATCATATTCAAACTAATCAAATAAATAGTCAAAAATAATTTCCTGATTATTTAAATACCTTTTATTATTATCTATGCTCTTGAGGCTATTTACATCCATTGTATCTAGCTGGTGGAGATACCATATAATGGCATGCTACCACACACCTGTTTCTTACTCCGCATTCAGTGACAGCCTGTTGGTAGCTTGAAATTCACTGTGGTGGGAAAATTTATACCTCCAAAATTGGTAGGTACCACATATAACAATTTGATCTATTGTTTTGTTGATTGTCTACTTTAGATTTAAGAATGTGCTGGGGAAAATGTTTACAATGCAGTTACTGCATATGTTTGTATTGTTTCACTCATATCTTGTTAATGCAAATAAAAATATCAATTAAAAAACAAAACAAAATAAAGTGTTCTTTCAGGAGGGAATGATAGCAAATTTTCTGCCATGCCTCCATTTAATTATGGTCTTTTGTGTAAAATGCATGCTGTTTACTGTGCCATTTTGAAACCATGAGAATTTTTGGTTCCACTGTTAACCTCAGCACCAACAGACTATCATACATCTGGTGCTTGTCCTCAAATGGCATGGTTACACTTTTGTTTTCACCTCAGGTTTTGGTTATAAGATACCTTTCAGCGCCATGAAACTGTTGTGGATTTTTTTTCCTTCTGTTTATCTAAGGGTAGAACTTAGCTGAAAAGACATTTCGTCCAAAGCAACCTTTTCTCTTTTAAAACACAATCTTTGTTTCATTGAAGGTCTCAGCTTTAAAGAAGTCTTTCATGAACCTTCTCCCCTGGGACATGGGACCAGATAGGCAGCAGTGCATTTTTGTTCAATTTAATGATTTATTCTTACAAATGAATCTGACCAATTCTTTTTGGTCAAAATAAAGAGTAATAGTATTCCTGCTGTCACTATTGATAGCAAATAATTTCACTGCTTCTGACTGACTGAATCAGGACTGTATACCACAAAAGAACATGGTGCTGGATTCATAAATAGAAGGAAAGCCAACAGGAGAGATGATGCAATCCACCAAAGTTGAAAGGTAGGGAAGAAATTAGCCTCATCAAGCTCTGATGAGAGTATGTGTGGTACCCTGTATTATTGTTCCCATTATTAGTCCTTTCCCAGTAAGAGAATTCTGAGTTCCTACTCTTTGCCATATGCCCTTCAGTTTCTCGCTTTTGGTGGTGTCAATATCCCTAGAACACTGCCATGGAGTTTGGCCATGAGACTTGTGCTGACCAATGAAATGTGAGCAGAAAGAATGTTTGCCAGTGCTCTTCTCCCTCTGCTCTTTCATCCTGAGTACCACAATGAAAACAGATATGGAGCAAAGCCAAAGGTGCCACAAAGCCAACATATAACTGAGTGAAGAATAAACCTTTGTAGTAATAACGCACTGAGATTTGAGGGTTGTTTGTTACTAGAGCAGAACCTAGAAAAAGCTAATACAGAATACTGGAGAGTAGTTGGGAAAATACCATGGAGGAACACATCAGTTAGACCTTTGTTTGCAAGTATTAGAAGCATAACTCAAACTGGTCTAAGAAAGAAGAAAGAGAAAAAAGGTATTTATTAGCTCACTTAACTAATAGGGGTAGAGCTGGCTGTAGGCATGGACAGATAGAGAGGTTCAAAATGATGCCATAGGAACTCAGGCCCTGGCCACTTATCAGTTCTGCTGTATGTAATGCACAATCTCTTTAGCTGGTCGCCCTCTGCAGCTCAAGGCTTATCACCTCAAAGCCTAGGTCTACAGAAAAAGAGACAAAGTCTTTCCTGGTTGCATCTTGAAAAATCTCTGGATTGTCTCTGATTGACCCAATTTGGAGTAACCATGGTGGTCAGGTGGATTCACTATTGAGATTGGCCAGGCCTTGTTCACATGTCCAGCTCAGAGCCAAAGTGGGATCAGCCAGCTCACTGTCTACATGAACTGAGAATGGGGAAGGGTGATCCTACGAGGAACACAGGAAGTTCTGTAACCAAAAGAGGGGGGAAATCAGGCAGGGCTGGAAAAAAAAAACCCATAAATTTCTACCACATATAGCAAGAAAATGGAATAAAAAGAAACATAATAAATATATTTTAGTTTTATAATTGTTTTTAATTCTTCAATTAACCCTGTGGACAATAGGAAACCTACAAAATTATAAAGAGAAAATGAAAGCCATGTTCCAGTTGTTTGCCAAACATCCTTCTGAAAGACTTTTTTTGGTCTAGAGTTATTTTATGATGAGGCTTGATTTTAAACATTTCCTTTTCACTGTAGTTTATTTAACAAATATGTGTACTTTATATATGATAAATCTTGTTATTTTTATTTTTTTATTTTATTTATTTTTAATTAATTTATTTTTCAAATACATTTGTCTCTGCCTACCCCCCACCACTTTCCCTTGCCCCCTCCTTCCTTCCCTCCCTCAGCTCTTCCCCTTTGGTTTTGTCCATGAGTCCTTGCTATATGTTCCTTGACTTTCCCCTTCCCTTCCTTCTCCCCTGCCCCGCCCTCCCTCCTTCCCTCTTGTTTCTGTTGGTTTCTTTTCCTTTCAGTGTTGCTGGTCTTATTTTCCTTGCATCTTTGTATTGTTGGTTAGGTTCCACTAATAGGTGAGAAATCTTGTTATTTTTATAACCTTAAGAGAATTTTTAAAGGATTGTCAACGTCTCTGGCTAGATAATGCAGTGTCTTTTTTTTTTTTAAATCATGGAAAAGAAATGGGTAACTGAGTATGTTAAATTATGGGGAAACTTTGTGAGAAGGGCCCATCATTTCTGCGATAAGTATTGGCAGCAACCCCATGATAAATAATGCCAGCTTCCCAGCTGTGATATGATGATACAATGATATCAAGCATTGAAGACAGCTGGGTAGAAATTGTCTTACCAAGGACATTAAGACCCAAACTCACAGTTTAGATGGCTTCCCAGGCTGGTAGATAGTATTATTTAAGGAAGCTCCAGCAAAGATCATATGTGGCCTGAAAGCCTAAAAGATTTACTATCTTCTACAGAAAAAGTTTGCTGACCTGATGTCAAAAGCCATTTCCTTTTCCCCAGGAACCCTGAGATTACTGGAGCCATGTGTTTAGGGCAAGCCTAAGGCTCTGACGACATTAATCCTCCCTCCATTTTTGCTGGGAGAACTAGGTTTGGCATTGAAAGAGAGTGTGGAGGGAGAATGAGACTAATACAAGGGAACTGCATGGTGGGTTGTGTACATTCAGAGCCAGGACTCAGGAGAAGTGACCAAGGCTCCCAATACCAAGAGGTATCTCACTTGGGCCCACACCTGCCACTCTCCCATTGCGCCAGGGGCCATTTTCTTCCATGACATTTGAGCTTCTCAGCATGATTACAGGAAAACTGAGTCTACATCACTGTCTGTCACTACAGCTACCTGCAGTGGAGAAGCCCAGCCTTCAGCTGTGCTTCTGTCAATAGTGCCATTGTTAGAAAAACCTGGACTAGCTATTGTTTCCTGGTTGCTGCCCTCATTCTCCTTAAGAACATTGGTTCCTATTTTCCTCTCTGACTCTTCCTATCAAGAGCACCTTTGAGAAGGATGTAACACCTGAATTCTTGCCTCTCAAAACCAAATCAGGGCACCCACTGGTTTGGCCACTGCCCCAACTTAGTTGGCTCCAGGCCTGCCAGGAGGGCCTGGTGACAGTCCTGTGCTTCCCATTTCCCTCTAATGCTTTGCTACCATCTGAATTACAATATCCACTGTAGAAACTACCACTAGTTCTAAACACATCTCTCTCACCCCAAGGGCTGGAGCCATATTTTATTCATTGCCAGTCAAGAGATACTTTCTTGCCTAAGACAAAGCAACATTCAGTCAAGAGCTCATGAGAAGGTTTGAAAAATTTCATTGTTTCTTGTCCATTTAATTTTTATGAAAAGTTTTTAGGAAAAGTTTTGAAGAAATAAAACAGTAGGCAGAAAAAAACTGAAGCCATGTCACCATCGGCCAGCTTCAATTATACTGTTTTCTATGTCAGTTACTCACTGTAACTCACCCCACACCCCTGTCCATAGACATAACATTTCATATTTAATTCATAAATATTTCAGCATTTTTCTCTAAAAAGTAATACTTTTTTTTAGCATGACTATGAAATCATTATCATACTTTAAGTAAAATAATAATTCTTTATGTCATCAACTGTTCAGTAAGTATTTAAATTTCCAATTGCCTGTTAATTTTTCTTTTTACATTGTTTCTTTCAATCAAGACTCAAATAGGACCCACACACTGAAATTTCAAAAACCATATGGACCCTACTACCATCCCCATTTTAGTATTTCTGAGTTTGGTATGTTTCTTCTAATCTGAACATATTATGTGTTATTTTTTTTTTTATCTTCCCTGGAAACTCGTTGTTAAATTATCAACATAATTCAGGAAATATGGTAATTTATGAGAACATTGTTAAGGTATTATTGTTAGAAACGTTAACAATGTTTTCACTTGTACTTAAGTCCCCTGGGACAAGTCTTGACTTTTACTATACTACTTTTGCCAATTTTCAACCCTGATTTTACCCAACCATCTAGTGTCTCCATCTTCTTCCCAGGGTTGCTGGAGATAACCACATAAGCAAGCTATTTCTGGGCACCACAAATTCAGCCATCTGCTGGGCCATCCCTGTTTATGCCTGTAGGTTTCACCATAGCAGCTGCTGCAGCCTCTTCTGGTTCCCCATAAGTCTCCAAAACCTGCCTGGACTTCCCTCTTAGCAGATGCCTTTACACATACATGAGAGACCAGAATGACAGTACCCACTGCAAACTTTCTTAACTTTTCCCCCTTCCCATTCAAATTTTCCCTAACTTTTAGTTCTGGTCACTGAGAAGTAAATATATACCTTTTAAAAACTAATAAACAGAAAAGTTCTCAAGATGGCAGAGGAGTGAATGGAAGTCACACTGACCTTCTCCCAGACCAATCTGGAATTACAACTAAATTGTGGAGAAGTCACCCAACTGAACAAACAACTGATCAATAATGAGAGACAAGCTTTATAAGCCTCAAACAGACAGAAGAATCAGCTTCAGCACAACCTGACTGCTAAGGAGTGCGGTAGAGACTCAGGAAGGCTGGTTGGTTGCCCATGGGGAGCAGCAGCACCAAAGGGATATTTACATTGCCAGTTAGATCCCCCTAAAAGAGTGAGGTCTAAACCATAAGTGGGGATCCCCAGCCTACAGCGCCAGAGCCCCAAAATTACACAGATAACAGCCTGCTGCAAAAAATGATAGGGTTGTTCTCTGCCAGAGACAGGTGGCTGGAGACACAAGAGCCATTTAAAGGGAAAACTCATAGATTTTTAATTTTAGCCACTTACACTGGGTTCTGGAAAAGGTGGGGGCAGAGTGTGCTGGAGACAGCTGAGGAGAGACTGGGAAGGGAGGCTTTGGAGAGAGAACTGAGAGAGTAGCCAGGGGCATCCCAGTACTGACTCATCTTCCAAATGGCAACAGCCACCTTATTCAGGCAGACTGCTCCCATAAACAGCAGCAGTGTGAGAGGAAACAATAGCCCTGCCATAGGAGGCTCTGCCCTGGCCCAGGGTGCTTAAACCTGACTGCTGAGTGCAGAGTGGCAGCCACAGATACTAGATCCCTGGCAAAAGGGGGCGCGGAGTGGACTAGAGACACTTGAGAGATTGGAGACAGAGGTTTTGGCAAAAGAGCTGAGAGAGTAGCCTGCAGGATCCCTGTGCGCAGTCACCCCCCCATATGGAAGCAGCCATCCTGCTCAGGAAGACCATTCCCCTAAGTGACAGCAGCTTGAGACGAAATAATAGCCCAATCCCCCCCACCCCAGGAGGGACTCTGCCCTAGCCCTGTGGTGCCTAAGCCTGACTGCTGAGTGCAGACTGACTACATTAACAATGAATGGAGACAGCCATAGATAATAGATTCCTGGAAGTCTGGAACAGACTGCCTAAGGTCAGGCAGAGTCAACATCTCACATCGTCAGAGGTAGATCCAGAAATAAAAAACAGTACTAAACACTAGAGTTGACTGACACAAAATCCACTGTGGTCTTCTCCATGATTTGTGATATTTTCTTTAAAACACAGCTTTTTAACGTTCATTTCATGTCCATCAATTTTGTGCATATTAACTCATTAGATTTATACTACTAGTTTATTTATCTCCCTTCTTATTCTAGTCTTAATATATTTACAGCCTTATTAATCCTGATTCAGATTACTTCAAGATGGTGGATGAGTGAATGGAAGTCACACTCACTTTCTCCCAGGACCAATCTAGAATTACAACTAAATTGTGGACAATTGACAACAATTGAACAAAAGTGAGAGAAGAGCCTCAAGTCCTTGAATAGACAGATGGATCAGCTTTAGCACAATCTAACTGGTAAGGAGTGTGGTAGACTCAAGAAGGTGGGCTGGGTGCGCATGGGTGGGAGCACTACAGGGATATTTAAACAGCCAAGTGGATCCTGCTGAAAAGACTGGGGACTGAACCATAGATGGGGATTTCCGTCCCACAGACCCAGAGCCCAAAAGATACACAGATAACAGCCAGCTGGGAAAAGCGGCAGGGTTGATCTCTGCCAGAGAGAGGTGCCTGGAGATGCAAAAAGCCTTTGAAAGGGCTAGTGCATACATTTTTAATTACAACCACTTACCATGGGATCCTGCAAAGTTGGGGGCAAAGTGGGTTGCGGCTGCCTGAGGAGACTGGAGAAGGAGGCTTTAGGGAGAGATCTGAGAGAGTAGCCAATGGGGTCCTGATGCTGAGTCATCCCCCATATCAAAGCAGCCATCTTGCTCAGGCAAACCACTCCCCTGAGCAGCAGCAGGGTGAACGGACGCAATACCTCCACCCAAAGGAGAGACTCTGCCCTGCTCACCTGTGGTGCCTAAGCCTGACTGCTCAGTGCAGAGTTACTAGATAATAACTGAAGGAGACTGCTACAGGGAGTAGATTCCTGGAAGTCTCAAAAACACTGCCTAAGGTTAGAAAGAGTCAACATTTGACATCATCAGAGGCAGATCCAGAAAGAAAAAACAATGGTCTCCTACCAGAGAAGTTCATACCACAAAGTTAGGAAATTAAGACAGATCAATTTAAGAAGCAGAAGCAAAAAAGAAGAGTCTCACAAATAATGGGAAGACAAAGAAACACCTCCCAATTGAAGGGAAAGGAGGAATCCCCAGAAAGAGTACTAAATGAAATAGAGGCAAGTAAACTATCAGATATTGAGTTAAAAACAATGATTTTAAGGAAGCTCAATGAGTTCAGTGAGCTCGATGAGAGTTACGAAAAAGTACAGGGACACTAAGAGGAACGTACTGCAAACTATATCAGCATGAAAAGGACAAAGAAACTAGCAACAGGAAGCAAGAAAAAAAAATGGAGAATACAATTTCTGAACTGAAAAGCACAGTAGAAGCAGGCTAGATGAAGCAGGGGATTGAATCAGTGAGCTGTAGGACAAGG
Organism: Pteronotus mesoamericanus; assembly: GCF_021234165.1. Lineage (NCBI taxonomy): Eukaryota > Metazoa > Chordata > Mammalia > Chiroptera > Mormoopidae > Pteronotus > Pteronotus mesoamericanus. The sequence goes on along the minus strand of NW_026555129.1, from coordinate 368,871 downwards.
TAAAAAAAAAAAAAAACTCCCAGAAAGAGCAAGAAAAGGAAAAAAGACTTAATAAGAATGAAAAGGTGTTGAGGGAAATGCAGGACAACCTGAAAAATAATGATATCTGTATAATACGGATACCAGAAGGAGAAGAGGAACAAGGGATAGAGAACATGTTTGAAAAAGTAATGATGGAAAACTTCTCTAATTGGAAGAGAGAAAAAGCCACACAAGTCCAGGAAGCACAGAGGGTCACACTCAAGAAGAACCCAATGAGGCCCACTCCAAGACACATCATCATTAAAATGGTAAATATCAAAGACAAAGAGAGAAACCTAAAGGCAGCAAGGGAGGAACAGGTAACAATATACAAGGGAGCCCATATAGAGCTGGCAGTTGACTTCTCAACAGAAACACTACAAGCCAGAGGGGAATGACAAGAAATATTCCAGTAATGAAAAGTAAGGGCCTGCAGCTAAGACTACTCTACCCAGCAAGGCCCTCAATTAAAATAGAAGGCAAAGTAAAGAGTGTCTCAGACAAAAGACAGCTAAAGGAATATACCACCACCAAAACAGCACTACAAGATATGCTAAAGGGGCTACATTAAGAAGATGAAGAAAAAGAGTGAGAAAGAGAGGATCATAGGTACAAAGGGAAAAAATGAATAAGTACCTATCAATACTAACTTTAAATGTAAATGAATTAAATCCCCAATCAAAAGACATAGGATAGCAGAATGGATAAGAAAACATTACCTGCGCATATGCTGCCTACAAGAGACCCACATCAGAACAAAGGACCTACAGAGAATCAAAGTGAGGGGATGGAAAAAAAATATTCCAAGCAAATGGACAGGAAAAAAAAAGCAGAGGTAGAAATACTTACAACAGACAAAATAGATTTCAAAACAAAGTCCATAAAAATAGACCCTGAAGGGCACTTTATAATACTCAAAGGAAGACTACATCAGGAAGACAGAACATTGTAAACTTATATGCACCCAACATAGGAGCACCGAAATATATAAGGAAAATCTTGGAGGACTTCAAGAAAGATATAGACAGTAACACACTGATGGTAGTGGATTTTAACACCTCGCTGTCAAAAATGGATAGATCTTCCAAACATAACATCAACAAGGATATTGTGGAACTGAACGACACATTAGATCAAATGGACCTAACAAAAATAAATAGAACCTTTCATCACAAAGAAGTAAAACGGACATTCTTTTGAAATGCGCATGGAACATTTTCAAAGACAGACCACATGATAGAACATAAAAGAAGCCTCAACAAATTCAGGAAAACCGAAATCATAACAAGCATTTTCTCGGACCACAAGGGCTTGAAACTAGAAACCAACCTCAACGAAAAAACTCAAAAACATTCAAAATCATGGAGACTGAATAGCACAGTATTAAACAATGAATGGGTCAAATGAGATCAAAGAGGAAATCAGAAAGTTTCTGGAAACAAATGAAAAAGAACACAAAACAATCCAAAACCTATGGGACACAGCAAAGGCAGTCCTGAGAGGGAACTGCAGAGCAATACAGGCCTACCTAAGAAAGAGAGAAACATCTCAAATAAACGATCGAACCTTCCAGCTTCAAGAACTGGAAAAACAACAACAAACAAAGTCAAGAGCCAGTAGAAGGAAGGAAATAATCAAGATCAGAGTAGAATTGAAAGACATAAAGACTAAAAGAACAATTTAAAGGATCAACCAATACAGGAGCTGGCTCTTCAAAAAGATAAACAAAATTGACAAGCATTTCAGCAGACTCATCAAGAAAAAAAGGGAGAGGACCCAAATAAATAATATCAGAAATTAAAGAAGAGAAATAACAAATGATACCACAGAAATACAAAGGATTGTAAAAAATTATGATGAACAATTATATCCCAAGAAGTTTGAAAACCTGGGTGAAATGAACAAACTTCTAGAAAAACACAACCTTCCAACACGGAATGAAGAAGGAGCAGAAAGGCTGAACAGGCCGAGAACAGCTGGTGAAACTGAAGCAGTAACCAAAAAACTCCCAGCACACAAAAGCCCTGGACCAGAAAGTTTCACAGGAGAATTTTATAAAACACTTAAGGAAGAGCTAACCCTTGTCCTTCTCAGACTATTCCAAAAAATCCAAGAAGAGGGAAGACTCCCAAACTTGTTTTATGAAGCCCGTACCATCCTAATTCCAAAACCAGATAAAGACTGAAAAGGGAAAGAAAATTACAGGCCATTATCACTGATGAGCATAGATGGTAAAATCCTGAACAAAATATTGGCAAACTGCATCCAGAAATACATTAAAAAGATCATCCACCATGATCAACTGGGATTCATCCCAGGGATGCAAGGATGGTGCAATTTTCACAAATCAATAATACATCACATAAACAAAAGGAAAGATAAAACCACATGATCATCTCAAAAGATGTGGAAAAAGCATTTGATAAGGTACAGCATCCATGCATGATAAAAACACTCAGCAGAGTGGGAATAAAGGGGGCATACCTCAACATCATAAAGGCCATATATGAAAATCCTACACATGACCTCATTCTCAATGGACAAAACTAAAAGAGTTCCCAGTAAGACTGGGAACAAGACAAGGATGTCCGTTTTCACCACTTCTATTCGACATAGTATTGGAAGTCCTAGCCACAGCAGTCAGACAAGAAAAAGAAATAAAAGGCATATAAATTGGAAATGAGGAAGTACAACTATCATTGTTTGCAGATGACATAATAGTGTACATGGAAAATCCCTTAGACTCCAGCAAAAAATTACTCAACCTAATAAGTGAATTTGGCAAAACAGCAGGATAAAAAAGTCAATATTCAGAAATCGAAGGCATTTTTGTATACCAAAAATGAAATATCAGAAGTAGAAATCAGGGGGAAAAAATCCCCTTTTCTATAGGAACAAGAAAAATAAAGTACCTAGGAATAAACTTAACCAAGGAAGTAAAAGACTAAAACCTATATGCGGAAAACCATACAACACTGAAGAAAGAAATTAATGAAGACACAAGTAAATGAAGGCATATGCCATGTTCATGGACTGGAAGAATTAACATCATCAAAATGTCCATACTACCCAAAACAATTTATAGATTCAATGCAATCCCTATTAAATACCAATGGCATATTTCACAGACGTAGAACAAACATTTGAAAAATTTATATGGAGGTATAAACGACCCTGAATAGCTGTTGTGATTTTGAGAAAGCTAAACAATGTAGGGTGGATCACAAGACCTGACATCAAACTATATTACAAGGCAACTCTAATCAAAACAGTCTGGTACTGGCATAAGAAGAGACACATAGATCCATGGAACAGAATAGCAAGGTCAGAAATAAACCCATTTCTCTGTGGTCAAGTAACACTTGACAAAGGGTGTAGAAGCATAAAATGGAATAAAAATAGTCTCTTCAACAAATGGTGTTGGGAGAGCTGGATGGCTACATGCAAAAAATTGAAATTTGACCACCCACATATACCATACACAAATATAAACTCAAGATGGATAAAAGACTTAAATATAAGTCACAAAATGATAGAAGTCCTAGAGGAGAACATAGGCAAGAAACTCTCAGATATTCCACACAGCAATATTTTCACGGATATGTCCCCTAGAGCAAGGGACATAAAGGAAAGAATAAACAAAGGGGACTTCATCAAAATAAGAAGCTTCTGCATGGCTAAAGAAAACATCAGCAAAATGAAAAGGGAACCAACCGTTTGAGAAAATATATTTGCCAGTGATACCTCAGATAGGGGATTTGATCTCCAAAATATAAAAAGAACTCACATGACTCCACTCCAAGAAGCCAAACAATCCAATTAAAAAATGGGCAAAGGACCTGAGCAGACATTTCTCCAAGGAGGACATACACAGTGCCCAGAGACACATGAAAGGATGCTCAGCATCACTAGCCATCAGAGAAATGCAAATTAAAACCACAATCATATACCACTTCACACCAGTCAGAATGGCCATCATAAACAGGTCAACAAACAATGGGTGCTGGTGAGGTTGTGGAGAAAAGGGGACCCTGGTACACTGTTGCTGGGAATGCAGAATGGTGCAGCCACTGTGAAAAACAGTGTGGAATTTCCTCAAAAAACTAAAAATGGAACTGCCTTTTGACCCAGCGATTCCACTGCAGGTATTAAACCCTAAGAATCCAAAAACACCAATTCAAAAGGACCTATGCCCTTCAGGGTTCATAGCAGCACAATTTACAATAGCTAAGTGCTGGAAGCAACCTAAGTGCCCATCAGTAAATGAGCGGATCACAAACTATTGTACATTTATACAACAGAATACTATGCAGCAGTAAGAAAGAAAGAGCTACTACCATTCACAACCGCATGGATGTGACTGGAGAGCATTATGCTAAGTGAAATAAGCCAGGTGGTGAAAGACAAATACCATATGATCTCACCTATAAGTGGAACCAAACCAACAAAGCAATCAGGGAAGGAAATTATGACTAGCAACATTGAAAGAAAGAAGAAACCGACAGGAATGGGAGGGCAGGAGGTAGGGTGGTAATGGAGGGGGGAGGGTCAGATCAAGGAACAGGTGTGAAGGACACATGGATGAAGCCAAGGTGGTGAAGGACTGCGGGGGAGGCTCAGTGGTGGGGGCAGGTAAATCGAGACAGATCTATTGGAAAAATTAAAAATTAAAAAAAAAAACCCAAATATCTGTGTTATGCCATATTTATGCTAGCCTTAAGGATATAATAAATACTATATAGGCCAAAATAATTAAAAAAGAAATTATTACTGCATTGTATAAATGAGGATGGAGAGGCTTAGAGGGTGACTTACTGTGATGCTTTTAAAATATGTTCACACATGCTCCCCCCTCTTAAAGGTGGAGCCTAATTCCTCTCCAGTGGAATGTGGTACTTGAGCTGTACTTGGTGACTTGCTTCTAACAGAATATGGTGGAAGTAGTGTCTGGTTTCCAAGGCTGGGTTATAAAAGGTACAGTAGCTTACTTCTTGTTTCTCATACTGAAAGAGGCCTGTTACCACATTGTTAGGATTCTCAAGTAGCCCATGGAAAAGCCCATGTGGAGAAAGCCTGAGGCCTTTAGCCAATGACCACCACCATGTATGTGAGCCATGTTGAAAGCAGCTCCTCTAGGCTCAAGCAAGCCTTCTAATGCTTGCAGCCCCTGTGACATCTTTACTGTAACCTATGATGGACCCTTAACCAGAACCACCCAGCTATTTAAGCCACTAAGTTTTGGGGTAATTTGTTATACAGTCATAGATAGTTAAAACACTTACCCAGAGTCATAGACTAGTGAGAGATAGAGACTTTAATACTGAGGTTCCTGCTCTTAACCCCAGTATTGGGGTTAATACTGCCAGAAGTACTAGTTTATATTCTGATTCCTTGAAAAAACCTTGACAGAATTTCTCCATCAAAATTCAGCCTCCTCCCATCTTTACCTTTAAGCCCTCCTCAAAATGCCCAAAATGGTCAAAATGCTCTTGCCCCAACAATTTCCATATTTGCCAAAGTTCTCCCTCACTTCATTTTCAACTTCCCAGTTCTAGGCTCTCAGCTTTAGTACCTACACCCTAGAGTTGTTACGAAGATTAAATGAAATAACATGCATAAAAGGGCTTAGCAAAGTAATAGTTCAATTATACTATTTACACAGCACTTCCTCTGCCCTGTGGATGAGGTCTCAACTCTGACTGTATTCCATATTAGAATCACCTAGGGAACTGTTTAAAGAAAAACAACAACAAAAAAACTGCCTGGGCTGTATCCTGAATTCATAGGTCTGATTTGATAAGTCTTGGGTGAAACCAGGCAACAAAAGCTCCCCAGATGATTTTAGACTGTTGGATTAGGTCAGAGGTGATTTTGCTATCTCCACACCCCCTCCCCCAACATCCCCCAACATCCCACAACACTTGCCAGTGTCTGGAGACATTCTTGATGATGAAGACAGCTGGAGTACTACTGGCACGGAGTGAATGGAGGCTAGAGATGCTGTGAAACACCCTACAGTGCATAGTCCAATCCCCATAATAGAGAGTTGCCTGGAGCTAAATGTTAATAATGCTGAGGTTTGAAAAAACCTGGATTAGCTATTGTTCTCGGGCTGCTGCCCTCATTCTCCTTAAGGGCATTGATGTCAATTTGCCTCTCTGACTCTTGAGAAGGGCACCCTTGAGAAGGATACAACACCTGACTTCTTGCCTCTTGAGGCCAAATCTGGGCACCAACCAACTTGGCTACTGCCCCAAATAGGATGGCTCCAGGTCTGTTAGGAGGGCCTGGGGATGGTCATTATGCTTCACATTTCCCTGTAGTGCTTTGCTACCATATGAATTACAATACTCACTGCTGAAACTACAGCTAGTTGTAAACACCTGTCTCTCATCCCAAGGTCTGGAGCCATATTTTGTTCATCTTTGTTTTCTCCACAGCACCAAGCTCTATGTCTTGAACTTTGTAGGTGTTCAATAAATATTTATAGCATTGACTTAAATTAGTATTATTTTAATTTTTATGATGCCAAGAATGGTGATACTGGTGCTCAATAAATGTCAGTTGCCATCATCATCATTGCTATGTCACTGATGAAAAATAGCTCATATAAAGTAATATGACTAATTTCACATGATATAACTTAACTTAATATGCTTAAATAACAAATTTTAAGACTCTGGAAGGATGTACTGTAGGCCAAACAGATTACTTCTGTAAGAAGACTCAGATTAGATTGGGTCAATTTATCGGTCATGTTTGAAGATTTTAAATGTAGAACTGATGCATATAACTAAAAATTAATAGTTAGAAAACTTTAATCACATTTCCTGAGGCATAATGACCTTCAGGGGTGGGGGAAGGAGGGAATGAAAAGAGAGGGAGGGAGAGTATAAGACATGTTTAAAGTTTTCTATTTTTCTTCTGACGTGCTTCTTGAATAATCACTGCATGGATAGATGCCTTTAGCCTAGAATAAAAATAATGAGACAAGAGCCACAAACGTAACTGACTTGGGGGCGTGGATGGATTACATGAGTTAGTTCTCTTAGACTGGAGAAAACTATCATTAACACAATTTTAAAATTAGAAATAAATTATTCAAAGCCTTATGTAGGCACTTACTGTTGCTTCAGCCATTGCTCCACAAATGGAATGGAGAAAAATTCTGTGAACCGCTTCCCTGTTCTCTTTGGATTTTGACTGGTCATGATGCCATATGTTTGATTGACAAGAAAACAATAAGCAAGAATTCAAGTCAATTGTTGTTATTCTGCTTGCAAATTAACACTATTGAATCTTTAGGGTCATTGAATATTCATGAAAAACTTACTTGTATAACCACTCAGTCAGAAAATCACTGGCAATGAATTTGGTTCTTTTCCTCTAAAGAGAGAAGAAAGAATTAAATTATATTCTTTGTCCACATGTTTAAGCAAGACAAAGGAAGAGCAGCTGATGGCTTGTTAGATGAAATATGCATGAATCCTCTATGAGGACTATAAGCACATCAACAAACAGGTGACATACAGAGTTCTGAGGACATTTCTCCATTTTTGGATAAGCATATTTTCTGACAGCAGGGACTAATAAAGACAGTGCTTTAGAGCTCATAATAGTGCTCTAAAAGCATTATTATATGCTTTTAGAATTTTCTCATAAGGATTTTATTTAAATCTAATTGTATTTATTGCTTTTCCCCAGTCCATTAAAATCCTCAGAACAGTATTACTTTGGGTCTGGGTGCCACTTTCAAATGTAGGAGCCAAGCATACAGGTGTCATTAGGCAGTGCAGTTGACCCTGACAATTGTCCACCCAACAGCTACTCTCTACTTCATTTTTTAAATTGCTTTTAAAGAGAGAGGAAGGGAGAGAGGAAGAGAGAAAGAGACAAATATCGATGTGAGAGAAAAGCTTCAGTGGATTGCCTCCCATATGTGCCTGGGAAGGGGATCATAGATGTCCAGATGGGGGATCAAACATACAACCTAGGGATGTGCCCTGGCCAGGAATCGAACCTGAAACTTTTTGGTTATGGGATGACACTCCAACTGAGCCACACTAGCCAGGGTTCTGCTTCATCTTTATTAATAGCAACCTGATTGACAATCAGCCAAGATGCAGAACTACATTTCCCTGCTTCTTCTGTAGGAAAGGACAGCCATATGACATGGTTCTACTGTATGACATAGAAATGGGTATGTCCTCTGGATTCCTGAGAAAGTGCTGCTCCTTCACTTCAGTCTGGAACACAGATGTAAGGCAGGAAGTGGAGCAGCACCTTTCATCCATGAGGCCAAAAGCCACCTGCTAAAGATGGTAGAGCAGTTTGTTAGAAGGAGCCTGGGCCTTTGATGACTTCCTTAAGTCATAGCATTAGCTTGGGCCTAACATACTCTGGACATCTTGATATATAAGGAAAAATAAACTTCACTCAGATTATTACCATTATTCTTGAGTTCTCATAACATGCAACTGAATGCAGTCCCTAGGTGACAGATAGCTATTAAACTATAGGGGGAAACCATCCTGGAGTAATGGGGGAGAGGGCATGCTAAGAAGGGCATTGGGGTGGAGAACTAGGTATCCTGCCTCCCAGGACCTTTAAAGTCTCTTTAACCCAAACAGAATCAGTTAACTCCTTTTAGAGAATTGTTATTTAAACTGGGAGACAGAGGGATCCCACCTCTCCTTTCAGGATGGCAGGAGCTAAGAACAAGCAAATCTAGAAGTTGCTATGTATACAGATCCTTCCCAAGACTGAAGGCAGTACAGAGTGTGCTGGAAAATCTCTCTTTGCCCTTCCAGGTCTACCCTTCTCCACCCTCTTGCATGCCTCAGGAGGCTCATTTTAGGGTTCACATAACCAGGCTCCTTTACTCTCTAGTTGGGTCCTGCCAATGGGAGATATCACCAGGAGATCTGAGAAAGGTGAGAGAAAAAGGGAGGGTGTTAGGGGTTGAATGTGCCCCCGCTTATCCAATTCATATATAAAGCCCTAACCTGTGGTAATTCAGAATGTGATGTATTGGGAAAAAGGATAATTACAAATATAATTAGCACAGCCCAGTCACTCCTGAAGGATGTAGCAATTCCAAGAATGAACTAATTTGGGGTTATATTAGCAAGAAAGAAGGGAGGTGTTATTGGGTACACCACACCAATAGCTGATTCTTTTTTTTTTCTCAGATATGTTTTTTTCATTTTATTTTAATTTATTTTTTCAAATACATCTGCCTACCCCCCACCACTTTCCTGGACCCTCCTCCCTCCTTCCCTTTTGTCTCTATTGATTTCTTTTCCTTTCAGTGTTGCTGGTCTTATTTTCCTTGCATCTTTGTATTGTTGGTTAGGTTCCACTTATAGGTGAGATCATATGGTATTTGTCTTTCACCCCCTGGCTTATTTCGCCTAGCATAATGCTCTCCAGTTCCATCCATGCTGTTGAGAAGTTTAGTAGTTCTTTTTTTCTTTCTGCTGTGTAGTATTCCATTGTGTATATGTACCATAATTTTTTATCCAATCATCTCCTGATGGGCATTTAGGTTGCTTCCAACACGTGGCTATTGTCAATTGTGCTGCTATGAACATTGGGGTGCATAGGTTCTTTTGTATTGGCGTTTTGGTATTCTTAGGGTATAGTCCCAGCAGGGGATTTTTGTACACCAGCAATGAAATAGAAGAAGAAGAAATCAGAAAAAAAATACCATTCGATATAGCAAAAAGAAAAATAAAGTACCTAGGCATAAATTTAACCAAAGACGTAAAAGACCTGTACGCAGAAAACTATACAACATTGAAAAAAGAAATTAAGGAAGACACAAATAAATGGAAGCATATACCGTGCTCATGGATTGGAAGAATTAATATCATCAAAATGTCCATACTACCCAAAGCAATTTATAGATTCAACGCAATCCCTATTAAGATACCAATGACATGTTTCACAGAAATAGAACAGACATTTCAAAAATTTATATGGAACCATAAACGACCCCGAATAGCCTCAGCAATTTTGAGAAAGAAAAACAAAGGAGGAGGGATCATAATACCAGACATCAAACTCTACTACAAAGCCACTGTACTCAAAACAATCTGGTACTGGCACAAGAACAGACCCATAGACCAGTGGAACAGAATAGAAAGCCCAGAAATAAGCCCAGGTCTCTATGGGCATCTAATATTTGACAAAGGGGGCAGAAGCATAAAATGGAGCAATAATAGCCTCTTCAACAAATGGTGTTGGGAGAGCTGGACGGCTACATGCAATAGCTGATTCTTAGTGACATTGTACTAGACCCTGAATCCCATTATATCTGAAGCCAAAATCCTCTGGACTTTTCAGGTACATGAGCCAATAATTAATTCATTTTTTTTTGTTAAGCCAGTTTGCATTGAGCTATTTACTGCTTGGAACAAAAAATATTAATTACTATTGCTTTCCTTCTCCAATTGCCTAACTCCCATTTGTTCTTCAGCATGTTCTCAGGAAGGCTTTCTGAGCATTCTCACCCTCTTCAATTTAGGGTAGGTTCCCCTCACCCCCAGTTCTCTGTGTGCCCCTGTCATAGCACCTCAGATATAACTGCCTGACCATGTGCCTATCTCCCCTACTGAACTATAAACTCTCTGAGGAGGGTATATGTCTTCTTTTTCTTCATATTTCCAGTGCTTAATTGAGTGCCTTGCAAAAGTAGGTGATCAATGAGTGGTGAGTGAGTGAATGAATGAATTTACCATTCAAAGCTCAAGCTTCAAAGTTAAAAAAAAAACAATTCATGTACAAGAATTCTGACATTAATAATTAGGAATTGCCATATAATTCTGGACAATTTCTCTTCACTTTCTTCCCATGATATTTTATTATGAACACTTTTCTTTCTTTTTCTTTTTTAAAGAGAGGGAGGGAAACATCAATGCGTGGTTGCCTCTTGCGTGCCCCCAACCGAGGGCCTGCACCACAACCCAGGCATGTGCCCTGACCGGGAATCCAATCAGTGACCCTTTGGTTTGCAGGCCAGCACTCAGTCCACTGAGCCACACCAGCCAGGGCCCTATCTTTTTTTTTTCTTTTTATCCCTTCATTTTGAAATAGCCAACTCAGCCTTAAAATCTTAAATAAAGTTGAGTGGGACAGCTGACAAAGCAAATGGACATCTTCAGCTGTGGAATAGTGTTAGCTGAGGTCCTCACTGGCATCCCTGCGATGGATAACAACTGAAGCCCAATTTTCCTGAAGGATTTACTCCTCCGTGAAATTCCTTGCTCCAGGAAGATGGGCACAGAGAAAGTGATGGCCAAGGAGATCTGCCAAAAATACCTGGAGAAGACAGCAGGGTGGCTGCCTGAGGACTGTGCTGAGGCCTTGGCCACAGGCACCTGCCTCTTCCTGCGGAGGCGGAACTCCAATCTAGCGGAGGTATGTGGCTCTGTGGCTGCTGTGGAAGAGAAGCTCAGAGGTCAGGAGATGTCGCTCTCTTGGGATGGGCTTTCTGAGGGCACAGGCTCTTCCTCCAATGTCCCAGAAGAAACAGATGATGTAGACAATTCTAGCCTTGATGATTCCTCCTCCACCAGGGCAACACCCCAGTCTGGGACTGATGTTTTGCCTGACCCCACGGAGGATGGAGAAGGCATAATGCAGGCCAGTGGGGGAATGCAGGCTGCCTCCTCCTCTGAGGCTTGTGCCAGTCCAGAGCCTCCCCAGAGTGACCAGCAAGGCCCTGTATGGTTTGTCCCTCCCTGCCTGCTTCTCCAGCCTCACTTCTTAACATGAACCCATCCTTGCCAGCTGGTAGCTTGTAAAGCTACCTTCTCACCAAATATATGAAGCTTCCTTCTGAAATAAAAAATTTGGAAGACTTCTTCAATGCTTTGTCCCCTAGTCAATTTGACTCAATGAATGTCCAAGGCTCTGGCCATTCCTGCTGCTTCTCCTCCCTTGTGGAACAGAGAGGGAGAAGGGTGTAAGTGTTCACTCCACCCCATCATCCTACCTTGTGGAGGAACATGGGAGCCCCACCTCTTCTCTGAAAGGTGGGGGCAGGTGGCAGGGCTTTCCTGCAAAGGCAGAAATGATAAAAATGCTCATTACACTCAGGGCCTGATTCAGAAACCTGATTTAAGTGAGAAACTGTGACCAAGTCTGATTTTCTAAGACTTATAATAATAGTATCTATTACCAAATGCTTTTTGTTCAAGTGGCTTTTAAAAAAACTTTCCATTGAATATCAACTACAGAGACTTCGTGGAAAATCGAGATCAATGAGGCCAAAAGGAAACTGATGGAGAATATCTTGCTCTACAAAGAGGAGAAACTGGACAGCATTGAGCTGTTTGGCCCCTGATGACCAGAACTTAGCTGAGGACCCTTGTCCTCAATTGGAAAGATGACTGTCAAATCAAGAAAAAAGTCTGGGGCAGAATCCAAGATCTCTCATGTGAAACAAACCAAACATCAACTCCCGGGGGGGAAATTTCCAATTTCCAGAGTAAGTGAAGGGAGAAGCTTTTAGAGACAGCAAAATCTACAATGCTCTCTTCCTTCCTGGGATTTGTTCATCAGAGCTGGGTATCAGGAGGCTGAAGCAGAAATCCAGGTACATGGTCCCAGGATGTGGGCAATTTCGTGGTTCTGGGGAAGGTGTGACGTTAACCACCCCAGCAGATGCCGTTACCTTGTTCTCACCCCTCGACAACTGACAGAGCTGTCTGAACGCTGATAGCACATTGCAAAGTTAAGATCTCTGGGTCACATTTGCCAACAACTACCTGCAAACTTCCATGACCTGACAGATATTCAACTTCTGTTCCAATGCAGTTCTTGACTCATTTCTCAAGGTCTCAAGTTTTACAAATGCTGCACACCTGGCAAAGGGTCTGTAGGTTTTCTGCTTTGTCTGTTGGAAAACTGATTTTATATCTGATTCTGCTGCTAATTACACCTGTAATTTGTGGAGCCTCAGTTTCCTTGTAAGTAACATCTGTTCATTTTCCCTCTGTGAGCTGTTGGGAAGAACAGGTGAGACATGCCTATAGAAGTACTGTACCTTAAAAATGTACTTGTCCTGTTTTATAAAATAAATAAATATATAAAAAGACATTAAACATCTATTTCTGCCATGTACCTAATGTTTATGCAATGGGTATATTTCTTAAAAGTCATGTTGCAGATCTTTTTGTGAAATAAATGCTCTTTTATATTTAATGTGCCCTATTTTAAATAACCCTACTACAGTGATTTTTCCTTTCCTTTTTATTTTTGTAAAATAAAAATACAAAAGAAAATCTTAAATAAGGTTAAAAAGATTGTTATGGAATTGATTCACACCAAAAGAAAAAATGCTATTTAAGGTTTTTTACTGAAAACTTTATTCTACTTGTTGGTATATAAAACATGGTGGCTGAGTTATGGGAGATTGTTTGCAGTCTTTTCCCACATTACTGATAGTCTTTTATTTAAAAAAAAAATAAAAGACTGCAGGTGAGGGGAATAAAATTAAATGTGCTAGACCATGTTTAAGGGTTCACATAACCAGGCTTCTTTACTAAGTAAATGGGGCTTCTAAGTTTGCATTGCAAGAGTAGGATTTCCTTTAAAAAAAAAAAAAAAACTTTAACCAAAATAATACTTGTAAAACAATGCAATATGGATCTAGCCTGAATTGCCATATAATAATTTCAACAATTTAGCACCTGTAGGGTGGCAATGTCTCTCTCTTGCCATACAACAGATGGATTATTGTCTTGGCATTTACCACACTGTTAAGTGGTGAAGATCCCTTCTACGAAGGGAATGCAGCTTGACTTTATTAGATAGACTTAAAATAGCCAAGTGGTCTGATGTATGAAGGTCTTGCAGACAGATTTAATCACTTTGTTGCAAAGAAATAAAATGGAAGCAATTGTGTTTTCCTTCTGTTTTGGGCAAATGTGAACGTGCTGTGAATACTCAGGCATGCAGAACAATGGGAATATTGTTCAGCTGTTGTTTAAAAATTATCTGCTGGGAGCTGAAAGAAGAGAAAGCAAATGAAAACTTGTGGTGAGTGAAGAGATAAGAGACGAAGCAATATAGAGAAAAATTAAAACTGTGAGATTAAGAGAGTGGGTACCCCGGGTTTTCCTAATGCAGACGAATACACTGGGTTCATGATCGTTAAAGTGTGAAAATGTGCAAGTTTGGGTGAGCAAAAGAAACAGGTAAGACAACCTCAAAGTTTAAAAGGAATTTTAAAAAATCCAGAATTAAAAGGAAAAGACTAAATGTCAAGGGAGAAGACATCACTATGTCATCATGAGCCTGCAACTTACTGTGCAATGCATCCAAGAAAACAAGAGAGAAGCAAATAAGACAAAACAGTAACTGAAGAATCCAAGTGGTAAATATGTGGATATTCAGTCTGAAATTCTGTCATATCTTCTACTTGTTGGGGGAAAAATGTTATAATAAAATTAGGAGAAGGAACAGGGGAGGAGAGCATCATCATAAAAGACCTAAACCTCAAACAGAGAAAAGGCAGACATTGGGGTTCAATCCATGCAGTATTTTGTACTGATTTTTATGTTGGATTCACATATAATAGGAGATGGATATATATAATTTTATGAGTATATACTACACTATATACACATATAATAGGGGGACAGAAGACTGGAAAGAGAAACAATTCATACTGGGAAGTCACTGACTCAGTATCCGATAACTAATGTAATTACACCCAGAAATGTCAAAAGCACATGTTGTAAGATTAGTGAAGTGGTGCTGGCTACAGCTTCTGTGTGGGTTGAGACTCTTTGGGTTTGTGAGGGATAGAAACATGCTTGGGTTCCCTTGGTTACTGGATTTTTAAAGAAGTCATTTTAGGCTATATTTAGTTGCAACAAACAACCCACAATTCTAAGAAGCTTATACTATCAATAGCTTATCCTCACCAATGTTACATGAACATTCAGTCGCTGGGATCTCTGCTTCACACTGTCTTCACTCTGGGCCTCAAGCTGACAGTATACAGCTCTTTCTGAAATATGGCCAGTTATCACCCAAACCAAAAAGAATATGGTGAACCATGCCTGACTCTTAAAGTGTGTTTAGAAATGACATATTGCTACCAAACCCAACCAGTAGAGGGGAGGGTCCTACTGCTCACTGCCTACCAGGCAAATCTTCAAAGATGGAGTTTGGTGGAAAAGAAAGGTATTTTTATTTAATGGCAAGTTTATGCCTAAAATATCTGGGTAACAAAAGTAAGGGAAAGGAAAAGTCAGAGTATGACATCAAAAATATCTTATTTATATATTTGTCATTACAACTACTATATAGGTTCAAGAACTGAAAATAACATAAGGATAATAATCTGTTAACAGTGCTGACTATTACCACGAAAGTATTTGGAATTAATGGCAAGTTTCTGCCTAAAAGCCCATTCCTTCTAAGACACCCAAAGAAGAATCACCTTGTCATCCTCTGCCAGCTCAATTCAAGGTTGTACCAGGGACCTCTTTTACCATCCAAAAGTATCATAAATGTAGGTGGCTTAGCTGGTCTCCAGTCACTGTCGAGCTTCAGGCATCTTTTGGAGTCTGCGCCCAGGCCTCTACTCACAGGCCCACACTGGCCACCACTGGCAGGCCTGCTGGAGACCATTGACACACTCCCCGACAAGGAGAGGGTGAAGAACCAACTGCCTTTTTGCTTTCCATTGCGTTCTGCTTCAAAAGTCCTTTCCCAGAATCCCATGCATACTGAAGGCTAGTGGGAGAGTCCAGTTTTCCAACCAATGAGGGCCAGTGTTTTTCATGTTTGGCATTGCCCCTCTTCCTGCCACCATATTTAACAAGGGGGCAAAGTCTCCAGTCACACATGTGCAGCTCAAACCCCTTCCCCATTTCTGGGGACCTGTGTCCCAGCGTTACAATTCATTATGTTCATTCATTCCACTGACTAAAGCTGTCATTAGGTCAAGCCCCTCTAGTAAGAAGCCACAAATATTTTTGAACAATAACATATTCTAGCACATGGTTTACTGTAAGGAATATGAGAATTTCTCTGACTGGGGACAGGGCCAAGGCTCAGGAAGAAGACCAGTGTCAACAGCTGTTCAGGGCACAGGACAGGCTGGTGATAGTTGTCTACCAGTAATTCTGTGACTCCAAAACAGTTCTAGTTCTAGGTGGGGCTCAGCTCTTAGGCTGTGTGGCTTCTTTCTCAATATGCTGATGCTTTTTCAGCTGCTCTTTCTTAACTGATTCTTTCTCCTCCTCTCTCTGCTCCAAGGTCTGCTAACTCATGGCTTTCTCCTGATCTCTGGTCTCTCCCCTTCTACTCACACACTACAGCCTATTCTCTCATCTGACATACCTGCTCCCCAGGTGAGAGAATCTGATGGGGCTGGTTAGACACAACCCAGGACTGATCATTCCTGCTGGGCAGAGGCAGGGTACCAGACTATTTTGCTAGCTACTTGCCATCCTGCAGTAGTTACCCATAGGGTCTGACACTTAATCTTGGTTCAATCACTAGTGGCCAGGGCGATGGGGACATGGACAACAGGGAAAGAGCGCTGCAGATAAGGTTGCAGGCATGGCATGAATGTCATAGCCTCCTTTTCCATGCAGATCTCCACAATAAACTTGTAGACACCCAATACCCCCAGACATGATGAAACTGATCAATACCCATGATCCCAGAAATGAGCACACACTTGGTCTCTAATCAGATGCCAAAATACGTATCATAGCAAACTTCAAACAGGGGTTCAGTTTTTCCTCACTGCCTAAGAATTTCCTGATAGGAAAATGATACTTCTCAAGGAAGTTAGAAATATGAATTCATAACAAAATGTTGTCCAAGACTTCCAGCATGGACACATGGTCCTTTCTAAAAGTATTCTTTATTTTATTTTATTTTTTTTAAAGATTTTATTTAATTTTAGAGAGAGGGGAAGGGAGGGAGGAAGAGAGGGAAACATCAATGTGTGGTTGCCTCTCATGCGCCCCCTTCTGGGGACCTGGCCCACAACCCAGGCATGTTCCCTGACTGGGAATTGAACCAGTAACCCTTTGGTTCACAGGCCGGTGCTCAATCCCCTGAGCCACACCAGCCAGGGCTAAAAGTATTCTTTTTAAATAATTTCTCTTTTTTCCATTACCATTTAACCCCCTTATACCTTCATACTAAAAAGAATCATGCTAAAATAATTCTACCAACCTTTCCTGTGAGAATCCATTTTTTCCACTCCTTACAATTTTTTTATAAACAAAGCTGATGGTATTTCTGATTTTCCTTATTGCTCAGGGCTAGGAAATTGAGTTATTTCCCTTACTGACCAGAACTCTAGCATCTTTTAAAAGATACTTGGGTATTTGACTTTTAAAGAACCATAATAAATGACTATTAGATGGGCAAGGAATGTAAAAAATAGTTTTGTTTTACTGAATTATTCACAGTTGCAAATTATAGTGTCATGTGATCATCAAAATACTTATCAGGAGTTAGAAATAGTTTCCTGAAACCAACTATTGTTTACAATATTCTTCATTGTACTGGAATTTAATGAGTCAAAAACCAAAAAGGAAAATTTTCTGTTGCATGTGATAAGACAGGAAAACCAGCAGAAAGTCTTATCACCTCTTTCCATACTCTGCATTAAATCCATATTTAAAGCTGCAATAAGATTTATTTTCAGCCATCATTTTCATCATTCTTAAAACTCCTGAATTAAGAAAGGTGCACTATTCCAGTCTGGCCCTGTTCAGTAAACATTTACTGAGGACCTATTATGTGCCAAGCCCTGTGTTAAGGCTAGAGATAAAGAAATGAGTAAGACATGACCCCACTGGGGTTAATTCAACATTCAGCAACCACCCTCCAGCTCGGTAGTAGCTGTGATGCATATAGAGGATTAACCCCATGTCCTGCTCCAGAGTGGACCCTGATAAGGTGGTCCAGATAAATCCCAACTCGCCTTCCACCTACACCTAAACTAATCTGGTCCACATTCAAACTGGATCAGTAATGGACAGGTAATCAATTTCAATGTGTGTTTTCCCATGTGCTCTCCCTCTGGGGGGAAAAGCCTGTGCCTTTCCCTTCCCCTCTTCTTCCCCAATAGGCATGTATCTCCTAAAATCTAAGGGTGTCCATGAGACTTGCAACCAGAGGAGCAATGGGAAATGGAAGCTCGTCCTGGGCTAATCCCCTGAACTTATTCCCAAGGCTCCCTTTTCTCTGACTTCTCAGTGAGCTAAGACAGCCCAGCCTAGGCTTTTTTTCCTGTTGCTTCTTCTATGCTGAGCTCTTCCTTGTTTCACTGTCCTCCACTTTAATAAATGTACTCTCATAGTCATCTGGACTCATGTTGTGAATTCTTCCCTACATGAAGTCAAGAACTCACACACTATAGGCTGGCTGTAGGCAGACACACTCAGGGACAGGCCCCCCATCCAGTGACAGTAAGACATGTGAGAAGATGTGCTGAAGCTTCTGTAGAATCATTTCCTCTGCTTTTCTGAAAGAGTTTGACCATTCTCTTCTTCTGGTTGATGTAGCAGGTGGAGACAAAGCCTAGGCCAGTGGCTGAAACTGTTTTGTCATTTTCAGGGAAGCCAGCCCAAGGACAAAGCTGATGCAAGAGGCCAAACAGAAAGGCAGAAGCAAACCAAGTCCTCAATTATTTCACTGAGCCCCTTAATCAAACCAGTCCTGAACTCTTCCTTCTTTATCTCATAAACTGCTAGTTCTAGAGTCAATAATTCCACTTTGTTATTTAAGCCAGTTTTCTGCCAGTTGAAACATAATGAATCCTAGCCAAGATACTGCCCAGCATCTCTTCTGCCATCTTTTGGTAACAACACCCTGAGTTCCTTTTGGGATCCACCCTGCCCCAACTCTAAAGCTATGTACCTTGGGTAGAGCTCCCTTGCCTAACAGCATACTAAATCCCCTTAGTATCAAGGATTAATTCCAAAATAGGTAGCTAATCTGAGTCAGTTCAATTAGAGATACACACTGGTACAGACTTGCTCTTTCTGTGCTACACTTGAGCCTTGTGGGACATAGGCTGGTGACACAAGGGGATAGGCCATTTAAGGGTACAGTGTAGTTACAGAAAACAGAAACAAGAAATGGAGTGGGAGAGAGGGGCAGGATGGTGAGGGTGTGAATGGAAGTCACACTGACCTCCTCCCAGAACCAGTCTGGAATTACAACTAAATTGTGGAGAAATCACCCAGAACAAACAACCGAAGCCTTATAACCTTAGACAGGCAGAAGAATCAACTTCAGCACAACCTGACTGGTAATGAGGGCAGTAGAGACTCAAGAAGGCTGGCTGGGTGTCCACGGGCGGCAGTGCCAGAAAGATATTTAAGCAGCCAGCTGGACCCCCCCTGAGAAGGGCGGGGCCTAAAACGTAAGCAGGGGTACCCAGCCTACAGCACCAGAGCCCCAAAAGCACACAAATAACACCCAGCCACGAAATGTGGCAGGGTTGCTCTATGCCAGAGATGGGCGGCTGTACACAATGAGCCATTTAAAGGGCCTACACATAAATTTTTATTTGTAGCCACTTACCCTGAGTTCTGGCAAAGGCAGGAGCAGAGTAGGCTGGAGACACCTGAGGAGAGACAGCAGACAGAGGCTTTGGGGAGAGAACTGAGAGACCAGCAGGATCCCAGTGCTGAGTCATCCCCCATAGAGCAGCAGCCATCTTGTTCAGGCAGACCACTCTCCTCTAAGCAGCCAGATGGGAAACAATAGCCCCAATCCCAGGAGGGATTCTGCCCTGCCCTGTGGTGCCTAAGCCTGTTTGCTGAGTGCAGAGGGACTATATTAACAACTGAAGGAGACAGCCACAGACAGTAGATTCATGGAAGTCTCAGACTGCCTAAGGTCACACAGGTTAAACATCTGAAATCATCAGAGGTGGTTCCAAAAATAAATAAGTAAATAATAAATACTAGAGGCTACCAAGATGAAATTCGCTGTGGTCTTCTCCAAGATTTGTGATATTCTCTTTAATACATAGCTTTTTAACATTCATATCTGGTCCATCAAGTTTGTGCATACTAAGTCATTAGGTTTTATGTCAATAGTTTATTCTTTGTAATAGCTTTAATCTCTTTACAGCCTTATGAATACTGCTTCACTTGCTGTTGATAGTGGGATTGCAGGGAGCAGTTATTTTTGTGGCTGTAGGTTAGTTGCCTGGGCTTTGTGGTTTTGCTCTGGCATAACTTGCACAAAAACACACAAGACATGGTAGGCAGAGTGACCCTCAGTCAACCAGGTGGAGGGAAGGACCCACCAAAGAATGACCAAACAACAATCAATACCCAATAACGTCCAGAGAGCCAACATAAACAGCATATAAGCATCCAAAAAGCATCAAGTTGAAGAAATGAAGGAGACTGCACCACTGAACCTCACAGGTCTCCTACAATACAAGATCATACCAAAAAGTCAGGATCTCAAAACAGATCAATTTAAGAAGAAGCAGCAAGAAAAGAAGAATCTCATAAATAACAGGAAGAAAAAGACACAACACCCAATCAAAAGCAAAGAAGGAATCCTCAGAAAGAGTACTAAATGGAATAGAGGCAAGTAAACTATCAGATATTGAGTTCAAAACAATGGTTCTAAGGAAGCTCAGTGAGCTCAGTGAGCTCAGTGACATTACCAAAAGCCACAGGGAAACTATGAGGAACTTACTGCAAACTATGTCAATATAAAAAAGGACATAGAAACTATCAACAAGAGGCAAGAGGAAATGAAGAATACAATTTCTGAATTGAAGAACAGAGTAGAAGGAATCAAAACCAGGCCAGATGAAGCAAATGATCAAACCAGTGAGCTGGAGGACAAGGTACAAAAAAGCTCCCAGAAAGAGCAAGAAAACGAAAAAGACTCAAAAAGAATGAAGAGGTGTTTCGAGAAATGCAGGGCAACATAAAATGTAATAATATCCATATAATAGAGATACCAGAAGGAGGAGAAGAGGAGCAAGGGATAGAGAACCTGTTTGAAAAAGTAATGATGGAAAACTTCCCTAATTGGAGGAGGGAAAAAGTTACATGAGTCCAGGGAGCACGGGGGATCCCACTCAAGAGGAGCCCAAGGAGGCCCACCCCAAGATACATCATAATTAAAACAGCAAATATCAATGACAAACAGAGAATCTTAAAGGAAGCAAGGGAGAAACAAGTAGTAATATACAAGGGAGCTCCAATAAGGCTGGCACCTGACTTCTCAACAGAAATACAATAAGGCAGAAAGGAATGGCAAGAAATATTCCAAGTCATGAAAAGCAAAGGCCTGCAACCGAGACTGCTCTCTCCAGTAAGGCTCTCATTTAAAATGGAAGGCAAAATAAGGAGTGTCCCAGACCATAGAAGGCTAAAAAAAAGACACCTCAACCAAACCCACATTGCAAGATATGCTAAAGGGACTGCATTAAGAAGATGAAGATAAAGAGTGAGAGAGAGAGGAGCAGAGGTACAAAGGGAAAAAAAAATGAGTAAGTACATATCAGTAAGGACTTTAAATGTTAAAGGATTAAATGGTCCAATCAAAAGACACAGCGTAGCTCAATGGATAAGAAAACAGGACTTGCACACATGCTGTCTACAAGAGACACACCTCAGAACAAAGGACCTATACAGACTGAAAGTGAAGGGGTGGAAAAAAACATTTCAAGCAAATGGACAGGAAAAAAGAGAGGGGATAGCAATACTTGTAACAGACAAAATTGTTGCAGGGAGCAACGCATTGTGGGGAGCTATGCAGGGAGTGCAGGGCTTCTGGATCTGAGGGTTACTGTCCAAAGCCAGTTGAGGAGGGAGCGGAGCTCTGAATCTCGCAGAGTCCGTCCCGGGGTTGTCACGAATGGGGGGGAATAAACACGAGTTGATGCAAACACTTCTCTGTTTGCCAGGAGAGGGGATATGGCTCTTCCCTCTAAAGGAGAGAAGGCCCCAAACCCCCATGTCCAAAGGCTTTTACTGAGAACCATATGCACAGGGGTATGGATGCAAAGCTCATCAATCAATGTCAAAAGGCTATGTTTACAGAAAACAAAGAGAGACCATGGATAACAATTAGAGGAACATAAGAGATCTGCTTCAGGTCCGAGTCTATGAATAATGTAAATCTCTTTCCCAGTATGAGCTGGTTATCATTCCTTTTGAGAGAAGAACAAAGCATGCTTAGAGGAACCTGCTTCCAGGCCTGACTGTCCCCAGCAACCATCTGATCCAGTTCAGGGCTCTACCTGCCTTTAGTATTGTTACAAGCCAAGGCCAGGTGAGTGGGGCAGAGCCACCAAGAGATAAGGAGACTTCTTTCAGATAGAATGAGGACTCCAGCCATGTCCAACCTGAGCAGAGGGGTAAAGGCCTTTTTGCCCTTTCTCCATGTCCATCAAGTCCTTGTCTGATGCCCATACCGGCCGATGTCTGGCTTAGGTTGTCCCTCCTCTCGAGAGACCTTACACATCATCAACAACCAACCATCATAGGGACAAGCAGGGTGATGAGATGGGGGAGACAAGTTTTGTCCCCTTAGGAGCTTGTTTTCCCAAGTCTGCCTTGATTAGCTCCAGCCTTGGGGCCCTCTCATCTGCCAGCAAGGATGCAGTCCCTGAAACCAGGTGGGGCGTTTCCCAACAAAATATAGATTACAAAACAAAGGCCATAAAAAGAAACCCAGAAGAACATTTCATAATACTCAAAGGAAGAATCCACCAAGAAGATATTAACATTATAAACATATAAGCACCCAACATAGGAGCACACAAATATGTAAGGAAAATCTTGGAGGACTTCAAGAAATATATAGACAGCAACACACTGATAATAGGGGATTTTAACACCCTACTGTCAACAATGGATAGATCTTTAAAAGAAAATATCAACAGGATATTGTGGATCTGAACTACACATTAGATATACATAGAATCTTTCATCTCAAAAAAGCAAAATATACATTCTTTTTAAATGCACATGGAACATTTTCAAAGATAGACCACATGATAGAACACAAAACAAGCCTCAACAAATTCAGGAAATTGAAATCATAACAAGCTTTTTCTTGGATCAGAAGGGCTTGACACTAGAAACCAACCTCAAGGGAAAAACTCAAAAACATTCAATCTCCTGCAGATGGAATAGCATGCTATTAAACAATGAATGGGTCAGTAATGAGATCAAAGGAGAAATCAAAAAGTTTCTGGAAACAAATGAAAATTAACACACAACCGTCCAAAACTTATGGTATACTGCAAAGGCAGTCCTGAGAGGGAAGTTCATAGCAATACAGGCCTACCTAAGAAAGAGAGAAACATTTCAAATAAATGACCTGATCCTATAGCTTCAAGAACTGGAGAAACAACAACAAAGTCCGGGGCAAGTAGAAGGAAGGAAATAATAAAAATCAGAACAGAATTGAAAGACATAAAAACTAAAAAAACTATTTAAAGGATCAACCAATCCAGGAGCTGGTACTTTGAAAAGATAAAAAAAACTGACAAGCTGTTGAGTAGACTCATCAAGACAAAAAGGGAGAGGACCTAAATAAATAAAATGAGAATTGAAAGAGGAGAAATTACAACTGATACCGCAGAAATTGAAAGGAAAGTAAGAAATTACTACGAACAACTATATGCCAAGAAATTTGAAAACCTTGGTGAAATGGGCAAACTTCTAGAAAAATATAACCTTCCAACACTGAATGAAGAAGCAGCAGAAAGCCTGAACAGACCAATAACAGATGGTGAAATGGAAGCAGTAATAAAAAACTCCCAGAACACAAAAGCCTTGGACCAGATGATTTCACAGGAGAATTTTACAAAACATTTAAGGAAAAGCTAACCCCTGTACTTCTCAGACTATTCCAAAAAATCCAAGAAGAGGGAAGACTCCCAAACTCTTTTATGAGGCCAGCACCATCCTAATCCGAAAACCAAACAAAGACACAACAAAGAAAAAAACAAACTACAGACCAATATCGCTGATGAACACAGATGTTAAATCCTCAACAAAATATTGGCCGACCACATCCAGCAATACATAAAAAGACCATCCACCATAATCAAGTGGGATTCATCCCAGAGATGGAAGGATGGCGCAATGTTTGCAAATCAATAAACATAATACATTACGTAAGCAAAAGAAAAGACAAAAACCACATGATCATATCAATAGATGCATAAAATGCATTTGATAAAGTACCGCACCCATTTATGATAAAAACAGCAAATTGGGAGTAAAGAGGGCATACCTCAACATATTCAAGGCCATATATGAAAAACCTACAGCTAACATCATACTCAATGGGCAACAAGTATAAGCTTTCCCACTAAAATCGGGAATAAGATAAGGTTGTCCGCTTTCACCACTTCTATTCAACATAATATTGAAAGTCCTAGCCACAGTGATCAGACAAGAAAAAGAAATAAAAGTCATCCAAATAGTAAAGGAGGAAGTAAAACTGTCATTGTTTGCACATGACATGATAATGTACGTAGAAAACTCTATAGATTCCACCAAAAAAACTACTCAACCTAATCAGTGAATTTTGGCAAAACAGTGGGATACAAAGTCAATATTCAGAAATCAAAGGTATTTTTGTACACCAAAAATGAAATATGAGATACTGAAATCAGAAAAAACAATCCCATTTTTCTATAACAACAAGAAAAATAAAGTACCCAGGAATAAACTTAACCAAGGATGTAAAAGACCTGTTCTCAGAAAACTGCACAACATTGAAGGAATAAATTAAGGAAGACACAAAGAAATGGAAGCATACACTGTACTGTGTTCATGGATTGGAAGAACTAACATCATCAAAATGTCTGTACTTCCCAAGCAATTCATGGATTCAACGCAATCCCTATTAAAATACCAGTGACATATTTCACAGGTAAAAAACAAACATTTCAAAAATGTATATGAAGCCATAAATGACCCTGAATAACTGCAGCAATTTAGAGAAAGAAGAATAAATAGGAGGGATCATGAGACCAGACATCAATCTATATTACAAGGCCAATGTAATCAAAACAGTCTGGTACTGGCATAAGAACAGACACATAGATCAATGGAACAGGATAGAGAGCCCAAAAATAAACCCATGTCTCTGTTAATTAACATTTAATTAACATTTGATAAAGGAGGCAATAACATAACATGAAATAAAATAGCCTCTTCAACAAATGGTGTTGGGAGAGCTGGACAGCTACATACAAGAAATTGAAATTCGACCACCAACTTACACCATACACAAAAATAAACTCAAGATGCATAAAAGACTTAAATATAAGTCATGATACCATAGAAGTCCTAGAGGAAAACATAGGCAGGAAACTCTCCAATATTCCACACAGCAATATTTCCACCGATCAATGCCCTAGAGCAAGGGTCATAAAGAAGAAAATAAACAAATGGGACTTCATCAAAATAAGAAGCTTCTGCATGGCTGAAGAAAACATCAGGAAAATGAAATGGAATCCAACTGTATGGGAAAATATATTTGCCGATGA
This sequence comes from Pteronotus mesoamericanus, assembly GCF_021234165.1. Classification (NCBI taxonomy): domain Eukaryota; kingdom Metazoa; phylum Chordata; class Mammalia; order Chiroptera; family Mormoopidae; genus Pteronotus; species Pteronotus mesoamericanus. The sequence goes on along the minus strand of NW_026555129.1, from coordinate 343,310 downwards.
TAACTCAGACAAGGGTTTGATCTCCCGTATATATAAAGAACTGTCATGACTACACACAAGGAAGACAGAAAATCCAAGTAAAAAATGGGCAAAGGAACTGAACAGACACCTCTTCAAGGACATACACAGGTCCCAGAGACATATGAAAGGATGCTCATCATCACTGGCCATCAGAGAGGTGCAAATTAAAACCACAATGAGATACTTCAATCCAGTCAGAATGGCCATCATAAACAAATCAACAAACAACAAGTTCTTGCAAGTTTGTGGAGAAAAAGGAACCCTAGTACAGTTGGTGGGGATACAGATTTGTGCAGCCACTGTGGAAAACAGTTTGGAATTTCCTCAAAAAGCTAAAAATGGAACTCCCTTTTGACCCAGCGATTCCACTACTGGAACTATATCCTGAGAACCCCAAAACGCCAATTCAAAAGACCTATACACCCCAATGTTCACAGCAGCACAATTTACAATAGCCAAGTATTGGACACAATCTACGTGCCCAACAGTAAATGAGTGGATCAGGAAACTATGGTTACATTTACACCATGGAATCCTACATCGCAAAGAAAGCAAGAACTACTTACCCTTCTCGACAGCTGGATTGATCTGGAGACCATTATGCTAAGTGAAATAATCCATGGGGTGAAAGACACATACCACATGATCTCACCTATAAGTGGAACCTAATCAACAAAACAAACAAGCAAGAAAAACATAACCAGCAACATTGAAATAAAAACAAACCGACAGTAACCAGAGGGGTGGGACACTGTAACGGTGGTGGGGGGGCGGGCAGAGGGGGAATGGTCAAATCCAAGACCACGTAGAAAGAACCCATCGAGAAAGCCAGAGTGGGGAAGGATTGAGGGTGGGAAGGGGTAAAGTAGTCCTCGAAAATGGAGACAATTATAATCGGACAAGAATAAAAAAATAAATCTAAGAAAAATGGAATGGAAGACATTATCTGGGCTCCCTGATCAAGCAGGGAAAGAAGATTTCCCCATGGGCCTCTTGTTTATGTAAACAAAGACACAAGGACTCCTTTTCTATTTAAGTCAGTTTGAATGGGGTTTTCTGTCACTTGCAGGACCTGTTCTCAAAGAGTTAATTAACACCAACCACTATGGGAATGTTAGCTATGCACTCTTAACACATCCAGCTGAAATTAACTCTTTTGACTTCACACTACTTTTTATTGCTAACAGTATACACCTTTTATCAAACACTGCTTACACTAAAAATCATTAACTTTACACAACAATTTCCAAATGAAGTTTATAATGCAGCCACTAAGCCAGCTCTGTTTAATATAGAAGTTCAACTCATTTCTAATTAAGTTCTCTTTTCTCGTGTTCCAATCAAACTAAACTAAAGGTATGGCAGGATGTCAGAATATCACTTAAAAGGAGTGACTCGACTGTAATGTTTAATCTTTATAATGATATTTACATGTCTCAAACTTAATTGGCTCCAGTGGAATACAACCCAGTTCATGAGAACAGGAATGGTACTGCGGCCTTTTAATCAAACTTCAGTCTAAGGAGAATGCTGAAGATCTATCTTAACAATTGCATAGTTGATTTCCTGCCTTTAAATCTTTTCCCCCTCCAACTCACACAGACCCTGGCCAGCCCAAGGGCACCATGGACGGCAGCTATAATTATAAATGGAGAATCAGGAAGGCCAATGTCAACAAAGACTCAGTAAGGGACAGACAGGTTTTCATGGAGACTTGACTCTCACAAATATTCCTGTTTCAGTATCAAAATTATTTGTAGGGTTAGCTTCATGGTCATGCTCCCAAGAGACAAAGGAGTCAGGAGTATTCCTTTCAAGGCTTGCCATCTGCTTAGAGAAGACAGAGAAGATGCATCACGGCTCATGCCTAACGATATGCCTATCCTGATCCATTTCACTATTCCTGTCGGAAAATTGACTTATTCTTTATTTCACTGTCATCTCCCCTCTCTCTGGTTTTTCACTTGCTCATATTTGCCTCCCCTAATGAGTCCCTCCTTCAAGTACAGCTCTTAATAACAATGGCTGCCTTTGCTGCATGTTCACCCTGTTTTACATGCTGTGCAGACATCATCTCATTCGATCTTTACAACAGCTCTGATGAATAGGTACTACAACTATCACCCTCCCCATTTAATAGGTAAGAAAACTGAGGCTCACAGCATTTAAGAAATCTTCCCAGGGGCTGAGAGGTAGCAAAAGTTAAAGAGAGGATTCAAGCCCACCTGTCTGATTCTAGGACCCCACCCTTTATCATGGTATTCTGCCAGAGCCCTCCACATTTCTGAGTCTGATCTCTCACTATTCTACCCCCACACATCGCTAGTTTCTGCCCACCTTTTCCTAATATACTAGCTTCATTTTGTCTTCCACCCCAGGTCTAAGGAACTTTTTTCCAATTTAATTTTGTTCTTATTTTAGTGCAACTTTTTGCTGTAGTTGTGCCAGTCACTGGGCTAAACGCTTTAAGTGTATGATCTTATTTAATTCTCATAAACTCCCTTATATGAAGGAATTATTATTATTATTATTATTTCCATTTTAAAGAGGCATAGGAAGATTAAGGTTACAAGATCACAATGTTATCAGGGTCCAAGGTCACATATCTATAAGGAGGTAGAACTGTGCCCTAGATGGAGGTGAGCATGGCTCCAAAATCTATGCTTAGTCATTAAACTTCCCTTCTACTGCCTCCCACATAATAACAACTGCTACAACAATCTGGGCAGTTCCGGGACTTCAGAACAAAGGTCAGAAAGCTTTTTCTTAATGAGCTAAGAGTAAATATTTTAGGTTTGTGTCACAACTACTCAGCTTTGCCACTGTAGTGCAAAAGTGGCCATAAACGACATGCGAAGGAATGGGTATGACTGTGTTCCAAGAAAATTTTACTTACGAAGAGGCAGGTGGCTGCATGGGCCGTAGTTTGCAGACCCCTGCTTCAGAATGTTATCAATAGCAGGTAATTTTTCATGTGGAAGCATGCAAAAATCCACAGTACCTGATTTTTGACACAAAAGTTTGACTTCAAAAAAGCTCTGTTTCATTTCTCTTCTCTATTCCCTAGATAAACCTGATTACTCCAATGGATTAACCGTTTAAACATCTTTTCAGTCTGGGACTAATTTATGACTTGGGTTTTCCATAAAAAGTAGCAGAAGAAATTCCACTCTCTGAACTAAAAGAGTCGATGACTTATTTTAAAATACAATCTTTTAAATAAGAATTATTATATTCATTCATTAAAAAAAATGGCTTCCATCCATCAGACATCAATTCTCAAGAGACACCTGTAATACTTGAAGTCTCTCTCTCTCTCTCTCTCTCTTTTTTTTTTTTTTTTTTTTTTTTTTTTTGGCCACTAGCTGCGATTCTAGAAGATCCTTATCTCTTGCAAGTCACTTCATATTGCATTCTTGGGTTCTAAACTCACCATTCTTTCTTTTTTTTTTAATTTTTAAAGATCTTTTTTATTTAATCTTTATTTTATTTTTTCCATTACATCAGGCCCCTTACACCCCCACCCCACAGCAATCGCCACACTGTTGTCCATGTCATGAGGCCTTTTTCCTTTTTGCTCAACCCCTCCACCATCTTACCTTCCTCAACTACCTATCATCTGCTCTCCATCTATAAGTCTGTCTCTGTTTTGCTGGTTAGTTCAGTCTGTTCATTAGATTCCACATATGAGTGAAATCACATGGTATTTGCCTCTCTCTCTGACTGGCTTATTTCACTTAGCGTAATGTTCTCCAGGTCCATCCATATTGTTGCAAAGGGTAAAATTTTCTTCTTTTCTTTTAAAAATTTTATTTATTTACTTTTAGAGAGGGGATAGGAGGGAGAGAGAGAGAGGAACATCAATGTGCAGTTGTCTCTCATGCATCTCCTACTGGGGATCTGGCCAACAACCCAGGCATGTGCTCTAGACTGGGAATCGAACTGGCAACCCTTTGATTTGCAGGCTGGCACTCAATCCACTGAGCCACACCAGCCGGGGCAAATTGTCTTCTTTTTAATAACTGAGTAGTATTCTGTTGTGTCAATGTCCCATAGTTGTTTTATCCACTCATCTATCGGACACTTGGGCTGCTTCCACATCTTAGCAATTATAAATAATGCTGCAATGAATATAGGGATGTTTATGTTCTTTTGAAGTAGTGGTTTGGATTCCTTCAGATATATTCCCAGAAGTGGGATATCTGGGTCAAATGGCAGATCTATTTTTAACATTTTGAGGTATCTCCATACTGCTTTCCACAGTGGCTGACCCAATTTACATTCCCACCAACAGTGCAGAAGGGTTCCCATTTCTCCATATCCCAGCAGCACTTGTTGTTTGTTGATTTATTGATGATAGCCATTCCCACAGGTGTGAAATGGTATCTCATTGTGGTTTTTATTTGCATTTCTCTGGTGATTAGTGACAGTGAGCATCTTTTCATATGTCTATTGGCCATCTGTATGTCCTCTTTGGAGAAGTGTCTTTTCAGGACCTTTGCCCATATTCTGATTGGATTGTTTGTTTTTTGGTGTTGAGTTTTGTAAATTCTTATAAATTTTGGATACTAACCCCATGTCAGATATATTGGCCAATGTTCTTTCATTCCATGGCTTGTCTTTTTATTTGTTGATGGTCTCCTTTGCTGTGCTGTGCTCTTTAGTTTGACGTAGTCCCATTTGTTTATTTTTTTATTGTTGCTCTTGCTTGAGGAGATATATCCGATAAAAAATTGCTATAAGCAATATCTGAAATTTTGCTGCCTATGTTTTCTTCTTGGATTTTTATGGTTTTGACTAATATTTAAGTCTGATCCATTTTGAATTTTGTCTTCTGTTTAGTGGTCTAGTTTAATTTCTCTGCACATTATCTGTCCAATTTTCCCAACACCATTTGTTGAATATACTATCTTTACCCCATGCATGTGCTTGCTTCCTCTGTCGAATATTAATTCATTATAAAGTTGTGGGTTTATTTCTGGGCTCTCTATTCTGTTCCATTGATCTATGTGTCTGTTTTTTATGCCAGTAACATGCTGTTCTGATTACTATGAACTTAAAGTATAGTTTGATATTAGGTAGCGCGATTCCTCCAACTTTGTTCTTCTTTGTCAGGGTCACTGTTGCTATGCGGGGTCTTATGTGGTTCCATATAAATTTTTGAAATATTGTTTTAGTTCTGTGAAATACATTGTTGGAATCTTGATAGGAAGTGTGTTGAATCTGTAGATTGTTTTGGGTAGTTATGGACATTTTAATGATGTTAATTCTTCCCACCTATGAATATAGTATGTGCTTCCACTTATTTGTATCATCTTTAATTTCTTTCTTCGGTGTCTTATAATTTTTCATGTACAGATCTTACATTCTTAGTTAGGTTTATTCCTAGGTATTTTATTCTTTTTGAAGCAATTGTGAATGGGATTGTCTTCTTAATTTTCCTGTTAGCTCGTTATTAAACTCACCATTATTTCTAAGAGATATATTTAGATTTTTACAAATATATATATATTTTTTTAAGGCACTAGAATTTTGGAATGATGTGGAAAGTCTATCCTTGGCCATGTGTAATTTCATGAAAGAGTTCCGTGTTAAGATGCACCACCTTCTATTCATCCAAGCAACAACTGGTCACTCAGAAGTGGCTGTGGGGAATAACACTCCTTTTATAGGCTTGCTATTTTCCAAGCAAAATGTTAACAGTGTTAACAATGGTTAATACATAATGAGTGCTTTCATGTGCCAGTCTTTCAAATCTTTTAACAAGTTTTTATTTATTTATTTATTTTTAGAGGGGAAGGGAGGGAGAAAGAGAGGGAAGAAACATCAATGTGTGGTTGCCTTTGGAACGGCCCCTCACCGGGGAACCTGGCTGACAACCCAGGCATGTGTCCTGACTGGGAACTGAATCAGTGACCCTTTGGTTTGCAGGCTGGTGCTCAATCCACTGAGCCACACCAGCCTGGCAGTCTTTCAAATTTTTACTTCACTCGTTTATCCTTGTAACAGCTACATATTATATAGATTATTATTGTTATTTTTCCTATTTTATAGATTAGAAAACAGGGCACAGAAAGACTAACTACCTTGCCCAAAGTCACTTACTAGTAAATGGAAGAACAAAAAATTTAACCAGATTGGACTCCAGAGCTAGTTTCCTATCCCCATTATCTCATTTGTTCCTCTCAATAATCCTGCCTGTTGTTTACAAATTTGGAAAGAGTCGCAGACAAGTAACTTCCCTGAAGTCACTGACTGAAGCCAGAAGTCAAACCTGCCACCTACTGCCAAATCCATATTGTTTCTAATACAGTGTATGAGATAAATTGCAAAAGGACCACTATTCTCCACCTTTCACTCCACACCCTTTGCAATGTGACTTTATAGCTCTTCCCATTAAGAGATATAGTCTATTTCCTAACTCCCTGAATCTGAGCTGGCCTCTTGACTTGCTTTAGTGGACACAGTGTAGTGAAAGTAACAATGTACCAGGCTCAAGAGGCCTTCAGGATGTCCACTGGAATTCCCGCAAGCCTACCATGTAAACAATCCAGGGTTAATCTGGCAGAGGTTAAGAAACCAAGTAGCATAGAGCTGAGGGCCATTTCAGCTCAGGCCATCCTCACCCAGCCAGCACCCAGCCTCCCTGGTACCTGATCACAGACAACATGAATGAACCTAAAAAGAACCTCCCAGGTGAGCCCTGTCCAAACTGGTGTCATATAGAACAACAAGCTAAACTAATTGTTGTTTTAAGTCACTAACTTTTGAGGTAGCTTGTTTTATATTAAAAAGTTACTAATGCCATGTATAATAACTAAAATGTAATCCATGACCAAATGGTAATGTTCTCCCTATTTAGCTGGGTCAGTCAAGACAGCTACTACAGACACCTGGCACAAAGCCATGCACCCGAAAGCAAGAGGACAAAGCCTCAGAGCAGAGAAGGAAATTCCTGTCATGAAGCTACTGCCCATTATTTTGTAAGACAGTCCATGAGGTCACACTCAGATCAGAGCTTGCTGACTTTCTTTTCAAAGCCTTGTCTTTTGAGAATGACTTTGATTTTCAGAAACAAAAGCAACTCCTAGCCAAGTTTGGAAATGAAATAATCAATGCTGCTTTTGTTAGAAAGAAAAAGAAACATGACTACAAAGTTATAATAAGGTTTTTTTTTTGTTGTTTGTTTTTTTTTTTGCATGGTTTACAAACTGGATCTGACAGCAATTCCAAGAGTCTCAAAAGGAAAATACTTTCAACACTAACAGCCTTGTTGACACAGCACGACTGAGTGCCAGGCTCTGTAGACAGATATCTTGTTTCAAACCGTGGCCCTTCCTCTTAGTGGCCATGTGACTTTGGGTGTTTTTGGGCCTCATTTTCCTCATCCACAAAATGGGGACAATAAAGTCACCCATTCAAAGGGTTACTGTGATAATTAAATGAGATCACAATATTATGCCTGGAATATTATTCTACAAATGATCAGCATTAATCACCATTAATTAATCATTCAGATGGTAACTGATAATGGTAGTTTCCTACAAACAGCCCTTTACTCTGAGCCCTATTTCATAACCTGGCAGGACAGCTACTTAAAATGGCACACAATTTAAAACCTATGAAATGCTTATTTCTGAAATTTTCTATTTAATATTTTTGGACAGCTGTTGACCATAGGTAACTAAAATCACATGGGGGAACTACTGTAGTTGTTTTCCCAAGGATGTGCTATAGGGAGACTTCAGGTTGTCCTGATGGGCTCAAGGCAGGTGGACAGATGGCAAATGGCTAAGACAGAGAGACCAGGGATTCACAGAATAATACAAATCAGAGATCACTAGTTGATGGGATCTAGCTCACAAATGTGTTAACATGCTGTGTTTACTCTTTTTTTTAAATTAACTGTCAACAGTCTTTTATTATTTTTACATTTTATTCATTTTCATTCAGTTTATTGGGGTAACTAATAAAATTACGTAGGTTTCAATGTACAGTTCTATAATACATCATCTATATATTGTATTGAGTGTTCACCACCCAAGTCAAGTCTCCTTCCATCACCATTTATCCCCCCTTTACCCTCTCCTTCCTCTCCCGACCTCTCTCTTTCCTTCTGGTAATCACTATACTGTCTTCTGTGCCTATGAGTATTTTTTTCTTAATTCATTCACCTTTTCCACCCAGCCCCCCAACCTTTTAAAAAATGAATTGGACCTGGCTGGATAGCTACATTGGTTAGAGTATCACCCTGATATGCTAATGTTGTAGGTATGATTCCTGGTCAAGGCACATACAAGAAGCAACTAATGAATGCATAAATAAGTGGAATAACAAATGGATTTCTCTCTCTCTCTCAAATCAATAAATAAAAGTTAAAAATATAGAAAATGGATTGGGACAGTGCATGGTAAAATCTGGATTGGGAGCTTCTACTGAAAACTCAGATGACATGGCCACACTGAGCCCACTTTGCTGCATGGTGACAATCAGTAGGAAATGAGAAACATAGCAGCTCCCACCTGAACCGCACAAGCTTTAGTGGCATGGTTGCCAGCACTTCGTGGTGTCCCTTTATTGTTATTCCAGGCTTATTTCATTACTTACCTGGCCTCACAGCCCCTTGAATGCTTTTCCCTTAAGATAGTTTTCATATTCTGTATAGTAGGTTTAGTAATTGACCTTAAAGATGTCCATGTCTTTAATTCCCAGGGCCTGTGAATATGTCACCTTATATGGCAAAGGAACATTGCAGGTGTGGTAATTAAGGGTACTGAGATGGGGAAAATATCCAGGTAGATCCAAGGGTCCTTAAAAGGGAGGCAGGAGGGCCAGAGTCAGAGAAGGGATGTGACAATGGAAGCAGAGGTGGAAATGATACTACTGCTGACTGTGAAGATAAAAGAGGCCATAAGCCAAGGAAAACTGGTGGCAAAGGCAAAGAAACAGATTCTGCCTTACAAAATCCAGAAGGAACACAGTTCTGTGGATGCATTTTGGACCTTTTTCTTTTTACGCTTTTACTTCTTTTCAGAGAGAGGAGAAGGGAGAAAGAGAGGGAGAGATACATCAATGTGTGGTTGCCTCTCACACGCCCCCTACAGGAGATCTGGCCCTCAACCCAGGCAAGTGCTTTAACTGGGAATCTAACCGGCGACCCTTTGGTTTGCAGCCAGGTGTTCAATCCACTGAGCCACACCAGCCAGGGCTGCATTTTAGACTTCTGAACCGGCTATTCTATACCCTGAATGGGCAGGATAGTAATGCACAATAAAATACTGTCCTGCAGTGTAAATATTTTCAAATATCCCACTGGATATTTACTAGGTAAAAAACTTCTTTCTAATGACCAGAGCCAATAACCTAGCTCCATTTAACACATAAACACAAGGTCTTTTTGCATGGTTTTAATATATATTGATTTTTCCAGAAAAGCAACTACCACGTAGATAAAGAGACAAACTGTACTTTGTTTTATTCAGAGCCTGAGTTTCCCGCCATTTCATAAAATCAGATCACCATTGACAGTATCAGTTACAGTATCTGAGTGACTGAAACAACACACATGATTCAATCTGCATTTGTAGCTGTTGTGCTCATGGTGATTCTGTGCATAGGTGCAAGCAAATGACTGCTTCATGTCTTACAGTGTAGTTTTACTTGAGCTTTAGAAAAGGAAATACATATCACTAACAATATAAATGATTTTTGTGCTATTTCTCTTTTATGTTGTTTTCCAATAAAATATAAATGACCATTATATATATTTTTGAAGTGATTGTATGGAAAGATTATTACAATAGTGGCCCCTCTCTGCAATTTGACTTTGCTACTTTCTCTAGATGGGGGTCTATAACTCACCTGCTTATGAGTTGCTTTGTGAGTTGGTGACCTTTTGAGTTGTTTTGACCAAATAAATGTTTGTATAAGTGATGCTTTTGGGGTTCTGGAGCCCAAGCCTTGCACTGCTGCCTTTGCCTTCTTGAAAAGCTGCCCTGAAACCACCAGGATGTGAAGGAGCAGGTCTGGCCTAATGCAGGATTAGAGACATGTGGAGGAGAACTGAAGTGCCTCAGTCAAGAGCCAGCACCAAGGTCCCAGACTTGTGAATGAGGCCAGCCTGGACCTACCAATCCTGCCCGGTCACCAGCTGAACGAAGCCACGTGAGTGAGTCAAGGTGAGACCAACAGATGAGCAGCCCAGTCAGCCCACAGAAATAATAAATACTGTTGTTTTAAGTCACAAGGCGTTCACATAGTTTATTACACAGTCACAAAGCTTTCACATAGTTTATTATATAACACAGCAAATTATGTAACTGGTAAATACGAAATGTCATCTCAACTTTTCATTTTATGATAGTAAGAAGAGCATTATAAAGTGTGAAGAGAAGAGGGCACTGGGTCCAATGGGGTGGAGAACAACTGCTCTGATGATTTCCCACAGTTCTTAAAATAAAACCCACACTCTTCACTGGCCTATGTGATATTGCTGCTGCACAGCAACTTTGCCAACTCACTTCCCATCTCATTTACTCACTCTGCTCCTGGCCTCCTTTCCTTTTTGTCCCTGGAGTAGGTCACTAAATTTGGCTGTCCTGAGTCATTAAGGAAATTTTAAAAGAGCTGTATGTATGTTTCATAAATCAGTATAAACATAAAAAAAGCCTGTACAAAAATCTATAGTTGGCCCACTTATACATGTCCATCAGCTATTTGTACAACATAATCATTTTCAATTTTTTATCTGTCACAAAGTGTATTTGTTTAACAAAATACAAAACACTGCTAGCACCCAGCTAATTTCACAGCAAAAGTGAAAGATCCACTGACTTTATTTACAGATGGTCACTTAAATGCCATACACATGCCACTTAAATCTTCTTTATGAATTTTTACACACAAGTTGAAAACATCCACCTGAGAAAGAGTTAAATAAATTTATTTCACTTGCTAATTTCATATGATGAAATGTTCAAGATCTCCTTTTAATGATAAGGCTGAGATTACTCATGGAAATCACATGTAGAAGGTACAGTCTCCCAGTTGGGACCTCCCTAAAAATTAAGGAATACAGAATTTTATTCTGAGCATTTATGATATTTAAATATCTAATGATAAGCAAACTATTTGTTAGGATCTTTATGAAACTAAATGGAGTAAAATTCATAATATTAAAATGAACATAAAAAAGAATCAGGTTATTAACGAAACAAAATAAAAATCGTCCAGCTTGCACAGCTTGTCCAAGGCAGAGTTGGGTTGGAAGTAAAATCTGTCTGATTCTGGAAGCCAGTGTCTGAACCACTGGACCATGCACCATAGACTGCTTCATTTATGTGTGCAGACACAGGTGCGCGCGCACCCCCCCACCCCCTCCACACCCCCCCCCCCGGCCCCGCCCGAGGCATGCGCGTAATTGGCCAAGTGCTCTATGGCACAGTAATTAGGTGTTGCCTCTTGCCATCTCTCTCTGCTTCATACCATTAGCTTTTGGGGATGTCATGGTGCTTACAGGACAATCTTAATGGACTCTCTCCCATGCAACCTGCATGAAGGCATGGCCTGGGTGGCTGCCCCAGAACTGCCTAGCTTCTCACTCCTTTCCTCCACAGCCTCCAGACCCATCTTTCTGATAAGAATGTGGCCTCTGCTTTTGGCAAGCCCTTAGACAAACTGGCAACATGGTCTAATGATCAAACTTCTAGACTCAGGAACCAGACTGCTTGGTTTGAATCTTGTTTCCTGCCACTTTGTTGCACATTTGAGTTCATTGTTTAACCTTGGTGCTCCACAGCCCTCATCTGTAAGATGGCAATAACGGCACCCACATCAGAGGATTGCTGGGATGATTAAATGAGTTCCTGGAGGTAATGTGCTTAGAACAGTGTGTGATACAGTGTAAAGGCTCTAAAAGTGCTAGAAACTACTATTCTTGAATTCTAGCCTCTTGCTAGAAGGCTAGGAGGCTCCTTCAATCCTAGAAGATTTGCTCCTTTCTCTACTCTAGCTCCAACATACCTGGGCAGCCTCTATGTGTAATCACCATGGCAAACTGCCAAGTATTCCTGTAACTTAACTGCTACCTTGAAAGCAGACCCTGACCTTTAAGGAGAACCATATTCACTCATTCATCCAACAAATATTTGTTGGATGTAATCCTATGTACTACTATGTACTACCAGGGCTACGTCATACAACAAAAAATAAGGAAAGCAAGATAAAATGACTAAAAGGGCAAATACAAATCAGCACTTATTCTTTAGCAACCTAATATAAGCACTTTCAAGAAATAATTTAAACAGTCACATTAAACAATGAATGATGCTGCTGTTTAAGAGCCATTTGTTATGCCAGTCAGTTATGGTGACAGATGAGAGTGCTCCAGTTATATATTTCTGGCTGGAGGCCAGTTATCATTCAGTTTAAGCATCTAGTCCCAATAACAGGATATGAGGAACAGTTGAATTGAGAAATGCAAATCTGTTGTGCAGATATGGATAACAGGAGTGCCACTTGGGTCTGACAAATATTGAGATGGCAGTAATATAATTTTAAGCCTTCAAAAACCACCCATAAGACTATGTGACAGGGTGGGGTGAGGGTGGGATGGGGGTGGGAGAGTATAGAATGGGGGGAATCAGATTTAATTAAGAAATCATAAGCCAGGAAATGTAAAAACTTAATGGTAATTCATCCACTTTGCCTATTTGTAGCATCCAAAATACTGAGCTTCCTGGTCAAGCCTGAAGGGACGAGTTTTAAGACACTTACATCCCATGACACCATGAGCAACATTATAAATACATCCCCTCATCCCTCCCAGTAATATAAGCACCTCTGTCATCCCTTTAATAGGTGAAGAAACTGAGGCTCACAGACCATTTAGGGCACTGTGCAAGTGGTCAATTTTGAACTCCAGTGTGCGTGGCTGCCTTTAAACTTTATCAATTCTTACAAGTTTGACAGTTTGAATGAGCCACATTTTCTGCTTTCCTTGATCATTCATTATAACATTTAAACTTCAATGCTCTATTTGAGTACTCTGCAGCATCTGATGCTCAGAACATTTTCATTTATTCCCACAGGCAGCTCATGTCAAAGATGAAGTAAGAGTTGATACAAGGATGCCTCATTAATCTCCAATACAAATAGAAATTTTTCTTTTTTTTCATAAACAATTTATATTTATTAGTTCATCCTCACAGTAACTCCATCAGATAGGTACAAATTTTGTCTTCACTTTGCAGATAAGGAAACTGCAGTTAAGTAACTTACACAAGGTTACATTGTTAGTATTAGAATTCAGATTCAAATCTAAGTCCATGCCTTAGGCTCCATGCTACTAGCCACTATGGTATACTGCTTCCACAGTGTCATAATGGCACTGGTGGGGATGGTGGCGGTAGTGAAACATATTCATTTGATATGTATTTGTTAGCACCTACTGTGTGCTAGGCACTGTTCTGGGAGTTATCGTTAATAACATTTGTCTTTATTTCTTTTTATAAACTTTTTTTTTAAATTTATTTTTTCAGATACATTTGTCTCTGCCTACCCCCCACCACTTTCCCTTGGCCCCTCCCTCCTTCCCTCCCTCAGCTCTTCCCCTTTGGTTTCGTCCATGAGTCCTTGCTATATGTTCCTTGACTTTCCCCTTCTCTTCCTTTTCCCCGCCCTCCCCGCCTCCCCCCACCCGCCTCCTTCCCTCTTGTCTCTGTTGATTTCTTTTCCTTTTAGTGTTGCTGGTCTTATTTTCCTTGCATCTTTGTACTGTTGGTTAGGTTCCACTTATAGGTGAGATCATATGGTATTTGTCTTTCGCTCCCTGGCTTATTTCGCTTAGCATAATGTTCTCCAGTTCCACCCATGCTGTCGCGAAGTTTAGTAGTTCTTTTCTTCTTTCTGCTGTGTAGTATTCCATTGTGTATATGTACCATAATTTTTTAATCTAATCATCTACTGATGGGCATTTAGGTTGCTTCCAACACTTGGCTATTGTCAATTGTGCTGCTATGAACATTGGGGTGCATAGGTTCTTTTGTATTGGCGTTTTGCTGTTCTTAGGGTACAGTCCCAGCAGGGGAATCACTGGATCGAAAGGAAGTTCCATTTTCAGCTTTTTGAGGAAATTCCACACTGCTTTCCACAGTGGCTACACCAGTCTGCATTCCCACCAACAGTGGACTAGGGTTCCCTTTTCTCCACAGCCTTTCCAGCACCTGTTGTGTGTTGATCTGTTTATGACGGCCATTCTGACCGGTGTGAGGTGGTACCTCATGGTGGTTTTGATCTGCATTTCTCTGATGGCTAGTGATGCTGAGCATCCTTTCTAATGCCTCTGGGCCCTCTGTATCTCCTCCTTGGAAAAGCGTCTGCCCAGGTCCTTTGCCCGTTTTTTGATTGGATCGTTTGTCTGCTTGGAGTGGAGTCGAGTGAGTTCTTTACATATCTTGGAGATCAAACCTCTATCTGATGTATCATTAGCGAATATATTTTCCCATAGGGTTGGCTCCCTTTTCATTTTGCTGATTTTTTTCTTTAGCCATGCAGAAGCTTCTTATTTTGATGAGGTCCCACTTGTTTATTCTTTCCTTTATGTCCCTTGCTTTAGGAGACATATCAGTGAAAAAATTGCTGCGTGGGAACAAATAGAAATTTTTCTGATTCTCTGAAAGCATTTCATAATTGCCTGGGGGCTGAACCTTTTTCTAACCCCCTTGTTACAAAATTATTTATGGGCAGAAATTAGATACACAGCCCTCAATGTGAAATCTTAATTATTGCCCTTTTAGCTGATTTTTGTGCCCTTTGAAGAGACATAAATTAGAATCATAGCTGAATAAATTCAAATAAAGGCTGCACCATTGAAATAGCTGCCCTATGGTTTAGAAGTGAATTCTCAGCACCAAATCCACCTGTCATTTCTCCACGTCTACTCTTCAGAGGAACAAAAAAGAACAGATATAAAGAGGAGAAAAATAAAAACAACCTTCACTTCTATCTTTCAGCTACTGTAGGCTTCACTACAAGTATATTTTCTTGAGGATAGGGCCATGTCTTGTTCTTTCTGTGCCCCAGGGCCTACTCTGTGATCAGCACATGGTAGTATTTATAAATGTTTGCTTGGGCGACTTAATCTCTTTTCAAATATTTTTTACACATATTAAAACAAAGGCTCATTTCATTTTTTACCCATTACATTCCATCCTTTGTGCAGTCCAATAAAAGGAAGAGCACACTGAATATACTTTGGCCAACAGCAAGATTAAAACAAAAGATCTATCACTGAAATGTGAATTGTGAGGTCTCCCTTATTTAACAGCAGGTCCTAAATCCAGAGACAAGGCCACCTGACAATTACAGGCCAGGCTGAGGGCTCTGCTCTCTGGCCTCCAGCCCCACTACCATTCCACCTGGTCACACCTGCACCTCTTTAGCACTACATGGGGGAGGAAGGTTAATTATGAGTAGGGGACAGGAATTAATTTGTCAGAGGAAGCCAAATGGGTAAGTGAAAAATACATAAGCTTTAAAAACAGTTAGACTTTACAACCTAAGGCAAGTTGTGATTTGTTCTCCAGAAAATAGCTATGAATGAAAAAAAAAAAAATCAGTATTTTCTGGACCTATTTAGAGGACAGCCTCCAACGCCCATTTTTTGGGGGAGGGATGAAAGCCCAGGCTCTAGGTCCTTAGTTGAAGATGTGTTTCATGGCTTACTAGATGGGTAACCATATGTAATGTTGAACTTTTCTGAGTTTCAGGGCCTCCTATATAAAAGGGAGTTGATGTAAAAGGGGATTTGGCTTAGAGGGTTGTTGTAAGGGGAAAATGAGATGATTTAACCAGTCCCAACTCAGTGGGCAACTAATCAATGAGACAGCTTCTCTGACCACTCATACTATTACTATTATTACAGCAGTAGTCAAATCACAGGTGAAAGAGGAGCAGTCAGTACCTGAATCACTGATATTTGTTGTACTAGCTTTTTCTGTTTATAGTCCCCTTTAGCAGAGCATACTCTGCTGTTAATAAAAACGAGGATCTGATCATTGTGGTCTTTCCTGGTTCAATCAGGACAACTGGTCTGTATCAGTAAGTCAGGAGGATGAGGTGGGATTGTGGGTCCCTTTGAATTCAGCTGTGTCTCAAAACTAAGTACTTCTTTTAGAGCACTACAGGAGCATTGGCTCCTCAGTTTGTAAAAGTACCATCAGGGCAGTATCCAGTTCTCAGAAATTCTGAGTTGAAGGGCAACTAAGTGGGTGACACCATTAACTGCAAATGCTTTAAAGACCCTGAGCCATGTCAAACTGATTTGGATTTGTACTGTAGTTACTGCCATTTTCTTAGTATCAGTTTGAATCATCTAATCTGGATTTGAATCCTAGGTCTGCCAGTTCCCCTTGATTACCTTCTGAACCTCTCTTTTCTCATCTGCAAAATGTAGATGAAAACAACAGAAGGAACCTTATAAGGCTGTTGTGAGGAATAAATGAAATGGCTGTTAAGACACTTATCAAAGTGCTTTGATCAGTATTAAATATTGTTATTTTATTCTTTTCATGTGGGCCACCCAAAATTCTAGTATTCAAAACTGTGCAGGGAACATATCCAAAGTATCCTGTAAACTGTAGAAAAAAGGGAGTCTGAAAGAATTTTTATCTGGGGCAGTGCCATGATCAAAACTCAACTCACACTGACTGCAGTGTAATAATGACTAGTATGTACTAAGCACTTACTGTGTGCAGGTCTCCATGAAGCAAGTTACATGCATGGCATTTGTCATGAGGAGGAGTAGGGAGAGGGCAGAGGTGGGCAGGTCAATTCAGAGTGGGAAAAAAGGTAAGGAGCACTTTAATCCATGTATGTAACAAACAGTAGGTACATGTCCAAGAGACTTGGCAGATTACCCTGTGGAACCTGCGTGGCCAGAGAGATGGCAGTGCATGTGTACATCCAACTATGTGCCCTGGCTGGAGCTGAGTAAGTGACCCCAAACAGACTTCCCTTCTCCAAGGGATCATTTTGAGAACAACCACTTGATTGTACTGAGATAATGATCTACCATCTGATAAAAATGAATCATTGAGCATTTAGAAGAAATAAAACCACCAACCTCAAAACATTTTTCTTTCTTTGCCTGGTGAAGCAGGCTAGCTATTCCAGGAAGCAAAATTGGAAAGATGAATGTTTCTAAATATTCCTTGGGGGAACCTAAAACAAACAAAAAGATT
Organism: Pteronotus mesoamericanus; assembly: GCF_021234165.1. Classification (NCBI taxonomy): domain Eukaryota; kingdom Metazoa; phylum Chordata; class Mammalia; order Chiroptera; family Mormoopidae; genus Pteronotus; species Pteronotus mesoamericanus. The sequence continues at coordinate 326,049 of NW_026555129.1, read as the reverse complement.
CCCACTAAAAATCCCAAATGGCTGTCAGTTGGAGGTCAAAGTCTTGGCATCAATTCAACACCAACAGAATTCCCAATTTGGGGTGCTGTGAAGAAGGAAACTTTATTCAGTGCAAAAGAGCTCGATTGTGATACAGTACAGCTGTGAAAACAGCATGGCTGTCAGGTAGCCGTGGAGGCAGGCCCCTCTATAGCTAGACAGCTCTGTTCTGCTGTGCCCTGCTCTGTGTCAGTCTCATTTGTGCTGCACTGATCTGCTCCACTCTGCTCTGGTGAGACATCTTTGGTGTTTCATTTCAGCTGGGGAAACTCAGTCTTCAGTCTTTTGTGGAAAGGCAAAGTGTGCTCTTAGAACCAGAGGGGCTTATATAAACAGAAGTCCCAAATCCTGGTCCCTGATTGGTCTGTCCTCACGCAATTGAAGACTCCGAATTCTTGCCTTTTGATTGGTCCTAAAGGCACTGTCCTGACTGCTCAGAATGAAGCCACTTTGTTTGATGAAGATGTTGATGGGGTGGGATATAGCTGCATAGCTCCTACTGAACGGGGAGAGCCTTAGTCCTATTGGCTGAAATAGGGTTCCAAGAACTCCTTTATAGGGCCTGGCTCAGATGACAGAAACACAGTGCAGGCAGGCAGTTCAGTGCAGACTTCTCCCTGAAGAGCAGTTTGCATGAGAGGCTCCTGTGCAGAAATGGCTGCTAGACTGTTTTTGTTTGTTTGTTTGTTTGTTTGTTTGTTTGTTTAATCTGATTCCAGTAGGCTACCGGAAGCCCTTCTTAGTAGTGTCTCTTTCTCAGGGCTCACATGGCCAGACAAGTTAATCTGAGAGAAACATTTGCTTCTGAACAACAACAAAAAACAAACAAAAAAACTGTGCATAAAATAACATGATCTTAAATGTTACTCGAGATTGCTGAGTTGGGCTGTGCTATATTACTAAAGAAACTTAAGGTACATTTGCACCTCTGTAGTCCAATGAGGATATGGACCGGGTGCTACAGGGCCAGATGCACAGCAAGGCCAGTGTGGCTGAAGGAAAATGAGCCGAGGGACTGGGGTAGGAACTGAAGTTAGAGAAGAACGGAGTGGGGGTACAATGGAGAGTGCCTCAGGGCCACAGTAACGATATCACTGGATGCCAAGGCCCAAAGCACAGTAGCAGACGGGAACAAACCAATAGGAGAAGCCTGGCTTCAGAGAGGACTGGAGGAACTGAGGTTTAGGCAGGAAGGCCTAGAAAGCCTACATTTCTGGCTTGAACTCACAAAGCAGGGCAGCAGTGTATTTTCTTTTACTTTCTACATTTTTGCCCCTTTGTATTTAATGCAGAATCAGAATATGCATGTTATTTATCATTATTATTCTATTTCAACCTTAAAGATAAATCAGTGGAATAAAGGCTACTTCTTTTAAAAATTAAATTTAAAACACGAACATATTCTTTATGCAGCCTCCCTGAGGTCTCTCTGTCCACCCCAACCCCTACTCTGTGGTTTTGAAATGTTACAAACCCCAAAGTATGAAAGATGAAATGTTCCTTACTTACATGTTTTTGGATCAACTGCTTCCAATTTAACTTGAGTGTAAGGTATATGTGAATCCACGGTCAAATGAGGAACTGAATAAAGATGTTCTGTATTGAAGCCATGAAAAACTATTTCTTCCATTGGTGAAACCTGGTAGGGGGGGAGGGCGTGGAGTAAAGAATACATTCCTATAAATAGTTTAAATAATTGCATTTTCTTTTATAACTTAAAACAGGAATAAAATTCTGCATCAGACTTTAGATTCAAGGAGGCATATTGCGCACAAGTCTTTGTCTCTCTTCCCTCCTGTGACAAACAAAGAATAACTCCCCAATATAGAATATGGGGACTATCAGTGAAGGAGAGATTTGCAAACATTTCCAAATGAACCAGGGATGAGCTTCTCATCAGGTAAGAGAGGGGGGAAATGGCAGCCCAGAATCTATAGTAGGAAACTACACCAGAAGATGGGAGTCCATCTTCCCACCAGAATTCCAAAGGGCTTCAATGCTCAAGGGTTCAATTCCTCAGAGGGTGAGAATGAAAAGGGAATGATAATAAACAAGAAGGGTTAAGTGAAAATCTGGCTGGGGCTTCACTGGCCTGCCGACCACATTTTCCTTCCTCCTGCTTCTGCCCTCTTCTATACACATAAAGCTATGCTCACGGCAGCCCTTTCTATCCAGCTCTTCTTGCAGTGACTCTTCTGTAAACAAATTAAACAAATAGCCTTGGAAGGAGTATAAGTAACTACACAGGGTGCCATGTTGGTGGTCAAAAGAAAAAAAAAAAAAATCCACCATTGATTTGGAGGTTCCCTGCCTGTGGACCCTGAAGAAAAGTTTTCCAGTGATCAGTCACTCCCTAGAGCTCCCAGTTGGTGTTTCTATTCATAGGATAGATCCATCCAGAAAACAAATCTATAGGTACAATAGTAGAAGAAAACCACACCAGCTATGTAGAAAAAGCCACTCAGGCACCCATTTTAAATACTGAATACACAGTCAAAGCTTTCCACACAGATAAGGAGCATCAACAGTATAAATGACAAAGATCAAGATCTACAGAGAACAACTGACCCTGGAAGAAGCACAAATAATTCAGGGAAGGGAATTATGATTAGTACCCGCAGAGAAATTTGAGAAAACATTGCATCCATAAAGCAAGAACAGGATGCTATGAAAAAAAAGAATAATATAGGCCAAGACCGTTCTTAGACCCAAGATTCTCTAACAGTAGTAGCTGCAGTAACATACCGGAAAGCTAGCCTTAGATTTTGATCCCATCCCTGTGACCCTGCTAAAGTCCCTTCATCCCTCAGTCTGCCTTATTTTAAATTCCATTAGGTTCTTATTTTACTCCAAGAAGACTGTTGGAGGGCCTCTCTTCTCTTAATAGTTTTCTTCTCACCCATTTGGGCAAGCATGGGGAAATCTGCTCTATCTGCAACTGTCCCCAAGGATCAAATGAGATCATCCAGTATCTCATCTGAGCCCCAGAGAGGCACTGTGAATTGGTCAAGGATTATCTGATCCATTTAACAGATGTGGAAACTGAGGCTTAAAGAGGTTATGAGATACCCTTTAAATCACACTGTTAGTTATAAAGATAGGACTGGTCCTACATTTCTGATTCTGGAAACATTTCTGGTTTCAGTGCCTTTCCTAATTTATGACCCTGTGTGACATTCACCAGCTATCAGTGCTGTTCTTATTTAAAAGCTTTTAACTTAGGTTTAGGTGGGGCAATACTCACAGTAATCACAGCTTCTGGTTTGATTTTGTATTCCTCTGGAAAGGGAGGCAGCTCAGCTTCATGCTCTAAAAGGGACGGGGGAAAAATCTTCACTTCCATAGTTCACTGCAGATTATGATGTAATCTTCTTTCCTCTAAATAAACACTCTTAAATTTTATTTTGGTTGGTGGTTTATAGAAATGAAAAATAACTGGCCATTACAGGTTAATAATTAATGTGAACTACCTTATTTACAATGAATAAGACGTAAATTGCTCACTCGTGTGAAGAGTCCAGGCTTTATGTATGAGTTCGACTTTCCCCAAGAGGGTACAAACTTTAGATTTTGCTCCCTACAAGAGAATGAGAGTGCCTAAGGGAAGAACATGGCACACAGGGAAGAAAGGAGACAGAAAAGGAGGAAAGCATGAGGGCAGGGCAAAATCAGAGACAGAGGGAAGAGAGCCATCTCAAGCAGTCACTGGTAAAACTACTAGTTTGGGGTACATGACTGAAAAGCATGCCCATAAACCCTTGCTTCTCAAAGTATGGCCCCCGAACCAGCCCCAGCATCATCCTTGGGGAGCCAGAAATCTGACATCTCAGGCCCTGGCCCATACCTGCAGAACCTAAATCAGCACGTGACTTGTATTTGTAAACACATTAAAATTGGAGAAGTCCTGCTGGAAGCTCCTGTAGTTTCCTATCCTGGCGGCACGTTAGAACAACCTGGGAGTTTTTTGAAACTATCCATGTCTAGGCCCAATCCAAGAAATTTTGATTTGATAAGTCTGGGGCAAGAGCCCGGGACTCAGTATTTTTAAAGTTCTCCAGGTGATTATAAAATGCAGTGAGGTGGAGTACAATTACCAGGTTTCAAGACTAATTACAGTCAATTTGTTGGAGGGCTTAATGCAAAGAACATTCCATACAAGTTCTGCAGGATAACAAGCATTGCTGAGAGAGGGACAGAAAATGCTCACGGCCATATTAGTTACACCCTTAAAGGAAAAACTGATAAAAATATTTCTGGAAAGGTCCGTGTTTTAAAGGCAAATGCATGGTGACTTTGAATTGATGAGGGAAAACAAAACTTTTGGGCAAGAGGGTATCGATGGACTACAGTTGTACTGGACACAAGTTGTATTTTGTTAGCTAGTTCCTTATCAGAAAGAATATTTCTAAACAAAAATGTTTTTTTAATTCCTAGGTATCAGGTTGGGGACAAGTATGCCAGGCTGCAGGTGATAAGCAATTTTGATTTCCAATACTAGTCATATTCATTTTCTATTGCCGTGCAACAAATTACCACAAACTTACTTAAAACAACACAAATTTATTATCTCAGTTCCTGTAGGTCAGGTCTCATCAGGCTAACCAAGGTTAGCCATGGCTGTGTTCTTATCTGAGGGCTGGGGTCATCTGCAAGCTCAGTGGTTGTGGCAGTATCCAGTTTCTTGTGGTTGGGGGTCTGAAGTCCCCATTTCCTTTTTGGTTGTTGGTGAGGACTGCCCTAAACTCCTAGAGGCTGCTCTCAGGCCCTTGTCACAAGGTAGTTCACACATGGTTATTTGCTCATTGAAAGCAAGCAGGAATGTCTTTTGGTTCAATCTTTCCAATTTAAATGCTCACCTGGTTTGGTCAGGTCCACCTAAAATGATCTCTAATTTAACGTCAGCTGATTACAGACTTAATTTTTCTCTTGACAACAATGCCTAGATTAGTGATTTATTGACTAAACTGGGAGGTGAGTGTACTAGGGAGTGGGAACTTTGAGGGCCAAGCCATCTGAGAATTCTGTCCATCACAATAGTTCTAGCTCTACCATCTTCCCCACCTCTCAATCATGTAATTTCAGGTTTCTTCCCCCATCCTGTTGAGAATCACCAATACAGTGTGAAAACTACAGGGTCTGGCACAAATAATGTCCCTTTTTTTATCACAAAATCTTTTATTGCAAAATCATAAGCATGTAATTCTGTAGAATAACAATGTTTCACTCAAGTATACCATATGACATTTTAGGTGAAATATTCAAATTAAAACTATAAATTATTACACCCATATTATTACCCTACCAACCACACTCAGGCACGTGTTACTTCTGCAGGACCCTGTATTTATCTGAATTTGATATATGCAATTATAGCTTTGTCCAATTACAAAAGCTTATAGTGAGAAAATTCCAAATAATACAAAGATGTCTTATGTAGAGAGTGTAAGTCATGCATAATGCCCTTACAACCAATAGCAATTGTTGAATTTGGCAAAGATCCAACCTAATCTTTTCAAAACATTTACTAACATAATATATGTAATACATAAATACATTTATTTACTTTAGATCTCCTAGACTAGGTCAAGTAATCCAAGTATAGGACCTTACCATGTTGTCTTTTTTCTTCGTATTAGTTTTACCCTTATTTGAAATTTGTAAAAATTAATCTCCTCTAATAGACTGTGAATTTTTGATGGAATTACCTAGGTTTGTTTGTGCTCACTATCATATTCCCACAGAATACTTGTTAAATGAATGAATAAATGAACAAAACAGTACAGCAAGTTACTTTTGACCCTTGATCTACTTAACTATTCATTCATATTTACTGAGAGCCCGCTATGTGCAAGGAACCACTAGGTGTTGAATCTTGGACATCTTTTGAGGCTGCTACATATATTATGTGCCACATTTAGTTAGTCAATGTACTCTTTGTAGGTATTTACTGATACTAATAAAAGTGGTTTTGAGAATACAAAGCCTGAGTTGTCACTGGAAAGCTGAAAAAAACAATGCACATTTACAAATAAGTTATCATAAGGTTTTCCTGCCCTGTGCCCCTGACAAGAGCACTAGTCAGGTAGCTTATATGTCTTGTTTAAGTTAGATATTTACCTATTCTGTATCTCATCTCCCTGTGACTGAGTTTCTTACCCATCTGTTTGCTGTGAGAATTTGCTTTTTAAGTGTGTAATACTTAACCTTGAAGATAGGATTATCTCAAAGCCTATTTTTTACGTTTGTTGTGAGAAACTGAATTTATTCATTATGTTTGTTATAGAACATTGCATTTCTTAGAATGTTTGTTTTAAGAAATTGGGCTTATTCACCCTGGCCAGGTGGCTCAGTTGGTTAGAGCATCATCCTGTACACCAAACCGCTGTAGGTTTGATTCTGGGTTGCAGCACATACCTAAGCTGTGGGTTTGATCCATGATGGGGCATGTAAGGAAGGTAAACGATAGATGTTTCTATGTCACATTAATGTCTCTCTCTCTTTCTCTCTCTCTCTCTCTCTAAAAACCATAAAAACATATCCTCAGGTGAGGATAAAAAAGAAAGAAATTGGACTTACTCATCTAGGTTAGTAATAATCATTAATGAGCCAGTGTGTATAACTCACCATCTTTTTTTTTTTTTTTTTAAGATTTCACTTACTTATTTGTAGAGGGGAAGGGACGGAGAAAGAGAGGGAGAACACATCAACATGAGATAGAAACACTGACTGGTTGCCTTTCATATGTGCCCCGACCAGGGATTGAACCTGCAACCCAGACATGTGCCCTGACAGGGAATAGAACCAGCCACCCCTCGCTTTGCAGAACAACACCCAACCAACTGAGCCACACTGGTCAAGACTAACTCAACATCTTGACTTCATTAACTTCGTGTTGTAATTCTACCACTCCCAAAGTGACATCAATTCACTCGCTTCTCAGAGGGCACCAAAACCCTATGTCTTTGCTTTCTCCCTACAGGTCTGTTTGACCAAAATAAATGCCATACTTCTAAAACACAATGCAGGGCATGTTTCTTTTTCAACAATAACACACATTTATTGAGCACTTCTAAATGCCGAGCACATTGCTGAGCACCTCTGCATATACGATCTTATTCGATGTCTTCACAACAACCATGTGAGGTAGGTACAAAGATTATTCCTCTCTTACAGATGAGGTTGAGTAGCTTCCCTACCAAAACACCACTAGCTATGAAGAGCTATTTGCCTAGAGAATTGAAAGCTCTGAGTGAAAGGACTGTCCTTTATTGTGAAAGGACAGTCACAGTAACAACTTTCAAATATCTGACTGTATTTTTTAATGGTAGAGTGATTAGCATATTGGGTCATAGCATCAAGGAGGTAAGGACCAATGGATACAAGTTACAAAAAGATGAAACGGATTTTTCTGGATATACTGCAATGTAATACTCGGAAAATAAATTTGAGCATTGGATGGAAGTTGAAATGGATGGCCTATGAGGGCATCTGTCAACTCTGAGTCCACTATTCTCTTCCCCCTCGGTATTTCCAATTCTCTCAACTCATCACCCTCTCTCTCCTTCTGCCTGGACCCATATACTGGTGCATTTATCCTTTTCCTCCATTCAACAAATATTTGCTGACCTGTATTATCCATTATAGTAGCCACTGGAAGCTGTATAAATTAAGTAAAATAACAAACTCAGTTCCCAAGTTGTACTAACCATATTTCAATTGCTTAATAACCACATGTGGCTAGTGGCTACCGCATTGGAAAGTTCTACTGGACAGTGCTGTTTCAGACAGCTGAAGTAATGATGGCAGCTACAAGAATAAAATATCTTAAGTTCTTGACCTTAAAGAGCTTACAGCCTAGGAGAGGAAAAATAAACACTGAGTCTCATTACTTCTTAAAAGCTAACATTTACTGAGTTTTTGCTGTAAATCGGGAAGCATGCTAAGTACTTTCTGCAACCATTCGGGTGCACTCTCCCAACACCATAAAACAGGTGCCATCATTATACTCCCTTTACAGAGTGAGTAACAAGATAAAATAACTTGCCCAACGTACATGGAGTATTTTTTATAGGGCCTCATGACCGAGGGTATGTATGTGTGGGACCACAAAAGATGGTGAGAATCCGTTTGGGGCCTTAAGGAATGGTTAGGAGAGGGATTAAGACCCAACTCTGTCTCTAGAACATGCTTGCTCATCATGTGGGCCATAGATTACCAACATCAGAATTGCCAGAGTAATCATAAAAAGTGCAGATTTCTAGCACCCCTTTAGGATCTCTATGGGCGGGCCCAGGGAAATCTACATTTTAAACCAACTCCCAACTCTGCCCCTGCTATTCTTTCCCGTTCACTAGATGAGGTTTAAGCACTATTGGTCCACACTCCCTGGTCCCCTTTTACTGCGCTTTCCCCAATCTGCCCCATAGTTGTCACCTGCCTATGGATAAACGTTGGAGGCCGCGCTAGGTGACTCACTCAGGCCTCTCTGGACCTCTCTCCCTGGCGTAAAATGGGGAGCTCTGCGGATCCGAGGAGCGACAGTCAACTGGCGCACAGAAGGCGCCCAATTACGCGGTCCCTTTGGGGCCGCCCAAGCCCCGCCCCTCTCGGCTTCCCGGGCTGCCTACCTTCGCAGATCTGCTCCCACAGGTTCTTGCCTGGAGGTTCTGTAACCTTCCCCGGCGAGAGGGGCCGCTCGGGGGACGCGGGGTACACGGTGGGCACTGGCATCCGAGCGGTGACAGACAACTCTAAGGAGTTAACCTCGCGTTGCGAAGCGCGGCTGGTCACCAGCGCCTGCAGGGTCACGGTTTCCACGGCAACCACGCTCTCCGCCCGGCCACGACCCGGAAGAAGCAGTAGCTCTGGGGCTGCGGACCAGCCTCTGGAAGTAGATATCCGGGTCATTCCGGAGTGACTGCTCTAGTGGAGTCGGAGAATTTTGACCTACAGGTGAGAACGGGTGATGCGACGCCAGAGGGGCAGAGAGGGACCTGGAGATGGGACGTGGAGACTTGGGCAGCGAACAGAGGGAAAAGCGGACGACCTGCACCCTCAAGTTCATGCCGCACCCTTTCCCCAGTCTCCGGTGTGCGCTCGCCCTGGCCTGAGGCCGCCGCCTTCAGGACGTTCTCCCTCCTTGTAGCCGGGAGTGCAGCTGGATTCTTCCCAGGGTGTTTGTGTGGAAACTTTGGCGCGGCGGAGCCTTTGAGGGACCAGCCTCGCCTCCTGGGTCCCTTCCTTCCTGCTAGTAATCTTGTGATGATGGGAGTGGAGGCTTGGTTGTGTTGTGCAGAACCCAGGCTCCAAATCTTGCGTCCTGCGTTCCAATGGCTTTTTTGCCACTTACCGGCTTTGGGACCCAGGGCAAGTGATTTAAAGTTTCCAAGCCTCAGTTTGCAAGTCTCTGAGATGGGGTAGTCACACCAGTCCTCATGAGGCTGCCGCGAGAATTTTGGTTCACTTCCTCTTCTTGAAGGAGCGAATGCACTTGGAGTCGCAGGGTTGAAGAAGATCTTCATTGCTAAAGAGGATAGATGCTGCAGTGTTCTGAATGGCAGAGGTGGGGAGAGAAGGGGATTAAGTTGACAACAGTCTCTTCTTGGTTTATTTTATTTTATTTTTTTGGCTTCTTTTGTTTATCAGGTCTGTTTTTTTGACCACTCCTCCATCTGAGGCACTTTGCTCCCTTAACTCCACACATTCCAGGTTTGCGCCTTCTCCATCTCCTTTGCCATCCCCTCTTTCTCTGCCCACCCATTTAAATGTCTGCTCTCTAAGGCTCTGTGTCAGACTCTTTCTGTTCAGTGCTTAGTTACTATACATATATTCCAAAGTTTGTTTTGCCCTTATCAGCCTAGTCACCCCTGAGCCTCAGACCCATATATCCGCCTGACCACGGAACATCTCCACGTGAATATCTCAAGGCATCTGTTCAAACCAGCATGTCTCCAGCCCACCACCACCCACCTTCAGTTCCTTTGTCTCAGGGTTTAGTGCCAACATCCTGCAGTTGCACAAGGTGGACAACTGTTCTTTAGAAAGTTTCCTGACAACTGGTAGTCTAGGTTAGAAGACCTCCATTACCCTGACAGCACTGCTGTGGTTGCTTTTATCACCTGTATCATCTATGTTGTTATACTTGTTTCCCTCCCACATCTACTTGCTTTTTGATTGCAGGTGTTTTATGTTGTTAATCTTTGTGTCTTTATTGTTCATCCCTCATTCAATGAACACATAGTTTTGAACACCTGCTATGTGCCAGGTACAGAGGCTCTGGGAGTACAGGCAGACCTCATTTTACTATGCTTCACTTTACTGCACTTCACAGGTGTTGAGTTTTTCCAAATGGAAGATGACCCTCCACCAGCCAAAAGATTGCTATTCACATTATTGTGATACTCGCATTATTAATGTGATCTGGAACCAAACCATAGAGGTCTGCCTGTACAGCAGAAAATAAGACAGGAGTGAATGAGTGGGTGTTCCCTTGACTTTCCAAGACCAATTGTGAATTGGGATTGAGCTCTGTCTCAGGCCTAGCCTTGGCTCTTTGAAGCTGCCAAGAGTGAGGCAGTTCTGATGCTAAAGAGAACTGCAAGATGGAGAAGCTCCTGACCTTTTCCTCCCACTGTGCAAACCTCCTGTTTGGGGACGTTTGTTTCTGGTTTCCCTTGGTGTCTTCAGGTCATACAGGAAACAGCAGGAACTGGAATGGTGACTAGAGTGAGAGAAATAGCCCAGCTGGAATTGTATTGAGGGCTCCAGCCCCTTCTCAAAGGTTCCTCCCTGACATTTAAAAAAAAGGCTGGGCACTCTAGGTTGCTCTGTGTGATCTCCAATCATTAAATGTTAGCAATTTATTTGAAAATTTAAAAAGGCTTGCTGTCTGATGTCCTTGTCCTTGCTCCCCCACACCTGCCCCAGATTTAGTTCAACTCCTCTTTTATGGATGGGGAAAGTGAGGCCTGGAGAAGCCAACATCTATGAGGCAAGAGTGTCTGAGTTGCCACTTGAACCCAGGTGTTTTGTGCCCTAGCTTGGGCTCCTCTCACCATACTCTTTGCTGTTCTTATTACTAGCCACATGGGGAAATAATTAGGAGAGGGAAGTAATTAAGAGAGTAAGTCACAGTGAGTGTAGATTGGGGGAATTGATTTCCAGATACAAAGCAGAAGAGCTGTTTAGATGAACCAAAGTAACAGGTTGATTGTTCCATAGTCACTGCCTCTCGTGGGAATCAGCAAGAAGGGCTGACCTCAGGATTTCTGTACTCTCTATCCAGTGTAAGGAGAGCCTCTAGAGGCAGTGCCTGGTCTGTCTGGTTTGATTGCAGTTGTACTCACAGGGCAGGCAGTTGGTAAATTTCTGTTGAGTAAGTAACCAGGCTTAGAGATTTGAGGAAGAGGGTTAGGAAAAGAAGTCAACAATGTAGCAAGCACTTTCCATGGATTATCTCGGTTTATTCTTTCCAACAGCTCTTTGAAAAGTGGTATTTCCAGATGGGGAAATTAAGGCTCTGGAAGAATAGGAAAGGGAGCAGTTTGGATTTCAACCTAGGGCTGTCTGAATGTTAGCTCCATTCTATTTCTCTGATCATATTTCCCTTTGCTTCTGTGGAATCATTCTCGTTTTCCCCGACCATCCACTTAAAGAAACGTGACTCTTGCCAATACCTAGTTGAATTGTACACAGGGTGGTTTGGTGTAGGAATAACTTGGTACTTTTTTTGTTTTTTTTAAAAGAATGATCAGCAAGACCCACAAAGGAGACCTGGGCCTTGGGATTCCAGAGAAGAACAAGAAGAAGAAGAAGGTGGTGACAGAAGAACCAGAGACTCAGTACTCAGTTGTAAACAGTAACAATTACTTCAATGATGTCTGTCCCACAAGAGCCATATCACCCATGAAGAGTGTGATCAAAGGGCTGGTACCTGAGATCCCTCTAGTGAAGAAAAAGAAGAAGAAAAAGAAGGGCCATAGCACCCTCTGTGAGGAGCACCTAGAACCTGAGACCATGTTATGTGCCAGGTGGACAGAGAAGTCTCCCAGCCCCAGGACAGAGGTTCTTGGTCCATCTGAGTTCCTCAGTGGGGAGAAGAAAAAGAAGAGGAAGTTGTGGCCTCTGGCCATGTCCCCTGATTTGAGGATGAAGACCTCCCTGGACCCCAGACAGGGGGAGAAAGTGACCAGAGTTGACAAGGAGCTCAAAATACACAAGAAGGAGAAAAAACCCCACAAAACCTCAGCCTTCTCAGCCAGGGACACTTGGTTCTGCAAGGCTGAGAATCCTCTGCATACTTGCTCAGTGGGAAAGGATGACCAGGAACAGGCAGCCTTGGGGCAGAAAAGAAAGCAGGGGAACCCCAGGGAACACAATGTGAAGGTGAAGAAGAAGAAGATCCACCAGGAGGGAGACACCTACTTTGGCTACCCCAAGCCCTCCAGGTCCATGGACAGCAGCCCTAGGAAAGGAAGTAAAAAGAAGCCAGTCAAAGTTGAGGCTGCAGAATACATCCCAGTAGGAGGTGGCCTCAAGTCTCCTGTGAAGAAGAAAATGAAGTCCAATAAAAAGGCAGAGCAGCCAGGCATTGAGGAGCCAGCTCTGAAGAGAAAGAAAACAAAGAAGAGGAAAGAGAGCGAAGTAGCAGGAGAAACTTGGAAGGAGGTAAGTTGTCTTTCAGAGGTTGACTCCACTTTGGGAGAGTAAGAGTGGAAGTTGGGAGTGTGTGTGTACATGTGCACACATGGGCAACTCAACTTTTCAGCTGGCAGAACTCTGTTTAAACTGACTTAAGCCAGAAAAGGGATTTACTGACACATGTAACTTACTGAGGGGTGGGTCTGGCATAAGAGGAGGGGGCTCAGTTAATACTGACTGAAGGATGAATCTCCTGGAGTTGAATCAGCAAGAAGGTATCTGTGTGGCCTGTGCTCAGCTCTATCCGACAGATGTAGTTGGGGGTTGTAGGGAGACCCACAGGATGTGGTTCTTGGTCCAGGATTTCTCCCAGCTCTGCCCTGGTCCACCGAGCAGACTTGATTTCACCAATTTCCTCTTTTATTCAGAAACTCTTGGCGTCTAGGAGGAACACCAGAGGTTTTGGAGCCCAACCCCCATCAGAATCTAGAATCCCTTCTGCTAAGAACCCAGTGAAAGGTGGTCAGTTCCCCTCTCTTTAACACCTGTGACAGGGACTCAGCCTACCATAGTAGCCCCTGCAATGCATGCATGTCTTCAGGGTCTGCTCAGGTTATGTGAGAGAACAGAGCCACCCAGGGATAAGTGAAATGTGGCAGTTGTCATTACTAAAGGGAAAGTGCCTGGCCTGAGGCCTCACCATTAGAGAGTCCCTCAGAGTCTGAGGCCAATGAGAGTGTGGCCCGTGTAAGCATTCCTGGACAGAGCAGGCCGAGTGAGGATGTGTCCCATGACAACAGATACGTGAGAGACCTTGGCCATTTGTACAAATGGAAAAGCAGGTGCAGAGGCCCTGGGAGAGGAGCAAAGAGGCTGGGGTGGGGAAAACTGGGTGACAGTGACAGAGAACCATAGAGGCCACAGAAAACTGGGTTTTATGTAAGCAAGATGGGAGCCTTGCAAGTATTTTGGGGAGTGAGGTGACATCTGATTGAGGGTTTTTTTTTTTTTAGATATAATTGACATAAAATTGTGTACATTTAAAGGGTACAGCATATTCTCATTGAATTTTTAAAGCTCACATGAGCTGCTTGTGGAATGGACCAGGGTTGAGGGGTGAAGAATTAGGAGTTAGAGACCTGTGGTTTTCCAGCAGGAGAGAAGGCAGTGACCAGGGAGTGGAGCTGAGCAGTGTGGAGGAGAGAACTGGGTAGGTTTGGGTTTGCTGGCAAGCCCGCTCCCTGTACCCATCAGGGGCCTGAGCCCACCTCTGCATTTCCTGGCCCTTGCTGTCCCCTGCCCCCAACCCTGACTTCCACTATCATTGGAGCCATTGGTTTCTTTTTGCTGGTTTGGTGTCACCCTGCGAGGTCCAGTGACTAATGGGAGGAAAGGTCATGCACCTAGCCTGAGTCAGGAGACCTGAGTTAGTGTAAGCCCTACCCCTGAGCTGTGGGGGTGACCTCATGATATTCACTTCACCTCTCTGAACCTTAGTTTCTTCATCTGTCAAATAGGTGAGTGCCATGGTTTTGAGGAGAATCCTGGAAGAGAAAGGATGTCAAATGTTCTATAGGTGATGGAGTTTGGGGTGCTGCTAGGATCTTGGGTCTTCTCTGGACTTTGTCATGATCTTACCTTGAAGGGCTGCTTGGGCAAAGTCCAGCCTATGCTTGACTTTTGTTCCCTTTGTTCTCCTGTGTAGGAGCCTGACACAGACTTAGAGGTGGTGTTGGAAAAGAAAGGCAACATGGATGAGGCGCACATAGACCAGGTATGGCCCAGGTCTTCATCCCCCATCCCTGAATGTGTCTTGCCACTCTCCTATCAGGCCACAAGATCCTGGTCTCAGAAGGGCCCAAGACTCCAAAAGCCACCAGGCCAGATTCTGTGGCACATCTCTCATAGCAGAGAATTCTGTGGCCTTCTCTACTTCATTGTGGGAGACCCCTTCACTGCCACAGTAATGGCTAGAGGCCATCAGGTTATTCAAGAACCTCAGGCTGAGACTCTCCTCCCTGTAACCACTGCAGGGGGAGAAGGGTACATGCACTCAAGACTTAAAGCCCAGGCAGGGAACACACGCTCAGCCAGGCCCACACATTGCTACCTCCTGGCTTCAATGTAGGATATTTAGAGAAGTAGTTCTGATGTGGACTAGGTTCTGTTTCTGTGGAGTCCAGATCCCTTGGTAAGTGCTTCCTGTATGGGAGCTGGACTTTCTGGAACTGGGGTATTTTCACAACTCTGGACCTCAAGGCCTGGTAGATAGTGTAGTAACTACATGGGCTTGGCCATGGGCCATTACTAATGAGGTGACCTAGGGCAGTCACTAGCCTCACTTAACCTCATGTAGGTGAGCACAAAACTTCATGTAGGTGAACAACAAACCAGGTTGTGTTTGTGAGACACTCGGCAGGGGTCTGCTTTATACATATACTTTAAAAAAATAATGTTTTATTGTATATTGTATTACAGTTGTCCCAATTCTTTTTCCCTTTTGCCCTGCTCCACCCAGCCCACCCCTCTTGCCCAGAGTCAATCCTTCCACCGTTGTCCATGTCTACAGGTCATTCATACATGTTCTTTGACTAGTCCCTACCCCCTTCCTTCCACCATTCCCCTCCGCCTCCACACTCTTTCCCCTCCTACAGGCATCAGTGTGTTCCATGTTTCAATGTCTCTGGTTCTCTTTTTCTCATTAGTTTATTTTGTTTATTCCAGTTATAAGTGAGATCATATGGTATTTGTCTTTGGCCGACTGGGTTATTTCACTTAGCATAATAGTCTCCAGTCCATCTATGCTGTCCCAACAGGTACGACTTCCTTCTTTCTTTCTGCTGCATAGTATTCCTTTGTGTAAATGAACCACAGTTTTTTAATCTACTCATCTACTGATGGGCACATGGGCTGTATCAAACACTTCGCTATTGTAAATAGTGCTGCTATGAACAGAGGGATGCGTAAGTTCTTTTAAATTGGCGTTTCAGGATTCTTAGGGTATATTCCCAGCAGTGGAACCACTGGTCATAAGGCAGTTGCATTTTTAATTTTTTGAGGAAATTCCATACTGTTTTCCACAGTTGGTTGCACCAGTCTGCATTCCCACCAACAGTGCACTAGGGTTCCCTTTCCTGCGCATCCTCACCAGCACTTGTTGTTTATTTATTAATGACAGCCATTCTGACAGGTGTGAGGTGATAGCTTATTATGGTTTTTAATTTGCATCTGTCTGTGATGTTGAGCGTCTTTTTATATGTCTATGGGCCATCTCTATGTGCTCCTTGGAGAAGTGTCTATTCAAGTCCTTTGCTCATTTTCTAACTGGATTGCTTGTTTTTCTGGCATTGAGTCATATGAGTTCTTTATATATTTTGGAAATTAAACCATTTTCCAATGTATTATTGGCAGGTATGTTCTCTCATATAGGTGGTTCCCTTTTCATATTAATGATGGTTTCTTTAGCCATGCAGAAAGTTTTTAATTTGATGTTGTCCCATTTGGTTTTTTTCCCTTTATTTCCTTTTCCTAGGAGATACATTGGTGAAAATATTGCTACGTGGGATTTCTGAAATTTTACTGCCTATATTTTCTGCTAGGACTTTTATGGTGTCACAACTTACAGTGAAGTTCTTTATCCATTTTGAGTTTATTCTAGTGTATGGTGTAAGTTTGGTGATCTAGTTTCATTTTTTTTGCATATACCAGTCCGGTTCTCCCAACACCATTTATTGAAGAGACTGTTTTTACTCCATTGTATGCTCATGCCCCCTTTGTCAAATATTAATTGACCATAAAGACATGGGTTTATTTCTGGGCTCTCTACTTTCTATGTGTTTGATCTTATGCCAGTACCGGACTGTCTTGATTACATTAGCTTGTAGTGTGGTTTAATATCAGGTAATGTGATATTTTATGCTTCTTTCTCTGGGTTGCCGAAGCCATTTGGGGTCTTTTCTGGTTTCATATAAACTTTTGGAATATTTGTTCTGGATCTATGAAATACGACACTGATGTTTCAATAGGAATTGTATTCAACTTGTAGATTGCTTTGGGTAGTATGGACATTTTAATGATGTTGATTCTTCCAATCCATGAACACGGTATATGCTTACATTTATTTGTGTTTTCCTCAGTTTCTTTTTTCAGTATTCTGTAGTTTTCTGAGTACAGGTCTTTTAATCCTTGGTTAAGTTTATGCCTTGGTACTTTATTTTTTTATTACTATAGTAAATGGGATTTTTTTTCTTAGTTTCTCTTTCTGATAATTCATTGTTGGTGTACAAGATGCTATCAATTTCTGACTATTGAATTTGTATCCCGCTATTTTGCTGAATTCACTTATTAGGTTGAGTAGTTTTTTGATGGAGAGTATGGGGTTTCCTGTGTATGCTATCATGCTGTCTGTGAATAATTACAATTTTACTTCCTCCTTTCCTATTTGGATGCCTTTTATTTCTTTTTCTTGTATAATCGCTGTGGTTATAACTTCCTACTATGCTGAATAAGAGTGGTGAAAGCAGGCACCCTTGTCTTGTTCCTGATCTTAAGGGAAACACTCTTAGCTTTGCCCATAGAATATGATGTGGGCCATGGATTTCTCATACATGGCCTTTATTATGTTGAGGCATGCTCCCTCTAGTCCCTCTTTGTTAAGTGTTTTTATCATAAGTTCGTGCTGGATTTTTTTCAAATGGTTTTTCAGCATCTATTGATATGATCATGTGATTTTTGTCTTTCATTTTGTTTATGTGATGTATTACGTTTATTGATTTGCGAATGTACTACCATCCTTGCATCCTTGAACTAAATCCCACTTGATCATGGTGTATGACCTGTTTACTGTATTGCTGGATCCAGATTGCCAATATTTTGTTGAGAATTTTAGCATCTGTGTTCATCAGAGATATTGGCCTGTAATGTTCTTTGTTGTGTGTTTACCTGGTTTGGAATCAGGATGATACTGATCTTATAAAAAGAGTTCGGAGTCTTCCCTCTTCTTGAATTTTTGGGAATAGTTTGAGAAAGATAGGAGTTATTCTTCTTTAAATGTTTGGTAAAATTCACCTGCGAAGCCATCTGGTCCAGGGCTTTTGTGTACCGGGAGTTTTTTGATTACTGCTTCAATTTCACTAGTTGTTATCAGTCTGTTCAGACTTTCTGCTTCTTCTTGATTCAGTTTCGGGAAATTTTATGTTTCCAAAAATATGTCCATTTTGCCTAGATTGTCCAGTTTCTTGGCATATAGTAGTTCATAGTAATTTCTTACAATCCTTTGTATTTCTGTGGTATTGATTTTTATTTATCCTCTTTAATTTCTGATTGTATTTATTCGAGTCTTCCCTTTTTTTTCTTTTCCCTTAATGAGTCTGGTTAAAAGTTTGTCGATTTTATTTATCTTGTCAAAGAATGAGCTCCTGGATTCATTGATTTTTTGGGATTTTTTTTAGTCTCTATGTCACTTAATTCTGCTTTGATCTTGGTTATTTCCTTCCTTCTCCTTGCCCTGGACTTTGTTTGCTGTTGTTCCTGTATTCTTTTAGATGCAGGGTTAGGTTATTTGAGATTTGTCTGTCTTTAAGTAGACCTGTGCTGCCATGAACTTACCTCTCAGGACTGCCTTTGCTGTGTCCCATAGGTTTTGAATTTTTGTGTGTTCATTTTCATTTGTTTCCAGATACTTTTTGATTTCTTTCTTGATCTCATTGTTAACACATTCATTATTTAATAGCATGTTATTCAGTCTTCAGGTATTTGAATGTTTTTGAAGTTTTTCCTTGAGGTTGGTTTCTAGTTTCAAGCCATTGTGATCCAAGAAAATGCTTGATATGATTTCAGTTTTCTTGAATTTGTTAAGGCTTGTTTGGTGTCCTCCTTTGCGGTCTCTCTTTGAAAATGATCCATGTGTGTTTGAAAAGAATGTATACTTTGCTTCTTTGGGGTAAAATGTTCAGTAAATATAAAGCCCATTTGATCTAAAGTGTTTTTCAATACCACACTATCCTTGTTGATTCTTTGTTTGGAAGATCTGTCCATTGTTGACAGTGGTGTGTTAAAATCCCCTGTGATGACTGTATTGCTGCCAGTCTCCTTCTTAAAGTCCTCCAAGATTTTCTTTATGTTTTTAGGTGCTCCTATGACAGTTCACGTATGTTTACAAGGGTTATATCCTCATGTTGGACCCCTATCTTAAGTATTATGTAGTAATCCTTTGTCTCTTGTTAGGGTTTTTGTTTTGAAGCCTATTATGTGTGATATAGGTATGGCTCCCCCAGCTTATTTTTCATGTCCATTTGCTTGGAGTATTTATTTCTATCCCTTCACTTCGAGCCTGTGTAGATCTTTTGTTCTGAGGTGGGATTCCTATAGACAACATATGTGTGGGTCATGTTTTCTTATCCACTCAGCTACCTGATGCCCTTTGATTGGAGAATTTAATCCATTTACATTTAAGGCTATTATTGATAGGAACTTGTTCAATGCCATATTTTCCTTTTGTTTCTGTGTTCCTCTATTTCTTCTTAAAGCAGTCCTTTTAGTACGTCTTGCCGTGCTGGCTTGATGGATATATACTCTTTTAGCCTTTTTTTGTCTGGGAAGCTCTTTATTTCGCTTTCCTTTTCAAAGGAGAGCCTTGCTGGATAGAGCAGTCTTGGTTGCAGGTACTTGCTTATCATACATGGAATATTTTGTGGCAATCTCTTCTGGCTTATAGTGTTTCTGTTGAGAAATCAGCTGACAGCCTTATGAGAGCTCCCTTGTATGTTACTCGCTGTTTTTCCCTTGCTGCTTTTAAGATTCTCTCTTTGTCTTTAAATTTTGCTGGGTTTGTTATGATGTGTCTTGGAGTAGGCCTCTTTGGGTTCATTTTGATTGGGACCCTCTGTACTTCCTGAACTTGTGTGATTTTTCCCTCACCAAGTTAGGGAATTTTTCTGTCCTTATTTTTTCAGACAGGTTTTCTATTCCTTGCTCATTTTCTTCTCCTTCTGGTATTCCTATGGTGCAAATGTTATTACATTTCATGTTGATCTGAAGCTCCCCTAAACCATCTTCATTTTTTTTTTAGTCTTTTTATTGTTTTGTTTCTCTGACTGGGTGTTTTTTTCTACCTTGTCTTTCAGCTCACTGAGTCAGTCCTCTGCTTCGTCTAGCATGCTTTTAATTCTCTCTAGTGTATTCTTCATTTTAGATATTTTATTTCTCACTTCCTTCTGGTTCTTATTCATAGTTTGTATGTCCTTTTTTAAGCTTCCATAGTTCCCACTATTATTAGCTCCCATTAAGTTCCTTGTAGTTCTCACTGAGTTCTTGAGCATCCTTATAACCGTTTTTTTTTAACTTTATACCTGATAGATTGCTTACCTTAATTTCATTTAGCTCTTTTTCTGGATATTCCTCCTTTCCTTTTGATTGGGGGTTGTTTCTTTGTCTCCCCATTTTAGGTGACTCTTCATTTCTTAGTCAGATTGCTCAGCTTTGACTGCCTGTCTTTGTGTGGTGGCCTTCTGTGGTAGGAGTTCTGTTGAGTTAGTGCTACAGTCTCTTTGACCTCATGATCTAGATGCTTTATTCAGTTTATGTTGGCTTTCTTGTTGTAGATAGGCTTTGATTACTGAATGCTCATTCATTGGTGTGTTCTCCCGTACGGCTGGCTGACTGAGAGTCACAACTCCCAATGTGTCTTGTATGCTGTTGTACAGGTCCTGGCAGAACAAAGCAAAATTACTCAGGAAACCAAACCCACACTAGCAAAAATACCCCTCTGTGACATCAACATTATCAACAGCGAATGAACAACGATTAATAAAGGTGTGAAGGAATTACAAATATTATATGATAGGAAAAGAGACTATGAGATGACTAAAGGAGAGAATTTTATTTTGAGGGGGAAGAGGAAGGAGAAATAATAAGCGTAAGGAATAGAAACAAGGCAAAGAAAGGGAGAAAGTAAAATTTAAAATGTAAGTAAAAAAGGGAACAGCAGTGGCAAAATGGATTAAGAAAATGGAAGGGAATAAGGTTTGAAATAGAATTAAGAAAAAATAACCACTAGGAACAAAATTGAAAAACAACACAACAGGGTTAATAACATGAACAAAGATTAATATAGGTGGAAAGAGAATAAGAATATTATAAGAAAGAGAAAAGAATATTAGATGTCTTCAATAAGGTGTTTTTGAGAGGATAGAGGGAGGAGGAATAATAAAAGTAGGGAATAGAAGAGCTGCACCAGTGCCAGGAGCAAGACCAGCAGGTAGGCTTTTGCCAGGCCTCATCCCAGCATGGGAGTGCAGCCTCTTTTCCCCAGGGGCCACTGAACAATCCCAGACTAAGGGCTTTGGCCTGTAGGGCAAAATGCTGGAAACAAAAAGCCACCCCCCAGGAAGTCCTCATCAGCCATTGGCTGGGGGAGAGGGAAGCTGAGGTCCACCCAATCCCAGGCCAACAGGGAAAATGGGCCCTGTGCCCCTGCTGTGTGTCCCAGTTTCACTGCAGTACCCTCCACACCCACCCTCCTCCCCACCCTCTTCCTACCTGTACTTAAAAAGTAGGAGCGTCCTGATTGTATTGCTGGAGAGAAGCAATAGGATGTGACGTGGAGATGGCTTCTATCTCATGGGCCCTCTCCAGGAGAGGAATAGAAAACTAGTGGGTATACTTATAAGTGAATCCAGTGTGAGGAGAGAGGCCTACAAGTGCCTCCAAAGTTTCTAACTTAATGAATGCCTTTGGGGCACTAGGGGACTCTCCCTAGAGGAAGGGTTATCTTAGTGGGGCTGAGAGGATCAATGGGATGACACTGACAGAGCTCTGTCCAGGGCCTGGCAAAGCACAAGCCCCAAGAAGCACGAGCTCCCTATCCTCCTGTAGGTCATGGTCGTGGCGCTTCCCAGGGCAACAGTAAATAGCCAGGCAGCTCTGACCCATCCAGACCTCATGCCCCTTCCATCTGCTTGGTTCCCAAGTATGCTCAGCCACTCAGGACTCAGCAAGATACTGTGATCCTGAGAGTCATCACACTCCTGCACTGTGTATGGGCAGAGCCCACAAATAACCTCCTGGCTCTCATCTATTTGCACCTATTGAATATTTTACAATTTTGAGAAAATTTCTAACCATTTCGCATGATAGAGAGTATCTCAGTATAAGCCTCCTGTCTCACCTCTCCCTCTGTCTTTCCCATTGATACGAAAAGTTCATTGTTAAAAAATTAAAAGAAAATAAAAGGAACCTGAAATCCTATCTCCTAATAATTGCTGTTAACCAGTATATTCTAGATTTATCCTTGCTAGCTTTATGTGTAATTTTATGTTTTAAAATGTATTTTATAAATCAATTTTCAGTTAGTTGACATACAATATTATGTTAGTTTCAGGTGTACAACATAATGATTAAACATTTATATAACTTATGAAGTGATTTCCCCAATAAATCTAGTACCTATCTGACACTATACCATAGTTATAACAATATTATTGATTACATTTCCTATGCTGTGTTTATACTATTCTGTAACTGGCAATTTGTACTTCTTAATCCTGTCACCTTTTTCACCCAGTGTCCAAACCCTGCTCCCCTCTGGGGATAATTTGTTTTCTATATCTATGAGTTTGTGTTTTATTTGTTCATTTAAGTTTTTAGATTCCACAGGTAATGGAAATCATGTGGCATTTCTTTGTCGGATTTATTTTACTCAGCATAGTACCCTCTAGGTCCATCCCTATTGTTGCAAATGGTAAGATTTAGTTCTTTTTGTGGACAAGTATCATTCCATTTTATATATGTACCCAGCATTTTTATCCACTCGTCTATTGATGGGCACTTGCATGGCTTCCATGTCTTGGTAACTCTTAAGTACCATGGCAATGAACATAGAGGTACATATAACTATTCTAATGAGTGTTTTGGATTTCTTTCAGTTCCCAGAGGTGGAACTGTTGGGTCATAAGGTAGTTTTATTTTTAATTTCTTTTTTAAATTTTATTTTAATTTATTTTTTCAAATACATTTGTCTCTGCCTACCCCCCACCACTTTCCCTTGCCCCCTTCCTTCTTCCCTCCCTCAGCTCTTCCCCTTTGGTTTTGTCCATGAGTCCTTGCTATATGTTCCTTGACTTTCCCCTTCCCTTCCTTTTCCCCGCCCCCCTCCCTCCTTCCCTCTTGTCTCTGTTGATTTCTTTTCCTTTCAGTGTTGCTGGTCTTACTTTCCTTGCATCTTTGTATTGTTGGTTAGGTTCCGCTTATAGGTGAGATCATATGCATGGATGGAACTGGAGAGCATTATGCTAAGCGAAATAAGCCAGGGGGTGAAAGACAAATACCATATTTTTAATTTTTTGAGGAACTTCCATACTGTTTTCAATATTGGCTGCACCAACCTGTATTCCCACCAACAGGGCATGAGTGTTCCCTTTTCTTCACATTCTCACCAACACTTGTCTATTTTTTTAATTGATATTCCACTCTGACAGGTGTGAGGTGATATCTCTCTATGGTTTTAATTTAAATTTCCTTCCTGATTAGTGATATTGGGCATCTTTTCATGTGTCTGTTGGCCATCTGTATGTTCTCAGTGGAGAAGTGTCTATTCATGTCCTGCGCTCATTTTTAAAAATTTATTGAGGTGACATTGGTTAATATAATTATATAGGTTTCAGGTGTACAGTTCTGTAATATATCATCTGTATATTGTGTGTTCACCGCTCCAAGTCAAGTCTCCTTCCATCACCATTTACCCCACCTTTAACCGTCATCTACCTCCCCTTCCCCTCTGGTAGTCATCATACTGTTGTCTGTGTCTATGACTTGTTTTTTTTAATAGCTTAATCCCTTCACTTTTTCACCCAGCCCCACAACCCCCCTCTCCTTTGACAGTTGTCAGCCTGTTGTCTGAGTCTGTTTCTATTTTGTTTGTTAGTTTATCGTGTTCATTAAATTCTGTATATGAGTGAAATCATATGGTACTTGTCTTTCTCTAACTGATTTATTGTATTTAGCATAATACTCTCCAGGTCCATCTTTGCTGTTGCAAAGGATAAGAGTAGTAATATTCCATTGTATAAATAGACCACAGCTTTTTTGTCCACTCATCAGTGGACACTTGGGCTGTTTCCATTTTGGCTATTGTAAATAATGCTGCTGTGATCATCGAGGTGCATATATTCTGATTGGTGTTTAGGGATTCTTAGGATATAGTCCCAGAAGTGGGATTACTGGGTCAAACAGAAGTTCCATTTTAAGTTTTTTTAAGGAAACTCCATACTGCTTTCCAGAGTGGCTGCACCAATCTGCATTCCCACAAGTGCCCTAGGGTTCCCTTTTCTCCACATCCTCTCCAGCACTTGTTGTTTGTTGATTTATTGATGATAGCCTTTCTGACAGCTGATATCTCATTGCCTCTCTCTGATGATTGGTGACGTTGAGTGTCTTTTCATATGTCAATTGGCCATCTGTATGTCCTCTTTGGAGAAGTGTCTATTCTGGTCCTTTGCCCATTTTTTAATTTCATTGTTTTCTTGGTATTGAGTTGTATAAGTTCTTTATAAATTTTGGGTATTAACTTCTTATCAGATGTATTATTGGCTAATTGTTCTCCCATTCAGTGGGTATCTTTTCATTTTATTGATGGTTTCCTTGGCTGTACAAAAACATTTTAGTTTGATGTAGTCCCATTTATTTTTTTGTTTTTTTGTTTCCTTTGCCTGAGGCAATATATCAGAAAAAACACTGTTAGGAGGAATGTCCAAGATTTTACTGCCTATGTTTTCTAGGATTTTTATGGTTGCAAGTCTAACATTTAGGTCTTTAATCCATTTTGATTTTACTTCTGTGTATAGTGTAAGAAGGCATTCTAGTTTCTTTTTTTTTATATCCAATTTTCCCAACACCATCGATTGAAGGGACTGTCTTTACCTCATTGTATATTCTTTTTAAAAAAAATCCATTTATTGATTTTAGAAAGAGAGAGGGAGGGGGCGAGAAAACATCGATTTGTTGTCCCACTTATTTATGCATTCATTGGTTGATTCCTGTATGTGCCCTGACTGGGAATCGAACCTGCAACCTTGGCACATTGGGATGATGTTCTAACCAGCTAACCTACTCAGCATGTCCCATTGTGTAGTCTGGCATCCTTTTTCATAGATTAATTAGTCATAAATGTGTGGATTTATTTTTGGCCTCTTTATTCTGTTCCATTGATCAGTGTGTCTGTCTGCTTTTGTGCCAGTGGCATTCTGTTTTGATTACTATAGCCTTACAGTGTAGTTTGAAATCAGGTAATGTTATACCTCCCACATTGTTCTTTCTCAAGATTGCCTTGGCTGTTTGTAGTCTTTTGTGGTTACATATACATTTTAGGGTTATTCGTTCTAGTTCTATGAAAAGTGCCATTAGTATTTTGATAAGAATTGTACTGAGTTTATAGATTGCTTTGGATGATGTGAACATTTAAATAATATTAGTTCTTCCTGTCTGTGAGCAAAGTAAAACCTTCCCTTTGTGTCTTCAATTTCTTTATTCTTTCTTTTTTTATTTTATCCTTACCCAAGGACATGCTCATTGACTCCAGAGGAAAGATCAAAGTGATAGAGAAACATCAATCAGTTACCTCTCATATGCGTCCCAGCCAGGGATTGAACCCACAACTTAGACATGTGCCCTGACCAGGAATCTAACCCATGACCTTTTGGTTCCCAGGACAGTGCTCCAACCAACTGAGCCACACCAGTCAGGGCTCTTCAATTTCTTTTATCAATATCTTAATGTTTTCAGAGTATATACCTTTTACTGCTTTGTTCATATTTATTCTTAGGTAATTTCTTGTGCAATTGTAGATAGGATTCTTAATTTTCTGATAGTCCATTATTACAGTGTAAAAACACACAGCTTTCTGAATATTGATTTTGCATTCTGCAACTGTACTGGATTCATTTATTAGTTTTAAAAGTTTACTGATGGAATCTTAAAGATTTTATTTATTTATTTATTTTTAGAGACGGGAAGGAAGGGGGAAAGAGAGGGAGAGAAACATCAGTGTGTGGTTGCCTTTCACACACCCTCCACTGGGGACCTGGTCCGCAACCTAGGCATGTGCCCTGACTGGGAATTGAACCAGCGACCTTTTGGTTCACAGGCTGGCGATCAGTTCTCTGAGCCACACTGGCCAGGGCTACTGATGGAATCTTCAGGGATCTCTCTATATCAGATCAGGTCATCTGAAAATAATGATAGTTTTACTCTTCCTTTTCAACTTAGAAGCCTTTTCTTTCTTTTTCCCGATTGCCATCCTAGGACTTCCAATACTATGTTGACTAAAAATGATGAACCTGTCATCTTCCTTATCTTACAGAAAAAGCTTCAGCTTTTCCTCACTGAATATGATATCTGTGGGTTTCTTATATATGGCCTATATTATGCTGAGGTATATTCTCTCTCTACCCACTTTGCTGAGATTGTCTATCATAAGTGAAAGTTGAATTTTGCCAAATGCTTTATATTTATCTATTGATATGATCATATGATATTTATTTTTCATTTTATTTGTTGCGTCACATTAACTGATTTGCAAGAATTGTACCATCCTTGCATCCTTGGAATAAATTCCACTTGACCATGGTGTATGATCTTGTTAACGTTTTGCTGATACTTTGTTGAGGATTTGTTTTTAAAGAATAAGATGTTATTAAAAATAGTGACTTTTTTTCTGAATTCTGGGATTATTCATCTTTTTAAATTAAATATATTGGCATGACATTAGTTAATAACATGTTGAGGATTTTTGCATCTATGTTCATCACAGGTATTGGCCTTGTAATCCACTACCCTTTTTCTTTTTGTAGTGTCTTTGTCTGGTTTTGGTATTGGGGTAATGCTAGCCTGATAAAATGAGTTTGGGCTTTACTTCCTCTTCAGTTTTTTGGGACAGTTCGAGAAGGATAGGTATTAATTCTTTTTTGAACCGTTGGTAGGATTCATCTGTGAAGCCTTTTAAACCAGGAGATGTTTTTGTTAGAAGTGAGCTAATTGGATTTTGATTCTACTAATCTGTGTGTTCAAATGTTCTGTTTCTTCCTGATTTAGTTTTGGAAGACTGTTTGTTTATAGGAGTTTACCCGTTTCTTCTAGATTCTCCAATCTGTTGGCATATAATTGCTTGTAGTATTCCTTTATAATCTATTTTATCTTTGTGGTGTGGTTTGTAATCTCTCCTCTGTCATTTCTGATTTTGATTCGGCCCTCTTTTTCTTGTTGAGTCTTGTAAGGGGTTATTCAGTTTTATCCTTCCAAAGAACTAGCTCTTACTTTCATTGATATTTTCCATTTAAAAAAAATTTTTAGTCTGTTTATTTTCACTCTGATCTTTATTATTTCCCTTCTACGTACTTTAGGTTTTGTTTTTCTTTTTCTAGTTCCTTAGATGTAAAGTTAGATAACTTGGGATCCTTCATGTTTCTTTTGGTAGGCCTATATGGTGATTAACTTCCCTCTTAGACCTACTTTTGTTGTATCCCATATGTTTTCGAGAGTTCTGTTTTCCGTTTCATTTGTCTCAAGGTAGTTTTTGACTTCCTCTTTGATCCATTGGTTGTTTGGTAGCATGTTGTTTAACCCTCATGTATGTGTGGTTTTTAGTTTTCTTCATGCATTTGATTTCTGGTTTCATGCTATTGTGGTGAGAAAATATGCTTAATTTCAGTCTTCTTGAATTTATTGAGACTTGTTTTTTGGCCTAATATATGCTGTATTCTGGAAAATGTTCCATGTGCACTTGAGAAAAAGTGTAATCTGCTGTTTTAGGGCTAAATGTTCTATAAATGCCTATTAAGTTGATCTAGCCTGATGGGGCATTTAAGGCCATTATTCCCTTATGAAATTTTTGTCTGGATGATCCGTCCATTGAGGTAAGTAAGGCTATTAAGGTCCCCGACAGCTACTATAGTATTACTGTTCATTTCTTTATTAATATTTGTTTTATATACTTAGGTGCTCCTATATTGGGTGCCTAGGTATTTACAATTGTTATATCTTCTTCTTGGATTGACCCCTTTATCATTATGTAATGTCCTCCTTTGTCTTTTTTTACATTCTCTGTCTTTTTGTGTGATAGGTCAATTTTGTGTGATAGGAGTATTGCTATCCCAGTTTTCTTTTCATCTCTACTTGCATGGAATATCTTTTGTCATACTTCCACATTCAGTCTGTGTGTCTTTCAATCTAAAGTGAATCTCTATTAGTTGGCATATAGATGAGTCTTTTTAAAGTTTTAATCCATTCTGCCACCTAATGTCTTTTGATTGGAGCATTTAGTCCATTTACACTTAATTACTTATAGATGTGTGCTTATTGCCATTTTGTTAATTGTTGTTTTGCAGGGTTTATTTTGGTTGTTTTTGTTGTTCTCTGATTTTTTTCTTCTCTTGATCTCCTCTAATTTTCTGGTTTATGTCAGTGTTTTGTTTGGGGTCCTTTCTCTTTATTTTTTTCAGTATTTTTATAGGTTTTTGTTTTGTAGCTACCATGAGTTAGATACATCTATGCCCATCTCTCTATAGCTATAATTTAAAGCTGACAGGCTTTTAAGTGCAGACACATTCTAAAAGCACTGCACTTTTACTCCTCCCTCCAGTCTTTGTTTTGGATGTTTTATGTCTTTTTGTGTACCCAATGACTATTGTAGTTAATTTTACTTTTTAAGTGGTTGATTCACTGTATTTGCTTTTTAAGTGGTTGATTCACTGTATTTATTGTATATTTGTCTTCCTTCTTTCCCGTATTATTTCTGGTTATGGCCTTTTCTTATCTGCATAAACAAGACCCCTTAGCCTTGACCAATGTGGCTTAGTTGATTGGGTGTCATCCCACAAGGGAAAGGTCACTGGTTCTAACCCTTGTCAGGGCACATGCCTGGGTTGCAGGTTTGGTCCCTGGTTGGTGCACATATGAAAAGCAGCTGATAGATCTCTCTCTCTCACATTGATGTTTCTCTCCCTTTCTTCGTCCCTCTCTTCCCCTCTCTCTAAAAGTAAATAAAGACAATCTTTAGAGAAGACGACCCTTTAGTGTTTCTTATAAAGCTGGTTTAGTGGTGGTTAATGCCTTTGGCTTTTGCTTGTCTGGGAAACTCTTTGTCTTTCAGCTCTGAATGATGATCTGCCAGCGTAATATTCTATGTTGTAAATTCCTTTCTTTCTGCACTTTAAATATTTCCTGCTAGTTCCTTCTAGCAACTTAGTAAAGTTGCTGCTGGGCAATCTGATTACCTTTTTTTGTTTCCCTTTTACGTGACTACTGTTTCCTTCTTGCTGCCTTCAAGATTGTCTTTCTATCCTTAACTTTTGTCATTAATTACAGTATATCTTGGTGTGGGCCTCTTTGGATTCATCTTGTTTGGAACTCTCTGCTTTGTGGTTCTGGATGTCCCTTTCCTTCCCTAGATTAGGAAAGTTTTCAGCCATTGTTTTTTCAGATTATGTTTTCTGACCCTTTCTTTTTGTCTTCTCCTTCTGTAATCCCCAAGATGTGAATGTTAAAGTGCCTGATGTCCCAGAGGTCCCTTATACTATTCTCATTTTTAAAATTTTTTTTTGTTGTTTAAATTTTTTAAAATTGATTTTAAAGAGAAGGAAGGAGGAGGGAGTGGGAAGAAGAGAGAGAAACAGAAACATCAATTTGTTATTCCACTTATTTATGCATTCATCAGTTGCTTCTCCTATGTGCACTTAGTGGAGATTGAACCCTCAACCTTTGTGTATCAGGATGGCTCTCTAACCAACTGAGCTACTTGGCTAGAGCATATTAAAATTCTTTTTTTCATTTTGCTGTTCCCATTGAGTTATCTCCACTATTTGGTTTGCTAGTTTGCTGATCCATTCTCCAATATTAACTATTTTGCTGTCAATTCCTTCTCATCTATTAGTCATTTCAATTATTGTATTTTCATCTCTTAATTTTTTTAAGTGTTTCTTGAGGTGCCGAGTTCCTCTATTCTACTCTCAAATTTGTTGAACATCCTTATTATGACTGTTTTTTTGAATTCCTTATCAGGTATGTTACTTATCTCCATTTCATTAGTTTTTCTCATTCCTTCATTTGGAGCATGTTTTCTGCCTCCCCATTTTGTTTGACTTTGTGTTTACTCTTATGAGTTAGATGAAATAGCTGTGCCTCCTAATCTTGGAAGAGTGGCCTCTGTGCGTGTAGACTGTGTGCTGGATTGTTTTGGCAGGCTGGTTTTAGTTGGGTTGGGTGTGCAGTGCCTGATGTACTGCCTGGCCAGAAGGTATGGGTTCCTGGTGAGGCACCTCAGTGTATGCCTGCTTCTTTGCCCTTCTGAACTGGGTAGCACTCCCTCATGATTAAGTTGTCTGTTGCACAAGCTGGGTCTGAGCAGTGCTGTTCTGGTGTGCCATGGCAGCACCCTACTAGTGCTGCACTTTCTCTGGACAGGACAGCCTGTGTGCACACACTGTTAGCACTCAGCTAGTTCCGTACTGTCTCCGGGCAGGGAAGCCCTGTGTTCTCAGACAGGAGCACCCTACTAGTTCTGTACTTTTTCCAGGCAGGGCAGCTCTGTGATCAAATACTGCAGAGTTTTGCTAGCTCTGCACGCTGCAGGCAGAGAAGCTCTGCATGCACAGAACACCCAGCTGGTGCATGCGGCAGCACCCTGCTCTACCTGCTGGACCAATCCCAAGGTGGTGGGGCTCCTTGTGGCGTCCTCCTTTTCATGCTGAAGCTTGTTCTGGGGGCGGCAGTGGCTGGGTTTGTACTACAGATGCCCTGCAAGTAGACCAGAGCTCCTGGGTAGAGTTCCTGCCCACTGTTCAAGTGCAGGGGAAACATAAACAGTGGCATTCACTGTTTCTTCCTGTCCTGGAGAGTTCCCTCAGCTCCCAGAAAGGTCTCACGATTCCCCAGCAGTTTTGTCTCTCTCTCTCTTGATTGTCGTGCAAAAGCTCTTCAGTTGGCCCTCAGTTGTTTCTCAGGAAGAATTGCTCTAAGTATAAATATACATTCTCTGTGTCCTTTGGAGGGGTTGGGCTCAGCATCCTCTTACGCCACTGTCTTAGACCTACCTCTTTAAAATACATCCTTAACGAATGGCTAAAGAAAGATAAATGAGGCTTGCCCACATTTTAGGCCAAGGGATTGCAGCCCTTGAGACGCTTAGAGGTTACTTTAGACAAACGCCTGCCGCAGGTTGCGGCACAGTAAAGCTGCTCTTTCCTGTCACCTTCCAGTCCCTCTGCACCATCTTTGTTATAGTTTTAAGCTCAAAGGAAAACTTCCGTGTCTCATTTTTTTCTTTCCTCCCTATTGCTCAGGTGAGGCGAAAGGCTTTGCAAGAAGAGATAGATCGAGAATCAGGCAAAACAGAAGCCTCTGAAACCCAGAAGTGGACAGTAAGTTTGGAGACAGAACTCTTTGAGGTCATGTACTCAGTATCCGGAGCCCTCCCCCATTCCTGAAGCATGAGGAACAAGGGACAGGATAGACTGGCCCAGCCAGGCAGCTGGTTCTCTACACCGAAGAACTTTCCCTGAGTTCCTTTCCTTCCTTGATCCTGGTCTGCATGACTTCAGTCATAGTCTTGGAAAGCTGGGTTTCTTGCCTGTCCCACACACACTGGAAGGAATGGGGCTTTTTCTTTGGTCACTGCTCTGAGGGGCTCTCTTGCATTTTCTTGAATATTAGTGACTCATGCATGGGTGGTAGAATGCTCTGGACAGGAATCAGAACCCTAAGTTCCTGGTCTGGCTTAGCCTCCAACTTGGCTGTGAGATCCTTTACTTCTCTGGGCTTCCACTCCCTTCCTGCTATGAAATGTGGTGCTTCTTGGAAGGGAAATGCATTTCAAATTGCCACTTACCCTCCTCCACTGCAACTGACAGAAGCCTTAGGCTGATGAATACGGTGGCCAGCTGGTGAGCTGAGGTGTGTTGGAGATAAGGCGAGGTGTTCTATGCTATTTGCCATGACTTAGGGGAAATGGAGTAAAGCAGACAGACAGCTCGGCATGTAAAAGGTGCAGTCTGGTGTTGGACAGACTTGACGTGGAATTGTGGGATCACTAATTAGGCTTGTGTCCTATTAAGCTGCAAAACTCCATTTCCTTATCAGTAAAATGAGAGTAACAATATAAGGGGTGAACCCCCAAAACACAGCATTTATAAAAAATCGTGTATTTATTCTTACATGTTTAAACTTCAGTCACTTATCAAGATGGTCTCCCCCCTCCCATCCCCCCCCAACCCCCCCCCCCCCCGCTGTTAAAAACAGTTTTTGAACTCATCAATTTCTATGACTCTTAGTGTTTTTTGTTTCACCTCTTCCACATTGACAAAATGTTTCCCTTTGAAGACTTTTTTCCATGCGGGGAAACAAAAACAGTTGCCCAGGGCAAGAATGGGGGAATAGGGAGGGGTGGGGAATGGAGGATTATGCCATTTCTGGTCAAAAACTGCTCAACGCTCAATGTGATGTAGGCAGGTGCACTCGTAAATCACTCATGAAATGGGCAAGCATGTTGAAGGTTTTCAAAAAAAAAAAAAATTCTCTGATGCCAAACACAGCCTCTCACAACACCAGCTGGTACACTGATACATGTGGGTTCCTAGAACACTCACAGCAGTACAACAGGGGAAGCCTGTTATACAAGAGGCCCATCCTCCACCATTATTTGGGGGGCATCCCCCCTCGTAATTCCTCATAGGGCTCTTGTTAGAATACAGAAAACTGACGTGTTCATGAGCACAGTACCTGGTACATAAGCAAGCACTTAATCAGCTGGATCCTCCCTGTGCTACTAGGGCTGGGGAAAGGGAAGGGCTTGCTCATTTGGAAATGAAAATAACACCTTTTTTTTCTCTTTAACACAGGGAACTCAGTTTGGTCAGTGGGATACAGCTGGTTTTGAAAAGGAGGAACAGAAACTGAAATTCCTCAGACTTATGGGTGGCTTTAAAAATCTGCCCCCTTCATTCAGCCACACGCCTGTCACAACTGGAAGGCCCAACATGGCACTCAACAGGAAGGCAGCCAATACCCTGCAGCAAAGCCTGCAGCAGGACTACGACCGGGCCATGAGCTGGAAGTACAGGTCGGGCACTGGCCTTGGCTTCTCCACTGCCCCAAACAAGATCTTTTATATTGACAGGAATGCTTCCAAGTCAATCAAGTTTGAAGATTAAACTCTATTGTCCTGTCTCCCCAGTCAATATTGCTTATTATTCAAGTACACAGGTGAAAGCCTTCTGACAGTTGTCTGAAATTGAACTCCTACAAAAATAAAGGGGTGGGGTCAGCTCATGTTTCAAGAGCCAAGAGAATATGTGAGTGGCTAAATGCTACTGTTTTCTGTGTTAAGCCTTCCATCCCCATTTGAAGACATCATGTACGGGGACCCCCATAAAACTGGAATTTATATATTAAAAATTTTGTATTTATTCTTACGTGTTTAAACTTAAATCAGCTTTAGAGTACTCTCTATTTGATGCAATACACCCATCGAGATGTTTTTTCCGCTGCTCAAGACAGTTTCTGAACTCACTGATTTTGATGCCTTTTAGTGCTCTTGCCATTTTTAGTTTCACCTCTTCCACATCTGCAAAACATTTCCCTTTGAGGGCCTTTTTCATCTGAGGAAACAAAAAGTCACTCAGGGCAAGAGAGGGTGAATAGGGAGGGCAGAGCACTGGAGGTCATGCCGTTTTGCTCAAAAACTGCTGAACTCTCAGTGCAGTGTGGGCAGGTACACTCATAAATCACCCATCATGAAAAAAAAATTCACTGAGGCCAAACGCAGCCTCTCACAACAATGCTGGCTGGTACACTGATACAGATGGGTTCTGAGAATGGTGGGGGAAACCTGTACTACAAGGGGCCCATCCTCCAAAAGATAATTCGTTTTTCTTTTGGGGTACCCCTCATATAAATAAAAACATTTGTTGAGTACGTAGTACACGCCAGAAGCATATTAACATGTTTTGCTTGCATTAATATATTTAATTTTCTTAACTATGAAATAGGTGCTGTTATCATCCCCATCTTACAGATGAGAAAACTGAGGTTCAGGGATGAATAACATTGCCCAGAATCATCCAGCCAGTAAGTGCAAAGTGTTACACTTTTACATCCCAAGCCCTACATCAGTGTTCACTATTGTAAATATTCCCTTCTTCGAATTCCTGCTAGAATACTCACTGGAGATTAAAAAGTCTTCTGATGAAGGAACAGAAGTCTCAAACAGGAGGTGGAATTAGTAGTAAATAGAAATAACAAGCTCGTTTTCCTTTCTTATCTTCCTTCCTTTCCTATCTTCCAGTAGTTGCAGGCAAGTTAAAGCATCTTGAATTGCCACCAAGCAGGTGTGGCTGGCTGAGGGATCTGTTGCTGGGAAATGGGTTTCAAAACCAATTTTGTCTTTTCCAGCTGCCTACCTTCCAACCCCAGTGCTGAACCTGGATTTACTGTTTTTGCTTTAACTGAATTCTGAACAAGGCATTTTGAGAAGTTAGTCCAGGAATCAACAGTAAATCCCCAGGGATGTGTTTAAGATTCTTTTCTTTCATGAAAAAGGAATCCCAGGTGACCTGGTAGGAGTCCAATGCCAGGAGACACTGACTTGTGGGAATGACCCCAGAAGTTGCCTCATCAACTATGGATAATGTTCCCAAGCCTGAGCTGTAGAGTCAGCCTCACAGAGCTCCAAGTACAGTAATCCCAGTGACATGTCACCACCTTCTCTCCATTCACCTAGCATTTTGCTTCCCAAAATACACAATTGGGGCATTTTCACATCACTTGGCCTGAATGCCTCCTACAGATAGGCTGGCCCAAACAGCCAGGAGATTCAGTCTCACATGGTAGGAAATCCTGATGTAGAGGGTTGATCCAGTGGCTCATCTAGGAAACATTCTACTTTCTGCTCCATCATTAGTGGTGCCTTCATCAGGCTGGTGGAGATGGCTGTGGCAATTGCAGGCAGCTTATCACGACACCAAAACATTCCAGAGGAAGAAAAACCCTGTGGCTCACAGTAACTTCCAAAAGCCCCTCAAGACATTTCAGGAACCCAGTCCCTGACATATGGAAAAGTCTCCTCAGGCCAGTCATCAGTGAGGAGTGAGGAGCAGATGCTTGTGAGATGAACATGGGCAGAGGTTAGGCAGGCCTACCAGGACCCCAATCAGCAAGCATCAGCCAGGCCAGGAGTCCTACTAATCTGCAGTAGCAATGAGTCTGGTGGGTCCAGTTCCTTCAATACATGAATTTGGCCTTTCATGGATTCAGCCTTGAGATAAATAATGGAAGAGGCCATCCAAATGCCTAGAATGTGAGTTTCTGCATTGCAGTTAGCTACTTTGGGGTACCTCTTTTGACAGGGGACTGAATCTCCTTGCCTTGATCAACAGGAGTCCTCAACCTCCGGGCCACAGACTGGTACCAGTCCAGGCCTGTTAGGAATTGGGCGACACAGCAGGAGGTAAGCTTGAATGTCACATGCTAGAATCGTCCTACACCATTCCCACCTCCTCCACACCCCTATCTGTGGAAAAACTGTCTTCCATGAAAGTGGTCCATGGTGCCAAAAAGGCTGGAGACCACTGGTGTAAAAGGAAACCAACTGACTGCTCTAATCATTTTTTATCCCATCAAGAGATCACAACTGCTTTGGGCCTGCTTTGGCTCACAAGGAAGGATTATGGTCAGCCATCTCTTGGGTGATTCTGGAGAGAGGATGATGGATTGTCCACTGTCTTGTCCTCAATAGTGATACCTTTCATTAAGGTATGATGGTCAGGCCTTTCACCGCCCACTGTTTAGTGTAAATCAATAGGATCTGACTTTTGAATTCACTGTGTCACCACTGACTGAAGGGGTTTACTTGCTCAGAGGAAAGTTTATTGACTTCTGTGCCTTAAAAAGGGTGCCTAGCCAGAAAGGTTGGGTAGCTAAGGTAGCAAGATGTCACTATGTCCCCAAATTTAACTTAACCTTGTCTGTGCAGACTGATGTTTCTTACATGAGTAGGTCTGTGTCTTGCAACAGTTTACAGTCTTGGGTGGACTTCTTGTCTGACCTGGAGTTAGATGGGCTACTCTCCTTTGTAAATTAAACCACATTGGCTTCAGTCACTCCTGCCCAACCCCCCGCCCCCGGGTCAAGCTTCAAGTTTTTTGGTGATTTCCATGTTGTTCTTCATGTCTTGACTCTGAGTAGACACAGCTTATCTCCATTAGATAAAGGTTTTGGATTTTTGCTCACAATCTGGGGGAAAGGGACAGGGAAGGTCTAGCCTGGCCAAGGTCTTGGTTGAATATTTAAAAACCCTTCTCTCAAACTTCTTGGCTGTTTTTCCCCACAGGGATATCTCAGCGACTAACCTTCCTATGCCAAGGTCCTTCCCTCCTTATGGTTGCCCTTATCCAGTTGTCCCCAAAACCTCGCGTTTTAGCCACTTAATAATCTTAGAACTATTCAGGGCTGTAGTTGGCAGAATGTGTCCCCCCTCCCCCTGCAAATATGTCCATGGCCTAATCACCAGAACCTGTGAACGTTAGGATATAAAACAGAAGGGAGTTTAAAGTAACAGAATTAAGGTTGCTAATCAGCTGACCTTAAAATAAGATTATCCTGGATTCCAGATAGGTCCAGTCTCATCCCAAGGGTCCTCTAATATAGAAGAGGAAGACAAAGTATAGAAGAGACTTGTCTAAGAGATTCCACAAGCTGCTGGCTTTGAAGATGGAGGAAAGGAACACAAGACAAGGCAGGCAGGCAGCCTCTGGAAGCTGGAAAAGGCAGGAAATGGATTCTCCCCTGGTGCTGCCAGAAGGAACCAACACTGACAGTACCTTCATTCTGAAGGTAAGCCCACTGAGATTAATTCAACTTCTGGCCAGCAGAACTCTAAGATGATAATACTGTTCTTTAAGCCACTAAGCTTGTGGTAATTTATTGATATTAAAGCAGTGAAAGAAAATGAATACAGGTCTCGTGCAAAAGTTTTCCTCATTTTTACCTTAATTACTAAAATTCTTGGGGTTTTTTTTAGTGTTCCATTATCCTTTGTAATGAGTAGACTTCACCCCTGTGGCTTTCAGGGACCGGCTAACTGATACAGTAATGGGCTGAAGAAAACCTCACAAAAGCATAGAAAAGCTAAGCTTCTGCCTGGTCAAGTGACATGACTCAGAAGCTCTTGGTGTATGTGTACCTGACCTATGGTGGAAGTCCAACTTTAGCTGAATATAAGAACAACAAGAATTTGCTGACTCTGGCTTGGGAACTAATACTGTCTGATGTATACAGTCTCAAAGTAGAATAACTGACTTTTTAAGGCACATTTGCCAATTGTCTTATTTAAATAGTACCATATAGTAAAAGTAGTATTGGAAATAATTTTGTGAAATGAAGCCCACTTAGGAATATTTGGGCAATGCCATCATGCTCTCTGAATTTATGTATGTTTTGTTGCGTGAAGGGACATTCTTTAGTACCCGCTGTCCTTTAGTGGAGGCCATTTTTTTTTCAACAGAATTCCTTGCAGGGTGGGGGTATATCACTATTAAGTTGGCCAGGAAAAAATCTACAGTATATTCTTAGTAGTCAACTATTCAGTTAAAACATTAGTTTATCTAAATTTATTTTAAAAATTATCTTAGCCACTTTACTGAGATTAGCTGCGAGACCTGGATTTCACAGGTAGAGACAAATGTAATCTGTGTCCAGTGGGTTTTTTAACCTTCCAAAAAGCCCAACAGTTTAGGGTACTTTTAATCTACAATTTGGATGCGTTTTTCTTGAACAAGGGGTTCTAGGCTGGGAGTCCCCACCAATCTATTAACTCTTATTGATTTAAAATAAAATATCAGTGGCAGCTCCTCAGTAGTAACACAAGACTCAGATTCCATCTAACTGGTGGTAAAAAGCAGACAGAATCACATGCTATTTAGAATTATGGCTACAAAGCAAGCCAGACAATATGTTTAGACACACTCTCTCTTCTGCATGAAGAGAATCAGAAATAATTAAATGAACAGCTATGACCATAAATATTCCTTCAGGAGGTTTATTCCATTAGAGAGTATGTTCTAAATTTAATCAGGAGCTGTTTTTTGATAGAAAAAGAAATTGAGCCATCTGCCTTTTATGAATCCTCCAAGGTGGTTTAGGCAACACTTAATTCCAGACTCAAATTAGAGAGAGCAAAACAGTGGCTCTTTTCCAAATTAAAAATAAAGACACCTATCAGAAAGAAAGATGTTACCTGTATTCTGTTGCTTAGTGAACAAGATTGGATTTTAATGCTCTTACAGTTCCATTTCTTCACTGTCTGAAGAATCTGGGTAGAGACCAAAGCTTAAACCAATCGTATATATGAAAAAATAAAATAAAAAGCAGGTCTTTCTGGATTTGGCACCACGGCCCCTGGGTGCCTGTCTTAGGGACAGGCCCCAGGGTCAGGTCCTCGTTTGCAAAGGGAGCCTGAGGGCCAGCTCGGTCAGATGACCCATATCTGGTTGTTTGCTTTGCTTCTTGATGTATTCCAGAGTTTTCACCTAGGAGGAAAAAGAATGATCATCTCCTTTCTGGTTCATAATTCTCTGTCCTTGGAACCCAAGGCTGCAACAAGTCAGCCAATAGAAGTGAACTACTTTTTCCTTAGAGAACA
The DNA here is from genome assembly GCF_021234165.1 of Pteronotus mesoamericanus. Lineage (NCBI taxonomy): Eukaryota > Metazoa > Chordata > Mammalia > Chiroptera > Mormoopidae > Pteronotus > Pteronotus mesoamericanus. The sequence continues at coordinate 287,690 of NW_026555129.1, read as the reverse complement.
GGTAAAGTCTTTTGAAGGTAAGAGGAGGGGAAGAAATGAGCATAACCTTGAAATAAAACATCTTAGATTATAAATTGCCCTTAAACTCAAATTTAGATGTGATCAGGAATGACTGATCTTTTAATATGTGTAGTTTGTATTCAGAGAGAATAAACTTTTAATAGTGTTATATTTTATAGAGCAAAGAGGGGACCCTATAGACATCTTGGGCCTGGTGCTTTTCAGAAGGGGGAAATTGGGGCTGTTTGATTGCCAGGCCCTGATGCTGTGTTAACAACAGTTGTGCTCTGGCCAGTGAGCTTGTGTAGCTCCATATAACCCCTGTGCTTCAGGGGATTGGGGAGGAGCCCTCTGAGTGTCTCACCATGGTCCTGGTGTCCGCATAGCCATGCCTCTGTGCCAGGTGCCACAGGTTGACAGAGAGTTGGTTGAGCCTGTTATTGCGCAGGTCCCCATGGGCCAAGATGCTATTAAAGAAGGAAAGACCCAACAAGCTCTGGCGCTTCAGGGCCTGAAACAGAAAAGAGAGGTTACTGTCTAGCACTGGGACTTGGGCTGGGCCAGTGGTTAAAATGCTGGCCTGAGTTCAAATTCCAACACTGCCATGGATCTTCTGGAGGGTGAACTGCTTAACTTCCCTGAGTCCCAGGTTCTGCATCTGTAGGAGAGCAATGTAATACCAGCCAAGAGGGTAAGCGAGAATCAAATGAAATGATGCATGTAAAGCCCTTTGGCTTTGGAAAAGAAGTAAAACTATTATTTGTGGATGACATGATCCTATATACAGAGAACCCTAAAGATTCCACTAAAAAACTATTAGAACTGATAAATGAATTCTGTAAAGAAGCAGGATACAAAATTTGCATCAAAAAGAATAAGATACCTATGAGTAAGTTTAACCATGAGGTGAAAGACATGTACTCAGAAAACTGTAAGACATAGAAGAAAGAAATTGATCACACAAATAAATGGAAAGATACACTGTGCTCATGGATAGGAAGAATCAACATCATTAAAATGTCCATACTATTACCCAAAGCAATCTATAGATTCAAAACAATCCCTATCAAAATGCCAATTGCATTTTTCACAGTACTAGAATAAATAATCCCAAAATTTATATTGGACTCCAAGACATCAAATAGCCACAACAATCTTGAGGAAGAACAAAGTTGGAGGTATCACACTACCTTATATCAAACTATACTACAAGGCCATAGTAATCAAAACAGCATGGTACTAGCATAAAGACAGGTACATAGATTAATGGAACAGAATAGGACCAGAAATAAACTCATAGCCTATACGGTGAACTGACATACGACAAAGGAGGTAAGAATATACAATGGGGTAAAGACTGTCTCTTCATTAAATGGTGTTCGGAAAATTGGACATTAAAAAAAGAGACTACTTTCTTACACCATATACAAAAATAAACTCAAAGTGGATTAAAGAAATATAAGACCCGAGACCATAAAACTCTTAGAAGAAGACATGGGCGTTAAACTCTGATGTTGCTCTTAGTGATATTTCTTTTTATGGATATGCCTCCTTTGGCAATAGAAACAAAAGAACAAACAAACAGGATTACATTAAACTAAAATGTTTTTGCAAAGTAAGGGAAACCATCAACAAAAGAAAACCTACTGAATGGGAGAAGATATTCTCCAATGATACATTCAATAAGAGGTTAATATCCAAAATTTACAAAGAACTCATACAACTTAACAATAAAGTAGACATTTCTCTAGAGCAGGGGTCCCCAACCCCCAGGCCATAGATCGATAGGCCATATAGGTCCTCAGCCTGTCAGGAACCAGGCCACAAGCCAAGCGCGCCTGAGCTCCACCTCTTGTCCCCCCACCCCTCATCTTCTACCAAACCAGTCCATGGTGCCAAAAAGGTTGGGGACCACAGCTTTAGAGGACATCCAGATGGCCAATAGACATATGAAAAGATGCTCAACATCACTAATCAGAAAAATACAAATTAAAACCACACTGAAGTTTTAATCACACATCACACACCCGTCACAATGACTGTCATCAATAAATCAACAATCAAATGGTTGTGAGGATGTGAAGAAAAGGGGGATTGCAAATTGGTGCAGCTACTATGGAAAAAGATCAGAGGTTCCCCAGAAAATGAACAGAACGACCACATGATCCAGCAATCCCGCTTCTGGGTATTTATCCAAATACACTAATGTGAAAAGATACATTCACCCCTATGTTCGCTGTAGCATTATTCACAATAGCCAAATAGGGAAGCAACTCAAGTGCCCATCAATACACAAGTGGATAAAGAAGAGGTGGTACATGTACAAAATGGAATATTACTCAGCCATAAAAAAAAGAATGAACTCTTAGCATTTGTGACAACATGGATTGACCTAGAGGATATTATGCTAAGTGAAATAAGTCAGAGAAAGAAATACCATATGATTTCTTACATGTGAAGTCTAAAAAATAAATGAACAAACAAAACAGAAAAAGACTCGTAAAAGAGAACAAGCAGATGGAAGGGCTGGGTGAAGAAGGCGAAGAGATTAAGAAGTACAAATCTGCAGTTACAAAATAGTCATGGGATGTAAAGTATAACATAGGGAATAAAGTCAATAATATTGTAGTAACTATATATGGTGCCAGGTAGATATTAGACACACCACCCGAGGAGATCACTTAATGGCTAATCATTATGTTGTATGTCTGAACCTAATATAGTATTATATGTCAACTCCAATCAAACATTAAAATATATATATATATATATATATATATATATATATATATATATATATAAAAATAAAGCCATTTAGTGGAGAAAACAATAAGCAGCTTTGACCACAGTTGAGTAAGGGTGGCTGAGTGCCCATGAAGAGACTCAGCCCTTCTATATCTGACACAAGACTTGTGAACTGACTGGCAACTGCCTGCTCTGTGCTCTTTGTTTAATCAGACAGTATAGTTCTGCCCCAATTCGGAACCTGGGAAGAAAAATGAAATCATCAGAGATGGATCTGAGGCAAGCGAAGGCATGCCAGCCAATATGCAAAGTCCCAGAACTACAATCACTAAAGGAACCAAATATAGATAGACCCTGAGCCCCATCCTCTCCCCACTGAGGTGTCACATAGAAAAAAGCTGCTTTTCATTCTTCATGCTTTTCAAAGGATCTGGCATGGTTCCCAGCTTCACCACACCCAAGGGAACAACTTTATAAAGCTTGTGATTAAAACAGAGCTGGCTCCTTTACATGGATCTAGCGGGCAATTTTGGAAGCAGGGCTGTGACCAGCGCTAAGAGATGAGACACTTGGAATCAGCATCAGCCCTGGGGTGTTCCAATATCATGAAGCTTTGTTCCCCACCGAGTGGAAAGAAACCTGACCAGCTCTACCAGGGAATCAGACTCTAGAGTATTCCACCTTTGAAGCCCCCGTCATGCTGTGTCACCTGTGAATTTCACATACTGGTCAATGAAGGATGACTTGTTCTATTTAGCTTAGTTCACTCATATTTTTCTACTACATGTGCATATATGAACAGACATTTTCACTGAACATCCCTGGCATTTGGGCAAGTTCAAATGGTCTTCTGAAACAGTCCAGCTTTACTCTTCTTAGAATTCTGTTTCAGAGTCTTTACCACCATCAATGCCTCCTCCCCCCAAGAGAAAGAGGTCAATATTACATAAAAATAGTTCCGAGTTATGGGGTTCTGGGCTTTCTCTTGTGAGCTTGAGGGTCCTAGGCTATGGTCATTTATGCTGTCACTGCTTCCTCTGATTAGATCCAGCCAGTTGCATGAGTGAAAAATGTGTTTTCAAACCATGTGACAATATTTGACTGCGATACACAGAGCCCTGTTCTTTCTATAAGGTTGTTGGCTAGAAGCTGGAGCCAGAGCCAATTTTTTTTTTTTTTTAAATCAGAGAATGGCACTAAGAATTTTTCATGGCAGTGGGGAGCAGAGGGGAGTCTAATTAATGTAACAAGGGCAGACTGAGGCAAAGGACACTCCATTTCTGCTGTAGGAAGAAAGGGCTCTCCTGAAAACAACCTGTGGAAAAAGAAAAGCTGGGTCTTTAAACCTCACGGAGAGTTTGCATGTGTTTGAAAAAGGCCTTCCAGTTGCGGGAGAGGATGCCACTTACACTGACAGCCAAGTGCCCTCCATGCATTCATTGAGTGTCCCAGGGTCTGTGGGACACACCCACAAATCCTTCCTTCCCTTCCTTTCCATCCTTCCCTCCTTGAGAGAGAGCTGTGTGCCACTCAGGCCCTGGGAAGCGGTGGAACTGTGGTTTTCCTCTGCCCTTCAGATTGCTAACCCAAAGGCTGGCCCTTTGGGCAGTGTCCCTGACCTTGGCAGAGGCCCCCAGGGAATGAAGTTCAGGAAAAAAGAGAAAAAAAAATTCCCACTCTCCAGCACTTGCTTGAATACTGCTAGGAAAATGGGAACCCAGGACATGTGCATATATGTAGGCATACCTGTGTACATCCACAGCTGTATGATCTTAAGGTTTCTTGGTGGGGTGGGAATGGGGTTGAGGGCAATGGTGGTATTTTATAGAGTCCTGAAAACAAGAAAGCATTAAAATCCAGTTTGATCTTATTTTGTCTTCAAAGGGTTTGATGGGGTGGGAGGTGTGGGAGCAAAACCTAGGAATGCAAAAGACTCCAGGAAAAGGACAGGAAAGGGTGGAAGGCCCAGCAAGGACGGGGAGAGACCGAAGGCCAATGGGAGCCAAGCAGTCTGAAATCCATTTTGGCTTTGGAAAGGGGAAGTGAGGGGGAGGAGAGTGAGGGGGGAAAAATGGCCTGCCAGGAAGAGATCAGGAATGGGCCATCAGGTTGGGCAGACAGCTCAGGGCAGTGAAGAGCATGCTACACCATTATGAACGGCACCAGCAGACCCACGGGAAGGATGTAGAGAAAAGTCAGGCATTGGTTTTGACCACTAAGGCATTACAACCTCCCCAACCTTGACTATCTACAGGAATCAGCCTTAATACAGTGTCTGGACAACCACGCATCTCTGCCAACCTGAGCCGGGGTGTCTGGGATCCACATGTCACCCACATATTTGCATTGAAGCTGAAAAAAATGGAAGCCATGGTCAGCAAAACTAGGTAAGAGAACTGGGACAATCACATGTTTTAATGATGAGGATATGTTCTAAGAAACATATCATTAGGCAATTTTGTTGGTGAGCATCAGAGTGTACTCACACACATCTGGATGTCACAGCCTGCTACACACCTATATGGCAGAGCCTAGTGGTCCCGGGCTGCAAGTGTGTACAGTATGTAATGTACTGAATACTGCAGGCAATTATAACAAAATGGTAATTATGAATGTAAACATATGTGAACTAGAGAAGGTACACTAAAAATATGGTATACAACACTTTTATATGACTAGCAGCACAGCAGGTTTGTTTATACCAGAATCACCACAAACACGAGTGATGCAATGTGCTATGATGTTATGATGGCTATGAGGTCATTGGGCAGTAGGAATTTTTTTAATTCCTTTGTAATCTTAGGGGACAAGGATACAGAAGACGGCCAGGGGAACCTGGCAGGCAGGCAAAGAGCAGAAGCTAAGGTTCCATAGCCCTCTACCCACAGTGTGCATGTGAACAAATTAGTCATGTGAAAGTTTCCTTTCCAGAATGAACTAACATCCGCCTACTCTGGACACACATGCATTCAGAGCGAGCAAGCAGCAGGGTAGGGGATGATAGAGGGCACCTACGTCATCCTTGGCCAGGGTCTTCAGATGCTCCAGGACTTGCGCCATTGCTGTCTCACACAGCTTGTTGTTTTCAGTTAGAAACTTGGAATCTCCCCCGTAGAGGCTGTCATTGGAGTCGACTGATGGAACAAACAAGAGCAGAGAGACATTACTAAGGCTATCATGGCCAAGGAGAGGCAGTCCTGTGGCTCACGGTGTCAGCAGATGGCAGGAAATCATGGCAGAGCAAGTGGAAACAACCAAAATTTCCCACTGGGCTTGGAGCCTTCTGAATCACAGAGAAAATACCTGGCCTTCTGGACAGATGGAGCCAGAGACCAGGGTGTGGAAGGGGACGTCAAGAATCATGATGAGCATCAGAGCAGTGGCCAATACTGAGTGTTTCCATTGTCCCAAGCACTGGGCTAAATGCTTTCAACATGTTACTGCATGGCCTCATAACCAGCATGGTTATGGGAAAGAGATGACATTAACATCTCCCTTTGACAGATGAGGAAACAGGCTCAGAGGTATTCCCAGCTAGTATCCAGAACCAAGAAGTCCCATTCTGAAGCCTAAGCTGTTAGGCACTGCACCCAACTGTCTACCTTGTCATCCCTCAAAATCCCTCAGATCAACCCTGAAGTTCTGGATGCCTACTGGCAAACTGGAATGTCTTTGAAAACGTCTCTGCTTGGGCACCTCCTGTGACAGCCGCCACCTGGGGCACAATCAGCTGGCAAGAATGGCCTGAGTTGGACCTCCCTCCTTATTGTACACACAGCTTGACCTCTGGGTTAAGAAAGGAGAACACACAGCATGCTGTTTTTCACTTTGCGTTTTTGACTTGAAGTACTTGGAACTATTTCCATATCAGTATATACAGAGCTGCTGCTTGATTTGTAACAGCTGAGCAGTATGCTGTTGTATGTATTTAACTGGTCCCTGCTGTGACGCTTCAGTTGTTTTCTTTCCCTTCTTTGTTTGGGACTGGGGACTGGGCAGGGCTGCTGTTAAGTTTAGGGTCCATAATGACACGACAACCCTGCCTTGCAGAGTCTACTTGTTCCCTACACGTCTATGTGAGCTTACTCCCCCTTTCATGCAACTTGGATGTGGCCAAGCACCATTATTTCAACCTGGAATGAATAAACAGTGCTCTCAGGAACACCATTCAGTGGAGAACCCAGACTGCAGAGAGAAACCTTTGTAGCACCAGCAGCAGGTACCATGTGGTCAAGAAGAGGGAAAGGGTAGTGGCAGCTCTTTGCTGCTTCTGACATGGTAGAAGCCTAAAATTTGGGCCATTGTCCCAGGTGTGGTGACATTTGATAAACCAGAGGCTATGCTGGTGCCTTGGGAGGGGGTGGTGGTGTATGCGTGGCCACACACAAGGCACTAATCCGCTTTGTGGTTTAGGAACTTTTTTTTAATAAAATGTGTTCTGTGGGAATATAATTTGCTGTGTTCTTCTTGGCCTACCTTTTAATTTTTAAAAAATAAATGTCAAGACTATAGGAAAGTTGGAGAAATAGTACACTGGAGGCAATCTCACCCCTAGAATCAGCATTTGATGCCATTATGATACTTCTGGGCCTGCCCTCACACTTGCTCTCTCTACAACTCTCTCTCTCTCTCTCCCCCCCCCCCCCCACTATTTATAAGCAGGGTGTACAGGTACTGCCTGAAAGTGAAGAGCAGAGTAAGTCTCTGTGATCCTCAGCATCTGTCTGTAGGTACTCTTTAATCCAGTGCTCAAGTGTTTGTCTGTGGGGACCCTTCAAGGAAATACTTTCTTGGCTGGCTATGTGCTTTGCAATTACTCCTCCAACACCAGGTTGGTAGGGAAAGGCCCTAGGCCACAAGGATCTGTCCCAGAATTTCTAAGACTGCTCTAGAATCTGTCACGACTTTCCACCATGAGGAGGGTGGCACTTACTCTTGTAAAGGGCAAAAAAATTGGATTCAGCCACTCACCACCTGACTTTACAGCAAAACTGCACCTGGTGAAGCAATATCCCATGTGTCTGCTGAAGATCAGAATTCTTCCTGGCATAAATTTCCAGTCTGACTCTAGGCTGAACTCTATTCTCTTTCTGATTAGCCCAACACTGGAGAAGAGAGAAGGTCTAAAAGCTCCCTATGGCCAATCAGCCAAAGCTGGTTAGGGACCCAGTGGGGAACAAAGCCAACCTGGTCCCTGCCCTATCAGAGCTCTCAGTCTATTGAGCAGATGCAGATGAGAAAACAGGCAGTCACAACGGTGTGTGCTAAATGTCAGGTGGGGATGAAACAGGGGGTACAGGATCCTAAAATCTAGACTTGGGATGGAATTCGGGCATTAGCAAGATCCACAGTGACTTTACTAGAGAAAGTGAACAAAGGAGTCAGGAGTAGGGAGTGTCTACATTAACACTTAGTGGTTATAAGAGGGAGGGAGGAAGGGTGACTTTTAGAATTAGGAGGAAACTGCTAAGGCCAGAGAGTACAATGAGCCTGAGGGTCCAGACCTGGGGAAAAACGATATCTCTGGCAAATGGCCACTGAAAATAGCCCACAATCTCTGCATCTGTCTGTCCTAGGGGTCACAACCCTGAATGCTTCAAGGGCCTGGCAGGTGGCATTTTAGGAGTGAAGGGGCTATGCTGGCTTCACAGCAGCATCATAGACTGTACTCTTCCCACTAGATACACTCTTATCTGCATAGTCAGTAAGCAAACAGTCAGTGTATGGAACACTTCTTCCCTTCCACATCAAACACACTCAGTCTCTTGCAAGTACTGGAGTTGCAGTAAGTTCAAAATGGCTGGTAGTACATGGGGGCCACCCAAGGCCATCTCCTTCCTCCTGAGCGCCTGATCTAGGGACTTGCTGAACTTCATTTAAAGTAATGGGTAAAAGTAGCATACCAGGGCCTGCCTGAAATTGTGGTTAAGAATAGGCCTGGGATGTCATGGCAGATAGATGCTTCAGCTCATGCATGTGTATGCTTAACCACCATCCTAGGTTATTCTCTAGAACACCAAAGACAGCACCAACCCAAAAGAGGGATTCTCTGAATTCATCTGATTTTCAAATCTTGGATGTCTGTTATAGATACAGATCCTCAGGTCTCTTCTGGGGGATTAATTTAGAAGGAACAGATGGGGCTCTGAATTCTGTATTAAGATTTGTTCCAGGTAATTCTTACACTGGGCAAATCTAGAGAGACTCTGGACTAGAAGTTCACGGTAGGTAAGACACAAGGTGGATTATATAAAAGAAAATGAAAACATTTAACTTTGACTTTCATGAAATTCAACACAGTGCACTTTGGTGGGAAGTGACCTGACTACCTTTGTCTACATGGTAGAGGTAGGTCTCCTGACTCATGGCGGATAGGAGGTGCAGGACATAGGTATAGATGCGGATTTTATCATCACTACTGTCCTCCCAGGTATAGTCTTGGATCACGTTGAGAAGCTCTCGAACCAGAAACAGGACTCCATGTTCAGGATGATCCTAGTGGAGGATCAAAAAAAAAGTATAAATATTCCTAGATATGAAGTGGGAGAAAAAAACAAAACAAGACAGAAACCCAAGTTCTTCCCTTTAGCAGCTGTAGAGAAATTGAAGAATGAGATGGTTAAACAATAGAGAGAAACGTGACAAAATGTCATTAATCCCACTCATCAATACATTGCGGTCTTGGAGACAAACTTCGAGAGCCCCCTTTTTTGGGTTCCAGAATGAGAGAGCAAAGTTACCTATTAGCTTCATGGCCTGTTTCCAAAATTACAATCCTGTTCTCATGTACCGAGTCATAAAATGTCCTGTTCTTCCAAATACAAAAACAAGATTACAGGTCTCAAAGCAGAAGCCACCTACTTCATGTAAGCCCCCCAAATGATCGCTGTCACCCCGAGGCACTGATTTTAAAAAAGCCTCACTAGGTAGGGCATTCAGCAACATTAACAGCTAAATTGAGGACTCTCTTTTGGGAGAAGAAAAACCCAAAAGACAGTCACAAAGCTTATAAAGGCATTCCTCAGAAACTAAACTGAATTGAAAAAGAGTGCTGGGATAAAAAAAAAAAAATTTCCACTTCAATACAATTCCAAAAAAATATATATGATTATGTGGCTCCCCTGCTTAACACTCTCCAGAGACTTCTCCCACTGAGAACACATGTCTAGCTCCTGCTGCCACCACCTTGCTGACCTAGCCGATGCCCCTTGCCCCTTGCCCCTCACTTACTCTAGCCATCCCTTTAAGACTCCTGGGACCAGCTGGACCAATCAGGGGCCCAGGGGTCTACCAGGACACAAGGCACACTCAAAGGTTAAATGAGGACTGTTTAGTAAAGAATTATTTATAAAGATGTGGGCAAGATGAAGGGAACTTGGGCGGCACCCAGGGCCTGGCAATAGCAGGTAACCATCACTATCCTTGGGCTGAAAGCACACAGTGGGAAGCAACATTACTAGATTATGCAAGAACTGCAGCTGGAGGAGGCAGCCTGCAAGAGCTGTGGCCGTGGCTGCAGGAACCAAGCCATTACCAAACCGTGGCCCAGACTGTAAATACCCCAGCCTCAATGTCCTCCTGCTTTCCAATCTGCCGCAGGTACCACCGGATGGCTGAAGGAGTTGGAAGCCAGAAAAAGACCAGGTGATGAAGTCCCCACTGACCAGTCTCCCAGACAGGTCAGATGGAAAAATGCTATAGGGGACAGCTCACACGCACACGTGATGTTCTAGCCTCAGGCCCTACTGTGCCCTCTGTTGGAATCTTTATCTGCAAGACTATCAAGGCCAGGTTGACTCCATGGAAGCCTCTAAATCTTATCTTACATGTTAACTCCTCAACAAGACCTTCCCTGATGATCCAGAGCTCCCGGACCCCCTCCTTTTCTCTTTATCTCAAATCATCCTGTTTTCTTTTCCAGAGCAGTTTCACCATCTGAAGGGATCTTGTTTATTCCTTCAGTGAACTACCCAATAATATCTCTTGGTTTATCTATTTATCTCTCTCTCTCTCATTCTAGCCTATAACTTTCAGGAGGACAGAGATTTTATCTGTCATGTTTGCCAATAACACACTTCCAGGACTGCCCAGGGAACACAATGTGAATGGTGCCCCATCCTGGTTCCTGGGATAGTGTTGGGCACACAGCAGGCACTGGTACATAATGTTGAATGGATTACATTTTTTGAGTACCTTCTATGTGCCAGAAACTGAGGTAAATATAAAAACAAATAACAGTAGCCAACTTTTATGGTAGCTATCTTAGCTACCATAGCCTCTCTATGTCCCAGAAAGACAGTATTATGATATTGTGACCGCGCCCCGGCCCCCCTTGCCCCCCCCGCCCCGCCATTTCACAGATGGGAACTTGGCCACAGAGAGGTTTAAGTAGCCCAAGGTCACACTGATGATACTTGGGGAAACCAAGATTTGGGCTGCGGCAAGTCTGGCTCCAGAGCAGGCATTCCTAATAACTAATACTGTATGTATACTGCCTCTCTGCTAGATGTGCTGGCATGTCTCTGACTTAATGGAGCTGGCTAATTGAGGGAGAGTCAGCTATTTTGAACACAGACCTGGAGTACAAGAAACGCTATAACCAAGCATTAACGACCAGCAAATCCAATGTATATACAGCAGCAATACTTCTAGTGGGTGAGAATGAGAGTGGAGGTGTACTGAGATGGTTTGTACAGCTGTTAACATCTACAGTAATTGCTGTTATAATATTGGCAAGAAAGAGGACACATGACTTCAAAAGTCTGCAGTTCTAAACTATATGCATCAGAAATGCCCACACCATGGTCTGCCTTCTGTTTATAGCATCCATCTCAGCTGGCAATTTACTGCTGCCTTTCTTTGCTGACAGCTGTTTCTAACTAGGCTATTTTGTTCTGCTATGTGTATGTTCAAAAATACATTTTATTTAATGACCTGCCTTGGAAAGAGACAAAATCTGAATGTTCCAGTAGCTTAATTTCAACACAAATTACCATAAATATCAAGAGAGATCATTCAACACACATTCAAAAAAGTGGAAGAAGGAGAAGAGGTAAAGGTTTGCAGTTAAGAAGGTTTGCACTTCCTTGAGCTTTTGTTCATAACCTAAGACAAAAAAGATTATTTCCAACCCTCTGTATGAGGAAAAAAATTTCCACATGATATCCATGCTCCAGTGGCTGTAACATTTTTTTTAAAAGAATATGTACTTTTAATGGCTTAGTGCCAGCAACTGAAGCAAGGGAAACACAGACTTTTTTTTCAAAAGACAAGAAAAAACAATCCCTGGATTCAGCTGGCAATCTGAGTGGGAAAGGTTCCCCCAGGTGTCCCTGCCAAGGCTGCCTCTCTGACACAGCGAACAATGCTTAAGAGGAGGCTCGCAAGGAGCCCCTGGAAGGGACTCAAATCTCCCCTCCAGCTGCACAGATGGGGCCTGGCTCCCACCATTTGTAACATCCCTTTGGGTCCCTAGTATGAGGGAATATTTCTATTAAATGTCACTCCATGAGAGAAGGGATGATACCCTAGAATTGATAAATTTCCCAGGAAAACCTAGATGAGAAATAGCAGAGGAAACAGCGATGAGCACGGACATCCTGGCTTTGAACTGTCTTGGCCACTTAATGACTGGTGACTCTGGTGGAAGCAGAGTCTGCCAGTGTCTGCTTCTGTGAAATACAAGCAATAATAGGCTTGTTTGGAGTGAATATTTGTGAACTGCTGACTGGCCCATTGTAAGAAGCATGTAAGTGTTGGTTAATTAAGTAATAAAGTCCTTTAGAAAAGGAGCCAGAACAAGGGTGTGGGGGAGGAAGGAAGAGCTCTTAGGGAAAGAGGGGCACTGGGGGAAAATGGAGGGGCAGGAGGGCAGGATTTGAGGCTGTCCAGAACCAGCTTACCATCTGTGGAGCTATCTGGCCCTGCAGAAGCAGCCCATTAGTTCTGCCAGCTCGAGCCCCTCATGGGTCTCTAGCTTCCCCATTTGAACTAGTTGTAGCAGCTCTCTCCTGGCCCCTCCATTGCACAGTGCCCCTTCCCATCTCAAAGCCTTCTCCTTTCCCTCTATACTTACTTACTAGTCTTCCTTTGGATTTCAGCTCAAGTGGCACTTTCTCAGGGAACACTTCTACCCAGTCCCCTTCAAATTGGAAGTTCTGACAGCTCCCTGTAGTTCTCTACAGCACTTTATACAACTGTAGTAAAGTGTGTATCTTTTGCTTGGTTTCTGTCTTTTGAGTGCAAGGACATATCTCTCTTGTCACTCCTCAATTCCCAGATCAAGATATGTTTGCAGGACAGATGGAATGAATGAAGCTTATTGCCTGGACATCATGTTATGCTATGCTCGTGGTTGGACCTTTTCACAAGGATAAGAAGTAGAAAATACATTTCCCTGCTGTGCCCTACGTGATCAGTGCCAGGAAATGGATGGTAATAACATTTCCATTGCCTACAAATTTTTACTGAATCAAAACCAGGCTTCTGAAGTGGTAACACTGAACTTGTTCAATCAATCCTACTTTCCTTGTCTTATCCAATGCCGTTAAAAGAAACGCATTGGTTTAATTACATAGAGGTTGTTCTACACTCCACTCAAAGGCTAACGGCAACTAACACCAAGGCAGAATGCTTCGAAATGTTTCTAAAGTACTTCTGCAGGCTGAGGAGAGAGTGCTGTCCTGGGGGAATGTTTATTTCTGCATTTATAAATATGAATAAAGGGGTCAGGTATCCCATTTGGGCCAAAATAACTTGAATTTTATTGTCAGCAAATAAAATGTGTCAAAGCTTTACAAACTCATCCTTTAAAATGCCTTTTACACTACTGATAGGCATGCGAAATGGTACAGCAACTCAGGAAAACAGTATGAAAGTTCCTCACAAAACTAAAATTAGAACTACATTATGACCCAGCAATCCCATCTGTAAGTATTTACCCAAAATAACTGAAATCAGGATCTCAAAGAGGCATTAACTACTCACATGTTCATTACTACACTATTCACAATTTGCCAAGGTGTGGAAATAACCTAAATGCCTACTGATACATAAATGGAATAAAGGACATGAAAAACACAATGAAATCCTTAAAAAGAAGGAAACTGCTGTCACATATGACCACATAAATAAACCTTGAGGACATAATGCTAAGTAAAATAAGCCAATCACAGAAAGACAAAAACTTCAATTCCACTTATATAAAACATGTAAACTAGTCAGTTCATAGAAGCAAAGAATAGAAAAGTGGTTGCCAAGAGCAGGGTGAGGAAGAAGAAATGGGGAGTTACTAATCAATGAGCTTAAAGCTTCAGTTAAGCAATAGGAGTAAGTTCTAGATCTGCAGTACAACATTGTGTCTAGAGTCAACAACATGTACTGTGCACTTAAAAATGAGTTAAGAGGGTAAATCTCATGTTAACTGTCCTTACAACACTAAAATGTTTTTTAATCCTCACCTGAGGATATGTTTTACTAATTTTAGAGAGAGAGGAAGGGAGAGAGGACAGAGAGAGAAACATCATTGATCAGATGCCTCCCCACATACCCTGGCCAGAGATCAAATCTGCAACTTGTTGGTGTACAGCATGACACTCCAACCAACTGAGCTACCCAGTTAAAGCAACAATAATTTTTTTTTTAATTAAAAATAAAAGCTGTGACATGAAAGGTAACAATTTGAATCAGATAAAAGGGAGATATAGGATACGTTTTCAGGCTAAACCAACTCATAGCAGCCGTGTCTCACATGTTATTCATCTGGGGCTTCTGAGCTCACTCAGAACTCAGCCCTGTCTATTCAGGCTGAATATCTCCAGCATCTGCACAGACTACCAGCAGTTATGAATGCTGCATCCCACAGGAGGGATAAGGTACTAAGGCTCAATGACCCCAAGAAATACAGCACACTGCAAACATTTCTCAGATCCTGCAGGACAGGCTCTGGAGTAGCACAAATCTGGGTTCACATCCCAGCTCTGATGCTTATTAGCTGTATGATCTCGGGCAAGCTGCATGGTCTCTCCAGCTGTAGGTTTCCTTAAGTGGAAAAGGTTCAAGGACTCTCACCTTGTACAGCTTTGGGGAGGATTGTAGAACTGAAAATTGACAAAGGGTTTTTTTTGCGAAGGACAGTAGAAAATCAGCATATAACTCTTGACTCCCCCAAAAAAGCCCCTCGGTATCTACCAGGTTCTGGTTCCAGGACCCCCAAGGATACAAAAATCCATGGATGCTCCAGTCCCTTATATAACAATGCATAAGGTCAGCCTTCTGAACTACCCCCAAAAAGAGAGAAATTGATTATAAAGTGCTAAGAAGGAGATTTGAAAACATGAAGTCAAGAGTCAAGCCCAACCTGCCATCCTTTGTCTGGAAATCTTGAGATCTTAAGTTGGGAAAGTTGTGGGAGCTGAGTCACTTTTGTCTCCTCAGCTTCACTGAGAAATGTTTCACATATCCAATAATTTGCCCATTTAAAATGCACAATTCAATGGTTGCTAGTATATTCACAGAGTTGTGCAATCATCACCACAGTTTTAGGACATTTTCATCACCGGAAAAGGAACTCTGTCCCCATGGGAGATGTTACTTTCAGGGCTCAAAGGGGTTTTTCTCAAAGTGTGATTCTAGGACCACCTACACTTGAACTGATGAGGGAGCTTTCAGAGATGATGGTTCACAGTAACAGTCTCTGGAGAGGGCCCCAAGAGTCTGCATTTTAACAAGTATCCTTCCCACACATTTGGCTCCATGAAGAGACAACTTGTTCTGTGCCTGGACCCTGTCACAGCCTGATGAGGCTGATGGGCTTCCCATAATACCCTACAGAAAAAAAATACATTAAGACTACAAAGGAAACCAATTATACTAATATACATTTATTAAAATATTTTTTCAGTTTATTTGTTATATTATAATCTATGACTCCTTGGTGAATACATTTAAATAACAAACCTAATGATAGGGCCACTAAATTCTGTGTTTTTTAGGGAAGAAGCACATAAACAATCTTTTGCAATATCTTTCACTCCTGGATTGTGATATGAACATATTGGTGATTTTTACTGGTGACAAAGTCCCAGCTACTGTGATAAATACTGGCTCATTCCCTATAATTCATAACGGAGCAAAAGGTTACATTTCACTGAGGTTTGTAAAAACAAATGTGTGATTTTTTTTTCTCTTCTCTAATTTCTTGGCCATCCTGTTAGTTACCCAGGCAGTTGCTGGAGTCTCGGTTAAGAGCCCCTGCTAGGGTGAGAGTCCTTGTGCTTGTTGAGGGCATGGCCCCGATTCCTTCCAGCCCAAGCTTGGCTGCTCATCTCTTATATCCCAAAGAAAATCCCAGAATCCTTCCAAAAATATCCCCCTTAATAACTCCACTATCATGGTTTGGTTTCTAGCACCTTCCATCAAAGGAATGTCACCACCACCCTTTTTAGTGCTTACTATGTGCCAAGTCACTGTTCTAACCATATATGCATACTCACTTGCTTAGATGCAAATATTACTACTATTTGTAAATGAAGAAACTGCAGTCCAGTAATGTTACATAATTACCCAAGACTGCAGAGTAGGGAGGAGGGAGACCTGGGAGTCGATCCTGGGCATCTTGATCCTAATGCCTGAGCCCGTAACTCACTAAATGACAATACCTTGATCATATTGAAGAGTCTCAACTAATACATTCAGGACAGAATGAATGGAAAATACACTGAGAAATTCAAATATCTGACTACAAAACCCACACACAAACAGAACATCCCTGCATGTTTGGGACTAAGAACACCTATAAGGCAGGTCAAAGAAAGACAACACCTAATGCTCTTCTGAGAGACATACCGGAACTACTAATAAAGTAGAAAAGAAATTGCAGAGGAACTCCAGAAGGAATGATTCCGACGGTCGCATCTTTCCATCAATATTAATCATCTTTGGGACTTCTGGAATGAGGCTTATAGCGGCTTTGAAAAAGGCATCAGCTGTAAGATAGAAGAAAAGTCCATGCATGAAAACTCTGAAAAAATGCAGGGTCTTCTTTCTTCTTCACATGGCCTTGAGGCTAGTCCTGAGCATTACATGGAAGTTAGGCCATGCTGAGAACCCAATAGAGCAGGCAGGTCCTAGGAAAAGATTTCTGCAAATCATAACTAGCTTGGTGGAACATTCTAAGGTGAGAGGGCACTGCTGTAGCTTCCTATCTCTCCCTTCTCTTCTTCCTTCTTTAAGCAATTTAGTCAAAGAACATCAGTCAAATTGGCTTTAGATCATTAAGTGAAAAAAGTGATAAATTTTTACAAAAAGCCTCGAAATCACAGTCATCTGGGCTGAGGGTGCCCAACCTGAACTGTTTCACTGAACCCTCCCATTTATCATATGGGAATAGTGTGGTCATAGGGCCAGCCCACTTCACAGGTAGGAAATAAGGTGCAGAAGGGGAAGTGATTGGTTCCAAAACTGTGTGTGTGTGTATGCGTACGCGCAGGGGGTTCCAGCATTGGTTAGAGCTGGTCTCAAACTCTGGTCTGTCGGCATCTACTCTAGTGCACACCATATTTATTAAAGAAATACCAAAAGAAATGTGAAGGAATGCACGAATGTGTGTGTGCGCGCACGCGCGCGCACACACACACACACACATCTTCGAGATTTCTAAATAGGTGATAACAATTACAGAGAATCACCCAAGAAATGAAGATATTTTTGAAAGTATGAAGTAGTCTGTAAAACAAGACTTGAAAGGGTCAAAGAAAAGGAGGGAAAAGAAGGAGAGATGAAAAGAAGAGATGATAGGAATGAGTAAGCAATAGGAGGACAGAGACAGGGAAAAAGGATTAGAGTGGGGGGTAAGATGCAGATGGAGAGTTCTTTCTAGAAATTCCGAAGTATTAGCTGTGAAAAAATGTCTCAAGGTCAAAACAGACAAAATGAAGACCTGACAAATGAAATTATAAACTGCCTGACAAGACTGAATGTTTGTATGATCCAAATATACTTTCAGTCAGAAACAGCTACAAGCAACATCAAGAGAACACAGTAGTGGCGGAGAGTTTCCTGAATGAAAGCCAGAATCCCCCAGCCCAGCAAAGGGGCAAGGGCCACAACAATGCCTACCCTACATGATAAAGGTCTACACTTAATGAGAAGAGCAAGTGCCTGCAGCTGGAGAACTGGTTTGTCTTTTCTTCCTTCTTCAAAGGAAACAAAACACATTATGGAAAGGCACTATTCTCAGAGCTTTCCGCACGAAGTTACCTCTTCTCTGGAAGCTTCCTTCCCAGCCTGTCTCTCTGGAACCCCGCAGTCACACCTTTACCACATATCTTTAAGTAAATTTATTAAGTGCCAACTGAGAAGAGGTGCTCTCCTGGATATTGTGGGCAGAGAAGAGAAAGTGGGGACAAGAGATGACAACATAAGTATGATGATAAGAATGAGTACTCACACTAATCTACTCCTAAATACTGGGCACCTGTATGTGCCTTGGTCTAGGGGCACATGAAGCAGCTGATCTCAATCTTGTTGGGAACACAAAGATTAAATATAGGGGCTCTGGTAGATACACCTCTCAGAAAAGAGTCAGAGGTTACAGGGTCTTCTAGCTTGGCCGCGACAGTAGTAAATGGCACCATTCTGGGGACCAATAGGCAATCCTAGGGGAAGGTACAGCTGTTTCCCTTTCCAGTGAGGAAATGACCTCAAAAGGTGATGGCCCAGTTAAAGTCACCCAGAGAAGATAAAAGATTGTGTTGAGCAAAATTTAAAGGCCATCACTAGCACCAAGCAACATAATCATACTTGTGTTTTTAAAAAGAAACACGTCTGGGAATCATAGATCTGATAAGGGGTTTATATCCAGAATATATCAAGAATTTCAACAATAAACAAGTAACCTGATTTTTTAAAATGTGCAAAGGACTTGAGTAGACATTTCTTCCATGAAAATAACATATGGTCAAGAAGCATGTGAAAAGATGCTCAACACCATTAAATGCAAATCAAAACCACAAGGAGACATCATCTCATACCCATTAGGATGGCCACTATGAAAAAAACAGTGAACAAATGGTGTTGACAGAGATGAAGAGAAATTGGAACTCCTGTGCACCGATGGTGGTAATCTAAAATGGTGTAGTTGCCTTGGAAAATAAGTTTGGTGGTTCCTGAAAAAGTTACACATAGAATTACCATTTGACCCAGCAATTCCACTTCTGGGTATATACCCAAATGAACTGAAAGTGGGGTCTCAAACAGGTATTTGGACATGAAGGTTCATAGCAGCATTATTCACAATAGCCAAAAGATGAAAAGAACTCAAATGTCCGTCAACAGATGAATGGATAAACAAAATGTGGCATAATCGTACAATGGAATATTATTAAGTGCTAAAAAAGAATGAAATTAATACATGCTCCAACACAGATAAACCTTGAAAACATTATGCTAAGTGACATAGGTCAGACAAAAGGACAAATACTATATGATTCCACTTATATGAGATTCTTAGAGTAGTCAAACTCACAGGGAAGAAAAATAAAGAGAGGGTAATGGAGAGTTAGTGCTTGACAGATAAAATATTTTGGGGGGATGATGAAAGGTTCTGGAAATGGAAAGTGGTGATGGTTGCACCGTGCTGTAAATGTACTTAGAGCCACCAAATTATACACTTAAAAATGGTTCAATGGTAAAGTTTATGTTATGTATACTTAATCACAATACAAACGAACAAACAAAACAAAAGAGCAGAGCTGAAACTACACATTACCCTCTTAGCAAACAGGCAGGCCTGGACTCCAACAGGCCTGGCTGTCTTCCTTTTGCTTGAAAAGCCCGCTGCCCCATGGCTCTATAGGCATTGCTTTCTGGTGAAAACATTAAGTCCCTAACAAAACAAGATAAAGAACTTTTCTCAGAAGAAACTAAAATTTTGCTTGAAACAACTTAAAAGATCATTTATTTATTCTGCTTTTGTGTTTCTTACTAAGTGGTCCTGAGAGAGTGCCTACTATTATGCCACAGTGAAGAGGGAGTAGCTTTGTGTTGGCTGCCCTGATCCTCAACTGCCCCACTCAGGTCCCAATCCAAAGGACAGAGTGAAAATAAACAGCTATCTGGCTTTAAGGCCAGGCAATGTTCCAAAGCATATTTTTATTTCTATCATTAGAAGACTTGCCCCATGTATAAAATCTTTCTCAATTTCATTTTTGTAATTATAACTCAAATCTTACTATATATGAAAACAGTTTTTCCTCCTAGAATTCAAAATAATCATGTCAATATCATATAACACTTTCTTTTGTGGCTGCCACAGAAGGCAATTAAATGCCACAGAAGAGAATTTAGGATAAAATAGGTTAGATGTGTTTAAAAAAAAAAAAAAACCAAAAAACCCTACAGATTCCAGACAAGAAAAATCTAAAGGTGTTCATCACCACTGAACCAGTATTACAAGAAATGTTAAAAGGTCTTCTTTAAGAAGAAAAAAGATAAAAATATGAATAATTAAATGGCAATAACTACCTACCTATCAATAATTACTTTAAATGTAAATGGATTAAATACTCCAATCAAAAGACATAAGAGGGGGCTGAATGGATAACAAAACAAGACCCTTACATTTGCTGTTTACAAGAAAGAGACTCACTTTAGATCGAAAGACACACAGACTGAAAGTAAAGGGATGGAAAAACATATTTCAGGCAAATGGAAAGAACAAGAGCTGGGGTAGCAATACTTAAAACAGACAAAATAGACTTTAAAATAAAGGCAGTAATAAGAGACAAAGAAAGACACTTCATTTACAATGGCCAAGATAAGGAAGCAACCTAAATGTCCATTGATGGACAAGTGGATAAAAAAGTTGTGGTACACCTATACAATGGAATATTACTTGGCTGTAAGAAGAATGAAATCTTACCAGCTGCAACAACATGGATGAGCGTTATGCTAAGTGAAATAAGCCAGACAGAAAAAGACTAATACCATGTAATTTCACTTATATGTGGAATCAAAAAAACAAAATAAACAAAACAGAAACAAACTCATGGATACAGAGATCAAACTGATGGCTGCCAGAGGGGACAGAGGATTAGGAGTCTGGGTGAAGAAAATAAAGGGATTTACAAGTACAAATTGGCAGTTACAGAACAGTCATGGGGATGTAAAGTACAGCACAGAAAAAAGTCAATATAGGTGCCAGACGGGTACTAGACTCACGGTGGGGAATCACTTCATAAGTATCATAATATCTAATCATTATGCTGTACACCTGAAACTAACATAATACTGAATGTCAACTATAACTTAAAAATTAAAAAAAGAAAAAAAATTAGAAAATAAAAAAAGACTTAAAGAAAGAGGAGAAATCAGATTCCAAACCATGAAGACTCATAACATAGTTCCACTGGGAGGAAGAAAAGCACTCACATGCACAATTGCCCTATGCTATTCTTTCCTCCATCTAAATCTTCTGAGGTTTCACGGGATAACCGGGTTTCTTTTTCACATCCTATTTTTAAAAATTTAAAGGTAAAATGAAGAAACCACTCAGGCTTGTCTGGCCCCACCCCAGAGTTTGTTCTGTTTGAGATTCTTCTTCTTGGGGAGGTGACTGGTTTGCTGAGCAGCATTTTGGTGCTATGTTCCCTATAGTAATCAGGGTATCCTGCAGCACTGCTGGGTACTGGGTGAGAGCCAACAGCCACCATAGCAAGAGGTACCATGCTCCCCCAGAGGTGGTGTTTTCCAAAACTGCATAAGAATCACCAGGTTCTTTACTAAAAGTACAAGTCTCCAGGCCCCCGAACATTGCTGTCAGAACTGTAACATGGTATAGCCACTTTGCAAAACAGCCTGGCACTTCCCCCAATTCCACATGATCTATACATGCTATAGTATGAATAAACTTGTAAGTCATTATGCTAAACAGAAGGAGCCAGGCGTAAAGACCTATTCTGTAAGATTCCACTTATATGAATTATCCAGAATAAGCAAATCCTTAGAAACAAAAGGAGACTAGAGGTTACCAGGGGCTTGGAAAAAAGAGGAATGGGAAGTGAATGCTCAATAGGTACCACGTTTCCTTTTGGGGTGCTGAATATGTTCTGGAGTTAGTGATGATGCCCATAAAACTCTGAATATAATAAAAGCCTACTACATTTACACTGGCTGTAAACTTCAAAAGATATTAATCATATCTTAATCAAGCTATTTTATACTTTTTATAAACATACACACATGGTCTGTTCACAGGCTATCCAGCCACATACTGAAAAACAGAGATATCTTCTCAAGAAAATACAAGATTTAAGAAACACTGTAAACAGGACAATGACACCTCAGTCCCCTTCAAATAGGCACCTTGGGACCTCACACAATTCTCCCAATTGCCATCAGGTGCCCCATTGTACTTTCCTGAATCTCATCGATGGTCTGAAATCTCTTTCCTTTCAAAGGTGATTTTAGTTTTGGGAAAAGCCAGAAGTCAAAGGGCACCAAATTATGGGCTTTAAGGGGGCTCAGTCACCTGAGTGATTTGATGTTTCACCAAAAAATGTAGCATGAGACAAGATGCACGAGCAAGTGCGTTGTTGTGATGAAGCTGCCAATCACCCGTTGCCCACAGCTGTGGCCTTCTGAATTATCCAAATAGTTTCTGCAGAGGAATGTTCAATCTTAACAAAAAATCTGATGTAGATTCGTTGCTCTACTGGCTCAGTCATTTTGATTGCAACAGTCACACTCTCAGTACATGTGCTCATTCAACAGCATCTACTGCCGCCTCTGACTAGTATAGTAAAGTTGTCATTGTTCACACATGTGCATTCCAGTCCACTGTCCTTGGCTGCCAGGTTATATCTATGTTGCGCAAACTGTTCTTGTACTAACAATGGCTGGACATTTTACTGACAGACCGCGCGCTTGTGTATGTGGCTCCAGATAGATGTAGACCGTGTGCATGCGCGCGTGCATCTAGATCGATGTATATTCCCAGCCCCCACCTTAAATGTATTGAATCAGACTATCCAAGATAGGCTTGGAAATGTCATTAAAAAAAAAACAGTAACACTGCTTCTCCCACCATCCATTTCTCCTTCCCAGAGACAAAGAATATTACCTGTAGCTTGGGTGTGCTCCTAAGACTAAAGAAACAAACACATTTTCCCTTTCCCTTTTTTCTTTGTTTTACAGAGTTAATAGACACAATTTTGCCATTTACCCTTACCCCCACTTAACATATCTAGTTATTATTCCCTCAGTGTACTGAAGTACATCTTTCTTTTTTATAGCTACAGAGTGGAATCTGGTCCATTTGCTTTTCCTTCCAATTACTTATTGTGGTAAAAATAATGAAACAATATTTAACATCTTAACCATTTGGTCTATTTCTTTTTTATTTTTAAAAATATTTATTTATTTATTTATTTATTTATTTATTTGTAGAGAGGAGAAGGGAGGGAGGAAGAGGGGGAGAGAAGCATCAATGTACGGTTGCATCTCACATGCCCCCACCAGGGACTGCTGGCCTACATGGGAATTGAACCGGCGACCCCTTGTTTCATAGGTTGGCACTCAATCCACTGAGCCACACCAGCCAGGGCTGGTCTATTTCTTTTTTAAAACAAGCTTCTCTAGTGAATTTTATAATTCCACAGTTTTAAAAATAATTGTTCTAAATCCTTTAAATGTTAAATGTGACTTTCCAATAGCAAATGGTGCACTCTGAAGTATTTAACCTGGGGACATTCAGCCAGAAGCAAACAGAAATGGTCAGCAAGAGGGCAGGCTGACTCATCATTTCACATACACAGTGAGGAGAGGCCAGTGATGCTGGCTGGATAGTTACCACAGAACTTTTCATTATTGCCCGTCTTAGATTTCAGGCTCTTCTGTTTCCCAGACTGCACAGGTTCAAACGGTTTGCAGAACACCAAAGGGGCATGATATTCCTAAAACCTCTGCAAGGACATGAAGCAATCAAATATATCCCAAACACAAAGCTACTAAAATTACTGAAGGGTCACCAAAATATATGTCACTAGAAAATCGTGGGAGAAGGTTGGATGTGCCTAAAACTTGTAAAAAAGGGCTCAGTTGAAGATACAGGGTAAACATTACCTGAATGACCCATGCTGCTTGGTTACCAGAAATAACTGAGTCAATGGTTCCCTTTGGATGAAGGCATCTTTACATTAACTCTAAGCTCAGCTGGAGAAAAACTGAAAATAACCCAACAATAAGGAACTAACAATAAGAAATGGTTGCACTAACCAAGTGGAAATGATGTAACTAATAAAGAGACAAAGTACAGCCATACACCCATAATGATGTTTCAGTCAATCATGTGATGGTGGTCCTACAAAATAGGGGAGCTGAAAAATTCCTATCTCCTAGTGACATTCCAGCTATCATAACATGGTAGTGCAACACGTTACAACTATACATAACATGCTGCACAGATTTGCAGCCCAGGAGCTTCAGGGTACAACATAGTCTAGTGTAGGGGTACTCACTCTATGATGTTTGTACAATGACAAACCACCTAACACCACCTTTCTCAGAATGCATTCACATTGTTAAGTGACACATGACCGTATATCTATATGTTTTGTTGTACAAAGATGTCAGTGATATATATAACATACAAATATTTGTACAGCTGTATAGAGCATGATTATATCTTTGCAAGAAAGAATAGTGCATATACTTATGTAGAGGCATGAAGCATGAGGCAAGAAAATGCCAAAATATTGGTCCAATATAGGAATTAGTAGTAGTTGAAGGTGAGGGGAGTGGGGATCTTCCACTCACTGCTAGGTTACTGTTTTAGAATTTTAATTTAAACTTACAAAAGTTTATTTTCTTTAGCATACAAACAGCAATAGAAGTCTGTTGTAAATTTTTCAATCATAGAAATGCAGAAAGTGAGACAAGAGGGTAGATAGGTAGATGGTCTAAGGGAATTTGAGAAGACTCCCCTTCCTTCTTTACCAGATCAGGGCAACTGGGCATGGGTGTGGGTAAGGGCTGTGGATGCACACATTCCTGCTGCTCTAAGGAATGGCCACCCTCGTTTGTATAAGGT
Source organism: Pteronotus mesoamericanus (assembly GCF_021234165.1). Taxonomy (NCBI): domain Eukaryota; kingdom Metazoa; phylum Chordata; class Mammalia; order Chiroptera; family Mormoopidae; genus Pteronotus; species Pteronotus mesoamericanus. The sequence goes on along the minus strand of NW_026555129.1, from coordinate 262,858 downwards.
GAGGTGTTGGGAACCCTCCTGCCTGGTTTCAGGGACTGTAGCCTTGCCAACAGGCAAGAGGGCCCTAAGGCTGGAGCTAAACAAGGAAGCCTTGGGAAAATAGGCCACTGAGGAGACAAAGTCTGTCCCCCTGTGCCCCTGCCTCCCTCACATCACCCTGCTTGGCCCCAGAGGATGGCTGGTTAGTCAATGACGGGTTAAGACTTCTTGATGGCAGGGGCAACCAGACAGTAACAGTCACATAGGGACCATCTGGGAAGGGCTGGGGGGACACAGAGGAGGGGCAAAAGACCCTCACCCCTCAACTTTGTCTTGGCCGGAGTCCTCATTCTATCTGGAAGAAGTCTCCTTATCTCTTGGCTCCTCTGTTCCACCCACCTGACCAGCTCAGTGAAACAATACCAGAGGCAGGTACAGCTCTAAACTAGATCAGGCGGTTCCCAGGGGCAATTAGGCCTGGAAAGGGAATGCATTAAATCCTATGACACCTACTTTGCTAAGAATGCCCTTGAGTTACTGAGAACTGATGTTTGGGGTCTAAACATAAGGATGAGATTAGTTGCCCACCTTTCAGGGCCAAATGGGGCCAACCCTATCTACCAGACCCCAAACTGAGGCAAATCTCTGTGTTCCTTCAATTGTTATCTATGATCTCTGTTTTCTGTAAACGTAGCCTTTAGGCATTGATTGATAAGCTTTGCATGCACACTCTATACCCCTGTGCATCTCCTCAATAAAAGCCACTTTACTAAAAGGGCTCTGGGCATTCTCCACTAGAGGGAATCACCACCCACCTCTCCTGACAGGCAAATCATGTCTGGTACAGTATTCCTTCATCCGCAGGGACCAGGGAGACTCTGTGGGACAGAGCCTCCCTTCAGTGAGGCACTAAGCTGTGCCGCTTTGCATCCCACAACCAATGGAACAGGAAGACTCCTCTCTGATCAATGTCTCCATGAAATGAGCCATACTTAGGGCTGAAGATCTCTAGGCACCTCCAATTGCATGGATTCTTTCCAAAAGAACTCTTCTTTAAAGGTTTCATGTCCTGGCTGATATGGTCCAGTGGACTGACTGCTGGCCTGCAAACCAAAAGGTTGCCAGTTTTATTTCCATTCAGGGCACATGGATTGGTTGCAGGCCAGGACCCTGGTTGGGGGTGCACCAGAGGCAGCCACACACTGATGTTTCTCTCCCTCTCTTTTTTCCCTACCTTCCCCTCTCTTTAGAAATAAATTTTTTTTTTTTTTTTTTTTTTTTTTTTTTTAAAGATTTCACCCTGTGCTCACAGGCCTTTTCCAACCCCTGTCAATAACTCTGGAGCCACACCCTCCCATGGCTTACCCACCTGAAGTGCTCCACTGCTATCCAGTTTGTATGTGGGGACTCTGCACATGACAACCTGAACAAAAAGCGTTCCATGTTTTAAGGGACTAAAAAAAGGGTAAGTTGGACAACTGTCGGAAAGCTTCAAAATTCTCCAAATTAATATGAAGGCTGCTGATTGTCTGCAAAAGCAAAAAAACTGGAGAGAGTCCAGATAGTTTTCAATAGGAATTTGGGAGAAAACATAGAGGTGGGGTGTTGGGGAAATAATTTACAACACTTGCCAACAAGATAAAAGAAAGAAACAGAACACTGACTAGCTGTTACAAAGAATGTGGGGTATCTGTAGGTATGGACATGAATGAATGGGAAGGGAAACGGGGAGGAAGTCCAAGATTTGCTGATCAGTGAAAAAAGCAAACTGGAAAACATTGGGCAAGACACAATCTCATTTCGGCAGGGGTTGGGGAGAGGAAACTGTGTGTACATACAAGGATATACATGGGGAGGGAAGGAGGGCAGAAAAGAGATGCAGAGGGCATTATACAATGAATGAATATTTTTTAATGGATAGAAAAAAATAAAGAAAAACATGTAACTGAACAGTGAGGGTGTTTGGTGGGGAGAGGACAGAGCAGATTACTTTTATTTGGAGGCTTTTTTTTTAAAGTTCTATATTATTGTATTATTGGAATTTTTCAAATGAGTCTGCACTAGTTTTATAATAAAAAATCATTAAAATGTAAAATAACTGCCTATTTTTCAACAGGATACAGGACAATTACCCCAAACACCCTCCATACATAATAAACTCAGATTTAACTGCGACCTATGAGAATAAGTTCATCTTCTCGGCATTCCTTGGCATTGTCGATACAGAATATGACTCAGTACTTGAATCATGAGAGAGTCAAGAAGCAATAACCCAGACTGCCTTCATAGATAGTGTTTGGTTTTGGCATTAGGTCAGTGCTAATGGAAATCTTTATCACTTGTCAGAGTCATAAACTCCCAGGGTTAAACAAGACCCCCAAAGTAATTCACTCCACTCCCAGACAGACCTTCAGCTATCAAATGCCCCTCTGGGCAACTCAGATAGACAGCTCCCCAGCCAGGAACTCTATGAAGGGAAACATTTCTTAAAACTAAGTAACACGAAAGGCTAAAGGACTCTCTTTATCCCTTAAAGATACTTTATAAAAGTGAGGTTCTGGCTTCAAGAATTATTCACTTCTCTCAAATTCTATCAACCCCATTGCTAACCACCTTCACCAGTCTTCAAAATTTTTATGTCTGGGTAAGTTCAGGTTTGGAAGGACCACATCAATATAATGGAAACTATAGTCATACCTCGGTACTCATTGACTTCAGAACCAGTGAAACCCTGTACTTGTTGAATTTTGATGAGGAAAAAATGTTTTGGCACTCGGCACTCCCTCAGGACTTGTTGCATCTGCTATAACTTGTATGAGTCACATCACTGCCCCACTAGAGAAAATGCTGCATTGTTTGGTACTCCTCAGTTTCGGCACTTGTCATAAGTTCCACAACTAATTAATGACAAGTACCAAAGTACTATATAAAATGCAAAACTGGGGCATAGCCCACTGCACTAGACTTTGTCTGTGTTATGGACTACCACAGATGTCTATCCTCTTGGCGTCTCTGGGCCACACTGGAAGAAGAGTTGCCTTGGGTCACATATTAAATACACAAACACTAGTGAAAACTGATGAGCAACAAAAAGGTTTTAAGTAAATTTATGATTTTGTGGTTGGCCACATTCATAGCCATTCTGGGCCGCATGCAGCCTATGGGCCACTGGTTGGACACTCCTGAGCCCCACTCCAGAACTCATGTTAAAATAGTAATCCTCAGGGTGGTATTAGGAGTTGGGGCCTTTGGGGGTGATTAGGTCATTAGGGTGGAGCCCTCATGATCAGGAGTACTGTCTTCATAAAAGTGACCCTTTCTCCTATGTGAGGACACAGTTGTATATGAACTGGGAAGCCCTCAGCAGACACAAAATCTGCCGATAGCTTTATCTTGGACTTCCAACCCCTAGAACTGTGAGCAGCAAATGTCTGTTGGTTAAGCCACTCAGTCTGTGATGTTTTTGTTACAGCAGCCTGAACTGACTGAAGCAGTCTTCAATGAAGATATGCTGTCATCAAGTGATAGCGGTGCCTTTGGGTAAAGCCTCACAGTCCAAATGCCCAAGTTATTATCCACAGGCAAGTTATCCACAGTGATCCAATACTATTTATTGCTAAACTGTGTTTTTGTAATAGAACTTTTTATTGTAGCAGTTAAACTTGAGCATTTTAGAGCCACTGTTTTGATGATATATATATATAGGGAAAGAGACCAAGACTGATGTATATACAGAGAGACCAAAATATGAATGACTAGGGATAATACCTTATTCATTAATGCCTGTTATCACTAACAGCTTAATCTAATGTTGACTTTGTCACCTGGGTTATGCAGAATGCCCTTTAAATTCCAATCAACCTTTAACGTTAAAAGTCCACAGAGCATATAAATAAGCTATCTGTTTCAGTGGTGCACCCTCAGGAAGCACCTGGATGCCTTTCCTCTTTTATCTCTGAATTGTCCAGGGCACTCACTGAGCCAGGTGTGCTCAGCCCAAGTGTTACCTGCCTCCTGTCTCTAAGATGCAGCAAAAATGTCACTCCAGTAGTAGGATACTGTGGTCCTCTTTCTGTGGATATTAGGCTTAGATTTTCCTGGGCAGAAAAGATTAGGTATCCTTATCTTTAGTCTGATTCTCTGTTTTCTAAGTAATTTAATCTAATGTTCAATCTATAATAATTGGTTTCCAGCAACTACACATACACACACCCAGTATTAGAAATAAAACTCTGTTGTGGTTTAGAGGAACTAACCTAACTATCCTAACTACGAGAAGCAGAGTGGTGGGCAGGGCACGTGAAGTCAGATCAGGCTACTTACTAGCTCATGCTCCTGACAAGTAATGTCACACTTCCACGGCTTAGTTTCCTCCTCCATAAGATGAACATGAAATACCCAGCAAATGATAGGTATTGAATAAAGCTGAACTCTTTGCCAGGAATTGAGTTCTCTCATCAGTGAGGCTCCAAACTATCTTCCTAACTTGTCTCCCCCTCATTCCTTCCAGATGTACTGTTTTTCCAGCCTCCAGGCCTTTGCTGTTACTGTTGCCTCAGTCTTGAATGTCCTCTCCCTCCCTTCAGCATTACAGATCTCCCCATACCTTCCAGGCTCTTCGATGTCACCTTTTCTGTGAGTTTTATGCTATTGTCCTTCCAAACCAAGGGCCATGTCTTTCTCTAGAATTTCCAGGCACATTTTATGCACATGACATTTATCATGTGCTGCCTTGTATAACTGTAAACAGACTTACTCCCCCTACAGGTATGTAGTCTCTTTAAATGCATTCCTGTTCTAGCACAATGCTTAGCACAATGGCTTACATGTAAAAATTGGCCAAGAAATGCTGGCAGGAGGAAGAAAATCATAGGTGTTTACTCTTATAAAGACTTGAGTAAATTTAAGAGGGAGACTCACTCCTGTTCCTTTCCTGTGGATTCCATCTGTGGTTGCCATCCGCTGTAGGCCCTTACACTCTGTAAGGCGGATGGATCACACACGTTTGGATGTGAAGATGGGAGACAAGCTTCATGCCATCTGCCCACCTGTGATTTGTTGTAGCAAAAATAACCTGCTTTGTTCATAATCACCAGAGAGACCTCAAGGTTTGAGAAAATAGTCACATCAAACATACCCTTCAGAGGATAGTCTTATCAATGGAACTAATAAATATGACCTTAAGCATAAACCCCAAAGGCTTGGTAAGTGGATGCAGACCATTTTTCTTCTTCAAAAGCCACCCCTCACTCTTCAGGAGGAAATACAAATTATTTTTCTCTCCTGTTCTATTGGCCTGGTTACCTCCGTTAGCAGTTGACAGTTTGCAACAGCAGGCTTCATAATAGCAGGTACAGCCCTTCCTCTCTGTTTCCCTGTGTTCCTCACAGATCAAACCAGCACAACTTTATGAGCCTTGGCACATGTTTGAACCAATTTGTTTTCTTTTATTTATAAACCTGAAAACAATTTTTTTAAAACCAATTAAAAGGGACTTGATGTGACTATCTCGTGGACAGCAGAGTTGTTTAGTTTTGTAGTTGTGTCTATACCATAAAAACAGTAGTACCATTTTACATTTATTAATGCAATTAATAATTATCAACCATAACTATCATATGGTACCATTCATTCATTCAACATTTACTGAGTACCCATGTGGTGGGAGCGAGGAACACAATAAATGTGCTGGGAGCGAGAAATACAACAGCAAACACTGCAGAGGAGAAAAAGCAGACAATTCTTTACATGTTTACTTGTTAGATAACAACGGTGGTAAGTACAATGAAGCAACATGCAAAGTGTGGACAAAAAAGGGGCTACATGCTAAATTGACAGGCACAGGGAATTCCTGCGCTGGCAGCCTTACAAACTCAGAGATGGAAATAACCACACATAGGATGGTCAAAAAAAATTCCCTAATTAAAGGCAAGTCATGTCAGGTAGTCATCTCCTAGGCCAGTATCTTCTCTGACAGAGGTCAATCTTTACCTTAACTGAGCATGTCTATTGTCTTTTTGCATCTAAGACAACATGCCTTTGGAAATTCAGAGTAATCTCCCTTTTCCAGACCCCTTGGGGCACTATCTCTCACCAGAGCAGAGACAACAGAACCCCTCATCATTATCTCCTTCTCCCACATACCATTTCTATGTGCTGTAAATATTAATTGTTAACTATCCTGTACCCACCAATGTAAAAGATTTGTGTCTTTTTATTTTACTCTTTATATAATCTTAGAGATTTCCCCACTTTGCTTTCTCCTACCTCCCTAAATTACCACCATTGAATTTCATGTGACTTCCTTAGATCATCTCCTTTGATTCTGATGTATAAAATAAGGTGCAAAATTGCCATTCCCTAGAGCGTTTTCTCAATCTGTTGAGATTTTTACTTTCTGGCAATTGTCATTAGTGTGGCTTAAATAAACTCATAAAATTTTTCTATGGGTTTGGATGTTTCTTACTTAAAAGCAAGGGTACAAGGATAGCTCAGCTTATAGGAAATCCTGATCTAACTGTTTGGAAAGTGGGAATGCCAAGAATGGTTTTCCTTAAGACATGGCTTATGAGTTAAGCTCTGAAAGAAGATGAAGAAAACAAATAAAAAGTAAAATGTAAAAGGAGGGGAAGAGAATTCTATAGAAGGGAAAGCATTATTATTGGTGATAAAAACAAAAACCAGTCTCTTAACCACTATTTAGCTTTAACTGTCCTATTGTTTCCACTTTTTAGAAACTGCAGATTTTTTATTTTCAAAATAATTCAGCAGGTAAATCTTGAAAACAAGATCAGCTTTCCTGTGGATTTCTCAAGGTTTTGCATATGAGAACTAAGCTGGCTTTCAGAACTATGAAACCAATGAGCTGTCACTATATATAGTTAATGCCTAAAACTCCACAGCATCTTTTTGGCATTAGTGAGACAGTCATAACAAGTTAACATTTACTGAGCCAGTTACTGTGTACCAGTGGACCAAGTGCTCTCATTATCATCAGTAGTTAGCTAATTATTTATAAAGGAAAGGGGAGTGAAGGGAATTAGACACAGAGCTTAATAAACTGGGGAGTATGAGCCTGTTTGCTTCACCAGGAAGCTACAACTTCACTCCCCAGGGGATCATGACATTGCTCTGCCAAGGGGATTAACACTCTTCCCTTCCCTGCTCTGATACTGAAATATTGCAGGCCAGAGGGAAAGGTGCTTGACCATGCAAGCCTGTCAGTCTGACTAGGGGATGGACCCATCAAAAAGCCCATGAAAGCTTGGAAATTTGATTGGTTCTTTTGAAAAAGCATCTAGTTCATCCAAAACCCAAGCTTATATAATCCCAGGGGGAAAAGGAAGCGCACGCACGCGCGCTCGCTCTCTCCCCCCTCATCCCCCGAAACTGCATTTGCCCCCACACGTTAGTTCACACATCCTCTTGCATGGGGCCCTTGGTAAGAACACGGGTGGACTTTTTCCATGGTGGAATGGACAGAGATGAAAAATTGGAAACCCCGGGGGGAAGCTTGTATTTCCACCCAAATAAACCAAAGCACACCACAATCTCCCATGTATGGGTCTTTGTAATCCTTTCCTCGTGATCCCGTGGAGGAGCCTCATTTCCACTGACAACATTATCAGTACGTTCTCTCATTTAATCTGCGACAGGTACCACTGCCATCATCTCTACATTATAGAGGGGGAAACTGAAGCACAAAAAGGCCACCTGGTCCCAGGGCATCCAGTTCCCAGAGACCTCTGCATCTAGCAGAGCTGAAAGTTGCTGTAATTAGGGCCTCATCCCAACATACATCCAAATGCATCATGTAATCTCACACCTCAAAACCTTTGCTCAGGCCTTTGATTCTACCTGGAGTGCCCACTCTCCCCTCCCCCACATCCTTCCAATAAACATATGTTCTTTTAAGACCCACCTAAAACATTTCTTTACATGGTAAAACATTCTCCTTTCTGAGATTAGAAACTGTAAAGATAAAGGAAAACACATCAAAATATATTTTAAAAAATAACAGCAAGAGAACTTGTTCTTATAGTGGTTTGATAATAATTTCCCAGAAAGAATAACGGACAAACAAGGGCAAAAAGTTATCCAGTAAAGTGACTGAAGGAAAAGATAAACAGGTATATCCAGGCCACCTCTAGATGAGAAGCACATGACCAAATTATTGACTTGAAAGTCCTTTGTTTTCCCTAAATACTCAGGGGCAATGGTCAGTGACTCTGGACAAAATCCCCACAGGCTCCACTTTACCTGCCACACCAATGTGTACAAGTGACCAGAACTGGGCCTGCCCTGTAATAAGCCTTCATCAGCATTCTATGCTGGGAGTTCAACGGTTTACTTGCTGGGGTAAACCCAGCTTTGGCAAAGCCACAGCCTGATACAACCTGGACTGACGCTAAGGAAGCCAGAAAATGAAATCAGGGAGGGGATGTTTTATAACCACCTGAAAGGGAGGATGTTTAGCAAGACAAACAAAAACAGTTCATTTCCACAAGCTTCACTTTATATTTAGCCTTGCCATTCTCAATAATTGAATGTATTATTTATTTTAGCCAGCAATTTCTGTGTGTGGCCTTCTGAAGAACAGTAATAGGTTCCTAAGGTGTGGATAAAAAGGGGCCACACACTAAACCAGACACGTTCAGGGTAGGGCTGTATACTGGACCTAAAGTAATCACACAGGATGGCCTGCTAAAAGCAGGTCATGGTGTGTAGTCATGACCTAGGCTGCTATTTTCCTGACAAGATTGATCTTTACCTTAACTGAGTCTGTCTATTGTCTTTTTGCATCTACAGTAATACACCTTTGTAATGTCAGAGTAATTCCACCTCCCCCCCCCAATCTCCTAGGAGAGCAAATACCAAAAATCCCCTCATTGTTATCATGTTAATTGCTGACGGTTAACTATCCTTTATCAACCTGTGTAAAAAGAAGTAAGTGTCTATTCCTTTTGCTTTTTACCCAATCCCAGAGATTTCTCCACTTTGCTTTCTCCCACCCACTTAACTACTACCAAGGAATTTCATGTAACTCCCTGTGCCTCCTCCTTTGGTTCTAATGTATACGATAAGGTGCAAAACTGTCATTCTCTGGAGCATTTTCTCAATCCATTGAGATTTTGTTTCCAAGGAACTGTTCTCAATTTGGCTCAAATAAACTCATAAAAATTCTTAGAGGTTTGGGGGTTTCTTACGTTAACAAAGGTTTAGCATTATAGCGTTTAGAGACTCAAAAAAAATCATCAGATAAGTTATTATGGCGTGAACGCCATATTCTTGCTTCCCTGCAGTAGCTTAAAGTGAGGGGTCAAACAGAAGAGGAGTCCAGAGCTCTTGACACCGAGGGTGAGGGTGCTACCTTACCTGTTATCATACCCAGACTGTTCCTAGACTGCTTATCTCTGATGTCGACCAAGGACAACACAGGGCAGCACAACAGGAAACAGCTATTCACAGTTGTCCTTGAGTAATTCTTAGGATAAGCAAACTGGGGGAAGGCAGGGAGAACAGGACAGGGGGGCAGAGTTTGTTTCACTGGGGAGGAGCCTTTGCCTTGCTTCCCCTTGCCCCCCCCCAAAAAAAAACCCACACACAAAAAACATTGAGCCCCATAGGCTATCTCATCATAGCAAACTTGCCTGGGATCTATCACATTCACCACCAGGGCTCTGAGCTCATCAGGCTGGCATCTGCAGCTTGCACTCCATTTCTAATTTGCAGGTGACACCAAACTCAGGCACTCCCACAGGGGTCAGCTATTACTGAACTTTCAAGAGAGAACCAATTTATAAGACTTAAAACTTCTAATATCCAAAGTAATTAATTAATCTAATCTTTATTTTGCACATCAGGTTTTTGGTGGCAGCTGTTAATTTTTGTTTTACTTTGTTTCATGCTAACCCATCATCCTTACCAAAGTAGGCATTAAAATAAAGCTCCACATTTACCAACAAATAATAAGGACAGATGCCTACTCTTGTGGGATTTGCGGTCCCAGTGGGGACAGGGTGTCCAGACAGTAAGTAAACAAACATACACAGTAAGAAAACATCAGGTCATGATAATCATGAGGAGGCCAGCACAGACGATGATTCCCATTTCCTGCTCGGTGACTAAAAAAATGCAATTATCTGGAGGAAGATCATTTTAGAAAGAGGGAACAGCAGGTGCAAAGGCTCTGAATCGGAAGGCAGTTAAGTATGTTCAAAGAACAGAAAATAGCTCATGTGGCTGAAGAGTGGTGATGAGATGAGGACAGAAGGCAGGCAAGCACCAGGTCACGTGAGGACTTGCAGGCAAGCTGTTGGGTTTAATTCCAAAAACACATTAAGAGTCCCCAGGAATCAAAACCAAAACCAAGCAGAGTGTGCAAAGCTTCTTGAATAGCAATCATGGTTTTTCTGTTTTGTTTTTTAATTTATTGATTGATTTTAGAGAGAGAGGAAAGGAGATGGAGGAAGGGAGATGGAAAGAGGGAGGGAGAGAAACACTGTTGTTCCACTTACTTATGCATTCATTGGTTGATTCTTGTATGTACCCTGACAAGGGATTGAATCTATAACCTTGGCGCATTGGAAAGGTGCTCTAATCAACTGAGCTACCCAGGCAGGGCCAGTAATCATGTTTGAAGACTCTCGTGCCCAGAGCTGCCCCAGATGTATCAAGATACAAATGCAGGTACCCGCACTTCTATGCCAAGGGCTAAAGAATGGGGAAGGACCACGCTCCAACCAACCCAGAGCGCCCATCAAAACTAATGGCAGCAAGTAGTGAGTTGCTAACCCAGGCATAACCTGTGACATCAGGTGGGATATGGGGGTGGTGGGGGGAGACAACCACTGAAAGCAGCAGTCCATCTCATACAGTGCTAGAGAAATTCCTAAAGCATTCACTGAAGCTTTCTGATTGTTTGCACTGCACATACTATCAGAGTGGTGAAAGGATATGGCCTTGGGTCAGATAAGGGGCTGAGTGCTGGCTCCTAAGCTATTCCCTCCTGTTTTCATACCTGAGAAATGGGGTACCAACAACAGGACTGGCTCACCGTGGCTATCAGGAGGATTAAATGAGACAAAATGTGCAAAGGGCTCACTATGTAACAAATGCTCCATAAACGATGCCAGAATTTCTTTTAGTCTTTGTGTTACAGCCTGCTGGATAGGTATCTGCTGCTAGCCTATACTATCGCAGGTAACAAGAGCATCCTGCAGCAAACATTGCTATCCTCCACCTCAGGGCATTCTCGCTGCTCAAGTGATGAGAGGTCTCCAATGCCAAATAGTTGATGACCCAGAAGCAGCCCTTGGTAGACAGAATAAAGGGAAAGTAATCTGTCTTCCCTGCCTCTCAGGAGGTGGCCCAAGACATTAGACACTCCCTCCCAGAGGCCCCCAGTGAAAAGAGACCTCAGCTCTTCCCGGCAGGAAGTTGCCTACTAGCGTCCCTTTGCTAGCTTCCTTTCCTTCCCTCTCTCACCTCCTCATCACTCTAATAACACTGGCGAGGATCACCTCCCAAATAAACCACTTACACCTAGCACAGAAATGGGTCTTGAACAGAATTTTCATCCCTAATGGCAACTATAGACAGTATTCATTCTATACTTACTAGGTTCTATCTGTTGTCTTTCTGGGGTTTCAAATATGGACACGTCATCAAAAACAAACATGAATCTGCTGTTACAAAGCAGTCCTAACATCTAAAATTCTCTAGGTAAGCTTAGCCCTGGATGTCTGAGCTGCCTAGGTTAGCCTCTCTGAGAGATTTAAGATGGTCCTTAGAGGAAAATAGCCACACTTTGTAATCTGACTCTAAATGTGTACGTGACCAATGTGCTTCCTACTAAAGAAACAGATTTAAAAACTGTCATTTATTGATAATGTTTTTTTCCCTCCTACATACACACCACATACTCCCCACATACCCCCTGCTGAGTCTGCTTTCCTAAGCAGCCACAGCTGCCTGAGAAGAGGGGCTGATGGGCTTACCTTGGGAGAGGCACTGATTGGCCAAGGCCACCTGACCAGAATGCAGGTAGAGGTTGAGGCGTGTGAAAATGCCCACCAGGGATGGAATGGTGATGAAACAGTAGGCAACACAGGCCTGGAGAGAGGGGAGAAACACAGGAGGTCACCTGGCAAGCCATCACTGCAGATTAGAACTCCTGTTTTCCCCTAACATATATTTTCAAGCAAAAACACTAAAAATAATTTCCCTGTTCCAAGCCCCAATTTCTCCCTCTTGCCTCTGCTGTATTAGTCTCTTTGGGAGGAGAGAGGCAAGCAAGGAGAGTAATGGTGTATGAAAAATAAATCCTTACTTATCATTTAAGGAAGTAAATAGGCAACAACTGATAGCAATTAGGTTAAAAAGCAGCTGTTAAAACCAATTACTTTTAAAAATGGAGGTCATGAGAAGAAGTTACTGCAAAGAGTTTGAGGTAATAGACTGAGTAGAGAGGACAAGGCAAAAAAGGGCAGGGCTGGGACACTATGTTTCATTTATTTTTTGCATAGGATTTCATTTTTGAAAACATGGATTGTGTTGCTTTGATAAAATTTTGAGCAGTACACTAAAGAAGCTTCAATTTTATTTCAAAGTTGGGAACTGATCAATAGGAAAAAAAGGTATTAGACCTTCCAGATACAGGTACAACTACAGGGATAATTGAGCTGGCACACAAAGCCTAAATCCATCCCTCAACTACTTTACCATAATTTGTATCAAAATTCAGGCTCCTCTAATCATCCCAGAAATATTAGGAAAGTTGGTTAGTCCGCAGATATAGAAGAGAAAATTAATCTTGAAAATCAAACAACCCACTATAGTTCAAATTCTGTGTCTCGAACATACCCGGACAAAGGCAGCCGTTTTTCTGGAGTGATTCCCCTTCATTACTTTTCTTGTTTCCATTGCTAACCGGTTCACACTCTAGATTTGTTAATAAGTGAAACAGAAATGGTAATGATTTATGTCTTCCATAGAGATTTGAACGTGAACTGCATACAATTCAATGAGAACCAGCTAAGTGGGACCAAGACTGGCTAGCATCAAACCCTGGAATGCCACCAAAGGGGTCATCAGGCTTGATTCAATCTGGGCTACAGCAAACATCTCTAAGACAGTAGAATGAAAGGCACTTACCGAGTTAGTCATGCCTACCCACTGGCATTATAAAAGACCATTTTCTGGATTAATGGTTCACTTACTCCATTTTTAGAAACCCCATACAGTAAGCTTAAGACCTTAGAGATTTTAAGAAGAACCTCCAAATCTGAGAGTAAACCTGGCAATTCAGCTATGAAATACTAACAACCAAAAGAAAGGTAATAATAACAGCCACATCATCACTTACAGCACACCAGGGACCATTCAAGGAACTGTACATTCATTACCTCATTTAATTCTATGAGGTGAATACTGTTACGTCTCCTGTCTTAGGTCTTAAGTATAGTAATGCTAAATAATCTGATAAACAGCAAACAAATATATAAAAAAGCTACTCTCCTTGAATTTACATGAGGTAATTTAAGAGCCTTAGGGAATCTTCCAACAGACAGAAAAAGTTTAGACTTATGGTTTCCAAATGTATACTGTGAGACCTCAGGGTACTAGGCAATCTCACAGAGGAACATTTTTTTTTTAATAGGAAACCACAGCTTTATGTTCAATTGTTCAGCATGAGGAAAACCACTGGTGTGAGCAGCTCAGATTCAACACTGGACTACATTACATTCCTTGTAGTGATGTTGTATCTTTGCACAGCTGAGGTTTGGAAACTGCTTTGATAAAAAGCAAGCGCTGTGCAAAAATCAATGTGGACCATAAAATAAGGGTAGCGGTGTGCAACCTGACTCCAAGGTTTGAGAAATTTTTCTGTGCCCAATAGGTGCCCAGAAATTATGGTCATTTAAGAATGAAATAAAACTATATTATTTTTCTTTCAATTTATGTATATTGTTGTTTTAAAGGGCTATCAAGTTGTTAGGGCATAAGTACTTATGTTGCTTGAGCCTAACTTCTTAATAAACAGAGATGTTATTTATTTCTTTTGACCTGAGGGTACCATAAAAAGTTGCTGAAAGGGGCCATGATTCAAGGACACTGGGACTCTGATTAGGCAACAAGGCACTCTAGGGTAGTGTTCCTATAAACTAAATAATCATTGCTCCTCATGTAACTCTGTGCTGTTAGCACACAGGAATGAGAATAAACAAACTTCAGGGAAAAAGAGGTCAATGAAAACCATTCAAAAACTTCAGCAAAGCTGCAGATTTTTACTGACCTTTGAGAAAAAAAGCTTTCACACCTCAGGAAAAGGAACGACATGGGGCTAGAAAAATCACAGGTTAAAACTGGTGCCTGGCATATACATGACCAGTACTTATTGAAAGAAGAAATGAATGAATGAAAAGCCTTACGTGAATCAACTGTACAAGAACAGGTTCCAGATTGCAAAACATTGACCTGGCCTCAACATAAAAACTTAGCTGTTGCTCAAAATCACGACCAAAGGAAACCTAGAATCAAAAAGAGAGATGCTGACAATGTTATTTCTAGCCAACTGTGAATACACAATTGAAAAAATTTTTCCTGAGCTCTGTGGTGCAGGGAAGGTACTGTGATGACAAGTCACCAAAGATTCCCCAGATATGAATGAGTGGAAAGGGTATGCAAGCGCACACACACACATGCTCACTGGAATATACTTTAAGTAGATGTTACAATACCTCATCCAGCATATTGCTGAAATATTACTATTACCACCTCATTGTTATGACATGGGCACTGGAATAGAACATGAAATGGCCAAACGGTATACGAGAGGGGACCCAACACCCCCCCTCCAAATTTTCTTCTGGAGGGTGGGCCCCTTGTAGTACAGGTTTCCCTCACTAGGTGAGTGTTCTAGGAGCCCATCTGTATCAGTGTACCGGCTGCTGCTGTTGTGAGAGGCTGTGTTTATTATCAGTGAATTTTTTTGGAAGACTCTTTCAACACGTTAATCCATTTTATGACGGGTGATTTATGAGAGCACTGCCCACACCATGCTGAGTATTCAGCAGTTTTTGACAGAAAAACAGCATGACCACCCATGCCCCACCCTCCCTATTCCACCTGATCTTGCCCCAAAAGACTTTTTTCTGTTTCCTTGGATGAAAAAAGTCCTCAAAGGGAAACGTTTTGCTGAAGTGGAAGAGGTGAAACAAAAAACTGCAGAAGCACTAAAAGGCATCAAAATCGATGAGTTCAAAAACTGTTTTGAGCAGTTAAAAAAGTCTCGATAGGTGGATTGCATCAAGAGAGTACTCTGAAGCTGACTGAAGTTTAAACATGTAATACACAATTTTTTAATGAATAAATTCCGTTTTTGGTGGTCCCCTCTAAAAAACAGAATCTCAGAACATAGATTTTCCCAGGCTAGAAGGAAATCGCTAGGAAGGAAATAATGGAATTTTGTCAGCTCTGGCCCTTTCATAGAACATAAATTTGGTTACTCGGAGCCATTTGTCAGAAGGTTTTCCATA
The DNA here is from genome assembly GCF_021234165.1 of Pteronotus mesoamericanus. Taxonomy (NCBI): domain Eukaryota; kingdom Metazoa; phylum Chordata; class Mammalia; order Chiroptera; family Mormoopidae; genus Pteronotus; species Pteronotus mesoamericanus. The sequence goes on along the minus strand of NW_026555129.1, from coordinate 247,340 downwards.
ATAAGGGCCACAGCTTTCAGCTTCCTGATGGGGTTTCCAACCTCAGCAGCTCAGTGGTGGCTGCCAGAACTGCGGATGGAAGTTTCTCCATCATTGAAGATCCCCTCTTCTCCCATTTCTTCAAATTTATCAATATCTGGTTAATAAGATAAACTTACTGCTACAGCAATCATTTTTGTCTATAGGAGGTTTAACATTGCTATTTTCATTATGGCTATCATGTTTCACATCTTATTCCCTCATATTCTTTTCCTTTATAACTTAGTGGCTTTTCAGACAAAGCCATAAAAGGATAAATACCACAAGGTCAGCATATCAATCAAGGGCATGGGAGATGCACCTCGTAAAAGCCAAATGTACATTTCCTAATGTAGACTGAATTTTCACTAAAATTGGTATTTCACCCATGGTGCTTGGTGGATAGTTCAACTGGCCCCTGCTGTTGAATAAGTTACATTTCCTACGTTATTTTCAAGGTGATCTAGCTATTTTCATCTCAGTCAGCCTTTGTTTTGACATGCATGTTAAAACAGAGGATACTGGCAACAGTTGGTATTTAGCTTTGCACACCAAGAATAAAAATAAAGGCTGTTCTGGCTAAGATGGTATGGTGGGTTGTTCCCAAAGAAGGCTGCAATAATCCCTCTCATTCTGCTGGTCAAGTCACAGAGTCCCTGGTTTCTTCCTACTGGGATGGACAGAGGCAGAGTTGGCTTTACCTCCCCTACAAGGGGCTGTTCCTGTAACTCACTACAATTTCTGAACCTGAGCCTTTAAAGGCCCTGTGGCTTGAGTTTTTGTTCTCACCACAAAAGAGCGCTGTCAACTGAATAATGAAGAAACAGTGAAAAGAAAGAAGTCACAAAAATGTGAAATGAGACACCTCAACCAGCACCGAGGCCCCGGGCACATACTCCATCCCGCCACATGGAGTAGCCTAGACACCCAGTCAACTGACAGAATTCTAACAATTGCTAAAAGCACTGTTATTTAAAGCCACCAATGTTGAGAACTGTCCCACCTGGTTTCAGGAACTATAGCCTTGTTGACAGGGGAAAGGGCCCCAAGGCTGGATTTAAGCAAGGAGGCCCTGGGGAAATAGGCCACTGAGGAGACATAATCTGTTCCCCTGCGCCCCTGCCTTCCTCACATCACCCTGCTTGGTCCCAGAGGATGGCTGGTTAGTCAATGATAGGTAAGACCCCCTCAATGGCAGGGGCAACCTAAGACAGGCACAGTCGTGTAGGGGCCATCCAGGAAGGACTTGGGGGACAAGGAGAAGAGGCAAAAGACCCTCACTCCTTGGCTCTGTCGTGGCCTGAGTCCTCATTCTATCTGAAAGAAGTCTCCTTATCTCTTGGCTGCTCTGCTCCACCCGCCTGGCTCAGGCTTGAAACAATACTAGAGGCAGGTACAGCCCTAAACTGGATCAGGCAGTTCCCAGGGACAATTAGGCCTGGAAAAAGAATGCATTAAGTCCTATGGAACTTACTTTGCTAAGAAAGCCCTCGAGTTAATGAGTACTGATGTTAGGGGTCAAGCACAGAATGTGACCAGTTTCTCAGATTTCAGGGCCGAATGGGCACCACCCTGTCTACCAGACCCTGACATGAAGCAAATCTCTGTGTTCCTCCAACTGTTATCTATGACCTCTATTTTCTGTAAATATAGCCTTTTGACATTGATTGATGAGCTTTGCATGCAGGCTGTATACCCTTGCGCATATCATTCTCAATAAAAGCCATTGAACACAGGGGCTCAGGGCATTCTCCACTAGAGGGATTGCCAGCCCCTTTTCCTGGCAGACCAAGAAGTGTCTGGAACGATTTATTTTCCTCCAGACACTCTGCACAGGACACGGTACCCCCTTCACCTGGCACCCAACATGGGGCCCCCCATGCACCAAGACTTAGGGTAAGTTGTTATACAGTAATGGGTAACTCAGACAAATGGAGAGGGGACACTTGGCATTTTGCATCCAGCCTTGTTTTCACCACTGATAAGTAGAACATCGGGTGTTTCAGGTAGCATCCCCTACACGGTCCCTGTGGTTTGGGTTGTGCATATATCTCCCTGACTAGCCATGTGTTTGCCCTCCATCAGAATAACAATCTGTTTAGGGATAAGGCCAGTGACCTAAATTAATCCAAAGGGGCTCAATCTTAGGACTTCTGCTGGAGTTCCTCCTGCTGGGCTACAGAGCTGGAAGGGATAGAAACATGGAGCCTTCGTGGGGAATGAGCCTTCCTGGAAGGACACCAAGAGAGCAGAGCCATGAGCCAAAGACACACAGACAGCAGGCCCTGAGGACACTACAGAGACCTCGAGTCCAGCTGCTCCTTTGAAGGGTTCCATCCCTGGACATTTTGCCACATGAGCCATTAATTCTCCCTTCCTGCCCCACCTTTAGAATTTTTCTCTTAAGCCAGTCCCCCCCCCACCCCCGCCGCCTCCTTTGGCTCCCTTTGCCCACAGGGGAGTGTGATGGCTAATGTAAGATGTTTTCTAATTTCATCTTATTTCAATACAAATGAAAAGTACCAGGGAACATAATGTTAACTGCTTTCACCTGAGTGAAGATAAACACATCACATTTCCAATCGCACTGACACTTCTTCCTCAATACTTACCATTTTTATAAAACCATTAATCAAATATGCCAGCATTCTTTTCTCATCCTCAAGAGTGAGTGCACTAAAATCAATAATTGTACATAATTAACATTGGGGTAATAAATGAGTTTCTAAAGAAAAAATGTATGAGAACTAAGCAATTTAACAGGTAAGAACAGTTTGCATTTTTTAGATTTAAAAGTGTTTTACATATCTCTCAAAAATGTTGTTCTCAAAATAAATTTATTAATGGCAAAAAAGAAGGTAACTTTTTTCCCTTTGGAATTTGGGCAGAAAGGTCCCCACTTCAAATCTTGTAATTCAGAGAACTTTTGTTCAACATGATAAAAATTGTAAACAGGCAGCAAAGTTGAAAAAATTTTTATAGTGAGCACCTATATATCCAACCACCAAGACCCTACAATTATCATTTTGTAATATTTGCTTTATCACATAACTATCCAGTCCCTCTCCATCCATCAACCCATCGTACTTTGTGGATGTCTCTTAAAAGTAAATCACAGTCTCAGTTGCTCCTATTTAATAGCAAATTTAATATATATATTGGTTTGGCCAAAGAGTTTGTTTAGATTTTTCTGTATGACAGCTCTAGTAGTGCTTAGTTGTCTTTGACTTCATTTGAAACAATTTTGTTAGATTGTACTGTGACAGCTGTCATATCAGCATGCATTGAAAAATAAACATAAAAACTGGTGAATTTTTCTGCACCCATTTTAATATTGAAGACAGAAGACGATAACACATTTTTGGCATATTATACCTTATTATTTCAAGAAAGGTAAAAATGCAACTGAAAGACGAAAAGACTGTGCAATATATGGAGAAGGTGCTATAGTTGACTGCGTCAAAAATGGTCTGTGAAGTTTCTTGGTACCATTGACATTGTGGCCAAGTAATTCTTTGCTGTGGGGCTGTCTTATACATTGGATGATGTTTATTTAGCAGCACCCCTGGCCTCTACAACTAGAAGCCAATAGCAGGAGATAGTTGACATACTCAAAATATCCAAATCAACAAGGTTATTGATGAAAATGAAAAATGTGTCTTTTACTTTAAGGAAAAAACTAAACAGACTTTTTGGCCAATCCAATATATACAATGAAATGTTATGGTCTTATACCTTTGATTATACTTGTTAAGGCCTATAAATAGCATCCCCAAATTTATTTTGAAAAAGTTTAAGAGCCCAAAGAAAACAGGAACCAAGGTTTTTGTTTACTGGTTTGTTCCAGGGAAGATAAGTATGGCAGAGACTGCCTAACATCCTCCAATACACTAGGTCTCTCCTTGGTTCTCTGAGTCTACATTTCCTAGTCTCCTTGGCAGCTAGGATGTGAATGCAAGTCATTTATAAGCCTTCCCAGTTTTATCTCTAAAAGACAGCTGCTGCCCTCTAATGCCTGCAGGCTGCAACATGGACATAGTCAAGACAAGCCAGCTTCTACAAGGAAGACAAGGATAACACCCCAGAGGGAGGGCAGAACAAGAAAGAACCTGAGTTCCTGGGTGATGTTCTAAAGCAGAGCTACCCTACTTCCACCTTCTGGTCTCAAACTTTTATCAAGAGAGAGAAATCAACCTACTTAGGCCAAAACCCAATATCCTACTAATAAAAGTGCCTTTCCGGATGTTTACTGTGCCTTTATTTTTATTTTTGGCAAACTAAAATCTATTGGTTTCATTTATTATAGAAAGTCTTAATATTTTGATTTTTGTAACTACCCATGAGTTTGAAAGCACAAAGTCATGAAACTAGATTCTAAAATTCAGAGGAAACAAAAAGAAATACAATTCATCTTGTTGACGGTTAAGTTCTAAAACAATTTTCTCAAGGCTTGTAACATTTTCCAGTGAATCAAGCTGCTTGTTTAGAAATTTTTTAGACAGTAAGATTTCAGTGACAAATAAGCAGGAATTGCCCTAAGTGTAGTCAAATGGAAACATGTGGAAAAAAGGCTAGAAAACAAAGGAGTGATAATTTGGCCTTTGGCCCAAAGGTAAGGCCAGTGGATAGGTCTGAACTTCAAATATACTGAACAAATAAAGTCCCTCACATAAAGTGTATGAGCAATTGCAGTTGAATTTTTAAATAACTGGTTAATAATGAGAAAAAAAAAATGTAAAGGCTATGTCACCAAATGAATGAACTCATTGGTGTACCATGTTGCTCTCAGAACTCTCTCGGAGAAACAGGTTTTAAGTTCACTTAGATGGAACCAGCCTTTTTCTCCCAATTGAAATTCCTTTGTAAAAACATCTGCCATCTCATTTTCTCAGGTTACCCTCAACCCCCCTCCTCTCCTGGACTGCAAAGTCCTCGTAAGAAAGGCTCTTAATAGTCCCTCATAAAATATTACTATTCACAGTGGCAGCCTAAAGCAGTAATTCCCTTATGTACTATGTGGTATAAAGATCCTATCTCTTTCACATTTCAGCCTTGAGTGTGGCTTACTTCACAGAGTCATGCATGGTCTTGCAAACATGCAAAAGGGCGTTCAGAATGACAGGATCCTTGGTGGGCTCTTGCTGATGCCTAGGAGACATTTAAAGATAATAGTAAAATTTTATCTGCTGAGAACAATGAAAGCATGGACTTAGTTCTTCTCTACTATACATATTTAAGAAGCAACAAATGATCCGGGTGCACTGAACGTGGCCCCATTCATACCTAATGGGCAACTTTTTGGTTTTCTCTTAATTCTGCTTGCAACAAGTTTGCTCTTCTCCACATACTGCAACTTCTTGTAACTGCAAAATCCTGGTAAAACTGCTACATCTCCTAATCCAGGCAAAGAGTAAACCTGTTTTTGGTTGCGTTTTTTTTTTTTTTTTTTTTTTAATCATACTTCTTGAACTCCCTGAAGTAGTCCACAGTTTTTCTCGATTGTGTTAGGTGCAAGAACACTTACTAATTGGGTTTTTCAATTAATATAAAAGGGCGGCTCATCGAATACACCTTTTTGCAAGTAAAGGAAGAATATTTGTTCCAATCATATGGAATCTTTTAGGAAGACAACATAAGGAATGCTTAACACATATACTCAAGCAATATCTATCTAATTTTTCCAAATTCTACATACTTAATATTTAAATTGACTTTCACTTAACCTTGTCCTAAGATATACATGAAATCACTGACTATACTAGTTACACATTACCTAACATACTTTAAAATAAGTATGTAACTTTTAAAATAAAAATGAAAATCGCTCCTTCAAGAACCACCTACAATCATTTCATATACCACCAGCAGTACACAATTTTGGGAAACAGATTTAATAACATGAAAGGAACTAAACTTGAAAATGGATCACAAATCTACACATTGAAGATGGAAACCTTTCTATCTCTTGTATCTTAATAACTATGACTTTATCTTTTAAAATGTTACTCCCTAACTAGTTTACCAATATATTGCTACTTCCAGAAACACATAGGAGGGAAATGTAGGTAATGGTCAAGCCCCTGCTAATACTTAGCGCTAATTAAAAACTTTTATCATAACTGCTCCTTTTATGTGGTTTTCCTCTCAATGTCATTTTAGGTATGAAATGACTAAGCCCCAGAGTGCATACACTGATTTCTTATCAACAGATTTCACAAAGGCACTGGGAACTGAAGCTTCCAATTACAATGTGTTACACTTACTTGATAAAAACTTCCATGATGCATTTGCAAACCTCCACCCGCACACTCTCTTTTTGGAACATGTCCAGAAATGGCAGAAATTTTTCCTAAAAATAAAAAGAGCACTCTACATTCAATTTATACAAATTACTGGAAGGAATTCATGGGTCATTTTGTCCTCTAAAGGTGAAAAGAGTTGTTCATATTTCTGGGGCAGGTTAAATAAGGACTCAGCTGAAAGCAGGGAGATGACCCTGAGGTTTTAAAAATTATTGCTATTAAAACAACTTTCATGTGCCCAAGGGATCAGAGCTTGGACCAGTTAACATTTTGGTGAACCATCTCAGCAACATTTAGATGGCCGTAAGTTTTCCTGTGTAACAAAATGAAAAACAGGCTTCAGTCTTTTTATGATGGTACTGACAAGCAAAGAAAGAAGAGTCAAGAGTTGTTCAGAGAGTAGCCTCTGCATCTTGCTTCTACATAATGACTGTGAGACCTCTTAAGCAAGTTACTCCATTTCTTCCAGCATCAGTTTTCTCATCTGTAAAGGGGGAATAATAATTACTCCTATTTCCCAGTGGTGCTGTGAAAATATGAGGCAATGCATGGAAAATTCTAGCACAGTGCTTGGACTGTGGTGAATGTCTAGTAAATAACAGATTCTATTTTTAAGAAAACAAAAAACCAAAAACTTACAGTCTGATGAGTGTACATAAATAGAAACCAGAGAGGGCAGGGTACCAGGGAAGAGGGAAACTAAGGGAAGGGAATGTCACTATACACAGAATCACCTAGATTTGTACAGGCCCAGTGCCCTGAAGCAAACTTGAAAGGGTGGCCCAGAGTTTTTTAAGTTTTTGAGAGAAACATAATAAATCTTAACTGCCAGGCATTGAGAAGTGTACTTTCTTTAAAATTTTATTTATTTATTTTTAGAGAGAGGAGAAGGGAGGAAGAGAGAGAGACAAACAACTCTTGGTTCCTTCTCACAAGCTCCCAATCGGGAACTTGGCCCGCAATCCAGGTATATATCCCTGAGTGGGAATCAAACTGGCGACCTTTTGGTCTGCAGACTCACTAAGCCATACCACCCAGCATGAGACACTATTATTTTACATTTTCAACATTAGATTGTGTGATAAAAAGCAGGTTATCATGTTAAAATCAATGAGAAAGAGTATGTCCAGTTTGACTCCAAGGTTTGAGAAGCTGTGCGGTGCCTTATTGGTGCACACATCCTATTAGATAAGTAATTAATGAATTAAAGATAATATTTTTCTTCTTTTTGTTACATATACATATTTATTTATAAAACATGAATACATATGAGGTGTACTGTCTTGTAAGCCTGTTTTTATTTTTTATTTCAATAATCTATCATGTTCATTTTTATGAATGTATATAATTATATATAAACACTTTTGTTTCTATAAGAATTTGTTGAAATGATTTTTACAAATTATTCTATCATACACTTTATTGTTGAATATTTGATTTTTTAAAATTTTAAGTAATCGTGAATACTCACCAGTAAATATTTGTGTAGCTAATGAGAAATGTACTTTCTTAAAGCTATTGATACATATTGACAATATGGTGTAATTCTCTCTCTCACATACACACACACACACACACAGGCACTACTCATAGTTGTTTCATACTAAATTTGAGGTCAGTATTGCCTTTTTCACACATATAAATTGCTGCTAAACTAGGTATTCCCATTTAGTAAAAAAAGCAATCAATATGCTTTAATCTTTTAAGGCTTCTTTCAAATTCTATTTCTGTACCATGTCATTTTAGTTACGCAATCCCAGTGTGTGTTATCTGTGATTTCCATAAACAGACCTTCTATATTTTTATCCAAGTCTCAGATAAAAATCCCAAACAGTGCATACCTAAGACAAGGTCTTATTGTAGACTACTAAAGTCTCCTTACAGGTTGATATCAAACTCCTTGAACTTCAGAATGTTTGAATTTTAGAGTAGGAAATCAGCTTAGAATTAAATAGCCCACATGCTTTTTTTTCAAACAAAAACAGACCCAGAAAAATTTAGTAATGTTTACAAGGTCACACAGAATGATAAAGATACATACTGATACTATGGTCCATATTGAATTCCACTCTCGCTTTCCTCACTAATTTCCAATTGTTTTTCTTTTTTTAAGTCATATTTGTAAATTTATTTTTTTTAATTTTTAAATCATGTTTATTCTATTACAGTTGTCTCAATTTTTCCCCCTTTGCCCCCCTCCACCCATCCCACCTCCAGCTCCCGCTCCCACAGTCAATTTCCATGCTGTTGTCCATGTCTATGAGTCATTCATACATGTTCTTTGTCTAGTCCCTTCCGCTTCTTCGAATCACTGTCTTCCCTCCCCATAGCCTCTGTTCACTTTCAGTCTGCTCCATGTTTCCATGCCTGTGGTTTATCTTGTTTATCAGTGTATTTTGTTGAATAGATTCCACTTATAGGTGAGATCATATGGTATTTGTCTTTCACCGACTGGCTTATTTCACTTAGCATAATACTCTCCAGTTCCATCCATGTTGTCACAAAAGGTAGGCGTTTCTTCCTTCCTTCTTTTTTTTTTTTAAATGAAGATTGATTTTATTTATTTTTGTAATGTCAAAATCCATTATAAGATATTAAAAAAATTAAAATCCATTATAAAGTCTCAGCAATTAAAACAACATGACACCAGCACACAAATAATCAAGTAGATCAATGAAATGAGATTCTAGAAGTAAATGTATATATCTAACATTGTAATATGTGATTAAATTGATATTTCAAATCAATGGGGGAAATAGGCTTATTCAACAAATAAGGTGCATGGACCACTATTACTTGAAATAAAACAAATACAGAGCTCTATTTCACCCATTATACAAACAATATTCAGATGAGTTAAAAATCAATATGTAAAATCTAAAGAGTTTTAGGAAAAAATGCAAAATAATATTTTTCTTACCCTGAAGTCAAATATTCAAACCCAGAAGCTATAAAGTAAAATACTGACAATATGACTATATTAAACATTTAAGACTATACAGTAATATACATATAAAAAAAGTTAAAGGACAAAAAATAGAATAGGAAAGTAATTGCAACACATCTAAAACAGTGTTAATAGCTTTTTTTGTTTTCTTTTAGGGAAAACAATTCTACAAACATTTAATCAATAAATGGATAAAGAATACCAAATAGTCATTTAAAGCTTTTTTAAAATAATAGAAATAGGCAAGAAATATATAAAAACACGTTTACTTTCAACAAATAATAAAGGAACAATGAAAATAACACATCATTGTCACAATCAGATTAATAGGTATTAGTGACTGTGAAAGGAACTGGGTATTCATAGACTCTTTTTCTTCATCTTCTTCAAGCAGTCCCTTCATCATATCTTGCAGTGCTGGTTTGGTGGAGGTATATTCTTTTAGCCTTCTTTTGTCTGGGAAACTCCTTATTTCGCCTTCCATTTTAATTGAGAGCCTTGCTGGGTAGAGCAGTCTCGGTTGTAGGCCTTTGCTTTCATTACTTGGAATATTTCTCGCCATTCCGTCTGGCTTGCTGTGTTTCTGTTGAGAAGTCAGCTGCTAGCCGTACAGGGCTCTCTTATGTGTTACTACCTCTCTCCCCCTTGCTGCCTTTAGGATTTTCTGTTTGTCTTTGATATTTGCCATTTTAATGATGATGTGTCTTGGAGTGGGCCTCATTGGGTTCCTTTTGAATGGGACCCTCTGTGCTTCCTGGACTTGAGTGACTTTTTCTCTCCTCAAATTAGGTAAGTTTTCCATCATTACTTTGTCACACAGGTTCTCTATCCCTTGTCCTCTTCTTCGCCTTCCGGTATCCCTATTATACAGATAGTATTACGTTTCAGGTTGTCCTGCATTTCCCTAAACGCCTCTTCATTCTTCTGTGTCTTTTTTCATTTTCTTGCTCCTTCTGGGAGCTCTTTTCTACCTTATCCTCCAGCTCGCTGATTCAATCCTCTGCTTCATCTAGCCTACTTTGGATTCCTTCTACTGTGTTCTTCAATTCAGAAATTGTATTCTTCATTTCTTCTTGTCTCTTATTGATAGTTTCTATGTCCTTTTTCATGCTTATATAATTTGCAGTAAGTTCCTCATAGTTTCCCTGTAGTGTTTTGTAATTCTCTCTTAGCTCACTGAGCTCACTGAGCTTCCTTAGACCCATTGTTTTGAATTCAGTATCTGACAGTTTACTTGCCTCTATTTCATTTAGTTCTTTCCTCCTTTCCCTTCACCTGAGGGGTGTTTCTTTGTCTTCCCATTATTTGTGAGACTCTTCTTTTTTGCTTCTGCTTCTTAAAATGATATGTCTTGATTTCTTGACTTTGTGGTATGATCTTCTATGATAGGAGACTGCTGCTTTTTCTTTCTGGATCTGCCTCTGATGATGTCAGATGTTCACCCTGTGTGACCTTAGGCAATCTGTTCGAGACTTCCCTAAGGATAATATTTTTCTTTCAGTCTATGTGTATTATATTTTCAAGTGCTGATTATGTTGTGATGACATAAATACTTAAATTTTTTAGACATAACTACGTTATAAAGGAATCATTAAGTATTTCTTTTGGCCTAGGGCACCATGGAAATATACTAAGACACTAAGAGAACTTCTAACTCAGTAATAACCATCCAAAGATAATTAACGAATGTTACTTACCACTGAGAAAAGAACTGAGAAATCATGGAAGTGGGCAATCACTTTCTTAATTATTGACTGAAGCTGCAAAACAAAACAAAAACCACATCTTTTTAAATAAAACTTGGGTATTTTTTCAAAAAGGCAACCCCTTCATAATTTGCAATCACATTACAAGAAAGGACTGCCCAAGCTTAGGGAGTTATTGGGTAGGTTATGTCATATCTCAGTCCAAGTTTGCCCATTTGACTCTGTACCTTGGAGAAAATGTGTCTCAGACTTGATTCCTTCTCTTCTGTAAAATGCAGAGCAAAGTAGTGTTTTGCTCATTGTGAGGATTAAATGAGATGTTTCAGGTAGAGGTGCCTGCCCTTCAAAGCCCTCCATTAAAGTTGGCTATGAATATTCAAGCAGTGAACAAATATTTTCTATAGGTCATACAGTCATCACAAAATGTAAACAAATGGGTGTGGCTGGGTTCCAATAAAACTTTATACACAAACATAGCTGATGGGCTACATGAGGCCAATGGGCCCTAATCTGCAGTCCCCTATTCTAGCCCATCATGACTGTGTTCCTTGACTGCTTCAGGGGGACCAGTTTACCTGTAGAGTCAAAGGCCATATCATTACTCAAGAATGGTGGTGCATTCTGTAAAGTCAGCCCCAGATACTCAGGTACTGGTGCCCACCACCTCTTGCCCAGAAATGCACAGAGTCTTGTTTACAGGGCCTTGGCACAAGAAAACCAAGGAGCCCCTTTTTCTAAAAATATAACCCTGCACCACTGGTTACTGTTAAGAGAAAGTTTCCTGACAAATACTTTGTTCATACTAAAAATACTGCTGTTAAACAGTTTGCAAAGGAAATTGCTGACGTTCTAAAACCAGAATTTTAAGAGGTACCGTTCCATTTCATAATTAAGTAGCATTTTAGGTCAGTCAAGCAAAACGTTCAGATACTGAAATACTGTCTGGTCAAAATAGTTTCTGAAACCTTATCCATCGCAACTAATCCCTTTAGAAGAGGAATTTTGTTTAATACTTAAATACAATTACATATAATGCATTTCCTGATTTTAAAAAAGTTGTTTTAATCAATATTTTACTATAAAATGCTGAAATAGAAAGACATTCAAAAGACTATATAACAAACTCCCATTTACTTACTACTTAGATTCTACATTGACTAATGTTTTGCTATATTCACTTTCTCTCACCTACCCATTCAATGGTTGAATTTGTAAACACACAATACACATATATTTTTAAACTTTTTATTTTGAAATATTTAAAACTTGCCGAGAGGTAGAAATAGTATAGAAGACTCTCATATTGTCTTTTCCCAAATTCACTCATTTTTAATATTTTACCAAATTTATTTCATCATTCTATGTAAGATAATTTTTTTTTTCCTGAACCATTATGAGAGTAGATTGCACGTATTGTGTCCCTCACTCCTTAATACTTCATTTGTATTGGGTTGGCCAAAAAGTCCATATGGTTTTTCACATAAAATAAAAGAGACATTTCCCATTTTCCCCAATAACGTTATTGATTTGGATATTTTGAGTGTGTCAGCTACCTCCTGCATGGCATAACGCTGATTGTTCTCAATTAATATCTTGATTTGATCACTCTCAACTTCAACTGGTCTACCTGACCTGGAAGCATCGTCCAGCCAGAAATCTCTAGCATGAAACTTCTCAAACCCCTTTTGACACACTGGATCACTCACAGCACCTTCTCTATACACTGCATGAATCTTTTTTTTTTCTTTTTTTGCGTTTCAGTTGTGTTTTTACCTTTCTTGAAATGATAAAGCATAATATGCTGAAAATGTCACTTATTTTCTTCCTTCTTCAATATTAAAATGGCTGCACAAAAATTCACCCATTTTGATAAGCTTTTTTAAAAAATGCACAGATATGACAGCTGTCACAATACAATCTAACAAAATTGTGCTGAATGAAGTTAAAGACAACTAAGCACTATTAGGACCATGTTAAGGAAAAAATAAACTTTTTGGCCAACCCAATATTTTCTAATAATTATATTCTCTGACATTTCTAGTTTGCTGTTATCAAATTCAGGAAAGTTAACAGTGATATAATACTTTAATCTACCACCCACATCCCTATCTTGTAAGCTGTCTGAAGATGTTCTCTATAGCATTATTTTTTCTTCTCTTCAGTATAGGATCATGCATTGTATTTTGTTTTCACATCTCCAGAGTCTGTGTTAATTTGGAACATTTTCTTAGCCTTTTTTTGTTATTACTGACAATGATTTTTTTTTATTAATACAAGACAGTTACTTTACAGAATGCTCCTCAATTTGGGCACAACTGCTGTTGCTCCATGGTGAGACTCAGGTTATATATTCTCAACTAGAATGAAACAAGATGATGTTGTGTCCTTCTTAGGGTACCTGCAGGCACATCATGTCTATCTGTTCCTCACTGATGCTGTGAATTTTGATTAGCAGGTCAACAACTGTTCATCTGATTTCTTCAGTTTATAGTCACTATTTTTTCTCTTGCAATTAGTACTCTCTAGGAAGACCCTTTGAGATATGGAGATATCCTGCTCCTCATCTGATTCCTCCTATATTTAGCATCCATTGATGGTTCTTGCCTAAAGATTGATAGTTCTTGTCTTTACTGTGTTGGCTGCAAATGGTGATTTTTTTTTTTTAACTCTACCATTCCTTCTACATTTCTCAATCAGTACCCCCACCCACCTTTCCCTTCATCTATTTATTCACCTACTCATCACAGGAACAGTATTCTGGATTCCTATCTTTTTGAATGGGTTATAATCCACTATGGTCCTTATATTTTTCATGTTCAAATTGGGAGCCCAGGGGAGCCCCTTCCAAGCTACTCCAGTGCCCTTTTCAACTCCCTTTAACCCCATCAGTTTTTCGAGTACTTCCTTAACTTTTGGCAGAAGAGAATGTTCCAGGCTTACCATATACTTTCCCTATCACTTACCTGGAATAAGCTAACTCTCCATAGTGATGTGATCCCACTTAAGACCAAGCAGCTCACAGCCAATATGGACGGATATCCTGAATGCAGGCTGAACCCAGGGAATCTGTTTTAAGTTGCCTTTAGCTATGACAGGATTACAATAGAATATAATTCCCTTCTCTCTCTCAGGATTGGACTCCATTAAAATCATTGTTACTTCAAGTTTTCAATTAATTGGGTCCCTAGCACTTAAGGTCTTACTGAAATTTCTTCACAAAAATTCTAATGCACACTACTTTTCAGATGTGCTTGTGACCTTGATGGCCCAGAAGGTATAACCCAGCTTCTTTGGACTACACACTTTATTCACTCAACAATATTTATCAAGAGCCTGCTGTGTATGACCATGTATTGTTTATATCAGATATAGAAAATGCTACTAGTGGCTATTCTATAAATTGCAATGATGAACCATTTTAATCAGAAAATGGTGAAAAATTCTTAAATTAGCAAAATGTGAGAATTCTAAAATTCTTACAAGAATATGTAACTCATTTTTTTAAGCTGGAAATCGATTATAGGAAGTTAAGTGCCAGAACATTATGTTTTCAAATAAAAAATAAAATTTTAATTAGGTTGAAAGTTACTTTACAGTAAGTGATCCTGAGCTTGATTCTGTACTGGATGGGGAGAAAAAAAAATCTGCTCTCATGGCCATTACAGAGTCTAGTGACAAAATGGGAACAGGGACTATGGCATAGGTAATAGTGATATAGTAATGTTAAATTCTCTGTAGTTGATAACTAAATTGCAGTTATAGAGGAAAAATGTCCTTGTTCTTAGGAAATACTCATTCAACTCTTTAAAGGCAAAGTGGCGTGGTATGTGTAACAAATTCAACTGATTCAGAAAAAAATTTACATACACATGTACTTGCACATGTGTGCACATAAAGAATAATGGTAAAGCAAAAAAGGAATATGTTCATAACTGGTGAATCTGGGTAAAGAATAATGGGTCTTCTCCAAGCTATTCTTTCAATTCTTCAATACAATTGAATTTATTCTCAAATGAAGAAGTTAGTCTAACTGAAAAACACAGGTCCCTTAGTTAAGCCCAGCAACTGTGCCAGGGCTTCCCATACTACATCTCAGTTCTTACAACCACTCTGAGAGTAATTGTATTCCCATTTTATAGGGGAGAAAACTGAGCCATGAAGTTAAGTAACTGAGTAAAGGGTACATGGTAAGGATTTGACAGCTCTAGTATTCAAACCCAGAGTTATCTGAATTTATGATCTGACTCATACAACATGGCAATTTAATTCAACAGAATAAAATTCCCAACAGTGTGGAAATGGAAAAAGCAAATCCGTTACCTGAGGGTAGGAGTCTTCAAATGCACGATCTGGAGTCATGTGCTTGATTACATCAGCCAAAACGGTATTCACCTCTCGTTTCTAATGCAGAAAATGAATGAAACCTCTATTAGACACTGAATGGTAGTCATCGACCATTTTTCTGGAGGAAAAGAACTAATGTTTTCAGAATATAGCACACATTTTCAAGAAAATGGTATTAATATTCTATTCTGCTGAAAATATTATAAGGGGAAAAATCCCACCCATATTACAACCCTAAAAGCGGCTATGTCCACACCAAGTCAGGACTGAAACACTATTCTCAAAGATTCTGGGGTGTTACAATGTCTCTGCCTTCCCTAAGTGCTGGTAAAATTGGCCATGCCACTTTCTGCCCACCTGTCCCAGATCCCTCTCCAGGTACTGCAGAGACCAGTGACTTTGGGATAAAGAGCACAGAGTAGCCCCCTACAAGCCAGGTAATACAATGCTCATTTCACTTTTGTCATCTGTATCAGTGGTCAGCCAACCACAGTGCAAATCCAGCCCAATGCCTATTTTTATACAGCCTGCAATCTAAGAGTAGTTTTTACACTCAAACCAAAAACCGAGTATCATTTCATGACATTAAAAATTAGGGATTCAAATGTCAGTGGGCATAAATAAAGTTTACTGGCACACAATTGTGCTTATTCACATATTGTCTCTGGCTTCTTTCATGCTGCAGTGGCAGAGTTGGAGATCATATGGTCCATAAAAGCCTCAAATATTTACTATCTGGCCCTCTAGGGAAAAAGTCTATATAATGGAAGCACTGATGGCTCTTGGCAAGGTGACTCTGAGGCTGCATGGCTTACAGGTAAATTTCCTGGCACACAGCATATGTATCTTAATAGTTGCCATTATGTTTACTCTCTTGTTTAATGCTCATTAAATTCACCAGCATAAACATCATTATTCCCATTCTACAGATCAGGAAATAGAGGCTCAGAGAAGTTAAGTGACCTAGCCAGAGTCATAGAGCCAAAAAAAAAAAAAAAAAAATCTAATGACACTAAAAAGGACCCAAAGTTCCTTGGAGAATGTGCTGATTCTGAATCTGGGATAAGAAATATTCAAAGGAGGTGAAAAACCTTAGAAAGCAAGGAAGGCATCAAAAATAACAGAGCAAGTCTGAGGACTCTGGAACTAACCTGAAAAGGTAACAACTGGACAAAAGTGGGATAACTGAGCATCAGTAGAATAATATAATTCAAATATGTTTAAATCCATGAGTTGCTAAAGACACCAAGAGCAGCCACAACTCATGGGTCACCTCTGGGGATTTTGGGGGGGGGGGGAATGAATTGAATCCTTATTCTAAAAACTAGTAAATAATGGACAAAACTGAGTATTGGTAGCAATACTACCTTTTCTGTACAAACTGTATCTCAGGGTAACTAAACACCCAGTTGAGAGTCTCTCTTCATACAAGTATCCCAGACAATAGGTAAATGATAATAGCCTGAGTACCACCATTTTGTAACCTCTGATAAACTGACGTGTGTGAGCATCAACAGCTGCTCACTTCATAAAGAGACAAGAGGATAACATGAACATCCCAGGAAAAGCACCACGCTGCTACCCACGCTGCCAAAAAAGACAATTTATATGAACTAACTGCCAATTTACAGGAAATACTAAAGGGCAGAGGAACATGCTGAATGCCACCAAAGGATACAACTAGCCAGTCCAGACTGGGAAGCTGCTAGACAAATGATCCAGTTTCTTCAACACACAAATTACAGAGGAAAAAAAAAAGGTGGGGGAAAAAGGAGGGAGGAGGAAGAAAAGAGAGATGGAGAGAGAAACTATAGATTAAAAGAATCCTAAGGAGTCTGTTGAAATGTATGAACTTTATTTTAATATTGACTAAAGAAATAAAGTGTAAAAAATTTTTAAGACAACTGAGGCATTCTGACCACTGACTAATTTTTAATGACATTAAAGCATAGTTTTTTTTAGTATAATGTATTGGGGTTTTGCTTTAGATAAAGGAATTCTTGTATTTTACAGGTAAGACATGTGTTGAAATACTGACAGATGAAATACGATGTCTAAGATTTACTTAATACAAGAGAAGGAATAAGAACATGAAACAAGACGCCTTAAGTTGATCATTTCTGGGTGATGAATATAAAGGAGATAAAGTTTGAAATTTCCATAATAATACATAAAACAAAAATTGGAAAAAGGAAACAAAATCAATGGAACAACATTTATACAATGCTCAAAATGAGGCACAATCAGCTTCTCGAGTTAGAGGCCAGAATGGCGGTTTCCTTTAATTTCCAAAGGCTGGAGGCTGAGACTACAAGGGGAACACATAGGACTTTGAGGAGGGAGGAAAGGTTATTTCCTGTTACTTAATCTGGACCATGATTACATGGGTGAATTTGTGAAGATTCACTAGGCAACGAACTTACCATTTTTCTGCATGCTTGCTATACTTCAATTTTTAGAAGTTGATTAAAAACAAGTAACTCTGGCAATTGGATTTGAACCCTGATATACCTGTTTCTAAAATCTCTGCTCTTTGACAAGCCCAGCAGTTCCCAAACTTGGGTTGTAGTCTGGGCCTTGCTAAAGAAACCTCTTTGTGTACTTAGAAAATAATTATATGCAAGTCAAATATATTTGGGAAATGCTGCTTACTAGATCCCATGGAAAGTCACAGTGCACTTTAGCACATAAGCATCTAACATATCTTATAATGGAAAAACTGCTTAACTTGGCACGATGCAGCATTTCCCAAATTTACTTGAAAATACCTTTGTTACAGCACAAACATGAATGCTCTGTCACACTATACAACAGAGGTTGAATTTTTTCTAAATTAAGAATAATTATCATTGTAAAATGCCTAAGCTAGACTTATTCACTATTAAAACCATGAAACAAATGTAGTTCTTTCAAAAACAATACCACAGCCACACATACCGTGAAATGCTTGCAGGTGTACTCTGCCCACACTTCAGCACAATTAATGTAGTCCTACAAAGAAGAAATAAAAATGTCCACAATAAGAACACCACAGATGACCTTATGGCAGAAGCTCATCATGTACAAATCCCTTCAAGGGCTGTGACAATTAAAAGAACTGACAATTGATAGGTTTCAAGAGTGGTTCATCTACAAAATACTCTGGCCCACTGATATACAGGGTCTGGCAGAAGAAAGGCCTGCTTGAGTGTGGTTGGTAGGGTAATAATATGGGTATAATATTTTATAGTTTTAATTCGAACATTTCACCTAAAATTTCATATGGTGTGCTTGAGTGTGATATTGTTGCTTTACAGAATTACATGCTTATGATTTTGTAATATAAAAGGGGGGTTATTTGTGTCAGACCCTGTACATTTTGAGAAGTGAGTTATAGGAAAAAAAAATGTTGCTTGGGAACCTATGAACCCTGAGAAAGAAGATACCTACTTAAGAAGGGCTCTTGGTGCCTAACTGGGCTCAAATTTAAAAAGCGAAGCCTAGCAGCCATTTCTACACAGGAGCCTCTCACACAAACTGCACTTGAGGGAGAAGAAGCCTGCATTGAACTGCCTGCCTGCACTGTGTTCCTGCCATCTGAGCCAGCCCTTTATAAAGGAGTTCCTGAAGTCCTATTTCAACCAACAGGGCTGAAGCTTTCCTTACCCACTCAAAGCTGTGCAGCTCCAGTCAACCAGAGTGTCTCCATTCTGATCAATCAGGACAGTGCTGTTTGAACCAATCAAACAGCAGGAAGCTGAAGTCCTTATTTTCATGAGGACAGACCAGTCAGGGACCAGGGTTGGGGACTTCTGTCCAATATGACAGCTACCCCTGGCTCCAGAGGCACACTTTCCCTTTCCACCAAAGACTGCAGGCAACATTTCCCAAGTTGAACCACCGAAGACGAAACACTGAAGATGCCTCACTGGAACAGCGCGGAGCAGACCAGTGCAGGGGAGGCACTGCAGACTGGCAGGGAGCACAGCAAAGCTGTCTAGCCAGAGAAGGGGCCTGGCCCCAGGACCTTCAAACAGGCAAGGTGCTGTTTACACAGCGGTGCTATATCACAATTGAGTTGTTTGCACTGAATAAAGTTTTCTTCTTTACCACACCCCAAACTGGGGATTCCTGTTGGTGCTGAATTGACACCAACAAACTTTGGTTGACAAAACTAATTAGATTTCATTCCAGAATTGCTACCTGGGCCAAGATAAAAAACAAACAAAAAACTGGGAATCTCAAAAGCAGTGGAGATAACAGTGGGGAGGTCCTCACCACACCTCAGTGAAGAAACTGATGGAAGCTGGTTGAAGCTTTGCCTAAAATGTGATTTTTGCATGTTCTGAGTAAAAAGAGGCTTCCTGCCTTTAAAAAATAAACCAGTTGCCCTACAGAAGTGTGGCATGTACATGCTGTAAAAAAGTTAAGAAAGCATAAAGGTTTCGAGTAAGAAATAATGAGTTAGATTCACGTAGGAGGGGTACCCATGAAGGAACAAGATGGGTACAGAAACGACAGTGACCAACTTGTTAACACTGCCTGCTCTACTCCGGGACGTACTCAAATGGAGAAAAAAAATGGGCAAGGAAAAATACGGTCTGCAAGTATACCTTTTTCCCTTCTGACACTTTAAGGAAAAGAAAGATGAAGTGGAGAAAACAGTTATCTCATTCACACAAGAAAACGAGGAAAATTCTACGGTCTAATTGGAAATGCTACGAAGGTAAACTTAATAAAGTGAGTGTTAAGTTAAAGACTGGAGAATACTGCTAATATGTGCTTCTGACCCTAGACTGCTTTGAAACGCTAAGTACAGGCACCATAAATCTAGAGGTTTTTTATTTAAATATCCTAAATAAGCTGTTTGGTCAAACAGAGTTAGGTTAAATAAAAATTCCAACAGCTGGCATTTAGTGAGGCTTTTGCTAAACCTAACCTAGATAAATGATTCTGTAATTGTTTCTAATTTTTCTAAATTACACCACTATTCTCAATATACTGTTGTAAATATGGTGACTAGCAACAGGTTTAAATTGAGCTCATTTTAATATGTCCCTCTTGATAAATGATTGTATCAAATGCTACATATCTACATTCAGTTATGTTCTGTGTTATAGACCAAATGTTTGCAGACCTCCAAAATGTATATGCTGAAATCCTAGCCCCCTATGTGATCATATTAGGAGGTAGAGTCAAGGAGGCGATTAGGCCACAAGGGCAGCATCCTCAAGAACAGGGTTAGTGCTCTGAAGACCCCAGAGAGTTCCCTCACTCCCTTCTGCCATGTGAGGGGAAGAAGCTAGCGGTCTACAATCCAGAAGAGGGTCCTCACCAGAATCCAACCATGCTGGCACCATGATCTCAGACTTCCACCCTCCAATACTATGAGAAATAAATTTCTGTTGTTTTTAAGTTACCCAGGTATATCACATTCTGCTATAGCAGCTTGAACAGACTAAGATATGCTATTAGCAGCACAGTAACAGTACAGGGTATGGCGAAGTTTTATCCAGCTGGTCCTGCAGCCACAAAGACAGCTAATACCATCTTTCCCTACTGGAAACCACGTAAGTTGCTGGCATTTACCTACAGCAACAGTGAAGCACAAAACCCAAACCCACAACATAATGACTATTACTGCACACATTATAGCACTGACATCAGTTGGTCTGTCTTCTTAAGACGTCCTGTGCCTGAAGTATGGGGAAAAAGAGGCTTCAGCTGTCTCCAATGAAAGGACAGAAATGAGAATTCCTTTTTGCTAATTACTAGCTTGACCCCTGACCTTCATTTAACAATATCCTACTAGGTTAGTATATTCAAATTCAAGCACTATAGACTGCTGTGTTTTTGATGCAGTTTGAAAAGGTACAGGTATTTAAAAATTTCAAATATTTATAAATTTGCTCTCTTAGTGCATCCTGAGGCCTTAAGAATAAGACATAATTGGGATACAAAAATCAGAGAAACACATCTTTAAAGCTATCAGTTCTCCATTACAGGTTAACAAATAATACAATTAAAGAAGTTGATTTCTTAAAAAGCAAACCAACAAACATACAAAAAATACACACAGAGGTCCCATTATCTAAAGATAATTTTTTAAAAATAAGAGTATACTGCATAACTTGGACACAAAGAAGTCAATCTAAGGTCAGAATGGTCACCCACCTGTGGATTCTTCAATTTAGTAATAACTTTCCAAGCTTCATTGAGAATCTGAAGTCGATCACCCTCAGGAGGATCAGCCAAGGCCAAGTTTAACCCCAGTGAGCAAAAAAGAAGATGCTAAGAAAAATACAAAACCATAATGATATTGGAGATTTTAAATCAGAACTTCAGGCTTAAGGCTGTCACATTGAGCTCACCTCAGGGCTAATCTTCCAAGAACCTCTTTCTGAAGCTCTACCACAGACCTTCAAAAGGTAGATGGATAAGGGCAAAATAAAGAGTTGGCTCCTTGTATTGGTCTAATTCGTGGGCCATAACATCCTGCTAGGTGAAGTTTTTCATAAATAATGAGTGAAGACGTATTTTTAGAGATATACGACCAAATTCTTTTCTAAATACTTCACAGCAAGCTAATTGTACAGATTTAGGATTCATGCAGGAGACCTGATGGCAGCGATTATATATGTCTAACAATCTCAATCTCAGACTCATCGTCCTTCCTGTTCTTCCCTTGTATTCCTGTTGGCCCAAAGTGCCCTACCTCAAGACATATCAGGTAAATACTGCCTATTTGTCCTCCCGCTGAGCATTAAGTCAAGGTCCTACCTTAGGGAAGCCGGCCTCACTGCACTCTTTAATCATGCCAATGAAATCTATGGACCTAGTGGCAATGAACTCGGCCCGGAATGCAGACATCACAGAATTCAACAGCAAGGCACTGCAAGACACACACACCCACATCAGCAGAGCTCCCTGTTAAGAAAATGGCTTTAATTTTAGAACCTATGTTGCCAACAAGGATAACTGACAGCCCTTTTTTAAAGGTTGGAAAAAAACCCAACAACGCTAGAGTAAAAAGGCAACCTCTAGAGATTAACATGGTATCTTGTGCATATTAGGAACTTGATAAATGTTAAACTGACTTGATGAAACTATCAGTTGGTGAGGGGGTGGCTATGTGGATGGACAGGTAAATCAGCAAGCAATCAAATCCATCTAAAACAGAAGTAAACAGCCTTTGATAGGCTGGTGCACTAATAAAACTAAATAAACATTAAGTAATAATAATGATCCAAGCTGTAAACATGTATCCATCCACATTTTTATGAAAGCACTATTCTGGGACCTAGGGACATAGTGACTTACAGACATGCATTACCAAAAGGAGAGACAGGAAGATATGAGTTCATTCTCGTCTTACCGATTTTCATAAGCCCATGAGGAAAACAAATAAGGAGACTGTGATGATAGGCACAGAGATGTCAAGTAACATACCCAAATTCACAAAGCTAAGAGAGAGTAGACTCGGGCATATGAAGGCAGACAACTGGATGCCAGCTTTTTGTCCTCCATGCTGTCCTGCCCCTCTATTGGTCCTCTTTCCCACATACTCATGCCAAGCTCACAAAAAAGGAACCAACTCCATTTCCAAGTCCTGACTTACGAATTTTAAAATACTTACTTGTTTCCTAGTTTCTTGCATCTCTCCATCATCTCAGTTAGCAGACTCTAATAAATTTTTAAAAATAATAAAAAATCATCAGGTTGGAGAATCTAAAGCAAACTTTTTACCAAGAGATTTCCAAGATAATACTCTAAAATAAATGTTGCCTCATGCCCATTTCCATAATTCTCACTGCCTGGCAGGGATGGGAAGGATGGGAAAGTGTATTCTTTGTGGTACTTCAGAGTGGCTAAGAGCTGGGGACCTGGCATCAGGCACACATAGGTTTAAATACTGTCTTATCAACAACCAACAGCATGACCTTGAGTCAGTCACCTGACTTCATTAAGCCTGGGCTTCCTTAGGCAGATGATATAGGTGGCACCACCCTACCTTCAGGGTGACTATAGGATGATGAGATGTACTGAGGAGAATGCAGATTACTCCCCATATCTCCCATGACTCCCCACTTTCTTCCCCACTAGTACTGGTGGAATTCTCAGTAAAACAAGTAACACTGGGCCAGTGCTTGGTGCCCACTTTTCACATGGGGAGCACTTTGTTCTGGTGTTCTTGCCACTCATGACCACCCATGAGGCAAGCTCTCTATTCTCCCATTTCACAGATGAGAAACCAAGAGATAGAGTAATGACATGCTTTGAACACAGTGACACAGCCAGCTATGCTGGCTGGATGTGACCTTGGCCATCTATCCTCAAAGGCCATGCTTTTCACTACATTTCCTCTCTATGAATTTTGAAGCATATTTTTGCCCTAAAAGAAAGCTAATGTTTTACTTGTTGGAATACTGTTAATGGCTTTAGAGCTATCTTAAGACAATTACGTATCTTTTAAAGAGCTTCTGTTTAAAAAAAAAAAAAAAAAATCAATGGAAGAAGTGTTCTTTGGGGTAGTGGTTTTGGGAAGATTTTGAATGGCACAGTCAAGGTTACCCCCTACAATAAAAGAGCAGTTATTCACAAGGGGCACTAACCATGTACCAGATGCTGGGCTAAGCACTTCACATACCTTTCTCATTTACTCATCATAATAGCCCCGGAAGTCTGTGTAAATTATCTCTACCTTCACAGTAGAGAAAGCCAAAGCTCAGATATGTTAAGGCACTTCCTAGTTAAGTGGTAGAAATGAAATTTGTATCTAAGTCTGGTCCCAAAATTAAAAATTAAAACAAGTTTTTTTTTAGTGCAATACCACCCTTTCTAGCTGTGTCCCTCTATGTTGTCTGAATAATTAAGGTAATAGCTAACTTTGGAAATAGTGTTAGTACCACCATCCCCAAAGTCCTGATTTTATTCATATTTTTGTCGCTGCCCAACAAAAATGAGATTGGGTCCTGGTATGGAACAAATTATGTCCCATTGCCTCCATTCATATATTGAAGCCCTAAACCCAAGTGTGACCATGTTTGGAGATAGGGCTTTTGAAGAGGAAATTAATATTAAAAGGTCACAAGAATGGGGGTCTAATCCAATAGGACTGGTATCCTTATAAGAAAAGAAGAGACCAGGAAGCGACATGTACACAGAGAACACCATATGGGAACATAGTGAGAAGATGGAGGAGGTCTGCAAGCCAAGGAGAAAAGCCTCATCAGAAACCAACCCTGCTAGCACCTTCATCTTGGACTCCAGTCTCCAGAACTATGAGAAAATACATTTCTGTTGTTCAAGCCACCTAGCTTGTTATGACAGTATGCTATGGTCCGAATGGTCACCTAACATGACTAGATGATGACGATGGAGACCTCTTAAAAAAGATTAAGTGCCCTTCTAAAGGTGACCCAAGAAAGTTCCTTTGTCTCTGCTGCCACATGGGGACACAGCAAAAAGATGGCTATCTATGAACCAGGATGTGGCCCCTTGCCAAACATTGACAGCATCTTGATCTTAGATTTCCTGGCTTCCAGAACTGTGAAAAATAAATGTGTGTTGTTTAGAAGCCACTCAGTTTGTGGTATTTTGTTACTGCATCCCAAACAGACTAGGCAAACTAATACAGGCACAAAGCAGTCACGGTGGTCTCATTCCCCCAACATTGGTAGATTTAGACATTGATACCTAACCCATTTCTAGCTCCTGAGAAAGGGGCTTCAAGGAAAGATTTCCTTGTTCTAAAACAGAAAACCAAGGAACTGGAGACTCCTACCTTTCTGCCTCTGGATGCAGCCATGTCTGGACATGATGCCTGAAATGGCTGCAGCTGCTTTGCTACTGCTATCTGGGGACAGCAGAGCAGAAAGAGAGACAGAACCTGGCTGGCCCAGGGCCTGCACTTCTTATTTAAGAGAACACATTGAATTATTTTTGTAGGGCCAGTCAGGTGGTTGTTCCTTGCAGACACAAGCACCTCAGCTGATGATAAAATTGTTGATATCACAAATGGTTTCCCTAGCCCACTCATGGAGTATTTATATTTGAAAAGTCATACTTGAAGATTATTATCAAGGTGCTTCCTGTAAAAGACTGAGAAAGAGATACTATATATAATTATCATATCGATACTCCCCAACACACACAAATAATCACTCATGGAACAATTTTAATGTACTAGCCACTATTGTAGGCACTGGGGAAAGGGCAGTAAGGAAATCAGACAGAAACCCATGCCCTCTTATGGCTTGTTCTCTCATACACATGTGCACGTGTGAGTGTGCGAACATGCACACACACACACATAAAACATGCATAAATGAACAAGATGTTTTGGCTCACCACCTCTGAAAAGATGAACTGGGGCAAATGCCAACATATGGACAAAATATTCTGGCCATTAAGACAAACAAATGCCTAAAATGTTCTCTTTTTAGAAGAGATAAACACATTAAAAATACTGTACATCCAAGAATTTAACTTAAAAAAAAAAAGGTTCTGTTGTCATATAGGAATACTCATAAGAGTCCAGAGAGCCAAATGTTATGAATCTCAGGCAGGTCTGTTAGAGATTATTAATTTTTTATCTGGCAAGTAACAGGATTGATTATCTTTGGCAAGAACAAGGTGACCAACAGTTCAAACCAGACTGAGATCAGAACAAGCGTATTAGTGGAGAGAAACCACTGAAAAACTTGCAACTCAGCATACCAGCCTGCAGGTACACAGCAGAACTAGGAGATTCATTAGGCCCCTATATTTCCTTTATTTGTATAAAAAATGCTTATGGACAAAAGTTCATACAATATTGTTGTGCATCAAGTACAATGTGAATACCCTCCCTCCCATCTCCCACTTTCTAGGGGTCACCAATATCAACATTGTGGTGTTCATCTTTCTAAACCTGTGTCGGTGCCCGATGAATATATAGCTTTTGTTGTAAAAACATGGTATTTTATGTTGTTATTTTCCAAAAATGGACAGTGATATGTACTGGGCTGCAACTTTCCTTTTTTACTCAAGAATCTAGCATGGGCCTTGCTCCTCCCATGTTTAGTACACACGAATCTACCTCATTATAATTAGTGACTCAAAAATCCATATCAATAATATAACTCTGCCCTTCAAGTTGCCCCTAAAGGATAGATTTTTTTAAGTTTTTTTTTTTATTTTGAATCATTTATAGACTCATAAGAAATTGCAAAAATAGCAGAGAAGTCATGAGTACCCATTACCCAGCTTCCTTCAAAGGTTATGGCTTTAATGAATATAGTGCATTATTAAAGCCAGGAAATTGACAATGCTATAATACAATTAACTAGACTATTTCAGCAGGGTTTACATTCACTCATTATAGTGAAAGAAAAGGCTTTGTCTTTGTGACACTTCACTCACAAGGATTTGTAGAATCACCATCATATTTACTGAATTTTAAAGATTATCTTGAGATAAGGGTTATATATCCATTTCAAAAGCAGAAGTAAAGAAAAGACAAGTTGGGGCAACACTGCATTTCTATTTGCTAAACCAAGATTAACTTACACGCAGCCCAGACTGCTCACACCTTTGTAGTTCCACTTTTACTAAATAACCTTCTATCCAGTGTTTATAAATCCTGCTTAATGAAAATGAGTATTAAATAACATGCACATCACCTTTTTCTCCTTATTTTTCTAAATGACACAGAAATGTAAAGGGGGGAAATCATGAGCTAATCTTAAGAGTTAATATAGCTCAGGTCTCAAAAGAATAAAGATACTTCAATGTGAATAAAAAGAAATTATATACTCCAGGCATTAAAAGGAGAAATTTTTAATTTTTCTTATTATTTCTCTTTCTCTGAGGAATTTTTCCTAATTTAAAAAAATGAAAAAAAGCACACTTGTGGGACATCTGGTCAGGATGGGTAAGTAGGAAACTCTGTGCTCATCTCCTCCCATGATCACATCAAAATTGCAACTAAATTATACAACAGCCATTGCTGAGAGCACCCAAAGACCAGCTGAACAGAATTCTTATAACTCACGATATAAAAAGAACCCACATTAAGACTGGTAGGAGGGGAAGAGCCACGGAACAGGTAAGACCCACACCCACGGTGAGGTGGTAAGAGTAGAGAAGGATATCTCAGCTGCAGAAGTCTCCCCTGAAAAGCAAGGGGTCCCTGACCCACACCAATGTCCCCGGCCATAAGCACCAGTGCTGGGAAGAGGGGTCCCCACAACACCTGGCTGTGAAGACCAGTCAGGTTGTACACAAGAAAAGCAAAGAGCTATGGAGGACTAAGACATGCACTCTTAATGGGCCATCACAGAAACTCACTCACTCTAAGCTCCGAGGCATGGACACTAACTCAAAAGGCACACAGAACATACAGAGAACAACTAAGTTGGCTAAGTTCAGGGGAAGGGCAGTAGGGGCAAGAGCTGGGGCAACTCTCTCTGGGGACACAAGTGCTGGGACACACCATTATTCCTCCGTTCCACTGTCCTTTCACCTAGCCAGTCTGACAGAGGCAGGAGCTAAATCTGTGCTAACACCCTTCACACTACTCTGGTGACTCCCTGAGGCCCAACACCCCCCACTAGCTCATCTGGCCAGCTTTGTGGAGTCAGCTCCCACATAACAGCTCGCCTGCTATAGTCTCGACCATCCCTCACAGACAGTCAACCTTAGGGTCAACCCCTCCCACAGACATGCCTAGAGCAACTGAAGCCCAAGTACAACAGGAAGGTGCAAACAACTCATAAAAGAGACATCCCTAAAGCACCCAGAGCAGGCGACCAGGGAGACTGTGACACTGGGCCCCATAGGACCCTTCTAATGTACGTAAGGCCACTGTACCAAGCCAGCAAGACATAAAAGCCCTACCTACTATGTACAAACAGGACACAGCCAAAATAAGGTAACAAAAAAAAGTCCCAAATGAAAGAAAAGGACAAAACTCTGGAAAAGGAATTAAACTAAATCGAGATAAGCAATCTACCACGCACAGAGTTCAAAACATTGGTGACTAGGATGCTAATGAACTTAGGGGAAGAATAGATGGACATAGTGAGAATTTTACAAAGAGACAGAAACCATAAAAAGAAGGAAACAGAAACCTGTATAAAAAATAACCAGTCAAAAATAAAGAATACAATAACTGAAATGAATACACTAGAGGAAATCAATAACAAATCACACGACAAAGACCATCAAATTAGTGAACTGAAAGATAGTAGAAAATTCCTAATCAGAATAGTAAGAAGAAAAAAGAATAACATACTGAGGACGGTTTTCAGGGACTTCTTAGACAACATCAAGAATATCAACATTCGTATCATAGGGGTACCAGAAGTGGAAGAGACAGCAAGCAAGGGATTGAAAACATATTTGAAGAAATAATGACTAAACAGTTCCATAAACCTGGCAAAGAAAACAAATAAATAAGCCCAGACAGCACAGAGAGTCCTACACAAGATGAACCAAAAGAGGCCCATGTCAACACACATCATAATCAAAATGCCAAAGGTTAAAGGCAAAGAGAGAATCTTAAAAGCATCAAGAGAAAAGAGTTAGTTACTTACAAGGGAGGTCACATAAAATTGTCTGCTGATTTCTCAACAGATACTTTCTAGACCAGAAGGGATTGGCACAAAAATATTCAAAGTAATGAAAAGGAAAGACCTACAACTAAGATATTCTACTCAGCGAAGCTATTATTTAGAATCAAGGAGAGATAAGGAGTTTCCCAGACAAGATAAAGCTAAAGGAATTCATCACCACTAATCCAGTATGACGAGATGTTAAAGGTACTTCTTTAAGTATAAAAAAAAGATCAAAGACATGAATAAAAATTTTTTTTTAAGAATTCTCACTCACAAAGGCAACAGTAAGGCAATCAACTATAAAACTAGTATGAGATTAAATCAAGATCACAGCAGAACTGAATGACATGGGGACTAAAAGAACAAATCAAAGGGTCAATAAACCAAAGAGCTGGTTCTTTGAAAAGATAAACAAAATCTACAAGCCTTTAACCAGCCTCATCAAGAGAAAAAGGGAGAGGATGAGAGTAAATAATATCAGAAATGAAAGAGGAGAAATAACAACCAATACCACAGAAATACAAAGGACTGTAGGAAATTACTATGAACAATTATATGCCAAGAAATTTGAAAACCTTGATGAAATGGACAAATTTCTAGAAAAATATAACATTCCAACACTGAATGAAGAAGCAGCAGAAAGCCTGAACAGACTGATAACAGCTGGGGAAATGGAAGCAGTAATCAGAAAACTCCTGGCACACAAAAGCACTGGATCAGAGAGTTTCACAGGAGAATTTTACAAAATATTTAAGGACGAGCTAACCCTGTCCTTTTCAGACTATTCCAAAAAAATCCAAGAATAGGGAAGACTCCCAAACTCTTTTTATGAGGATAGTATCATCCTGTTCACAAAACCAGATGAAGACACAACAAAGAAAGAAACCTACAGGCCAATATCACTGATGAACATAGACGCTAAAATCCTGAACAAAATATTGGCAAACCACATCTAGCAATACATTAAAAAGACCATCCACCATGATCAAGCGGGATTCTTCCCAGGGGTGCACGGATGGTTCAATATTCACAAATCACAAACGTAATACATCACTTTAAAAAAAATAAAAGATAAAAATCACATGATCATAACAATACATTCAGAAAAAGCATTTGATAAGGTACAGCATCCATTTATGATAAAAACACTAAGCAAAGTGGGAATAAAGGAGGCATACCTCAACATAAGAAAAGCCACATATGAGAAACCTACAGCCAACATCATACTCAATGCGCAAACACTAAAAGCTTTCCCATTAACATCAGGAAGAAGACAAGGATTTCTGCTTTCATCACTTCTATTCAACATAGCATTGGAAGTCCTAACCACAGCGATCAGATAAGAAAAAGAAATAAAAGGCATCCAAAATGCAAAGAAGGATGTAAAACTGCTATTGTTTGCAGATGACATGATAGTGTACATAGAAAATCGTGTAGGCTCCCCCTAAAAACTACTCAACCTAGTAAGTGAATTTGGCAAAACAGTGGGATACAAAGTCAATATTCAGAAATAAAAGGCATTTTTTTACACCAAAAATGAAATATAAGAATCAGAAATGAGGTAAAAATCCCATTTACTACAGCAACAAGAAAAATAAAGTACCTAGGAATAAACTTAACCAAGGTGGTAAAATCCTGTACGCAGAAAACCATACAACACTGAAGAAATTAAGGAAGACACAAATAAATGGAATCATGTACCATGTTCATGGATTGGAAGAATGAACATCGTCAAAATGTCCATACTTCCCAAAGCAATTTACAAATTGAATGCAATCCCTATTAAAATGCCAATGATGCATTTCACAGATACAGAATAAACATTTCAAAAATTTATATGGAACCATAAACGACCCCGAATAGCAGCAGCAATTTTGAGAAAGAAGAACAAAGTAGGAGGGATCACAATACCTGACATCAAACTGTATTACAAGGCCACTGTAATCAAAACAGTCTGGTGCTGGCATAAGAAGGGACATATAGATCAATGGAACAGAATAGAGAAGCCAGAAATAAACTCATGTCTCTATGGTCAATTAATATTCAACAAAGGGGGGCAGAAACATAAAATGGAGTAAAAATAGCCTCTTCAACAAATGGTATTGGGAGAGCTGGACAGCTACATGCAAGAAACTGAAATTCAACCACCAACATACACCATACACAAAAATAAACTCAAGATGGATAAAACTTAAATATAAGTAACAGAACCATTAAAGTCCTACAGGAGAACTTAGGCAGGAAATCCTAAGATATTCCATGCAGCAGTATTTTCACCAATATGCCCCTAGAGCAAGGGACATGAAGGAAAGAGTAAACAAATGGGACTGCATCAAAATAAGAAGCTTCTGCACGGCTAAAGAAAACATCAGCAAAATGAGAACGGAACCAACCATCTGGGAAACTATATATGCCAATGATATCTCGGACAAGGGTTTGATCTCTAAAGTCTATAAAGAACACATGCAACTCAACTCCAGGAAGACAAACGATCCAATTAAAAAATGGCCAAAGAACGTGAACAGACACATCTCCAAGGAGGACATCCACAGGGCCCAGAGACATATGAAAAGATGCTCAGCATCACTGGCCATCAGAGAGATGCAAATTAAAATCACAATGAAATACCACTTCACACCGGTCAGGATGGTCGTCATAAACAAATCAACAAACAACAAGTGCTGGTGAGGCTGTGGAGAAGAGGGAACCCTAGTACTGTTGGTGGGAATGCAGACTGGTGTAGCCACTGTAGAAAACAGTTTGGAATTTCCTCAGAAAGCTAAAAATGGAACTGCCTTTTGACCCAGTAATTCCACTGCTGAGATTATGCACTGAGAATCCTGAAACACGAATTAAAAGATCAGCCCTAGGTGGTGTGGCTCAGTGGATTGAGCAGAGGCCTGACAACCAAAGGGTCACTGGTTCAGTTCTCAGTGTAAGGCACATTCCTGGGTTGCAGTCCAGATCCCCAGCAGGGTACATGTGAAATGCAACAACTCATTGATGTTTCTCTCCCTCTCTTTTCCCCTCCAGTCCCCTCTCTAAAACAAAATAAATAAAATCTTTAAAAAAAGAGAAAAGAACCTAAGCACCCCAATGTTCACAGCAGCACAATTTACAATAGCCAAGTGCTTAAAGCAACGCTAGTGCCAGTCAATAAATGAGTGGATCAAAAAACTATTGTACATTTATACAATGGAATACTACATAGCAGAAAGAGCTACTACTCTTTGTGACAGCATGGAGGGATCTGGAGAGCATTATGCTAAGTGAAATAAGCCAGGGGGTAAAAGACAAATACTGTATCATCTCACCTGTAAGTGGAAACTAATCAACAAAGCAAATAAGCAAGAAAAATACAACCAGCAACACTGAAAGAAAAAACAAACCAACAGTAACCAGAGGGTGGGGGGAGGGTCAAATCAAGAAACATGTATAAAGGACCTATGAACAAAGCCAAAGTGGAGAAGGATTGAGGGTGGGAAGTGGGCGTGGGTGGGGAAGGGGAAAGTGGTGGTGGAAAATGGAGACAAATGTAGTTGAATAAAAAATAAATTAATTTTTAAAAAAGCGTAAAAAAGAAGCTAGTACAAGTTTAAAAGACAAAAGTAGAAAGACTATATGTAATTAAAACAATAAAAAGGGGGATACACATAAACACACAGTAAAGAAGTAAAGAAATAATGACAAAATCAAACATGAAGGAGTGAGTAAAACTGAAGTGATTTTAACATGTGTTTGAACAGAAGCAACCATTAACTTAAAACAGACTGGCATAAAAAAGCTTGGTGTATTTCGGGTACATGGTAATCACAAATCAAAAATGTACAAAAGGTATACAAGAAGTAAAATGAAAGAAATCCAAACACAACAGAAAGTCATCAACATAACAAGAGAATAAGAAGGAAGAGAGAACAACTATAAAAACAATCAGAAAACAATAAAATACCTATCAATAATTACTTTTAAAGTAAATGGGTTAATGCTCCAATGAAGACATAGGGTGGCTGAATAGGTTAAAAAACTAAAACCCACACATACGCTGCAGACAACAGACCCACTTCATATCAAAAGACACACACTGAAACTAAAAGGGATGGACAAAATATTCCACTGAAATTAAGCAAAACCAAACTATAGTAGCAATACTTTTATCTGACAGACTAAACTAAAACAAAGGCTGTACCAAGAGACAAAGAAGGAGATTTAATAATCATAAAGGGATCAATTCCGTAAGAGGATATAACTCTTAGAAACATCTACATACCCAATGAAGGAGCACCTAAATATATAAAGCAAATATTGATAGACATCAAGGGAGAAACCTACAATAATATTATCAGAGAAGGGGACTTGCACATTCCATTGATATCAATGGATAGATCAACCAGATAGAAAATCAACAAGGAATAGTGGCCTTAAATGACATATTAGAGCAGATGAACTTAAATGATACTGACAGAACATTTCATCCCAAAATAGCAGAACATACATTCTTTTCAAGTGTACAAGGAACATTTTCCAGCACAGTCCATGTGTCAGGCCAGAAAACAAGTATCAGTTAATTTAATAAGACAAATCATTTCAAGCATCTTCTTTGATCAGAATAGTATGACTCCAGTAATCAACTACAGAAAGAAAATTGATATATAATGATAAAGGGAACAATCCAATAAGGCGATATAGTCTAGTAACATTAATGCACACAACACAGGAGCACTTACATATATAAAGGAAATCTTCACAGACATAAAAGGAGAGATAGACAGAAACACAGTCATAGTAGGGTATATTAACACCCCATTGACTTCAATGAATAGATCTTCCAGACAAAATCAACAAGGGGACAGTGGCCTTAATGACACACTAAATCAAAAAGATTTAATTGATATCTTCAGAGCATTTCTTCTCAAAACAGCAGAATACACATGCTGATTCCTAGGATAGACCAACACACAAAAGAAGTCTCAGTAAATTTAAGAAGACTGAAATATCAAGCATTTTCTCTGACCACAATGCTATGAAACTAGAAACCAATCACAAGAAGAAAACTGAAAAATACACAAAGACATGGAAGCTAAATAACATGTTATTAAAGAATGAATGCATGAACAACAAGGGCAAGGAAGAAATCAAGAGAAATCTTGAAAGAAATGAAAATGAGAACACAACAATACAAAATGTGGGACACAGGGAAAGCAACCCTAAGACGGAGATTCATAGCATTACCAGCCTATATCAAGAAACAAAAACACAACTCAAATAAATAATCTAACTTTACACTTAAAGAAACTTGAAAAAGAACAAAAACAAAACCCAAAGTAAGTACAATGAAGTAAATAATAAATATCAGAGCAGAGATAAGTAAAATAGAATCTAAAAACCAATACAAAAAAAAAAAAAATCAATGATTCCAAGAGCAGGTAGTTTGAAAAGATAAACAAAACTGATAAACCTTTAATCAGCTTCATCAAGAAAAAAAGAAAGAGGACCCAAATAAATAAAATCACAAAAGATGGGAGAGAAATAAATGATACCAAAAAATAAAAAGGTTTGTAAAAAAGTATTATGAACAACTATATAACAACAAACTACACAACCTGGATGAAATAAATTCCTAGAAACATACAATCGTCCAAAACTAAATCAAGAAGAATCAGAGAATCTGAATAGATGGATTACACCTAGTAAAAGTGGAGCAGTAATGAGAAAACTCCCACAAACAAGCACTGGACCAGATGGCTTCACAGGTGAATTTTACAAAACATTCCAGAAAGAACTAATACCTCTCCTTCTCAGACTACTTCAAAAAATTTCAAGAGGAGGGAAAGCTGCCAACCTCATATTACCAGGCCAGCATTATCCTAATTACAAAACCAGATAAAGAGGTAAAAAAATGTAAAATTTACTCCAAAAAATATTAATTACAGGCCAATTTCTATGATGAAAAGAGAAGCTAAAATCCTCAATGAAATATTAGTAAACTGAATATGGCAACACATGAAAAAGACTATACACCATGATCAAGTGAGATTTAATCTGAGAATACAACGTAGGTACAATATTCACAAATCAACAAATGTGGTATACCACAGACACAAAATGAAGGATAAAGCCCACATGATTGTATCAATAGATGGAGAAAAAGCATTTGATAAAATCTAGCACCTATTTATGATAAAAACTCTCAGCAAAGTGGGAATAGAGGGAACATACCTAAACACAAAAAGGCCATTATGACAAACACACTGCCAGCATCATACTCAATGGGCAAAAACTACAAGCATCCCCCTTAAGGTTGGAAACAAGATAGGATGTCCATTTTCACCTCTCTTATCCACGCAGTACTGGAAGTCCCTGCTGTAGCAATCAGACAAGAAGAAGAAATAAAAGGCATCCAAATTGGAATGGAAAAAGTAAAAGTATCTTTATTTGCAGATGACGTGATACTGTAGAGAACCCAAGCTTCCACCAGGAACCTACTAGAACTGATAAAAGAATTCAGCAAAGTAGCAGGATAGAAAATTAATATCCAGAAATCAGTTGCATTTTTGTATGCCAATAATGAACTAATAGAAAGGAAAATCATGAAAACAATCCCATTCACAATTGCTTCAAAAAGAATAAAATACCTAGGAATAAATCCAACCAAGGATGGAAAAGACCTGTACTCAGACAATTATAAGACACTGAAGAAAGAAACTGAAGAAGATACAAGTGGAAGCACAAACCATTTTCATGGATAGAAAAATTAACATCATTAAAATGTCCATACCATCCAAAGAAATCTACAGATCAACACATTTCCTATCAAGATTCCAATGTTGTATTTCACAGAGCTAGAACAAATATTTAAAAAATTTACATGGAACCACAAGGGTCCCACATAGCAACAGCCATTCTGAGAAAAAGAACCAGGTTGGTAGAATCACGCTACCTAATAGCAAAGTATACTTTCACTAATGGTAATCAAAACAGCATGGTACTGGCATAAAGACAGACACATAGATCAGTGGAACAGAATAAAGAGCCCAGAGATAAACCCACACTTCTATAGTCAAATAACATTCAAAAGAGGAAGCAACTACATACAATGCACTAAAGATAAGTTTATTCAATAAATGGTGTTGGGAAAATTAAACAGATACGTAGAGAAAAATGAAACTAGACCACTTTCTTATACCACACATAAGAATAAATTAAAAATGGATGAAAGACTTAAATATTAGACCTGAAACCATAAAAATCCTAGAAGAACACACCAGGAGTAAAATCTTGGGACATTTGCTCAGAGCGATATTTTATGTGATATATCTCCACAGGCACAGGGGAAAAAAAGAAAAAATAAACAAATGGGACTACATCAAACTAAGAAGTTTTTGCACAGCAAAGGAGACCATCAACAAAATAAAAACATAACCCACGGAATGAAAGAACATATTGGCCAATACATCTAATATGGGGTTAGTATCCAAACTTTATCAAGATTTTACAAAACTCAACACCAAAAAACAAACAATCCAATTAAAATATGGGCAAAGGACCTGAATAGACACTTTTCCAAAGAGGACATACAGAGGGCCAATAGACATGAAAAGATGCTCAGTGTCCCTAATCATCAGAGAAATGCAAATTAAAACTACAATGAGATATCACCTCACACTTGTCAGAATGGCTATTATCATAAATCAACAAGCAAGAAGTACAGATGGGATGTGGAGAAACAGGAACCCTTTTGCACTGTTGGTGGGAATGTAGACTGGGTCAGCTGTATGGTGATATCTCAAAAAATTATAAGGGATCTGCCTTTTGTCCCAGATATCCCACTTCTGGAAATATCTCCACAATAACCCAAAACTCTAATTTGAAAGAATATAAGCACCCTATGTTCACTGCAGCATTATTTACAATAACCAAGATATAGAAGCAGCCCAAGTGTCCATCAGTAGATGAGTGGATAAAACAACTGTGGGACATTTACACAATGGAATATTACTAAGCCGTGAAAAAGAAAATTTTGCCATTTGTGACAGCACGGATGGACCTGAAGAACATTATGCTAGTTGGAATAAGCCATCAAAGACACATACTGTGTAACTTGACTTATATGTGGAATCTAATGATGAAATTGAACTAAATGGCAAAATAGAGACAGGATCATAGAGAAGAGGATGACGGCTATTGGGGGGAGTGGGGTTAGGGGTTTAAGAGATCGAGCAGAAAGGAGACAGAACTCATGGACATGGACAACAGTGTGGTGAGTGCAGAGGGGAGGGCACATAAGGGGTTAAATGGTAATAGAAGAGATATAATAAAAAAAATTTTTTTAAATAATAAATTTTTTAAAAAAAGATAGGGAGTTTAAATAAGATGTTACTAAACAATGAATGCATTAACAACAAGATCAAGAAGGATATCAAAAGATACCCAGAGACAGAAATGAAAACACCATAGCCCATAATCTATGGGACACAGACAAAGCAATTCTAGGAGGGAAATTCATAATGTTACAGGCCTACCTCAAGAAACAAGAAAGATCTCAAACAAACAATCTAAATTTACACCTAAAGTAACCAGAAAAAGAAGAACAAGCAAACCCTAAAGTGAATAGAAGGAAGAAAATAAAGATCAGAGTGTAAATCAATGAACTGGAGCCTAAAAAAATAATAGAAAAGATCAATGAAACTAAGAGCTGGTTCTTTGAAAAGTTAAAAAAAATGGACAAACCTTTAGCCTGACTCATCAGAAAAAATGAGGAGGGCCCAAATAAATAAAATCAGAAATGAAAGGGGTGAAAATGACACCAAATATACAAAGGAATAGCAGGAAATACTACAAAGAATTATATGGCAACAAACTGGACAATCTGGAAAAAATATATGTATTACTAGAAACATACAATCTTTCAAGACTGAATCAGGAAAAAACAGTATCTGAACAGACTGATAACTACTAACAAAATTGAGTAAGTAAAGTCCTGGACCTGATGCCTTCACAAGTGAATCTAACTAAAGACTCAAAGAAGATAATACCTATTATTCTCAAACTATTCCCAAAATTGAAGAGAAAGGAAGGCTCCTCAACTCAGTTTACAAGGCCAGCATTACCCTGATACCCAACCTGCTAAAGACATTACAGAGAAAGAAAATTTTAGGCCACTACTCTGATGAACATGGATGCTAAAATCCTCAACAAAATATTAATAAACCAAATCCTGCAATACATTAAAAAGATCATATACCATGATCAAGTGGGATTTATTGCTCGGATACAAGGTTGGTTCAATATCCACAAATCAATGATGTGATACACCAGATAAACAAAATGAAGAACAGGCAGAAAAAGCACTTGGGAACTTCTAGCATCCATTTGTGATAAAAACTCTCAGCAAAGTGGGGACAGAGGGAACATACCTCAACATAATGAAGGCCATATATGGCAAACCCACAGCTAACATCATACTAAAATGTGAAAAACTAAAAACCTTTTTCTTAAGTCAGGAACAAGATAAGGATGTCCACTTTTGCCAATTTTATTCAACATGTGTAAGATGTGCCTGAAATAGAGAGCATAATCTGTTTGTTACTTACTATAATATTACATTAATTGTATAAGAGAAAGGAAGCCTGTCATCAAACAACACAAAAGCCCATTTCTTTTGGGGGGAGGAGTATCTTGGATTTCAACTTTGATTTGAAATTTTACATGTCAGGTATTTGTAGTTGAAAGCCTTTCTCCCTCCTCTTTATCTTAACGGTTCTCCTTTCCCCTATATTTCTCTTGTCTGTCCTGTGTATTACCAAATACTGCAGCCAAACTTGACAATCCCATATTTTGGAGGAGTGACCTGTTAAAAGACACACACAGCTCTAACTCCCCAGCTGACACAACCCAGTCACTATCAAAGAGCTTTTAGGCATCATACTGTCACACACATTTTGAACACCACCCTCCATATTGACATCCATTCTTCTGCATTGTGAAAATGATTTTTGTTTTTACAAGATACCTCATGCTCCTATTGAAGAGTCCCAAGAATCAGAGTTTATTATTATCCAGGTGACCTAATTTGAAAAATCACTTCTTATAGTGCAGTAATGATTTCCTAGAGTTTTATTCCCCAGGAAAGCTCTTTCCAGCTTCTGTCATCCTTTGAGATTACTGGTGTTTAAAAGTAAAAGGAAGAACGCCTTATGACATGAACGTTTTATTTTAAATCTGGTTTTGCCTTCCATTAAAATAAGGAGGGAAAAAAATAAGTGTTCTCACTTTCAAACATGTCAGTCTGTTCATTATGTTTCAATCATTTAGCAGAAAGGTAGGATGGCTCTGTCTACAATCAAGTATGTGGTACCTCTCTGAGCTTCCACACCTTCTCCCAGAGTTGTCAAACAAGACAACTAGGTAAAGTGCTCAGTACTGAACCAGCCACAGTAGTGAGCCCTCTATAACCGGCTGGCTAGCACTATGTTGCTATAGCTGTTAAGGAAGGGTCCTGTTTACCCTACAGGGCACACTCGTATAGAGGTCATTACAAACACAATACAGAGGAGAGAAGAGCTCCAGCATTCTTCCTCCAAGGTGAACTTCACACTGAAGCCGTGTTATCAGTTACCTCAGAGGCATGGTAGGAAAGGCACTGGAAGATCCAGTCCATGGCAGGTGAGTACAAGGGAAGGTAGGATGAGAGCTCCACTCCTTGGACCACCAGATAGTTCTGGACTGTGTCCCCATGGATCTAAGGGAGACAAAATACACACTTAGACAAGGAAGGAAAGTCACATTATAAACAAAGAGCAAGTAACTCACAGACTGCATACTTATAAACATTTGGATGATCCTGATGGAAACTGCCTCGTTTCCCAGGGTCTGTTTTTTGGTGTGTGCGTTTGTTTGAACTAGTAAAAAAGCAATAAAGTTTCCCATGCCACCGAGCAGAGCTGTTCTGGGAATGTGCATTGTGTAAAAAGGTAACCTGATGAAAAATGGAGCCACAGATGTTTAAAGGGAAGTCTGATCAACTGTAGACATTTCCTGTCAACAAATGCATATTGATTCGCTCTGCTTGTTCAGTACAATCAACACATTTCAACTGTCTGTAACAGATGCTAGTATAATTTTCTAGGGTTTACAATGTTTTTAAAAAGACTTATTTATTTTTAAAAAGAGGAAGGGAGGGAGAAAAAGAGGTGTGTGGTTGACTATTGCATGCCTCCTACTGGGGACCTGGCCCACAACCCAGGCATGTGCCCTGACTGGTAATAGAACCAGCAACCCTTTGGTTCACAGGCCGGCACACAATCCACTAGGTCACACCAGCCAGGGCTTTAGGGTTTACTTTTAAAGAGCTTTAAGGCAATCTCAGCTTGGAAAAGCAACTGAGTTTTGTGAATTCCTGATCATATGACTGTTATATCAACTGCTCTGCATTGTTCTCCTACCTGTTTGAATGTAAGAAGAAAGTCAAAAAAATTCTTATTTAGGCTTTCTTTGAGATGTGGAGCCACTTCCATTCCCACCTGCAGCCAAAAAAGAAAAAGAATAAAGAAATTACCTTGACTATGGAACAACAGACTGCAAATAATATATACAGTATGATGTCATTTTGTAAATTGAAAATGTACACACTG
Source organism: Pteronotus mesoamericanus (assembly GCF_021234165.1). NCBI lineage: Eukaryota > Metazoa > Chordata > Mammalia > Chiroptera > Mormoopidae > Pteronotus > Pteronotus mesoamericanus. The sequence goes on along the minus strand of NW_026555129.1, from coordinate 206,816 downwards.
ATAGATACAGGCATAGAGAAGACCAGAAAGTTTTCTTATTCAATAAGAATGTATAATTTTCATTTAAAAAAAAAAAAAAAGCTACTTTTAATTAAAAAGGGGGAATTTGCAGTAATCATCTTCATAATTTCCAAAAAGTAATGAATGTATTTTTTAACAGATGACCACAAGAACAAATCAATACAGCACCAGGAGGAATGTACTCTCAAGGTTGTGTATACAATTTTCTCTTCCTCTCTGAAAAATGATGAACACACATGGATTATGGTATATAAAAGAATCAGCTGGGACTTTACTGTTGAATTGTTAAAATACATGGATTCATTCTTTGCTGGGCAGTCATGGAAGCAGACAAATTTTAAAATATTTTAAGAAATTTTACATAATTATGAAGCATAACAATGCTACAATCCATTGGTCCTGCATTCATTGTTAAAAAAAAACAGACTTAACACTTCCTGCTGAAAGAATATGCTAATCAGAGAGAAGGTGGCCAGAGGCCTGGGACAGGATAGAAAAGTGAGGGTTTAAGCTACAAAGCATCTCAATGTTCCTTAAATTAAGCTCCTCAGATATATCTCAGATACTTGCTGCCTTTAGAGCAAAAATAACTTTGTAAGGAAAGTTGCTTTTCTGGCAAATGGTTTTTTCCAGCAATGACAGATTTCTGCCACTCACCTCCTCCCTACCCAGAAGCATGAAGATTATGAATAGTGATGTTTTAAGATGGCTGTGAAGAATTCCTTTAAGAGGAATTATGCAAGATTCATGGGGTTAAATTCTAAGGGCAGCTCTATGGCTTTTGGGGATGTTTGCAACACAAGACATAGATTTAAAAAAAAAAAAAAAAAAGCACTAACAACAAATGTCAGATCCAGTTCTACTATGTTTTGATTCTATTTTCTTTCCTTCCACTCAATCATATCTTAGAAGGAAATAATTATCTGTTAGGAGAAAACAAAGAAAGGACCAGTGCACAAGCAGTCGAGGTGAGCTGAAAGGGCCATGACTCAGAAGAGCAGTTAAACTTTCCTTGAATAAAGTGTTCAGCTTCCCTTATACCCTGCCCATTTACTGCTTTTTTTTTTTGTTTGTCCTTACCCATTTAGCCAAATGAACATCTTGGAAACCTGCTGGGTCTGAAAGTTTTCTACCCAGAGGAGCAAGGATAACTGTTCATGATTTTCATCTGCAGTTTCCTGTCGGCTTGGCCTTCTTTCTCACTATTTTTGTCTGTGGGGAATCAAACTTTTTTCTTGGATCAGGTTTATGGCATAGCTGGACCCAGCCCACCCTGAGTTCCAAGGATGGGTACATGACCTAGACTGGGTCTGTAAGCATATTTCATCCCATGGCCACAGTGATTGCAAACAAGTCACAGTAAACAAGTGACCTAAGAGAGTGCACTGCAAATCAGCCAGGAGACTCTGACTGGAACTACTAGGGGAAAGGGACTCACATACTACTGGGGTTTCTACATTGAAAAAATGAAAGCGTGGGGCTGCTGTGGGCCACTGTATAGAGAGAGCATGCCTCAGGAAGAAGTCACTCCAGAGGAAAGTAAGGCTGAGTGATGATGAAGAGGATGATTCTTGACAATGCTCTGAGGCCATGCCTACACTATTTAGAGACTCTTCAAGGCCAACCTCCCTTTTTGCTTAAAGTAGTACAAACTGGGTTTTTGCCACATGCCAACTATTAGAATTCTTACTAATACACAGACTGTCTTATTCTTTTTGTCAAAAATTTTTAGTAACTACCCAATCGGGAGAATTAATGCACTGCCTGGACTGCCAAATTATTTCAACAGATATGATATATTTCATCACCAGTCTTCCTGGGATGGGCCTGCAACCTCACCTTATTGTCACTAAGTTTTCAAGATGCAGCTGCCATTCAAAAGCACTTTATATGCAACAAGCATTACTTTTCCTAACTCGCATACCTTTCTTCAAACTTTAAAACTGAACAGGTTTGCAAGGAATGTCTATTTCTCCTCTTTCTGACTTCTCTTTAAAAAACAGAAACATACTCATAAGACCTGAAGTAATTCTAAATCTTTATTGCTCTATTATTCAACTGATGTCAAGATAAGTTCAAAGCTTTTGCTACATTTTACAAGGGGAAGGGCAGTAGTGTGAGAATATCCAAACAATAAAGATACCCTGGCATCTTCCCAGAGGCTCCAGCACTGATCTGTGCACAGTAGGCCCAGCAAACACTGCTTCCAAAGGAGTATTTAAGCTTCGATACATATCAAAGTTGTGCTTTCGGAAAACATACCCAATATTCCTCTATGAAAAATTCACCTCAAGTTTCAAGCAGATGGCAATGCATACATCCTCTGGCCTGTTACAAAGGTGGAGCAGGTTGCCCTGAAATGGAAGGCTTTTTCTTTCATTCTAAATATCAAGAAGCAGAGCTATGAAAGTGTCCTTCATAAGGATGTCTGCTACTGACTCTGAGGGCAATGACTGATTTCTTTATGACACTTGAGACCATAGAACTTATCTCACATGGGAGATGTTATGTCAAAGAAGTAAATCAAAGGCTACCGTTTAAATATAGTAAATATAAATAATTACTAGCAGTGGGTACAGGGATCTATGTAGCTTTGTTCTCAAGGAAGGGTAGGGTTCATCAGGACCCTAAAAAAGGGGCAATAAGTCCTCTTTAAAAGTGAATGATGCTAATGGAAAAGGCAAGGAGTACTCCCACTGAAAGCTGGTACAAGGCAAAAGCCCCCATATGAGTTGTAGAAAAATAACTGTAAACTCTCCATGGGTTGTATTTTTCATAAATGAAAAAAAATAGTTTTAAGCAAAAACTCCATGGTGCATTAAAGGAGAAAAAGGCTAAGTGATTTACCATCTGGACCACCTCATCTATTAGAGCAGTGCCAAAGATGGACCTGCAGCCTCTTCAGCTAGGCTCTACGGACCCTGACACCTGTCATCACAGGGAGTACCTCTCCCTGCCAAACAGCCCTCACCAACTCACACTCTGAGTCAGCTCTTGAATATGAGGACAGAAAGGCTACTATAACAATCAAATTCAGGACAAAGGAAAAGCATGTTTGAAGTCAATGAAAAGCAACCCATAAGCTCAGAGGCCTTGGGAGCCTCCTTCCAAACAAGAATGAAGAAACAATTAATTCTGAAAACCAGTTCATTTGTAAGAGGATGACCTTAAACACCCCCTAATTAGAGTTATACTAAGTGGGTCTAGTTTAAAATTAATTTTTAAGACGAAATCCTACAGCTCTGCCCTCTGTGGAAGAACCATCTTCTAAAATTAGCAGCTAATAAAGTCCTTCTTTCAGAGACTTATCTTAACATTTAAGGAGACAGCATACTGCCACATTTGTGAGCACAAGACTTGATTTGACCTACCCGGCACAGATAGGCCCTGGCGTACACTGACACCAGTGGGTCTCCGATCCCTCGAATCATACAAGTCAGGCGGGGCAGACATTCTGAGATCCCCCTGTTAGAAACAAAAGAGAACAGCATTATACCCTACATGAGAGCTCCCTGTGCTCTCGTTTTTAAAACAAAAACTAAGCCAAACTTCCTAAATTTAGGTTGCAAAAAAGTCAAGTTTCAGAAACAATCCAAGGTAAAGTTTCAGAGTTTTCTAAGCCTCTGTAACAACAGTCTTTCTCTCACTCACAATTCATTCACTGAGGGTTTCTTTCATTTTACAATTTGTCAGTACTGGAGTTTAACCTTCACTTTTTCTGCTGGGGTCACATTTACTTGACTAATTTAGCAGTTTTTGTCCCCCAGATATTTTCTGTTGATGGGTACCCCCGATTTTCTCGATATTCTCGTCATTATCTACAGAGGTGGTCAAAAGGAGGTTTACAGTTGTAATCCAAATAAATACAATAATTACTAAATAATAGTACAAGAATAAACTGTTTTACATTCTCACAACTACAAACCTCCTTTTGCTCACCCCCTTTGTATAGTCCTTTGGCACTGGCTTACTGTCCAGTACCCTGTCCCTTCCTAAGCGCCCGACACCTACACCCCAGGTTGGCCCGAGAATCCCTCATCAATGGGAACTGTGCTGTATTTATTTCTCCTGCAACATGGGACTGACTCTTTCTGCCTGGGGCATTATGCTGCCCCAACTGGTAAGGCAAAATAATCGTTTCTTCTGTACCAGCGCTGTCCCCACAAACAACTCCAGGCACCCCCAGATCCCAATCAAATGCACTTGATACACTAGATTCTAAACCCAAAAAAGCTACTCTATGGAGGACCCTGAGTCAGCCATGGCATTGAGGAGTTTATTATCTACATGCTACCCAAGAGGACTCAGGGTTTCCCAGCTCTGCAGAAAGATCTGGTTTCCCCAGGCTCTGTAGACTACTCTCAAAACAACATGTGTGGTGACCCAGGGTAGTCTGGGGTTCAAGGCCAAAGGCTTTAGCTTCTGGCATTGTTATCTTCATCACCATCTTAGACAACAGCCCCAAACAGAGTCCAGGCCATTGCCTGCCAGGTGCAGCTCTTAATGTGGTAGGTACAGTTCAATGGACCCTCCCAGGTCTCTTCTTATGATCTTATTCACAGGAGAAGGCTGAGGGTCAGAGACACTTAGCAACTTTCTCAAAAACGCATGGATAATAATGGCAGATGCATGATTCAAATCCAGATGAGCTAGTCTCCTATGAGCTATTCAATCAACCTCTCCTAGCCTGAGTTTATTTAACAGTAAGGTGACGATCAAAATGGTATCTCTATTTCATTAGTTTTCATGTGGATTAAATAAGAGAATGACTAGAAGATCTGCTACTAAGTCCCCAAGTAATAACAGCTACTATTACATTGCCATTAGTGTGTGTGGAGTGGTGGGAGAAACTGGATTTTTGGAAATGCTATGGTTGTGGACATTTAAGAAGAGTGAGCCTTACGTTTTAGAGAGGAACTTGTTACACTTCAGAATGGACGCTTCCACGTAACTACACAAAGATTCTGTTAAGAAAGATATTTTCCAGATGGCCTGTTCCCTATGGAATAAAACTAAATTCTTCATGAACAGAAATAGGTGTGTCTTCAGAAGAGACCACATACCACAATGGCTCTCGACAACCCAGAGAATAAAGTTAGTTATTGGCTTGTGGCTTCTATATTTGGTTTTCAAGGTCTTATATCTTTTTAAGATAAAATTTGGAAAATGTTACATGCTGGGTCATGGTTGCATGCTGAAATCCAAAGTAAGTTTTGAGACTTTCCAGTCAAGACTTATGGGGAAAAAATGAACTTCAGATAACTAACATTCAATTAGCGTATAAGTTGAATTCTCTGTTCTTCAGTATTGGAATTGTGCAGAGAAGCTTGACCCTGTTTCTTTCAAATTCTGGGAAAGAGAGAAAACACATGAAAATGAGGTATTTAAATTGAAAGAAATAATGTGGGAATTCCTCACTGGAAACAAAGCATCCTATTTAAAATAAAAAACTAAAAAACTGATAGAAGAGTCCAAGGGCTTTTCTTGAATGTGGTGGGCCCTGTTATTTCCAGGCTGACAACTGTAACAGGATCAAATTTTCAACAGGAGTTCAGGGCATCCCATCACATGCTTTCTATTAGCAGGTAACTTTTTTTGCCTCTTTAAAATCCTCAGACCAAAAGAAAAAAGAAAGGAAGGATACAATCTTGGAATGAGTTCCCTGATGGAAGCAATCTTGAAAAACCAATTTAAGCATGTTTCTTTGGCCGTGTCATTTACATTCTCTGGAGAGAAGTCATCTGTAATACAAAAATAATACCCATTAGCCTTCCTAATTCTTAGGATCTGTTACAGCTGCTTGAGTCCCGGGCTAGTTAAATCTTACAGTAAAACAGAAGGAGGGGCGGGGATGCCTAGTTCTTCTATCCCTTTCCTTCCAAATTTTATTATTCAGAAATAACTGATGACAATGAGAGCTTACAGAAAGAGGCTTTTTAAGTGCCAGGTGCTAGCTATTTAGAGTGCTAAATTTAGCCAGCTCACTTAATCCCCACAATAGCCCTCTGAGGTATGTACTTTTATTATCTTTCCCAAGGCATAGAGAAAATTTAGCAACTTGTACAAGGCACAGAGCAAGGAAATTTAAGAGCTAGAATTCAACTCAGGCAGTCTGACTGTACAATTTAGAGTCTTAGCCATTGCTAATATAATTCTTGGTGTACCCATCAGTAACTACAATATTGTTGAGAATTCCAGATTCTTTACAAACCTACAACAGTAACATGAAATGTGACTGAAGTCTGTGTTCTAAATAGCACATGAGCCAGACCTGAAGGTAAATCAAGGCATTCAGGTGAGAAAACAGCCAATACTGGCTCTCAGACTTAAGTCACTTTTGGAAAAACTGCCACTTTCTCCACTTATCTGTTCTCTTCCCCTTCAATGATAGAACTCTAACTTTTCTTCTAGACAAATAGCCATCCTTGTAGCTAGGTATGGCTGTGTGTCCAAGTTCTGGTCCCAGGATGTCAAAAGAAGTATAATTTCTAGGAAAGAGTTTTAAAAGAAGGAACTTGACCTTCTTCATTCTTTCTTCCTGCGGGCTGGAATTAAGGTATGAAGGCTGGAACCTCCATAACTATCTTAAACCATGAGAGCAACAGAGAAGTCAGGATCCCTGGCACCATGGACTAGCTGTCCCACCAGCACTAACCTTCTCCATTGTTACTTTGAGCTTTCTGGCACTGACACCAAGCTTAATGTTGACATATATCTTAATAAGGAATGAAAGTACAGAAAAATGGAAAACAAAACAAAAACACTCATCAACACCAAAGCCATTTTATTTACCTCTAGCATAGAAATAACTTCTTCTCTATGATTTCTGCACCACTGGCTATGCTTAATACTATTAGGATTCAATCAAAAAGGGAAAAGTTAGTTATTTTAGAATAATAGCAAATGAATGTTGGCTTCTTGGTTCTCATCTTGTTCAGTGAATCAGTTTTGATCAAGTCTGCTTTCTCCTACAACAAGGTGATCAAAACTCCTATGGAATCAGCTAAAGATAAACCTCCACGAACTACACTGGCATAGAACAGTCACTAATACAAGTGCTGATATTTTGGAATTGCAATCTCAAGTATTAACCTATCTGTGGATATCCTTGCATGCTTCATTCATTCCCAAATGATTTTTCCATTTTCCAAGGGAAGGGGAATTACCATTTTCCCTTTCCTAGTTTGAGCCTGTGCAGTTAACATTTTTTTCAAGTTCCAAGAGACCCAGACAAGAAAATATAAAAAATTATTCTGTAATTCATTTGCCAATGTTGCCTTGCAAAAAATGAAGAGGTGGGGTTCATTTCTCTTCATATGAGTGAATCATGTGACTTGAAATCCCAAAACAAAAATAAGTCTCTGAGGTCTTCTAATAAAATCCTTTCCAGTTGTGCAAATGGAGAGTCAGTGAAGGCTGTACATACTAACTACAAGTTATATAATAATCTGCATTATCAGCTCAAGAAAAAATTTAGGTAAAGTTTTATGTTATGTAAGACTTTAAAATACTGAAGTGAATTAAATATAATACTCCTTTACTTTATTGCTCAAGGCAAATGTTTTAAGAACTAACTGACAGTAGTGCTCTAGGCTCTGGAGAGACAACAGTACATAAAACAGACCCTGTCCTCATGAAGCTTATATTCCAGTGGGGGAAGAAACATAACAGAGAAAAGAATAAGCAAGCAAATAAGGAAATATCCAATAGCATTCAACATGACAAAAGATGTAAAACTAGGTACTGGAGTAGAGAATGACTTCAGTTGCGGGGTGGAAGTGGTAGTGGCTGGAGTCAGAGAGGGCTCCTGCAGAGATTTGAGCTGAGCCCCAAATGACAAAGGAGCCATTCATGCTTATATCTGGAGGATATGTATTTGCAGGAAGACGAAACAGCAAGTGCAAAGGTCCTGAATTAGCTATGACCACTGACATGGACAAAGAACAGGAAATCAGGCAAATGTGGCAAGCAAGAGGAGAAGCAGGCACCACAAGACAGATCATATAAGGCTGCAGCCCTTGTGAGGAGTTTGAGAATTTCTCTAAGTGCAATGAAAGCTCCCTGAAGAATTCTGAGGAGAGGGATGACATGACATGATTTATACTTTAGCACCTGGGCTGCTACATGGAGAACAAAAGCAGATTTTGGAATTTAATTCAGAAGGGACATTGATGTAATAAATGACAGTGGTCTTTTCCTCCAACTTCCCACTTATTTTCCTTACGGTATTTCTTTTACTAACCCTGACTTTCTGTGGCTATTTTAGGAGGAGGGAGGAAATCAATGAGTTGAGTTCTCTATCACCTGGCAAGTCTCTACAGTAGCAATGAGAGTTTTCTTTACATCACAGTGCTTATAGGAATGCAGTGTCATCCTACCAGGTGCTGAAAGAACACCATGTCAATTAAGGGTCCTCCTTATCCAAATGCAGCCCACATCAGCCATTGAGGAAACTGAAAATGGGAATGTGACTGATGACAACAACAACACAATAAACCTAAATTTTATCTGCCAAGATGAAAATAAAATTTTACTGCAGAGTAGATGGTCTCTTCACACATATGCTGGATTAAGAGCTATTGGGGAAAAAAATTACGACATCTAGGAGTACATCCTTCCTATGAACCCAAAGGATGCTGGTATCTTTCTAAATTCCTAAGAGTTCTGCCTTAGTTAAATCTCCTGAAGGTAAAGGCTCAAAAGTTAAACTCACCAGTCAGAACTTGATTCAAATGGAAAAAATGAGTAATGCCACCAGATTACTCTCTAAACTTCATTTCTTTAGGCAGAATTCTGCACAGTGGATTCCAAAAGTTTTATTCATAATTATTGTGAAGACTCATATCCCAGAGATTACTAACATTTTTTAGAAAGGCCAGCCCCTATCCCTTTCAACTTCTTGAGACCAGAAAACACACGCAGGTGAAGATTATAACAAAGGGCAGGCTTGGATGGGGGTTCGTAAATGAAGAAATTATTTTCAAGAAAATAAAAGCCTGAATGCATTGCTCAAAGCATTAAAATAAGATATTTCAGGGAGGAAGAATTTTAGTGATAAAAGTGCTAATTAATAACTTTAGTTATTAATTAACTGGAGTTATTAATTCACTCTCAAGAACTGGAAATGAATATGAAAAACCTCCTTTTTTTAGAAATCAAGACAGTGGAGGAGTGAATGGAAGTCATACTGACATCCTCCCAGGACCAACCTGGAATTACAACTAAATTGTGGAGAAACCACCTGGAATAAACAACTGTGCGGTAGACACTCAAGAAGGAGGGCGACAACACAAGAAGGATATTGAAACGGCCAATGGGATCCCTCTGAGAAGAGTCGGGTCTAAACCAAAAGGAGGGATCTCCAGGCTACCACACCAGAGCCCAAAAAGTACGCAGATAACAACCTACTGCGAAAAGCCACAGGGTTGCTTCCTGCCAGAGACAGGAGGCTGGCGGCGCAAAGAGCCGTTTAAAGGGCCAACACATAAACTTTTAATTACAGCCACTTACCCTGGTCTCCAGCAAGGGGACGGGGAGTCAGAGTGGGCTGGAGACGACTGAGGAGAGACTGGGGAGGGAGTCTTTGGTGAGAGAACTGAGAGAGTAGGCGGCGGGATCCCAGTGCTGCTTCATCCCCCGTGAGGCAGCAGTCATGCTGTTCAGGGAGACCACTCCCCTGAGCAGCAGCAGCGTGAGAGGACATTATAGCCCCGCCCCTAGGAGGGACTCTGCCCTGGACCGGTGGTGTTAAAGTGTGACTGCTGAGTATTGAGTGGCAGCCAGATAGTAGATCCCTAGCTAAAGAGGGTGCAGAGTGGTCTGGAGACATTTGAGGAGAGACTGGACATGGAGGCTTTGGGGAGAGAACCGGGAGAGTAGCCAGTGGGAACCCATTGCTGACTCCTCCCCTAAACAGCAGCAGCCATCTGGCTCAGGCAGACCACTCCACTGAGCGGCAGCAGCATGAGAGGACCCAATAGCCCTGCCCCCAAGAGGGACTCTGCCCCACCCTGCGGCGCCTAAGCCTGACTGCTGAGGGCAGAGTGACTACATTAACAACTGAATGACAGAGCTACAGACAATAGATTCCTAAAAGTCTCAAACAGACTGCCTAAGGTCAGACAGGGTCAACATCTGACATCATCAGAAGCAGATCCAGAAAATAAAAACAGCAGTCTCCTACCACAGAAGTTCATACCACAAAATCAGGAAATCAAGACAGATCAACTTAAGAATCAGAAGTAAAAAGGAAGAGTCTCACGAATAATGGGAAGACAAAGAAACACCCCCCATTTGAAGGAAAAGGAGGAATCTCCACAAAGAGAACTAAATGAAATAGAGGCAAGTAAACTATCAGATGTTGAGTTCAAAACAATGGTTACAAGGAAGCTCAGTGAGCTCAGTGAGCTCAGAGAGAATTACCAAAAATTACAGAGGAACTTACTGTAAACTATATAAGCCTGAAAAAGGACATAGAAACTATCAATAAGAGACAAGAAGAAATGAAGAATACAATTTCTGAATTGAAGAACACAGTAGAAGGAATCAAAATCGGACTCAGTGAAGCAGAGGATAGAATCAGAGAGCTGGAGGAAAAGGTAGAAAAGAGCTCCCAGAAGGAGCAAGAAAATGAAAAAAGACTCAAAAAGAATGGAGAGGCGTTTAGGGAAATGCAGGAAAACCTGAAACGTAATAATATCCATATAATAGGGATAAGAGAAGAAGAAAAGGATGAGGAAGGGATAGAGAACCTGTTTGAAAAAGTAATGATGGAAAACTTCCCTAATTGGAGGAGAGAAAAAGTCACACAAGTCCAGGAAGCACAGAGGGTCCCATTCAAGAGGAACCCAATGAGGCCCACTCCAAGATCATCATAATTAAAATAGCAAATATAAAAAAAAAAAAGAGAGAGAGAGAGAGAGAGAGAATCTCAAAGGAAGCAAGGGAGAAACAGGTAGAATATACAAGAGAGCCCTAATAAGGCTAGCAGCTGACTTTTCAACAGAAACACTACAAACCAGAAGAGAATGGCAAGAAATATTTCAAGTATTGAAACTCAAAGGCCTGCAACCAAGACTGCCCTACCCAGCAAGGCTCTCAATTAAAACGGAAGACAAAATAAGGAGTTTCCCAGACGAAAGAAGGCTAAAAGAACACATCTCCACCAAACTAGCACTGCAAGATATGCTAAAGGCACTGCTTTAAGAAGATGAAGAAAAAGAGTCTGTGAACGCCCAGTTCTTTTCACAGTCACCAATACTTGATATTACCCATATTTTTAATACTTATTAATCTGATTGTGACAATGATGTGTTATTTTCATTGTTCCTTTATTATTTGTTGAAACTAAACTTGGTATTCTTTATCCATTTTTTGACTAAATGTCTGCATAATTTTTCCCCCCTAAAAAAAAACTATTAACCCTTTTTTAGATGTGTTGTCATACTTTCCTATTGTATTACTTGTCCTTTCACTTTTTTATATGTATATTACTATATAGTCTTAAATGTTTAATATAGTCATATTGTCAATATTTTAGTTTATAGCTTCCGGGTTTGAGTATTTGACTTCAGGGTAAGAAAAATATTATTTTGCATTTTCTCCTAAAACTCCTTTGATTTTACATATTGATTTTTAACTCATCTGAATACTTTTTGTATCATGTGTGAAATAGGGCTCTGTATTTGTTTGATTTCAAGTAACAGTGGTCTATGCACTTTATTTGTTGAATAAGCCTTATTTTCCCCATTGATTTGAAATATCAATTTAATCATGTATTACATTGTTAGACATAGACATACGTTTGTTACTAGAATGCTCATTTTAATTCATTGATCTACTTGATTATTTGTGTGCTGTTGCCATGTTTTAATTGCTGAGACTTTATAATGGATTTAAATTTTTTAATATTTTATAATGGGTTTTGACATTTAAAAAAATAAAAGCAATCTACATTTTTTTAAAAAATGAAAGAAAGAAGGAACTCCTTCCTTTTGTGACAACATGCATGGAACCCAAGAATATTATGCTAAGTGAAATAAGCCAGTCGGTGAAAGACAAATACCGTATGATCTCACCTGTAAGTGGAATCTATTCAACAAAATAAACTAACTAATAGAATCAATCACAAGCATGGAAACATGGAGCAGACTGAAAGTGACAAGAGGGGATGGGGAAGGAGGACAATGGTGTTAAGAAGGGGAGGGGACTAAACAAAGAACATGTATGAATGACTCATAGACATGGACAACAGCATGGGAATTGACTGTGGGAGTGGGGGTGGGGGGGGGATAGGTGGAGGAGGGCAAAGGGGGAAAAATTGAGGCAACTGTAATAAAGTAAACATGATTTAAAAAAAAGAAAATCCTCTTTTATGTTAAAGTTTTAGGTAGGTAGTAAGTTATCAGCAATTTTTTCTTACTTGGCTCTAAAATGTTTGCGTAATTTGTAAAAATTGGGAGGAAAGAAAATTATTACAGTAGATGCAAACTCAAATGTGTCTGGGGTTCAGGCAGGTAATATATTTTTAAGCAGTTAGGGATACAACAACAGAAGTAGTAAACCTGTATCAAAAGAACATTTGAAAAATACTTTTGTAGCCGAGGAAAACACCTCTTTGGGTTTAATTCTGCCTGCAGACTGAAGGTAAACTACTGTTGGCATTGTACATGGAGGATAAGCTGGCAGGTATAAAATAAAAGCACTTGAATTGCCCATTCTTTAGGCTTACAGAGAAGGCCCTTCTGTTCAGGTGGTCCCTGCCTATGTTCCCAGGCTCACAGCCTCCCAATCTTGAGGCACCTGGAACATGGGAGGGACTGCTAAAAACATAACAGATGTGATGTGGTGGCAGGAACGATCTATAACACTGCTGTCAAATAGAAATACCATGTGAGCCCATTCAAAAAGGTAAACCAACGCAAGGTAAATTTATACTTGATTAATCAACTTAACCGAAATACCATTTCAGTGTATAATCTATATTAAAAAAATTCTTAGTGAGATACTTTATAGTCTTTTATTTGTATTAAGTCTCTGAAATCCACTGTATTTTTTAATATTTATTAATACTCTCAGTTTGGACTGGCCAGATATCAAGAGCTCAAGAACCCCATGTGACCAGTGGCTGTGGGTCCAGCACCTCAGCAAGGGGGTAGCAAGGCAGCAGCAAGGCAGTGAGCAAGTCCCTGACTATTTTGTACTGGGTCTCCCCAATTATAATGAGACAAGATGATTCCTAAGAGCTCTTTTAGTCCCAAAAGTCTGTAGGGTTGTGCCTCTTTCTGAGAAATAAGTATAGTGAATATACTCAATAAGTATACTAAGTAAGTAAATAGTTTTAAAAAATATATAGATACATAGATGGATAAAAGAAATAAGGAAAGAATGAGTAAATGAATGAAGAGGTCAAATTATGGGTTACTGTTGCTGATGCCATCATCTGGTTAGGAGCAGCAGGAGGCAAAGTGAAGAAGAAACAAACTTGTTCTAATGTGTATATGTAAGAATGTTTACTAACAGCAGTCTAGGAACTTGAAAAGAGGGATAAAAGGAAAAGGAAGCTACTTGTGTGAGTTCCATGTTACTAGACACATCATCACCATTTATATGACAAAAGAAATTCATGGAATGCAGATTGGTGCAGCCACTGTGAAAGTAGTATGGAGATACCTCAAAACACAAAAAATGGATCTGCCTTTTGATCCAGCAATCCTTCTTTTGGGAATGTATCTGAAGGACCCCAAAACACTAATTCAAAAGAATATAAGCTCTCCTATGCTCATTACAGAATTATTTACAATTGCCACATGATAGAAGCAGCTCAAGTGTCCATCAATAGATAAGCGGATAAAACAACTATGGGACACTTACACAATGAAATCCTACTCGGCTGTAAAAAAGAGAAGAGGATTTTACTCTTTGCAACAGTATGAATGGACCTGGAGAACATTATGCTTAAGCGAAATAAGTCAGTCAGAGAAAGACCAGTACCGTATGATTTCACTCATAAGAAGAATCAAATGAACAAACCAAATTAACAAGGAAAATGGGGACAGACTCATAGATGGAGAGCATGACAGCTGCGGCGGAGGGGTCGGGGTTGGGGGGGGACGGTTATAGGTAGAGGGATTGTGCAAAAAAGGAAAAGGATGCATGGACAAGTGTGGTGAATGCTGAGGGAGGGGAGTGTACAGGAACTAAATGTTAATAAAAAAGCATTAAAAATTTTAAAAAGAAATTCATAATCTACTCCCATGGTAACCTCATGAGAATTTAAAATTGATTGGCAATAAATTTAATGCATACATCACTTGGGCAAAGACTGTTGAGGCAAAGGATCTGTTACTGATTTGATGGGTTTTTTAAAGCAATTTGCTTCTTAGGAAAGACATTAAAATGTCAAGCAACAGAGGAATTTAAGTTGATGTGAATCTAAATGCAACACCTTTTCATTCCTGCACATTCAAATTACTTGCCCAAATTCCTAGCTGGGTTGTTTGAAAACCTTCTGATGTTATTGGAAGACAGACAATCAGAAATCTGTAAAGATGTTTCTTTTACTTTCAGCAAACCAAAAATAAAAAACTTTCAGCAGGTCTCAATAAATCCTGATTTCACAAAACTGAATCCTGACTCCAGGGCAGAATAATACCCTTGCAATAGCTATCACATTACCTGGTAAGACGCGGTCACCCACACACATGGAGAAGATGCGGTCATACACGAGATTTCCTAGGGAAGAAAAGATAGCATCATGCTCTTCAGAAGTAAACACTAAATAAAACTTTGTTTACTGCGGACACAGACATCTCCCAGGTAAACTTTAACTTGTGGTAATATGCTGCCACCTATGGGACAAGTTTAACCCACATTTCTTTGTTTCTTAATAAAGGGACTTTTACTTTCTGTGAGAGGCAGGTAAGTGTTCACTCTCCTCTTTGAGTCTTAACTGGAACACAGGGTCAAAGCAGCCTCAGATACCTCCATTCACTCCACAGAGAATGATATACATTATATTCTAGACAAGAGGTTGCAAATGGGCAGGCTGCAGGTTGAATCCAGTAGTGATCCATTTTGTTTGGCCCACCACACAATGGCCCACAAAGTGTTTTAATATTTTTTTTTAATTAGTTGCCAACATATAACAATTGGGAGAATTCACATGAAAACCGAGATTTCTGCTTCGTCATATACAATGTGCCAAAAACAGGCCTATATCCCTAAAGGATAAAAATCAGCTAGAACAGAGTAGCTTCCCTAAAATCGCATAAAGAACAACCAGTTTGCCAGTCTCCCATGCCCTACTGTCTCTCATCATCAGTCTGCTTCACTTATTTATGTGATATGACTGGTGTCCAGAAGCAGTTATGTATACTGACATATCCCCAGTAC
Source organism: Pteronotus mesoamericanus (assembly GCF_021234165.1). Taxonomy (NCBI): domain Eukaryota; kingdom Metazoa; phylum Chordata; class Mammalia; order Chiroptera; family Mormoopidae; genus Pteronotus; species Pteronotus mesoamericanus. Next base: position 191,402 of record NW_026555129.1, on the reverse strand, counting down.
CCAGACTGGTGCCTGGTATACAGTTGCAAATACTCAATTCTGCTGTCATAGCTCAAAAGCAGCCATAGCCCTGCTAATCTCAGAAAACAAGCCTTGGCTGGTGTGGCTCAGTGGATTGAGTGCCAGCCTGTGAACCAAAGGGTCACAGATTCGATTCCCAGTCTGGGCACATGCCTGGGTTGCAGCCTGGATCCCTGGTGCAGGGCGCATGGGAGAAGCCACACATTGATGTTTTTGTCCCTTTTTTCCTCTCTCCCTTCCCTTCTCTCTAAAAATAAATAAATATTTCTTTAAAAGCTGCTATAGATAGTATGTAGACAAATGGATGTGCTTGTGTTCCAATAAAACTTTATTTACAAGGAGGCCATCTGGACTTGGTCTATAGACCAACCATTAACCTAGCACAAAAAACTGTTTATTCCATGTGCTGTATTTAGAAAATACTGTCAATATTCAAGGGATAAAATGTACAATACTATTCAGTTTCTGGACCCTCCCAAATCACCTTTAACATAAAAGGTGATTTTAACTGCGCTCATGTGTTTCTTTTTCCCCCATAACTCCATCATTCAAGGCAGTAAAGAACCACATACCTTGTCCATATACAGAAAAAGAAGAAAATTGTAAGGACCATTTTTGGTCAAAGAACATGAAATCAAATGACATCATCAAGCAATGACCAATACTAGGATTATGGGCCAGCCAAGCTAAGATGAGTCATCTAGGTTCTTCTTCCAGTATGAACTACTTCACTGCATTAACCTCATGACACTTGCTGAAAATGCACATTCCTGGGGCCCAACTCAGAGCACATGAAAAAGAATATTTTAGCAGGTGAGGACTAGGAATATGAATTTGGAATAACCTGGCTAGGAAATTTGTATATACACTCAAGTATGAGAACCAGTGATGCAGGCAGGAACCATTTTTGATTTTAAAACTTGCCTTCGATATGACAATCTCAGAAAACATCAACAAGCCTTCGCCTTCCCTCTAAAACAGTAGTTCTCAAACTTGGCTGAGCATTCAGAATACCTGGGGTACTTGAAAATATGCTGATCAGCCTGTGTCCATCCTAAGAGGATCTGATATAAATGGTCTGGGGTGCAGCCTGATGATTGGGAGTGTTATTAAGACTCCCCAGGTACGCAGCCAAGGATGAGAACCACTGCTCTATCCCATTGCTTCATTTTAGACTTTCCCAGGAAACCCCAGAGAACACACTCCAAATCTCAAAACCACCTTTGTCCCCCTGGCAGAAAGTGCTTGGTTGCCTGTGGTCATGCACTCCCCATGGCAGTCTCACCTGGTGCAGTAAGAAGCTGTCTCTGACAACCACAGAAGCAGGCACTGGGACTGCATACAATTTTACGTTGGAGTATCACAGTGAACACTGGGCAGCTGCCTAAATTCTCACCTCCTATGGCACACAGACCAGCCTTAAGAGCATGAAATGCCTTTACTTCCTTCACAGGAAAACTTGCTTCCTCTCTAAGACCACAAAAAATTTTTATATTTTACCTTCATATTCTAACGGGCTTTTAACAGCAAAATCATTTTGGCCAAACAAGTTGGGTAAATATTGTTTTCCTTTATTGAGCCAGTGGACAATTACTTTGAGAAATAATACCCGAGCCCCAGCTGGCGTGTCTCAGTGGATTGAGCGCTGGCCTGCGAACCAAAAAGTCGCTGGTTTGATTCCCAGTCAGGACACATGCCTGGGTTGAGGGCCAGGTCCCCAGTAAGAGGCACACAAGAGGCAACCACACATTGATGTTTCTCTCCCTGCCATGCTCTTCCCTTCCCCTCTGTCTAAAAATAAATAAATAAAATCTTTAAAAAAAAAAAAAAGAAATAATACCTAATCCTAGATTTATTTCCTTTCTTGATCCACTTTTCTATAAAACCAAAAACACTGAAATACCTAAATAATGACAATGATAATAGCTAACATTTGCTGAGCACTTACTTTGTGCTAGGCACTGTTCAAAGTTGTTTACCCTGATCCTGACAGCAAGCAATTAAAAGAAAAACATTATGCATTCTCTCATGTAATTCCCTCCAGAAAACCCATGACACAGGGGCCTATCATGCCCATTTTACAGGTGAAGAAACCAAAGCTCACCTGTGCAGGCGAGGCAAGGAATGCAGGCAGGACTCAGGCCCAACTCTGCCGTTCAGGGCCTCTGTGAAATCCCAGTGAGACCCTCCTCGTGCCTTCATGCTGCAGATGCCTGGGCTGTGTCCCACATCCTTGCCCAGCACAACATTCCAGCCCTGACCAGTACTGCCCACCACCACAGAACACCTGCCCCTGTACTGTCAAGCACCCCCCTGGGGAGCAGATAAACGAGATGGACCTTGGCACTCCGAGTTCCCATCCAAACAAGGCAGTGTTCACTTTTTACCTAAAAGGTAAAAACAGCACAGGAGCTCCAAAGCATAATAGTTTCTTTGAGCACCTGCAAGCTCAAGCTGCCCCACTGTCCTGAGAAGTATCATTCACCACGGATCCAGGCATCAGTACCACTGGGAATGTTGGAAGTGGAGCGGAAAGAGAAAGGTGCTGAAGACAGGTACTTGTTTAAATGTTTGATTTCGAATGGGGAAAATACTCCCATGGTTCAAAACTCCAAAGGCAGTGGAAGGTGTTGACCGAAGTTTCTCTTTTAGCCTTTCCCAATCACTTCACTGCTCTCACCACCCTCTAAGGGGTCCCACTTTTATTTATTTCTTGGATGTCCTTTGGATATTTCTTCAGGCAAATACAAGGGAATATGCACAAAACCAGAATATTCTCTATAGCTGTTCTACATCTTGATGTTTTTACATGATGATACAGCCTGGAGATCTTTCCATCTCACAATGCAGAGCATACCCTCATTCATAGAGGCCTCCTACTTCTCCAATGTATAGACATCGCCTACTGATGGCCACCTGGGTTATTTCCAGTCTTCTGCTGCTATATACTGGAATGAATTCCCAGAGGTGAAACTGGCATTTGTAATTTTCACAGAGAGCAAAATTTCCTCATGAACCAAGTACAACAAAAATAAAACAGGTGCTTTGACTGCAAAGAGAACTCATATCTTTGAGACCTTGGGCTACCCTACTTCTCTGTGCCTCAGGTGCCTCACCTGTGAGATGTGGATAATTCCAGACCTGACCTCATAGGGCTGTTATGAAGACAATGTGACTTAGAATTTCTAAAGCACCTAAAAAAAGAGTCAGGCCACAGGACATTATTGGTTGAGGGTTTATCACCACCAATACTGTCAACTTCCAGTCCACCCAGGACAGCAGACATCTGCATTGTATCCAGCTTGTTGAGGTCTGAAACTAGAATATTGCCAACAAAGGCTGGCAGGATGGCAGCCCAAAATTCTCACAAGGTTAATGTTTGGATCTGGCCAGGCTGACCGGTTAGAAACTGAATCTCACTGGCATCCCTGAGCTTATCTTACCAGGGTTCTGACTCATGCAATATAAACTTGCAGGAGGCCAGTGGGGGGAACCAGAAGGCCAAGGTGTTAATTCGCCATGAGAAGTAGAACTGTCAGGAAGACCAGACACAGCCACCGACCTGTCTCCCTGATGATGTCCTAACCCTGTGAAGAAAACCGTGTGAGAGAAGTGGAGGCCCAAGTACTGCATGACTTGATATTTATTGTGAGAGCCTAATGCACCCATCGATTCTGGATTATTACCCCCATCTCAACCACTGCCCTGGGTTCACATCACCCTCATTTTGCAGCTGAAGTGCTATAATGGCCTCCTAACTGGGCTCCCCACCCACCCTTGTTCTACAGTCTAGTCTGAGCACAGCAGCCAGAGGGAGCTCAGTAAAACTCAAGTCAGATGGCATCCCTGGGCTGTTGAACATTCCCGTGGCTCCTCATGTCCTCAAGTTCATAGCCCAAGTTCTTTCAACAGCCTCCAAGACTCACCAGGATCTCTGGTCATGTTAGCTCCTGCCCTTCTTTGTTGCTCACCTTATTCCAGCCACCCTTGTCTCTCAGCTCTTCAGGATTGCCAGCCATGCTCCCACTGCAGGGTCTTTGCACAAGCTGTTCCTTGGCATAACCTGGCCCTGCACTCCCACTCCCATAGAACATGTGGTTCCTCTCTCCTCTCCTTCAACTACTTACCCACGTTATCAATTTCTTAGTAAGGTCTTTTCCAACCACCCTTCTTAAAAGTATAGCCTCCTCACCCCCTGCCCATTCCCTCATCCCCCTAACCCTGTCCTCATTTTTTTACTCCACAGTACTGACTGTCAAATACCATACAGTTATGTTTACTTATTTTTTCTGTAAATCCTCCTTTACTGGCACATATGCTCACAAACGCAGGGATTTTGTCCCTTATTTACTGAGACATCCTCAGTGCCCAAAAGTGCCTAACACCACCTCTCTGGTCATCTGACCTTGACAGATCCTACTTTAGCTAGTTATCACTTCTTTTAGGCCAGTTAGCTTCCATTCCCCTTTCTTCAGGCAACAGCGTCTTCCAGCCCTGAATAAACTGCACATTTCATTCCCCAGATAACACAAATTGCTCAGGAACTGACATGTGATCCAAGCTAGGATGACGAGATGGAATTCTGGGACTTTTGTTGGAATGCTTAGAAAATTAAAGCCCTTTCCCTGTCCTGGGACTACTAGCAGTTAACAGAAGTGAGCGTGCCTTATAGAGTTTGAGAATGAAGCCAGCTCGAGGAAAGTACTAGAAAAAGACATGGTCTTGAAGATAATGTTTGAGTTCCTGAGTCTAGCTGTACCTGAAGCTACAAACTACCTCTGGATTTTTCAAACTAAGTCAATAAATAGCCCCTTTTGCCAAGATCAGTATGAATCAGGTTTTTTATCACTTGTAACAGCAAATACATTCAGGTCCCTAATTTCCTGTACAGAACTAAATGGGTCTCACTGAAATTTGTTTTCTGACCCATTAGATCTTTTGACGGGTTATAAACAAGATTTACAGGGCTGGGAGCCCACTGGTCCTTCCTTGGTAAGATAGTGAATGCCTCTGTTCTGATTGCCTATGTGTTCAGCTCTCAGAAGGTAACTGTTTGCTATAGTTCTTATGGGGCACTTCATTGCTCAACATCACGTCGCCTAAAGAGCTACATGGTTTCGGCAAAATGCTAAAGGTACGAGGCTCTGGATACTAACCACTGCCAAGCAGCATGGAGGTCTCCTATTTCTCCATAGGGGGTTCAGGTCATTTTCTTTAGTCTAGACCTCTCTGCTGGGCTCCCACAAATCATTCTGCCTGATGGGTGGCACATGGGACAAGGAACAGCCCCAATAGTATGGGAAAAACCCCATAAGAACTGCAGCCATCATCCAAGTGGGAGAGGACTGTGGCCTGGACTAAGGTTTTTCTCTGAAGACAGAAAAAAGAGAATACTGGGAAGATTTAGGAAGCTGAATAAGAACTTAGGGTTGGATGTGAGGCACAGGGGAGAAGATTCTCGGGTTTTCAGCTTAGGCAACAAGATACATGGTGCTGCCATTTCCACAGAGAGAGACCCACTGAAGGCCAAGAAAAAACTAGGAGGAGATTCTCTGAGTTCAGTTCCATCAAAGTAAGTTCAGGAAGCCATGAGAGAGCAATGGACTGCCACCGGTCTAGACAGGATGTGTGTTGGCCCCACTTCCCTCGCTTTCTTTAGTAGCGTATCAGAAGGTTAGAAAACACGTAACTTAAAATTCTTTCAGTAACAGCACCCTTGTTAAATAGCAGGAACAGAACCCAACAGAACCCAATTTAAAGCAATTCCACCACCCAATTTCTGGCCAAAAAAAAATACACACACACACCTATATATGTATTTCCTAGATCTAAAATGAATATGACTCATACTTAGTACTTACCAAATGTATCAAGTATGTCAGTGATGAGGACAAATTTGCTTGGGTAGAACTGAATAACACTTGTGTCTGAAAGAAGCTTTGAACACTAGAAAAAGATAAGAGAAAAGAATATTCATTCTGCTGTGTCTGACTTGGTTGGAATACTCCAGGCCTGGAAAATTAACAATTTCTACAAACAAGTGCAGGTACTTACCACATGCCAAGCCCTTGCTAGACACTGGAAATACAATGATAAGCGAAACCACTGTGCTTTTGACAATGAGAGTGAGATTCTGCTCACAACAGAGCCTCTTAAGGAAAGCCACTACCGCCTTCCTCCAGGAAAACCAAAGGACTGAGGAGTCTCATCCAAAACGGTCTCTGCTCATATACCAAACTAGGGTCAGCACTCAAAGTCACCAAATGAAGTCAATGACACCTCTCCCATAAATGTCCTTGCAGATGATTCCCATCTTTGTTCTAGCTGCTTTTCAGCATGGCTACCTCTGGTTTATTTCAGGATGGTCTTGATTCTTAAACATTTTTTTCTGTGAAGTGACCCCATAAGTAAATTTCCAGGATTTCTTAAAACTAGCATCTATCATTTACACTCACTCCCAAACATCACTCTAAAAGGAACATGACAAGCTTCAGAGAGCTCATGTTTCTCTGGACTATGGTCTTCAACACTGAAAGCATGTGGGTTCCACAGGGACTTGCTCAATCCCCCAAGCTATCACTCGAGTCAGGGGTCATCGACATGTTCAGGACTCTTAACAGAAAACTATAGTCACAGAACTTGCCCTTAAAATTCCCCAGATTAAGTCATCATTTATACCATGGCTGGTGTGGCTCAGTGAATTGAGCACCGGCCTGTGAACCAAAAGGTCACAGGTTTGATTCCCAGTCATGGCATAGGCCTGCACTGCGGGCCAGGTCCCCAGCTGGAGGCGTGCAAGAGGCAACTGTATCTCTCACACATCCACGTTTCTCTCCCTTTCTTCCTCTGTCTAAAAATAAAAAATAAAACAAAAGCCATCACTTATAATCAGAAACAAAACCAAAAAACAAACAAAAAACTGATTTCTACTTTAAAGAACTAAATGTAATGCCCCAAAGTCTTTACAAATTCAAAAGTCAGCATAAGGAACTAAACAACCTTGCCCTATTTTATTATTCCAATGGTTGACCCTCAGACAGAAAAATGTCACTTAAAAATATTTGGGCACAGAATATGCATTTCCAACCCACAGACAACGGCTGTAAGTTCATCCTATCAAGAAGTAGGTTTCTCATCAGTTCTCACTTTGTTACCCAATAACTAAATTGTTAGATTTGCCAAGTTTCTCCTTAGCACTACATGCCTAAAAGTAAATAACATGTCTAATTTATGGAACACCCTCTCACAGCCCAAATATTATTTGGGGGAGAGCCGGAGGGACATGTGAGCTGTTAAAACAATGGCACTTGGATGTACGCAGAACTCTATCTTCTGATGTCTTGCTTTGTGGTTTTCATATGTCCTTTATGAGCACTCCAGCTTAAAGAATTACCCCATGAAATTTCAGGGCTTAGAAAATGCAAACAACTCTGATTCTTAGAGACGGTTTATAATACACAGCTCTCACTCCTAGGGATGTCACGTCTCCCAAGATCCTACCCAGAGGCCCTAACAGATGAATTGCTGCCCACTCTGGAGGTGAGAAAAAGGGAATTCAAACAGAAGATTTCAAATTAAACACAGCTGGGGCTTCCCAACATCTGTGCACTGACTTTTCTCCTAACCTGGTGTCACAGAACATATTTTATAAAGGATAACAAGAAGTACAGGTTTTGTTTCTGGTTGTTTTCTTTTAAATAAAAGTCATAATAACCTTATGAATTGAAGTTACCTTTTAAATCACAATTTTGAAGATTCCACAAGATTTTAAAGCTTTGGTGCAGCTTCAGAATCAGTCATCCCAGGGTATATATTAAAAATACAGATTCTCTGCTCCATGCTAAACCTACTTTTCAAATCCTCCAGGGAGGCATCAGGAAATCAGTATTTTTAACAAGGGCTCTAGCACATCCACTTCACAGGACATCCACAATGTGCAGCAGACTCTGAATGGACTAAGCTTTCTACAAACCAGTGTTCGGAATCATCTGGGAGCTTTTAAAAATAATGATGCCTGGGTCCCACTCCCAGCGATCCCAATAAAGATGGTTTTGTTTTGGGTGTTAGTGTGAACTCAGGAGCTTTTAAAGCTTCCACAGGATTCTAGAGTCCTGCTGAGGCAGAGAACGACTGTTAACAAACATTTTCTTAAATACTGACTAAAATTACTCTGCCTGAAATACTTGCTATCAAATTTATCAACACTGCTAGAAAAATATTAAAAAGGTGTTTCTCATTTGTTTCCAATTAGCAATACTCTAAAGGAACACTAGCAGTTTCTAATTGTCAGGATCTTTTAAAAACTGAATAACCAACGCAAATGGAAGAGGCAGACTAAATGATCAGAGGACAATTAATTACTACCCAGAATAGGCGAAAAATATTCTAAAAATCAATATGAAAAATACAAACAACATAATGGAAAAATGAGCGAAAGGAATGGACAAAAAGCATTTTACAGAAAAGGAAACCCCAGTGGCCAGTAAACATGTGAAAAGATCAATCTTATTATAATCAGGGAACAGCAAATTAAAATCACCATAAAATAGGATTTTATCCCCTCCTAAATTGAAAAAAATGAAGACAGAAAGTCTTTCATACAAAAATGTGGAGAGGATGCTGAACAGCACAGACTCTCACACTGCTACTGCTACTGTAAGCATGTCGGCTGGCACAGCTATTTTGGAGAATAACTGGATAATGTACACACACTGCACCAAGCAACTCCACTCTGAGGTGTGGACCTTCATCAGAGAAAGGCCAGCAGACACGTCCAAGAGTGTTCACAGTAACACTGTTCATAATAATGAAAAAAGAAAAAGCAAGAGTCAGATGCCCATCAACAAAACGAATGACATAATTTATACACCAGTAGACTCATTATTGTTAAGATGGCAAATCTCTCCAACTGACGTATAGGGTCAACACAATCCCTTTCATAATCCCAGCAGGTTTGTTTGGGGTGGTGGGAAGAAACTGACAAGCAATTCCAAAAATCATATGGAAACACAAAGCACCAAGAAGAGTCAAAACAGCTTTGAAAAAAGAACAAAGTTAAAAGACTTAAACTACCCAGTTTCAAAACTTACCATAAAGTAAGTAATCAAGACAATGTGGTACTGGCATAAGGAAAGGCTCACAGATATGTGGAATACACTTGAGAGTCCACAAATAAACCCTTACATTTTATAGTCAGTTGACTTTTGACAAAGGTGCCAAGATAATTCAATAGGGAAAAGACAGTTTTTCTAACAAATGTTGCTGAAACAATTGAACATCCATATGCAAAAAATAAATTTATATTCTTATACCATACATAAAAATTAATTCAAAATGGACCACAGACCTAGACATAAGAGCTAAAACTATAGAACTTCTACAACCATGAGCCAAAAGAGACAATTAATTAACTGAACCTCATCAAAATTAAAAATGTCTACACTGCAAAGACACCATTATGAAAATCAAAAGACAAGTTACATACTAGACAAAAATACTTTTAGAGCATATATTTGATAAAGAACTTATATGAAGGATATATAAAGAATTATTACTGTTCAAAAAGAAGATAAACAACCTGATTTTAAAAATGGGCAAGACTTGAATAGACATTTCACTAAAGCAAGACATAAAAATGGCCAATAAGCACATGGTAAGATGTTCAACATCATTACTTAGCAGGGAAATGCAAATTAAAACCACAATAAGCCTTGGACAGTAGGCTCAGTTGGCTGGAGCATCACCCCATGCACTAGAGTCTTGCACCTGACTCTGAGAGTCAGTTTGATATCCTGGTCAGTGCAAATACCTAGGTTGTGAATTTGATCCCCAGTCAGGGTGCGTACAGGAGACAACTGACCAATGTTTCTCTTTCACATCAATGTGTGCCTGCCTGCCTGTCTCTCTCTCTCTCCTCTCTTCTCTCTCTAAAATCAGTGAAGACATGTCTTGGGTGAGAATTAAAAAAAAATAAAATAAAATAAGATGCCACTTCAAACTCACTAGGATAGCTATAATAAAAAAGACAGACAACAACGACTGTTTTAAGAACTAGAACATCCACAGACTGCTGTGGTGCAGCCATTTTAGAAAGCAAGTTTGCCATTTCTCAAAAAGTTAAACATAAACTTACCATATGACTCAGCAATTTCACTCCTTGGAATCTACCCAAGAGAAGTGAAAACACATGTCCACACAAAGACTTGTATGCAACTGTTCATAGTGGCAAGAGCCAGAGTAGAAACAGTCTAAATGTCCATCAAGTTATTAATAAGTAAGGAAAATGTGGTTATCCATACAATGGAATACCAGTCAATAGTAAAATGGTATGAAGTACTAGCACTACAACACGGGGGAATCTCAAAAACACTATGCTACGGAAAGAAAAGATGTGAATGATTTTATACTGAATGATCCCACATACGTGAAATGTCTAGAAAATTAAAGTTTAGAGCCAAAAGCAGATTAGTGGCTTTCTGGGGCCAAAAGTGATAGCAGTGTTTAATTGCAAACATGCTTGAGGGAATCTGAAGGGGAGGGTAATGAAAATGTTCTAACAATGGATTGTGTAATAGTTGCACAATTCTGTAAACTCACTAAAAAAATCACTGAATTGCACTTAACAATAGTGGATTTTAGAGTATGTAGAATACATCTCAAGCTACAAAAACAAAAACCTTATTGCAGAGCAAATAAGGTAAACTGGTCCCATTTCTCCGCACTCCACAACTTGACTATCTTTAGTAAATAACGAAGGCAGTCTTCTAAGTACTGAAAGTAAGACAGTTACAATTAACCAGGTGTCCACAGTTTTATTCTTTGAGAAGACACCAATCAAATCTTCTCCAGATGTAAAATTTAGAAGTCACAGTTCTATACTACAATATTCTATGTAGAGATGCTGCCAATAAAAATATTCTGAAAAAGCAATTATTAGTTTAGATTATTTTCTCACGTGAGCCCCTGAGGAAGCAACCAACATCACATGCATCCTGATGAGAGGATGCTTCTACATGGGTATTTACTTTAAAAACTAAGAGTGATTGATGGGCTTGGTCATGAAATACCCAAAAAACAGCACCTGCCATATAAAGTGCCATCTTAACAGATTTCAAGCACCCACTGCAGAGGCTCCCATGCTCTCTTAACCCTCTCTCCAAAGCAACAAGTGAGAAATCAAATGTCACAGTGCCATGACATTAATTAAACAAAAATGGGATTTGTCCTTTTGAACTAAAATGGCTATTCAGAAATTCTTTGTTAACCTGCTCTGAAAATCATAATGCATACATTATTTTTTACAGTGTATTTCTGAACACGGTTTTGCCAAGACAGGATGATCTTAAGGGTCAAGAAACAGAATAAGCTGTTTTCCTTACAAAACTGCTCTTGTGATCCAAGAGTTGTCACGGATCAACAAATTCATCAACAAAACAGATTCACCAAATGTAACCCTCCTAATACCATAAACATGTTTTCTTTGTCACACAGTTATGCAGAATATGACCCCAAAATGTATATATCAGGGGCACACAACCATTAGTCCCAAAGACACAAAGAAAATCTGGTCAAGGAAACCCAAAATAATATTTGGCCAACCTTTAGACTGTACAAATCATAAATGCGCCAGGAGATGTACAGGGCCAATGAACTAACTGCACAACCCAGAGAGCACCATTAATATTGTATCTAGGGTGAGTTTCCTGGAATTGTGCAGTGCACAACCTGTATAACTTGCACATGGTGGCAGTGGGATTAGACATCTCATAAAAACAGATTCATAGGAAGTATGTGAAAATGGAACACATGAAAAAAGAAGGCCACTAAAAACCCTAATTATCCACAAAGGAGTTTTACATGGGGAAACTGAAGGAAAAGAAAAAAATCACTAGATCTGACCTGTATGACTATTTTTAGAGCCTTTACTTTCTGGTCCGAGGCCCAGGCATCCTTCAGTGACTGGTTAAGCTCCTCTATGCGGTTCACATAATCCTGTTGAGTTAAATTTAACAATTCCTTTTGGGATCCCTGTGGGGAGAAAGCAGGAAAATGTAAGCATGAAAGGAAAACACTACTGAGCCTCACTGTTTTCCTCATATGCCCACCAGGACTGATAGTTTTGTCTTGTGAACAAACAGGTTCTTATAGAGTTTTCTGCAAAGATGGGCAGAAAGCAGACTGAGAGATTAGCCTTGCAGGCAAGTATGACCTAGGCCAACTCCCATCTCAGCCACTTATTACCATGTGATTCTGGGTGAGCTGCTTTCTGTCCAGGGCCTCATCTCTGAACAGAGATAACAACGATAACAAATAGTTACCTGGGCCCATTGTGTGCCAGGTATGGTATGCCAGATGCTCAAGATACAAAGGTAAGCAAAATAACTTCATTTCTGTACTGATGGAGTTTATTTCTACACTAAGGTACATAGAACGAGATGGATATGAATACAAACTGAGATAAATGCTTGGAAGGAAACAATAGTTTACTGAACCTGAGATGCCCACTGTAAGAAACACAACTGTTTCATGTACCACTATGGGGGAAAAAGTTGCTGATCATTGGCATGTACCACTGGAGAGACATGGAATATTCAATTTTGGGAATATTCAGATGTTGGAGAAAATGGAAGAAACAAGGTAACAGGAAAGACTCTAGACAGGTTTTCTGGAAGAAGTGATGCTTGAGACAAACTCTCAGTGGTGTACAGTTATTAGGTCAGGCACGGGAGGGCAGGAGGTGTTAACTAGACCACCCCATGCCTACTTAAGAGACAAAGCATTCAGGACACAAAGGAGACCACAGCAAACACCTGTGGCAGAAGAGAGCTAGATCACCACATGGATGAAGTAACAATGTATGAAGACAGCATAACCACCTGACACACAGTATGTGTTCATTCATTCACCCTTGCCTATTTTTGAGAGGCTCTAAGCTCATAAGAGTGAGGGTCATTCTAACCCACAAGAGATCAGGAACGTCGTATTTTTTTATATTGATATCCTCTGGAAACCAAAGTACTCTATTTATTTGGACTGATCCCAACTGGTCATTTGAACTATGAGATAGGGTTCTCCTGCCCCTCTGCAGTAGGAGATGACGCACGACTAGTTTTGGCAAAAAGGCTGTGAGCAGAGGGACATGTGTCCCTTCTGGGCTGAGGCAGTAGAAAAAGTGACTGTTTCTTTAACTTAGCTGTGACAACCCTAGAAGCTATCTGTTGAGAAGGCAGCACCACGGGACGGTTTGTCTGTCACCTTCACTGGATGAATAATGTGAGGAAGAAATAAACTTTATAATTAAGCCACTGAGGTATGGGGTTTCATTTGTTACTACAGTGTAACCTAGCCTTACCCTAATACACTGTTAGCATAGAAGCCATGGGGCAGCCATATCTCCTGTGAGCCAAGAAACCAGTCTTCAGGAAAATAAAGAACGAACGAACTAGACAAAGAATCAGTGATGAGGGGGCTACGCAGAACCAAGAAAGACAGGCCAGCTGCTGGATTCTTGGCTTGCTACTCAGTCCCTGGGTCCAGGACACTGTGCCCTTGGGCTCAGGATAGTGCCCTTGTCTCCTTCAATCTAGTCCCCATTTTCAACTTAAACCAGCTCAAGTGACTTTAACAGACTCACAGACTAAAGAGCTTTGATTAAAGCCCTCAGTAATTTCCTTTTTACCAGCTGAGGTTGACTGATGATATGCAGACAAATGATCACTCGCATACAAATTCAAAACATATCCTGTCTGAATTGGGAAATAAGATAGTAGACTATTAAATTCTGCTCAGGACCCAACTACTCTGGTTTCACAGCTGGAAGGACTCTGAAACAAAGGGCAAGACTTAGGGCACAACAATGCTACTGCCATGATATGGCCCTTTGTGAATTTCAAAGCATCCCCATTCAATCCATACAACTAGATTCTTTTCTTTTTTTGTTTTTCATTTTTTCTTTTTTGTTATTTTGCTAAAAGAATCTTTGTTTTCATGACATCAAATAAGTACATTTCAACTGATATTTGCCTGTGTATTTGTCTCCATTCAAAGTACAATATTTTTGTTGTTGTTCTATTACAGTTGTCCCAATTTTTCCCGTTGCTCTCCCCTGCCCTGCCAACACCCCACTCCCACTGTAAATCCCCACCATGTTGTCCATGTCCAGGAGTCATTTATACTTGTTCTTTAACAAAGTCCTTCCCCTTTTTTCCGCCCTTATCCCCCCGCCCCCGTTTCCCCTCCCCTCTGAATCCCTGTAAGTTTGTTCCTTGTTTACATGCCTCTGGTTCTTATTTGCTAGTTTGTGTGCTTTGTTCATTCTTTTCCTGTTATAGGTGAGATCATATGGTTTTTGTCTTTTGCAGACTGGTTAATTTCACTTAGCATAATACTCTCCAGTTCCACCCATGCTGTTGCAAAAGTTAGGAGTCCCATCTTTCTTTCTGTTACACAGTATTCCATTGTGTAAATGAACCAGTTTTTTGTCCACTCAGTTACTGATTGGCACATAGGTTTTCAGCACTGCTTTGGTAAATAGTAAATTGCTATGAACATAGGTACATAGGTCCTTTTGAACAGGCATTTCAGAATTTTTAGGTTATCACAGCAGCAGTGGAATAGCTGGGTCAGAAGGCAGTTTCATCTTTAGTTTTTTGAGGAAGTTCCATGTTTTCCACAGTGGCAGCACCAGCCTGCATTCCCACCAACAGTGAATACAAGGGTTCCCTTTTATCCACAACCTCCACAGTACTTGTTGTTCCTGATTTGTTTATGATGGCCATTCTGAACAGTGTGAAGTGGAATCTTACTGTGGTTTTAATTTGCATCTTTTCTGCTGCTAGTGATGTTAAGCATCTTTTCATATGCATATGGGTCCTCTGAATGTCCTCCTTGGAGAAGTGTCTGTTCAGGCCCTTTACCCATTTTTCAATTGGATTGTTTATCTTCCTGGTGTTGTTATATGAGTTCTTTATATATTTTGGAACTCAAACTCTTGTCCGAAGTTATCATTAGCAAATATATTTTCCCATACAGTTGGTTCCCTTTTCATTTTCCTGATGTTTTCTTTAGCCCTGTAGAAGACTTTCAATTTGATATAGTCCCATTTGCTTATTCTTTCCTTTATTCCCTTGATCTGGAGGATGTTTTATCGAAAATATTGTTCTGTAGCATATCTGAAATTTTGCTGCCTATGTTTTTCCTCTAAGACTGCTAATCGTGTGGAGGTTTAAGTCTTTTACCTACTTTTGAGTTTATTTTGGTGTATGGTGTAAGTTGGTGGTCTAGTTTCATTTTCTTTGCATATGTCATTCCAGATCTCCCAGCACCATTTGCTGAAGAGGCTATTTTTACCCCATTTTATGGTTCTGCCCCCTTGGTCAAATATCAACTGACCATACAGACGTGGGTTTTTATATGGACTCACTATTCTGTTCCACTGTTCTATGTGTCTGTTCTTACGGCAGTCCCAGACTGTTTTGATTACAGTGGCCTTACAATATAGTTTGATATCAGGTATTATGATCCTCCTGATTTGTTCTTCTTTCTCTATATTGCTGTGGCTATTTGGAGTTGTTTATACTTCCATTTAATTTTTGAAATGTTTGTTTTATATCTGTGAAATTCGTCATTGGTTTTAATATGGATTGCGTTGAATCTAGAAATTGCCTTGGGTAGTACGGATACTTTGATGATGTTAATTCTTCCTATCCACAAACATGGTAATGTTTCCATTTATCTGTGTTTTCCTTAACTCTTTCTTCACTTTTCTGAAGAAAATATTCTTCAGGTTCCTGTGTAGATTTCAGTTTGGGAAGAAAACTGAAGATTTCTTCACTTTTCTGTGTACTTTCCTGAGTACAGTTCTTTTAAGTACTTCATTAGGTGTATTCCCAGGTTACTTTATTTTTCTTGTGCTATAGCAAATGGGATTTTTCTTCTGATTTCTGATACTGATATTTCATTGTTGGTGGAGTCTATAGGGTTTTCTATGTACGTTATCATGTCATCTGCAAACAATGTTTTACTTCCTCCTTACCATTTTGGATGTCTTTTTTCTTTTCTTGTCTGAATGCCACAGCTAGAACTTCTAATAATAGGTTGAATAGAAGTGGTGAAAGCGGACATCCGTGTCTTCTTCCTGATGTTAGTGGGAAGGCTTTTAGTTTTTGCCCGTTGGGTATGATATTGGCTACAGGATTCTCGCATATGGCCTTTATTATGTTGAGGTATGCTCCCTCTACTCCCACTTTGCTGAGTGTTTTTTATCATAAATGAGTGCTGTATTTTAACAAATGCTTTATCTGCATCTATTGATACGATCATGTGATTTTTGTCTTTTCTTTTGTTTATGTGAAGTATTACATTTATTGATTTGCAAACATTGTACCACCCTTGCACCCTTTGGTTGAATCCCACTTGATCATGGTGTATAACCTTTTTAATGTATTGCTGGATGTTTTTTGCCAATATTTCGTTTAGGCTTTTAGCATTTATGTCATCAGAGACACTGGCCTGTAGATTTCTTTCTCTGTTGATTTTTAACTGGTTTTAGAATTAGAATAATACAGGCCTCATAAAAAAAGTTTGGGAGTCTTCCATATTCTTTGATTTTCTGGAGTAGTTTGAGAAGGACAGGGGTTAGCTCTTCCTTAAATGTTTTGTAAAATTCTCCTGTGAAACCATCCAGTCCAGGGCTTTTGTGTGCTAGGAGTTGTCTGACTACTGCTTCAATTTCACAAGCTGTTACAAGTCTATTCAGGCTTTCTGTTTCTTCTTGATTCAGTTTTGGAAGATTATGTTTTTCTGGAAATTTGTCCATTTCACCCATGTTTTCAAATTTCTTGGCATATAGTTGCTTGTGGTGCTTTCTTATAATCCTTTGTATTTCTGTGGTATCAGTTTTAATCTCTCTCCTCCTTTATTTCTGATTGTATCCTTTCTCTCATTTTCTTGATGAGTCTGCTTAAAGGCTTGTCGATTTTACCTTTTCAAAGAATGAGCTCCTGGATTTATTGGTCCTTTCCACTGTTCTTTTAGTCTCTGTGTCTTTAAATTCTGTTCTGATCTTGATTATTTCCTTCCTCCTTCTCACTCTGGGCTTTGTTTGTTATTTTTCCTCCAGTTTTTGTATATGTTGGGTTAGGTCGTTTACTTGAAATGTTTGTGTCTTTTTTAGGTAGGGCTATATTGCTATGAATTTCCCTGTCAGGACTGCCTTTGCCGTGTCCCATACGTTTTGGTTTGTTGGGGGTTCATCTCATTTGTTTCCAGAAACTTTTTGATTTCTTCTTTGATCTCATTGATCAATGCATCATTGATCCCTCTTCAATGCATCATTGTTTAAAACCATGTTATTCAGTCACCATGGATTTGATTGTTTTTTTTAGTTTTTTACTTGCTTGGTTTCTAGTTTCAAGTCCTTGTCGTCCAAGAAAATGCTTGATATGATTTCAATTTTCTTGAATTTGTTGAGGTTTGTTTTGTGTCCTGTCATGTGGTCTTCCTTTGAAAATGTTCCATGTGCATTTGAAAACAATGTATATTTTGTTTATTTGGGCTTAAAGATTCTGTATATTATCAGTTAAGTCCATTTGATCTTGCATGTTGTTCAGTGCCAAAATGTTCTTGTTGATTCTGTTTGGAAGATGTCCATTGTTGACGGTGGGGTGTTTAAATCCCCTACTCTCAGTGTGTTCCTGTCAGTATCTTTCTTGAGGACCTCCAAGATCTTCCTTATATATTTTGGTGCTCCTATATTGGGTGTATATATTTTTATAAGGGTTGTATCTTCTCGATGGATTGTTCCCTTAAGTATTATGTAGTGTCCTCTGTTGTCTCTTTTTATGACCTTTGTTTTGAAATCTACTTTGTCTGATACACATATTGTTACCTCAGCTTTTTATTTCCATGACCATTTGCTAGGAATAATTGTTTCCCTCCCCTTATTTTCAGTCTGTGCAGATCTTTTGTTCTGAGTTGAATCTCTTGTAGAAAGCATATATGTGGGTCATGTGTTCTTATCCATTCAGCTACCCTATGTCTTTTGATTGAAGCATTTAAGCCATTTACATTCAAGGTTATTACTGATAGGTACATATTCATTGCCATTTTCCCCTTTTGTACCTGTGTTCCCCTCTTTCTATTTTTCTTCATCTTCTTAAATGTTTCTTTAGCATCTCTTGCAATGCTGGTTTGCTAGAGATGTGCTATTTTAGCCTTTGTTTTTGGCGGGGGCGGGGGGAGCCTGGGAAGCTACTTATTTTGTCTTCTTTTTTAAATGAGAGCCTTGCTGGGTAGAGTAGTCTTCGTTGCAGGATTTTGCTTTTCCTTACTTGGAATATTTCTTCCCATTCTTGCCTTGTAATGTTTCTGTTTAGTGATCAGCTGATAGCCTTACTGGGGCTCCCTTGTATGTTACTAGCTGTTTCTCCCTTGCTACCTTTAAGATTCTCCCTTTGTCTTTAAGTTTTGCCATTTTTATTAAGGTGTGTCTTCGAGTCAGCCTCTTTAGATTCTTCTTGATCGGGACCCTCTGTGTTTCCTGGACTTGCCTGACTTTTGCTTCTGTCAAGTTGGGGAAGTTTTCTGTCATTGCTTTTTCATACAGGTTTCCTATGTTTTGCCCTCCTTCTCCTGGTATCCCTGTTATACAGATATTACTATGTTTCAGTTTGTCCTGCTGCTCCTTTATCCCCTCTTTGTTCTTTTTGAGTCTTTTTTCATTTTGTTGCTCTATCTGTGAGTTTTTTTTCTACCTTGTCCTCCAGCCTGCTGATTTGATCCTCTGCTTCATCTCACCTGCTTTTAATTCCTTCCACTGTGTTCAATTCAAAAAGTTTATTCTACATTTACTCATGGCTATTATTGATAGCTCCTATGTCCTTTTTCGTGCTGATGTAGTTCACAGTAATTTCCTTGTAGATTCCCTGTAGTTCTAACTGAGCTTGAGCTTCCTTACAAACATTATTTTTAACTCAATGCCTGATAGTTTACTTGCTTCTATTTCATATAGCACTCTCTCTGGGGAGTCCTCCTCTCCTTTTGATTGTGGGGTTGCTTCTTTGTCTCCCCATTTTGGGTATTGTTCTTGTTTGTTTCTGCTCTTGCACTGATTTGATATGAATCCCTGTCTTCATGGTTAGAACTTCCTTAGTACGAGACATGTGGGATTCAGTGGTGCAGTCTCATTGATCTCCTGAACCTGATGCTCTTGGGATGCCCGTTATGCCATTTATGTTGGCTCTCTGGTTTTAACTTGGTTTTGATTGTTGTTGCTGGGTCATTCTTTGGCAGGTCCTTCCCTCTGGCGGGCTGGCTGACAGTCACTCTGCCCACCACGTCTTGTACGTTATTGTACAGGTACACTGTTTTTTCTTTCTTATCCACTTCTGGTGATGTCAGATGGTGTCCCAGTCTAGCCTTAGGCAGGCTATTTGAGACTACCAACAATCCACTGTCTATGGCTCTCTCCTTCAATTGTTAATCCAGTCCTTTCCTGGCTGCGTGACCTTCTGCTAGTCACTTAACTTTTGTGTGCCTCAGTTTTGTCATCTTTGTTATTATCTTCACAGGTTTGGTGTATTCCATGAAATAAGATAGACAGGGCTGGGGTCACAGTAGGAAAGCCATTAAGATCTCATCTACTCAGACTCACTCCTTCTGAGCTCCAGCACCAGGGTAGCCACTTGAAAAGTGGTTTACTGGAGAGTGCTTTCAGGAGCAGTACCTCAGGACATGGTCAGCTCCACGGGGTAGTAAGTTGGCCACCTCACTTCCTGCCCTGAGGGTCGGAATACTCAGAGCTTTGGGAACTGAAGTGCTAAAGCTGCTCAGGAGCTGAGAAGCCACCACCTCCTTCCTTGGCTTTTATTCACATCCTCTCTAAGGCCCAAGTGTGGTCCAGGCTGCCATAACTAAATTCTTTACTCACATTTTATAAATGAGAAAACGGGTAGAGAAAAGGTGAATGACCAAGGGCACCCTGTTAGTAGTAGTCGAGCTAAGGCATCTAGACTCAGAATAATGATGGTAACAGTAGCTAACATGTGGTGGTCTAAGCACTTCTTACACATTGATTCATTTAGTCCCTGTGGCAGACCTAAGAAGCAGGTACTATGCAGCATACCCATTTTACAGGTAACTAAACTGGGGCACAGTTTAGTGTTAAATCCCTTCCCCAAAATCGCAGAATTACCAACCAGTAGAGCAAGGATTCAAACCCAGGCAGTCTGGTTCCAGATTTTGTCCTATTACCCACCATACTATGTTGCCTCCCTAAATGATATTGCAGAGTATACAAACTCACAACTTACCTGTTTCTAGGGGCCAAGCTAGCAATGCTCATAAGTGAATCAAGACAGAAAGGACTGTGCAACCTGGACAGTGCATGCTCTGGTTAAATTCAAGAATGTGGGCCTACAATAATCAGGTAGAACTCAAGAGAAGCAGAAATCTGGATTTATGTTATATTTACCAATTTAAATTTTTTTTCCTTTTATTGATTTGAGAGAGAGAGAGAGAGAGAAGACAGAGACAGAAAGAAAGAGAGAAGAGACCTGTTGTTCCATTTGTTAATGCATTCATTGGTTGATTCTTGTATGTATCCTGACTGGGGACCGAACCTGCAACCTTGGTTTATTGGGACAACACTCTAACCAAGTAAGTTACCAAGTCCGAGTTGGCAAACGAGTCATGCTTTTTGAAAGCACATGCGTGCCACTTGAGAGTCTTGTGGGCCACAGTCAACCAGCAGAGTGGCTGTGTGCAGCCTCTACAGCAAAGTAGGGCCTTTATCCTATGTTTCCCAGGGAGATGGCTATAGTTGGCATGTACAGTGAAACCCTGTCTCCATATGACCTGGGTTTGCTCAGGCATCACAATAAGAAAAGGCCCCTTCAGGAAATCAGCCTGATCCTGAGACAGGCTCCTGCAAGCTCAACCAACGTACTGCTGGCACCTTTCCCATATCAGTTAGTGATTCAGGAGAACTGGACACAATACGAAGCTCAAAATTTAATCAAAGAGTAGCCTGAGATGGACCTCACTGGGCTCTGTGCTCAGCCAATGACCTTCTCACCTCCTCAAAGTCATCCAGCTCCTCCAGCCTGGTCCGAACCTTCTCTGACATTGTGGATGTGGCAGGTCCAGCTTTACCTAAACAAAAATGGATTCATGTTACATGAGTGGCTCTCCTCTGTCACCAATACCTCTAGAGGAAGGCATCTTTACTTTATAGTTTATCATGAATAAAAAGGCCAGGGAATAACTTCAATCTGAGATTTGGAAAGTAATACCCTTCCATAGCCACAGTTCCATCAGAAACATTTCTGCTTAGAAGCTGCCCCTGGGAGTTGAGAGGGCCAGCCTCAAAAAGGTTCTACTATACTCATTTGATATTTACAAACTTTCACTGCATCATTAATTTATTCCTACAGAGAGGCAGCCCAGATAAGGATGCCAAAAATCTGTCATTTAATTGTTTTTCATGAACAAGAGGCCCTCTCAGGCTTGTACTAAATGTAGGCTTGTAGTATCCACACACTAACAAAACAGCAATCTCATTGTCTGCCCACAGGTGGAAACACCAGGGCTTCAATGCCCTCTCTTGGAGCAAACAGGACTGACTAGCGGTGCCTCCACCCATCATCTGTCAACATAGTTCTTTCCATCAGCAGGGACAGATGGACAGATATTAAGGAAAGAACTCCAGGCCATGAGACAGCCACCAGGCAAAGCTACCTGTCCAGCTAGCTGGCTGCTGCTCTCTAGTATCTCCTGTTTCAGAACTTTTTCCCATTCTTTAAGGGGTATCTGTGCTAGATATGCGGTCCCCTTGCTTCTGCTTACCAAACTCACTTCAGGAACTAAAGTTTATTTTTTTAAGGCACCAGTTTCTGAGCTCTGGTGTTAGCTCAGATTTGTCTGGGATCAGCTGAGAGCATAGTTACAATTAATTAATTACTAACAACTATTCAAGTTAAGAAGTTTCCAAATAACTTGCTTATTTTAACTTGCTTCTACTTGTCCTTCATTCTGAAATATATATAGAATGTGCATAAAAATACATTTTAACAGACATTACTAAACCTTTGTGACCACCAAGTTCACTTTTATTCACTGCTGTTTAGTCCATTGTGTGAGTACAACACAATTTTTTCTAACTCTACTGTCAATGGATGTTTGTTTCTTATATGGAGCCACTCTGAATAATGCCAATATGATCACTTCTGTGCACGTCTCCTGGTTCATACATGCATGCACTTCTTCAGAGCAGTGCCTCTCAAATTTTTACAAAATCACTGCAGGATGTGTTAACATGCAGATTCTAATTTTCAGTAGGTCTGGAAGGGCCTGAGACTCTGCATTTCTAATGAGCTCCCTACCTGCTCCTCCCTGGACCACACTTTAAGAAACACAGATGTGGGCAGAGTTAGAAAAACACTTTCCATAAGGAGCCAGATATAAAATTTTAGGTTTTGTGAGTGAAACTGTCTTTGTTACGACTACTGGACTCTGCTATTACAGCACAAAAGCGTCCACAGACAACGTGTAAACAAACTGGCATAGTTTGTGTTGCCATAAAACTTTATTTACAAAACCAAAGAGTGCACCAGACTTGGCCTGCAGAATACAGTCTGATTTCTGATGTAGGGTATATACTAGTAACAGAGTTTCTGGGTCAAGGGGTTGACCCAATTTCAATTTTAAAAGATAATGCAAAACTTAAAAAGTACTTTACAGTGGGTATCATTTTACACTCCCAAAGACAGTGCATGAGAGCCCCTGTTGCTCTACACTCTTACAAGAGATATCGTCAATCTTTTTTTTACTTTTCTAAACTGGTAGATATGCAATGCTGATTTACTTCTTTATGGTTTAAGGTCAAAGTTATGCCCATAACAAAGGTGCTCTTACTCTCTTGTCACTCAATGTTCTTGATCACTCAACCTGCAGAGAATGGGGGAGAGCTGTAGTTGCCACAGCAGCAATTTACACAGAAACGAAGACCAAGTTCATCTACACCCTAGTGGTACATGATCTGTCAGTTGTTTCTTGATCACCTGGGAACTTATAAAAGAAAATTCCTGGGCTCATTCCTCAGGATTAATTTAACAAGTACAGTGGGACCAGTGGTCTGTACTTGTATAGAAGGTCCTCAGATGACCCTGCTGCACAGTCAGTTTGAAAACCCCTGGTACAGAGCTTCTAACTGTATATCTCAGCAGAGGAAACTGAGAAGTGCTGCGTTCAGGGACCAGTGGCCAGTAAGTGTTAGTGTGGGACTGCCCTCACCAGCATATCTGTATTTTTATAAGAGAGAGACTACTGCTCTGTAATCCTGAATATGAAGCAGTGAGCTTATGTTTTACTCCATGTACTCTTTGGGGTTTTTTTTCCATTTATGATTTAAATATGTATTTTAATTCTATTAAATCTATATATAATCTAGGAGATAATAGCTTTTATTGAATTAATCATCAGAATTGGATACCCAAAACTTTTTTTTTCCTTTGTGAAATTATATTAAAGGTATTGAGAAAATTCCCCATCAAAACAGTAGCAACCAAAAACTCACCTTTTTCAGATCCCAAAAACAGATTCTGCAGAGGGCAAAAAATAATTTGTTAATAGTTTTTAAAACTTACTGGATTCTGTGACAAAAAAGAAAACTTGTAAGATACTTAAATTAGTATTCAAGTAGCACTAAGACAGTATGACCCATAATTTTCCAACAAAGCCACTTACTTTTCCAAATGAAAAATAGAAATATTTATTCAAAGGATGAAAATATAGCTAAGTAGATACTATTAATACTAAAGATTCAAATTTCTACTCAATTCAGGACTCCTGAAGTGAGCCAACAAATAACAAAATTTTGAGGGTAATGGATTCACATGAATGCATTTAGCTTACTCTAAATCAGGATTTCACAACCTCGGCACTACTGACATTATAGGCTGGAAAAATCTGTTGTAATGATTGTCCTGTGCACTGCAGAATGTTTAGCACATCTGTGGTCTTCACCTACTAGATGCCAGTAGCATCCTCATGGTTGTGACAACCAAAAATGTCTCCAGACATTGCAGCATATCCCCTAGGAGGTAAAATTACTCCCAGTTGTTAATCAATGTTCTAAATTAAATTAATGCAGTCAGAAAATAAGAAAAATAATTTAATAGTCCAACAATTCTATCTGCCACTCTGCTCAATAAAAATACACCCTGAGAGAGAGAGAAGAGAAGAGAAGAGAAGAGATGTGGGAGAACATTCCGAGTTGCCTACTGACTTCTCTCTTTCCTCCCTATTCAGAGCCAGAATTTTGATGGACATGCTGCCACATTTCCCAGCTTTCCTTGTATCTGCATACAACCTGTGGCTACCTTCCAGAAAAATGTAACTGGATGTGTTGAGGAGGACTCCAGGAAGTCTCTAAATGAGAGAGGGTGTATCCTACTTTCCCCTTTCCTCCTTTTAACAACTTGGACATGAGGTGACACCGAGCCCTTAACCTGTGGGATCTGATACTATCTCTGGGAAGACAGTGTCCAAACTGAACTGAATTGGAAGAACCCCGGCTGGTGTCAGAGAATTGCTTGGTGTGGGGGGAAAAACTCATATGTTAATATTAGTTGCAGAATCATAACAACAAAAAGAAATTACTATGTAATCTGAGGTAGACTCTGGGGAAAAAAAAGTCGACTGGCACTCACGATGGAGAGCTTTTCTGTGGTAGTATACCGGGCAAGGATTTCTCCTCGTTTGCTGGCCCAGGACTCAAAATCTGATCGTACAATGGAGTTATCATCTCCGTCACGTTTCCTTCTGGAACTGTCCTAAGGAGAAGCAAGACAATCCCTTCAGCAGCAATATCATTTTATCTTTAAAAAAAATAAAAGCATTGACAGAGGAGGCAAAAACAGTGGGCTAAAGATAATTTATTCAATAAATGGTTTTGGGAAAATTGGACAGATACATTCAGGAAAATGAAACTAGACCATCTTCTTATGTCACACATAAGAATAAACTCAAAATGGATTAAAAACTTAAATGTTAAGACTCAAAACCATAAAAATCCTAGAAGAAAACATATGCAGTAAAATCATGGACATTTCTTATAGCAGTATTTTCTCTGCTATATCTCCTCAGGCAAAAGAAACAAAAGAAAAAATAAACAAACTGGACTACATCAGACTAAAAAGTTTTTGCAGAGCAAAGGAAGCCATCAACAAAATGAAAAAACAACCTACTGAATGGGAGAACATATTTACTGATAAGAGATTAATATCCAAAATTTATAAGGAACTTACAAAACTCAATACCAAAAACAAGCAAATGATCCAGTTAAAAAACAGGCAAAGGACCTGAATAGACACTTCTCTAAAGAGGACATAGAGACAGCCAATAGAAATACGAAAAAATGCTCACTGTCACTAATCATCAAAAAAATACAAATTCAAACCACAATGAGACACCACCTCACACCTGTAAGAATGACTATCATCAATAAATCAACAAACAACAAGTGCTGGCCAGGATGTGGAGAAAGGGCAACCCTTTCACACTCTTGGTGGGAATGCAGATTTGTGCATCTACTGTGGAAAGCAATATGGAGTTACCTCAAAAAATTAAAAATTAAACTGCCTTATGACCAAACAACGGCCACTTCTGGGAATTTATCCAAAAAAAAAAAATTACTAATACAAAAGAATATATGCACCTCTATGGTTATTGCAGCATTATTTACAATAGCCAGATTTGGGAGCAGCTTAAGTGTCCATCAGTAGATGAATGGATTAAAAAAACAACTATGGGACATTTACACAATGGAACACTACTCATCCATAAAAAAGAAAATTTTACCCTTTGCAACAGAATGTTAGTAACCTGGACAACATTATGTTAAGTGAAATAAGCCAGTCAGAGAATGATAAGTACTACATGCTTTCACTCATATGTGGAATCTAATAAACAAACTAAACCAACAAGCAAAACAGAGACAGACTCACAGATAGAGAGCAGGCTGACAGCTCTGGTGGAAGGGGTGGAGGGACAGAAGAGAAAAGAAAAAGTACTCAACAGTGAGGTGATTATGGGGGGAAGTGGCATGGTTGGAGGTGGAAGAGGGTATGGGGGGATAAGTGGTAATGGAAAAAACATACAATAAAAACAAACAAAAAGGTATAAACAAACACAGTAACTATAGTCAATAACATGTTATTGTATTATTGAAATTTGCTGAGAGTAGAACCTAAATATTCTTACAAAAAAAGGTAAATATATGATGTGATGGATATGTTAAATAGCCTGATGGGGGGAAACCCTGTCACAGTGTATATGTACATCAAATCATTACTTTGTATACTTTGAGTAACTTATAATTTTATTTGTCAGTTTATAAGCAGGAGGCAGCTAGTACCTCACTGTGGAATAAAATAGCTCTATCTAAAGATTTGCTATGAAAAAAAAAACTTTAGGCTAATTTACCACAAATGGCCTATAAACATATCAAAGCACATTAGAACTCATTAGGAATCCAGGAAAGGCAAACTAGACAAGATTGATTTTTAACAATCAGAATGGCAAAGAGTAATTATGACTAAAAATATCCATGCTGGCAAGAGTGCAAAGAGAGAGACACTCAAATACTGCTGGTGGGAGTACAAACTGGTGAAGCCTTTTTGAGGAACAATTTGGCAATTGCCATCAAATCTCCACTACACATTGTCTTAACTCACTAATGAACTTTTTTTTTTAATAAAGTCTTTCTGGAGCATTTTTTTTTAAAGATTTTATTTATTTATTTTTAGACAGAAGGGAAGGGAGGGAAAGATCAATGTGTAGTTGCTTCTCACACGCCCACCACTGGGGACTTTGCCCACAACCCAGGCATAAGCCCTGACTGGGAATCTAACAGGCAACCCCCTTTGGTTCACAAGCTGGCACTCAGTCCACTGAGCCTCACCAGCCAGGGTAGTAATCAACTTCTAAGAAGCTATCCTGCAGAAACCCTTGCATGTATGCACTAACATGTATGTCTCTATGTTAAAGGACCCAGGCACTACTACCTATACTAGCAAATAACACAAACAGTCTGTGTATATCAAAGAGGAATGAGGAATTAAACTGGAATGCCCATCTTTATAATACAACAGTCATTCAATATAAGAAGTTTGTTTTAGAAGTACACGAAAAATTCTCCAAGACACACTATTATGTTAAAAAGGTTCTCCAAGACATAGCGTCATGTTAAAAACAAAATATAAATATAGTTCAAATTATGTTTAAAAAAAAAGAAATAAATATATGCAATGCCACCACTGAATGATAGTTGAGACTGTGGATTCTGAAGTCAAACTGGCTGGATTGGAATTATAGTTGAGATGTGACTTAACATCTCTATTCCTCTACGTGGGTCTCTTTAAATAAGGATTACAATACCCCTCTCACAAGGTGGTATGAGAACTAAACTTAAGAATACACTTAGAAAAGACCTGTTATACAGTAAGATGATACAATTATTGTTTATTTATATAGGAGTACGATGTATGTAAATGTTCAGAAATTACTATCATAAATATCTATGAAAGTACAAAGAAAAGTTTTAGAAGAATACATACTATGCAGATTAACATTGATGACCTCCAGGGAGGTGAACAGAATGAAGGGAATTGGTCAACAGGACTTCATCTGTCATGTTTGACTTTTTTTATGAAAAATTAATTAAATTGCCTATAAAATTAAATCTAAAATGAATTATTAAAAGAGTAAAATGAAAATAAAGGATACATTTTTAAATGTTATAAAAAAGGAAGGAAAGATCTTCCAGGATCTGTACCAGCCTCTCACTGGCAGTGTCACCTTACAGATGTCTGAATTATGTGAATTGTTACAACTAGAAGGCACCTGTGCTATTTAAAAACAAAAAGATGAAAACTCCCATCCCTGCACCCACAGGACCAACCACCGGATGCACAACTGCCAGTAGGATGTGTTACCGTGACAGCTGCCATGGCTGCGGGGTCAGCAGTGGCTGCGAACATAGAGAGGGGATCAGTCCCATCCAGTACACTGCTCAGTGGGTCCACCACAGAGCTGGAGGACGAGGAGGATGTGGAAGAAGTGCTTCCTTTCCGGCTCACTTTCTTCATCTTTGACTCCGTGACCTGTGGGTAACATTCACAGAGGTCAAATGGAAGTCTCCTCTAACTCTTCGCAGTGAAACACCTGAAGGGGTTTTCCCCCATTTCATAAGTTGACTATTCTTTTGGGAGAGGGGATCTTACTTTGTGACAAATAGACATGACTCAGAATCCCAGTGGTCAAGGAAGAAAAGGGGGAAGTTAGGGTCAGGAAGGAAGAGACAGGGACACTACGGTTAGAAGGTAGTAATGCAACACATTCTTGTAGGGACTTCTTGCAAGTCCCTATGAGAAGTCTTGACACTTCTTACAGAACTGTCATCTTTGGATAAGCAGCAGCCACATCACCTGAAAGCTTACAAAAGATGCAGACTCTCAAGCCCTACCAGACCTACTGCATGAGAATTTGCATCTTACAACAATGACCTAGGTCGGGTAATGAACCAGGACAAGTAAGCTTCCAGGGTCATCATACTGCGAAAAAAGTGTCAATGGCTCAGCACAGTCATCTCATCACTGCATAGCAGTGAAGGCCAACTCCTTACTTTTTGGAGAACTCCCAATGCCATGGCCTAGTTTAACTATTGAGGGCAGATGAAGGTGTTGGGGTATGAAGTCATGTTTTTGTTCTACTGACCCCCACCCCTTCCCAGCCTCAGGTAACTAGACCAGGAGTAAAACTCTGAGCCAAGAGGATCCAACCACAGTTTCTGCTGAAAATAGGGGCAACATCCAGAAGAGCTAGTTAGGCTGTACTCTTTTTTAATGAGGAAGCTATGAAAATCCAAGGGACAGGGACTGAGGAACAGTGATGAGCACACTGGACATGTATTCACAGGGAAGCAGAGGTAACCAATGTTCAAGAGAGCAAGAAGGAGGGTAGATAACAGAATAAAGGTAAAAGTGTTGGATAAAAGAGAATTTGACTGGCCTCATCTTCAGTGCCTGGAAAGGAGACTCTTAAGTCCTTAGAGGGTCTGTCATTCAAGAGCCCTACCCCTGAAAACAGCTGAGTTTATGTTAATGAGATGATACAGCAGGGGGGTTTGTCATGAAAAAAGCCAACCACTGTAATTAGAGGGTGTGACCTTGAGCCAGGTGACATCAGCCGGACCTCAAGGTGGAAGGAAGGAGGTGGAAATCAAGTTCAATCACATGGCCAAGTAATCAATTAATCATGCCTACGCAGTGAAATGCCAATAAAAAGTTTGGACACCAAAACTCAGTGGAGCTTCCTAGCTGGGGAGCACATGATGGGCTGAGAGATGATGGGCCAATTCCACAGGCAGTTGGCACAGCAGCTCTGTGTTTAGAAACCACTCCCCAACCTCACCCTGTATGTCTCTTAATTTGACTGGTCCTTATTTGTATCTTTATAATAAAACTGTAAGTGTAGGTGTAGTGCTTTTCTGAGTTCTGTGAGTTATTTTAACAAATTATCAGACCTGAAGGGTGGTCTCAGGAAACCCTTGGGTTTGTACCCAGTTAGACATAAGTTCAGGTGATCTGGGGGTCCCCAAGTTTGTAGCCAGTGTCTGAAACAAGAGCAGTCTTATTAAAGACCTTCCCATTAAGCTGTGGGGTCTGACACTAAACTGGGTGATTGGGCCAAGTGCTTGTCACTGCTGCACATTTGTCACTTTGTCTGCCTGATATCTAGCCCTCCATCTCCCAGGCTCAAAAGACCAAATTTTCTTTGGGAAAGCAGCCCTCTCTTTCCCCTGACTGTCACCTCCTATAGGCATAGTGAGGTAGACTCTGCTTCCAGTTCCCAGTGTATGTACTGGCCCCAATCCAATTGATAAGCATTTTCCGTACCCTGGTCATCAGGGCTGGTTCAGGAAAGGACAGGTAACCCAACTACGTAAACAAGAACTGCTGAAGAAGAGGTTGCCCTGCAGTTGGATGTGCGAGGAGCTTATACAGCTACTCTGCTTGTAGGAAGAGTTCCTGAGAATGGAACCAACTCACTGGTGGGTCAGCCACTTGAGTCCATCGGGATACGTGGGACCCTGGGAAGCCAAAGGTCAGTCTTGTAACTTCCTGATTAATGTAATCATGTCTGTGTGTTCTCAGGTCCTCCACTATAAGAAACCTTATGTCCTTTGTGTCCATTGGCATCTTTCTATCAACCTCATCTCCACTCACCATGACAACCACATAGCTTCGATCACTTGCCAATGTAAGAGTGCTAACCCATAAGCGTGGGGCCATTTATGTCTCTTGCTTCTCTGTTTTGTTTTGTTGTCTTTTAAATAAATTCACATATAGACTATGATGCTACTCAGGATAGAACCTTAAGCTGGGAATTAAGAGTGATTTTTAATATTTCAAATGGGTGAATTAAAAAGAAAGATATATTCTGTTTATACCTCCAAATCAGGAACAAAGCACCCATCATGATACCCTCACTGACATGAAAAAGAAGAGAATCAAAATGATGGTGAGTGAGGCCAACACCACAAAAAGATAGGGCAGGGAACAAACCAATTGATTTAAACATGCAAAAGAAGCTACTAATGGCAAAACTGAAAAGACCAAGGAACACTGCCTGTAATTTAATGGAATAGGGATATCATTTAGCGAGGTCTTTGACAAAACTTACAGTTATGGGCTTCAAAGGGTGATAGTCCCCATGCTCCAAGAGCACAGCCTCAAGTCGATATGTTGCAGATTCTGCCCTGTAGTTCCGATTCCTGGAGTGCCTGGTAAACAACAAAATCCAAAAAACAATTAGGTGATGGAGACACGTAATGTTCTAGAAACTTGCTGTTGAGACTTCCTCAATGATGAAGTAGTTAATAGAGGAATAGTATTCCTAATAAAACCAATCTGAAATGCTAAATTAAGAAAAAAATAAAATAAAAATCAGTTTGAAGGTATAAGGAGCTGCCAAGGCACATAAGACCTGCAAACCCAGACACCAGAACTAAGGGAAGTATACTGGGGTAAAGCCAGCTTCCCCTGAGAAGGCACTTCTTTATTCTTAACATGGACAAGAGGCTGGAACCAGGCAGAGGGTAGCTGTTAAGACGCAGAGCAGCCAAAAGAAAACTGCTTTAAGAAAACCTTACAGGACTGAAGAGGTAAACTAAGGTTTGGGGCTACCAAGACAGCCAGGGCTTGAAGAAAGAGCTTCTGAAGGGAAGGGGTTACAGAGAAGGGAAAAATCCAGAGCTGGTTTCCTCACAAAGTTATTTGTCAGCTGAGGAGTATAGAGTAAGAGAAAGAAGCCAAGCACAAAGTAGATGAAGAGCACAGTTTACATCAGTCTTATGAGGGCTTAACAAATAAGGGTAATAGTGGGATGAACAATAAAAGGGAAGAGAGTATTCACATTGAAGCAGGAAGAGAACAGAGACAAGAAACACAATAAAGTGTGGAAGACAGAGGGACATGATGGTCTGACACACACACACAGCTGGAATGCAAAGAGGAAGCAAGAACGGGCAGAAGCAATTTTTAAAAAGGTTATTATATCAGCATACAGATGGGGGCCAGATGACAAATGAAGTGATACCTTTAAAGTATTAAAAGTAATTGCCAACCAAGAATTCTATACCCAGTGAAATTTTCCTTCAAACAATGGCAAAAGAAAATTTTCCAGTCAAAGGAAAACCAAGAACAGTGTCAGCAGCATGACTACACTTTAAAACAATAAAATAAAAATAAAAGTAATACAAAAATATTTAAATGTGTATATAACACACAAAATGAATATTGACTACAAAAAATAACTTACAGAGTTAAAATATATGTGGAATTAAAATGCATATCAACTAAAAGGTAAGAGGCAGGAGAAGTGCTATGTAATCTAAATGGTTGTGTTGCCTCTCCACCAAGTTCACAGATTGAAATCCTAACCCCCAAAGGTGAAGGTATTAGGAGGTGGGGCCTTTGGGAGGTGATTAGGTCATGAAGAGCTCACATTGTGACAAAGTAGTAAGAAGCTAGGAAAATTCTTGGGCAGGTAAACTTAAACAAGAAAATTAAACAAGGCTAAACAATTTGGACAACTTACATCCAGCTGGTGCATCACAGGACCTTATCTTCCCTAACCAAGGGCACTTGAGAGCAAATGATTTACAGCTATCGTCTCTAACCAGAGAATAAATAGCTCAAATCACCCTGGTCTGGGAAAATAGAGAACAGAGACCCAATTAATGCCATTTGTGCTGACTAAACCCAAGGACAGATGAAATCAGAGGAACAAATAACAAAAACCCCATTAGAGTCAATACCCAAGATAAAAGAAACCCAAGATAAAAATAAAACACTACAGTAGATCAAAGAATGATCCCACCCAACCCATACGCTCATTCTGATGCATCAGCATATTAAAAATACACCTGGAAAGCTGATGAACATTCCATTGAAACCCTCCCCTAAGATTCTTGCCCACAGGGGGAAAAAGGAAAAAAGGATAAAAATCCCTTAGGACAAAGACTCAGTGTGGACTCGCCCTAGAGCACGCCTGTGCCCCTTCCCAGGCATGAACTTTTTACTTCTTCCTAAACTCTAAGTATCCCCACAAGACTTGCAACCAGAGAAGCAGCAGGCAGTGGTAGCTCACCCCAGGCTTACCCCATGATCCTGTCTCCAAGCCCCCCGCGCCTTTTCTCTGATTTCACAGTGAGTTAAAACAGCCCCACTTTGGCTCTCTTCTGTCACTCTGACTTTCTTCACTTCCCAGTGAGCTAAGAGCAGCCTCACCTTTGCTCACTCCTTCCTATAACTTTTTTAGTGAGCTAAAGCAGAGCACTGCCTAGGCTTTCTCCTGTTGCTGCTTCTACCCTAAGTCCTTCCTTTGTTTTACTGTCTCCAGCTTTAATATATGTACTCTCAAAATCACCTGGACTTGTGTTGTAAAATCTTTCCTACGCAAAGTCAAGAACCCAGACACTACCAGCCGGCCTAAGGCAGACCTGCTCAAGGCCAGTCTCTGTCTGGCAATACCATGGATGAGATTAGTGCCCTTATATAAAAAACCGCAGAGAGCTCCCTCACTTCTTCCACTCTAGGAGGACATAGTGAGAAGGCACCAGCTATGAACCAAGAAGAAGGCTCTTCACAGACACCAAATCTGTTAGTGCCAAGATCCTGGACTCCCAGCCTCCAAAATTGTGGGAAATAAATTACTGTTGTTTACAAGTTACCCAGTCTTTGGTATTTTGTTACAGCAGCTTGAATAGACTAAGGTAAAAGAAAACTGGTACCAAGAATGAGGTGCTGCTGCAACAAATACCTAAAAATGTGGACATGGCTCTGGAACTGAATCACAGGCAGAGATTGGAAGAGTTTTGAAGTACATTCTAGGAAAGCTATTGCTGTGAATGCACTGTTAAAGACAAGTCTCATGAGGGCTCAGAAAAGGGTAGCCGCAGAGAAAACCTCAACCTTCTATTCATGAACAGAATGTTGGCAGAAATATGGACACACAGGACAATTCCAACCCACCACCCACCCACATTTAGGGAAAGAAAAAACTAAAAGCACAGTGTTGGGAAACACCCTGCCTGGTTTCAGGAGCTGCAACCCTGCCGACAGGCTGGAGGGCCCCAAGGCTGGAAATAATCAGGAGGCCTTGGAGAAAACAGGCTCCTGAGGAAACTTGGCCTGTCCTGCCCAACAGGGGCGTAGCCCCTGCCTCTCTGGTTTGCCATGGAGGACTGGTCATCAATGATGGGTAAGTTTACCTCAAGCTGAGGTAAACAACCTAAGACAGATCCCAGTCGGGTACTGGCAGCAGACAACAAATTGGGGGACATGGAGAAGGGGAAAAAGGCCCCTGCACCTCTCGGCTTGGCTTGGACATGGCCAGAGTCCTGATTATAGCCAAGAAGCAGTCTTCTTATCTCTTAGTGGTTCCCTCCCCCTGCCTGGTTCAGGCTTGAAACAGTGCAGGAAAAACAACCCTAAATCAGATCTGGCGGGTCCCAGGGAAATGAGGCCTAAAAGTAAATTCTTTAGAGTGTGTTTTGTTCTTCCCTCAGATATCTGGCCAGCTCATGCTGCAAAGGACATTTACATTATTTACACCCCTTACCCTATATCGTTAGGACATTCACACTGTTTACACCCCTTACCCTGTATCTTTAAGGCGCCTTTATGTCTACTTTCCCCTTTTCTATAGTCTCTATTGTTGATTCTAGTTTCCTCTCGGACCCATGCAAATCAGTGTACTCCTGTCACTTGTCTTCTTAAAGAACTTATCATACTGATGTAATGAGATAACCTATGTATTCCTGTTACCTACCTCCACTGATAAGATTTTCAATAAAAGCCTTGGAACAAAGGGCTACGGGGCCTTCTCCACTAGAAAGATGTGCCACAGCCTTCTCCATTAAGAGGGAGGTGTCCACGTCTGCTCTCCCAGCAAAGAGAGAAGTGTTTGCAATGATTTATGTTTATCTCCCTCATCTGTAACAACCCCGGGACTGGCTCTGCGAGATTCAGAGCCCTGCTCCCATCTCAGCTGGCCCCAGCCAGTTTCCCACGGCAGCGTGCCCAGTCTAGCTGCCGCGGAGTGCGACAGCACAGAAAACTGGGCACCTTGTACCTTGGCCTCCAAATCCCTTGACTTCACCCCCAAAACACTCCCCCATACCACCCCAATCATAACTCCATGACATCATTAATATCTGTATAAAATATAAGCACCCCAAATCTCATTGTGCCATCATTCAGCTTTATTCGATGTCCCCACAAATCCAGACACCCAACCAGTCCAACAGATCTGAGGTACCATTTAATTTCCTTTCTCCCCCTTTCTAAATAAATTTGGCTTTGAGTGCAGGAGGAGAAACGCTGATAATAACATGAACTAGCCTCTCCTTTCTAGCTTTTCAAGGAAAAACCTCAAGCACAATATATTGTCCAATCCCTCTGGGTTACATTTAAAAAATATATACACTGTCTTTATCTTCTAAAAATATTACAGTTGGGAGTCATATATGAAATATTCTTCCGAACTCCCTTTAACATGCTATCAGCCAATCCTTGACCTTTAAAACAAGTAAAACCCTGAAAGAAATGGCAGCATACAAGGTTCCCCTCGTCTCTCCCCTGAAGTTACAATAACTTGAACAGCTATAATTCAACAAAGGATTCCCTGCTCAACACATAAACATGTCTTAGATATCTGTGCACTGAAACATCTGAAGGTGGGTCAGTGCGAGCAAACTGGGTAAAAGGAAAGGGAAAAGAGCTGAGATCGTGCCACGAATGCACCCCGAAGATTACTGAGGGTCTCAGGAGAGGGGAGGAATCATGTTGCCACCTGCACACTCGGCAGCCAGGAGGCGCAAAGAGATACAGTGAGCATTTCCTGACTAAGTTAGTCAGCACAAGCGGTGGCTGAACCCAGTGACCTGGGCAGAGGCTGAGTACAGAGATGTGGCCACAACTGCCTGGCAGCCATCACTGCCAGGCAGAAAAACAAAGTCATGAAGCCTAGCTGCTTCCTGTCACCCTCCTAGAGCTCACCTTGCCTGGTCCTTCCAGAGCTAGCAGAGGGCCCCAGAAGAAGCTGTAGCAGTGTGGGCTAAAGAGCACATTATCTGCAGCCCTGAAAACTGAAGAGGCAGAAGTACTTTCCCTGAGTGGCAAGCGCACACTGCAGCTAATCCCAGATAGAGGAGTGGAGATACAGAAGTGATACAGCTGAGGGCAGGCAGTAGCCATTACTGGGAGGAGAACAAAGCCATGAACACACCAGCCAGCCTCTTCCAGCTCGGACCACGCCAACCTATAGTGGTTGCACTACTGGCAGAGTCTGGTTGCAGGGGACAACACTGGCATTTTATAGGCACAAAACCCCATCTCCCACATTTCCCCATGGGGGTGGTAGTGCCTTGAGATTGAGGCAATCTGGTCAAAGAGGAAACAACCACCTCGCCAGGAAATATAGTGCATTTTCTACCACTCTGCAGAAATTGGAGTAGCCAGAGAAGAGCAAGAGAAACTAATAAACTCGAGCTTCAGTGCCACCTACTGGAAACCAAGAGATTCTCACCAGCCCACTGAATAAAGAAGTGCCAGTCTTTAAGAATAAAAATAAAAAAACGGATTTCAACTCCATAGATGCCTAGGAAGACAAAGAATTCATCAAATACAATAAATAATCAAGGTAGCCAGGCAGTTCAGAAAGAAAATTTAAAAACCTCTAGAAAATAAACTTAAAGACATGGAAATACGTGATTTAAATGACAGCAGTTCTGAAAAAACTCAATAAAATACAAGAGAACAGATATCCAGCTTAAGGAACTCAGAAATAAATCAAAAACCAAAAGCAGTACGTCACCAAAAACACTGAAACTTTAGAAAAGAATAGAAAAGAAATTCTGGAGCTCAATATAAAGAACTCAAAAAAATAAATTAAAAAAATGAATTAGCAAGCTTAGGAAGTACAGCTGACCGCAGGGAGGAAAAAAATTAGTGATGCTTAAGGCAGAAATCTAGATATGAAGCAGGTGGAAAAGATGGACTTGTATAAAAAAACAACAACAACAACAACAACAACAAAAAAACACCTCTACAAGAATATTGAGTCCATCAAAAAAGAGCAATATGAGAATAATGAGATTTGGCAAGATGGCAGAAGAGTGAATGGAAGTCTCACTGACCTCCTCCCAGGACCAATCAGGAATTATAACTAAATTGGGGAGAAATTAGTCCCAAAAAACAACTGAACAATAGCGAGAGAGAACCCTGATAACCTAGGACAGACAGGAGAATCTGCTTTAGCACTCGCTGACTGGTAAGGAGTGTGGTAGAGACTCAAGAAGGCAGGCTAGGCGCCCACAGGCAGCAGTGCCAGAGAGATACTGAAGTAGCCTTCTGAGTGGAGTGGGGTCTAAACCATAAGCAAGGATCCCCAGCCTATAGTACCAGAGCCCAAAAAGTACACAGATAACAGCCAGCTGCAAATACCGGCAGGGTTGCTCTCTGAGACAGGCAGCTGAAGGCGCAAAGAGCCATTTAAAGGACCAACTCACAAATTTTTTATTTGCACCCACTAACCCTGGGCACCAGCAAAGGAAAGGGCAGAGAGGGCTAGAGACACATGAGGAGAGACTGGGGATGGAGGCTTTGCGGGGAGAACTGAGAGGGTAGCTGGCAGGATCCGAGTGCTGACTCATCCCCTAAACAGCAGCAGTCATGTTGCTCAGGTAAACCACGGCCCTAAGCAGAAACAGCTTGAAAGGCCACAACAGCCCCACCCCCAGGATGGACTCTGCCCCACCCTGCGGTGTTTAAGCATGATTGCTGAGTGCGCACTGGCAGTCACAGAGTGTAGATCCCTGGCTGAAGGGAGCATGGAATGAACTAGAGACACTTGAGGAGAGACTAAAGATGGAGCCTTCAGAGAGAGAACTGAAAGTGGCCAGTGCGATTCTGGTACTGAGTCATCCCCCATATGGCAGCAGCCATCTTGTTCAGGCAGACCACTTCCCTGAGCAGCAGGACCTTGAAAGGAAACAACAGCCCCACCCCCAGGAGGGACTCTGCCTAGCCCTGTGGTGCCTAAGCCTGACTGCTGAGTGCAGAGTGACCAGATTAACAACTGAACAAGAAAGTCACAGAGGGTAAATTCCAACAGTCTGCCTAAGGTCAGATGGGGTCAAAATTAGACATCATCAGAGGCAGATCCAAAAAGAAAAAACAGTGGTAAATCCTAGCGGCTACCAAGACAAAATCCACTGTGGTCTTCTCCATGATTTGCGATATTTTCTTTACTATATAGCTTTATAACGTTCATTGCAGGTCCGTCAAATTTGTGCATATTAAGCCATTAAATCTTATACTAATATTTTATTTCTCCCCTTCTTTATAATAGTCTTAATCTCTTTTCAGCCTTATTAATACTGGTTCATTTGCTGTTGATAGTGGGTTTGCAGGAAGGAGTTATTTTTGAGGATGAGGGTTTGTTTCTGGGACTTTGTGATTTTGTTCTGACAGCACCTGCACAAAAACCCACAAGACATGGTGGGCAGAGTGACCCTCAGTCAAAAAGCTGGAGGGAAAGCCCCACCAAAGGATGACTAAACAACAATCAAAACCCAATTACATCCAGAGAGTCTTAATCAATGACACAAAAAATATCCCAAGAGGACCAAGTTCAGGAGATCAAGGAGACTGCACCACTGAATCTCACAGGTCTCCTACCATACGAGTTCACACCACAAAGTCAGGACGTCAAGACAGATCAATTCAAGAAACAGAAGGGAAAAAGAAGAGTCTCATAAATAATGGGAAGACAAAGAAACACCCCCGAATCAAAGGGAAAGGAGGAATCCCCACAAAGAAAATTAAATGAGATAGAGGCAAGTAAACTATCAGATATTGAGTTCAAAACAATGGTTCTAAAAAAACTCAATGAGCTCAGTGAGCTCGGGGAATTACCAAAAACTACAGGTAAACAAAACTACAGGTAAACCACACCACAATGAAAAAGGACACAGAAACTATCAACAGGAGGCAAGAGGAAATGAAGAATATAATTTCTGAATCGAAGAACACAGTAGAAGGAATCTAAAGCAGGCTAGATGAAGCCGAGGATCGAATCAGCAAGCTGGAGGCCAAGGTAGAAAAAAGCTCCCAGAAAGAGCAAGGCTCAAAAAGAATGAAGAGGAGTTTCGAGAAATGCAGGAACACCTGAAATGTATTAATATCTGTATAATACGGATACCAGAAAAAGGAGGAGAGAAGGAAGGGATAGAGTACATATCTGAAAAAGCAATGATGGAAAACTTCCCTAATTGGAGGAGAGAAAAAGACACACAAGTCCAGGAAGCACAGAGGATCCCATTCAAGAGGAACCCAAAGAGGCCCACTCTAAGACACATCATAATTAAAATGAAAAATATCAAAGACAAAGAGAGAATCTTAAAGGCAACAAGGGAGAAACAGGTAGTAACATACAATTGACCCCCTTGTATGGGCGAGCAGGTGATTTCTCAACAGAAACACTACAAGCAAGAATGAAATGGCAACATATGTTCCAACTATCAAAAAGCAAAGGCCTGCAACCAAGACCACTCTTAACTATTCAGGCTCTCAATTAAAATGAAGGCAAAATAAGGAGTTTCCCAGACAAAAGAAGGCTAAAAGAATACACCTCCACAAAACCAGCACTGCAACATATCCTGAAGGAACTGCTTTAAGAAGATGATGAAAAAAGAGTGAGAAAGAAAGGAACACAGGTACAAAGGGAAACAATGAATAAGTAACTATCAGTAATAATTTTAAATATAAATGGATCAAATGCCCCAATCAAAAGACATAAGGAGGATGACTGTATACGAAAACATGACATGCACATTTGCTGCCTACAAGAGACCAACATCACAACAAAGGACCTACACAGACTGAAGGTAAAGGGATGGGAAAAAATATTCCAAGCAAATGGACAGGAAAAGAAAGCCAGGGTAGCAATACTTATACCAGACAAAATAGATTTCAAAACATAGGCCATAAAAAGAGACCCAGAGGGACACTTCATAGTACTCAAAGGAAGAACCCATCAAGAAGATATAAACATTGTAAACCTACATGGACCCAACATAGGAGCACCCAAATACATGAGGAAAATCTTGGAGGACTTCAAGAAACATATAGAAAGCAATGCACTGATAGAAGGGGATTTTAACACCCCACTGTCAACAATGGCTAGATCTTCCAAACAAAGTATCAACAAGGATACAGTGCTACTGAATGACACACTAGATCAATTGGACTTAACTGATATCCATAGAACCTTTCATCCCAAGGACCTTTCATCCCAGAGAAGTAAAATACACATTCTTTTCAAAGGCACATGGAATATTTTCAAAAACAGATCACATGCTAGGACACAAAAGAAGCCTCAGTAAAGTTAAGAAAATTGAAATCATAACAAGCATTTTTCTCAGACCACACAGGCTTGAAACTAGACACCAACCTCAAAGAAAAACTTAAAAATATTAAACTCAAGAAGACTAAATAGCATGCTATTGAACAATGAATGGGTCAATAATGAGATCAAAGGAGAAATCAAAAAGTTTCTGGAAACAAATGAAAATGAACACACAACAGTCCAAAACCTATGGGACACAGCGAAGGCAAACTTGAGAGGGATGTTCAAAGCAATACAGGCCTACCTCAAAATGACAGAAACATTTCAAATAAACGACCTAACCCTCCAGCTTCAAGAACTGGAGAAACAACAACAAAGTCCACAGTCAGTAGAAGGAAGGAAATAATTAAGATCAGAGCAGAGCCAAATGACATAGAGACTAAAAGAACAATTCAAAGGATCAACCAATCCAGGAGCTGGTTCTTTGAAAAGATAAACAAAATTGACAAGCCTTTAAGCAGATTCATCAAGAAAATTAGAGAAAGGACCCAAATAAATAACATCGGAAATGAGAAAAAAGAAATAACAATTGATACCACAGAAATACATAGGATTGTAAGAAAGTACTATGAACAATTATATGCCAACATATTTGAAAACCTTGGTGAAATGGATACACTTCTAGAAAAATATAACATTTCAACACTGAATGAAGAAGTAGAAAGCCTGAACTGACCGATAACAGCTGGCGTAACTGAGGAGTAATCAAGAAACTTCCAGCACACCAAAGCCCTGTACGAGACAATTTCACAGGAGAATTTTACAAAACATTCATAAGGAGAAGCTAACCCCTGTCCTTCTCAGATTATTCCATAAATTCAAAGAAGAGGGAAGACTCCCAACCTT
This sequence comes from Pteronotus mesoamericanus, assembly GCF_021234165.1. NCBI lineage: Eukaryota > Metazoa > Chordata > Mammalia > Chiroptera > Mormoopidae > Pteronotus > Pteronotus mesoamericanus. The sequence continues at coordinate 150,503 of NW_026555129.1, read as the reverse complement.
TTTTTATGAGGTCAGCATCATCCTATTCACAAAACCAGACAAAGACAAAACAATGAGAGAAAACTACAGGCCAATATCACTGATGAACACAAACACTAAAATCCTCAACAAAATATTGGTAAACCACATCCAGCAATATATTAAAAAGATCACCCACCATGATCAAGTGGGGTTCATTCCAGGGATGCAAGGATGGTTTGATATTCAGAAATCAATAAATGTAATACATCACATAAACAAAAAGAAAGATAAAAATCACATGATGATATCAATAGATGCGGAAAAGGCATTTGATAAGGTACAGCATCCATTTATGATAAAAACACTCAGCAAAGAGGGAATAAAAGAGGCATACCTCAACATAATAAAGGCCATATATGGAAAATGTACAGCCAACATCATAGCCAACGGGCAAGAACTAAAAGCTTTCCCACTAAGACTGGGAACAAGGCAAGGTTGTCTGGTTTCACCACTTCTATTCAACATAGTATTGGAAGTCCTAGCCCCAGTGATCAGACAAGAAAAAGAAGTAAAAGGCACCCCAATTGGAAAAGAGGAAGTAAAACTATCACTGTTTGCAGACATGATAGTGTATACAGAAAACCCTATAGAATCCACCAACAAACCTTTCAACCTAGTAAGTGAATTTGGCAAAACAGCAGGATATAAAGTCAACATTCAGAAATCGAAGGCATTTTTGTACACCACAATGAATTATCAGAATCAGAAATCAGAGAAAAAATCCCTATTGCTATCACAGCAAGAAAACTACAGTGCCTAGAAATAAACTTAACCAAGGAGGTAAAAGACCTGTACACAGAAAACTATACACAACACTGAAGAAAGAAATTAAGGAACACACAAAGAAATGGAAACATATACTGTGTTCACAAATAGAAAGAATGATCATCATCAAAATGTCCATACTTCCCAAAGCAATTCACAGATTGAACGCAATCCCAATTAAAATACCAATGACACATTCCAGAGATACAGAACAAACATTTCATTTATATGGAACCATAAATGACCCTAAATAGCTGCAATTTTGAGAAAGAAGAAAAACGTAGGAGGTCACAAGACCTGACATCAAACTATATTACAAGGCCACTGTAATCAAAACAGTCTGGTACAGGCATAAGAACACACACATAGGTCAATGGAACAGAATAGAGAGCCTAGAAATAAACCCATGTCTCTATGGTCAATTAATATTCAATAAAGGGGGCAGAAGCATAAAATGGAGTATACTAGCCTCTTCAACAAATGGTATTGGGAGAGCTGGACAGGTGCATGCAAAAAACTGAAATCAACCATCAACTTACACCATACACAAAAATAAACTCAAAATGGATTAAAAACTTAAACATAACTTGCGACACCACAAAAGTCCTACAGGAGAACTTAGGCAGGAAACTCAGATATTCCAGGAAACATTTTCACAGATATGTCCCCTAGAGCAAGGAATATAAAGGAAAGTATAAACAAATGGGATTTCATCAAAATAAGAAGCTTCTGCACAGCTAAAGAAAACATCATCAAAATGAAAAGGGAATCAACTGCATGGGAAAATATAGTTGCCAATGATACGTCAGATAGGCGTTTGATCTCCAAAATACATGAGGAACTCAACACAACTCCACTCCAGGAAGACAAAAATCCAATTAAAAAATGGGCAAAGGACCTGGGCAGACCCTTCTCCAAGGAGGACATACACAGAGCCCAGAGACATATGAAAAGATGCTCAGGATCACTGGCCATCAGAGAGATGCAAATTAAAACCACAAGGAGGTACCCCTTCACACCAGTCAGAATGGTCATCATAAACAAATCAACAAACAAGTGCTGGCGAGGTTGTGGAGAAGAGGGAACCCTAATACACTGTTGGTGGAAATGCAGACTGGTGCAGCCACTGTGGAAACGGCTCGGAATTTCCTCAGAAAACTAAAAATGGAACTGCTTTTTGACCCTGAGAATCCCAAAACACCAATTCAAAAGAAGCTATGCACCCCAATGTTCATAGCAGCACAATTTACAAGAGCCAAGTGCTGGAAACAACCTAAGTGCCCGTCAATAAATGAGTGAATCTGAAAACTATGGTACATTTACACAGTGGAATACTATACAGCAGAAAGAGCTCCTACCCTTTGCAACAGTGTGGATGGAACTGGAGAGCATTATTCTAAGTGAAATAAGCCAGGGGGTGAAAGACAAATACCATATGATCTCACCAATAAGTGGAATCTAATCAACAAAACAAACAAACATGAAAAAAATGACCAGCAACATTGAAATAAAAAACAGACAGTAACAAGAGTGAATGAGGGAGGGGGGTAATGGGAAATGGAAGGGAAAGGGTCAAATAAAGTAACATGGGTATGAAGGACCCATGGACAAAGCCAAAGCCAAAGTGGGGAAGGATTGAGGGAGAGAGGCCAGAGTGGGTGGGGGAGGGAAAGTGGTGGCAGGTAAATGGAGACAAATGTATTTGAACAATAAAAAGAAAAAATAATGACTATTCGAGGGGAAGAGAGGGAGAAGGCCACACAGAGCCTATTCAAACAAATAGTTGATGAGAACTTCCTAAACCTATGAAAACAGCTGGATTCTCCATCCAAGAAACAATCATTCTCAATCCAAAAAGACCTTCTCCAAGGCCCATTATATTAAATATGTCAAAAATTAATGACAAAGAAAGAAATCTCAAAACAGCCTGAGGAAAAAAAGATGGTAACCTATAAAGGAAACCCCGTTAGATTCGCATCATATTTTTCAGCAGAAACCCTAGAAGCTAGAAGAGCGTAGATTCAAATGTTCAAACTACTGAAAGACAGAAATTACCATCAAAGTTATCCTTTACATATAAGGAGAAATAAGACTTTTCCAGACATATTGAGGCTGTGGGAATTTATTACCAAAAAAAACTCCCATTACAGGAATACTACAACAGCTTATTCTACCGAAAATGAAAAGACAAAAGAATATATAACTGTGAGTAAGACGAGTAACAGACAGAGAGAAGCAGAAAATTTCAACTTTTTTTCAGAATAGGGTATTGTACATTTAAATATAACATAAAGGTCGAAGATGGTAAAAACAGTTTAAAAAGACGATAGGTACTACAATTTTGAAATGAACTCATAAACAGACATAATTTGTGACAACAAAAACATAAAAGGAGAGACAACAAAGGTCTGAATTTGCAAAGGGGTGGAGACAAGATATAAAAATATTAGAAATTAAATATTCATTTAATATGAATATAAAATAAGAAAAAGGACTACCGCATATATATGAAACTTTCTTTTGCATATACCTAATGGTAACTGCACATGCACAAAATATCCAGAACTGAGAAAGAACACACAAAAAAAAGAAAACAGAGGAAAAAAGTTATAGAATACCATCACATTTAAAAAAACAAAACAAAAAACAGAAACACAAGGAAAAAGAAACAATGGAGAGACAGAGCTACCAGAAAACAAAACATAAAATGGCTATAGGAAATCCTCATATAGCCAAAATGTAAATGGACTGAGCTCACCAATAAAAGTCACAGAGTGGCAGAATAAACAAAAAAATTTTTTTTAAAACCCCAACCATACACTGCCTTGAGGAGATACATTTCAGCTGCAAGGAAAATAAAGACTCAAAGTGAAGGTGTCAAAGGCATATTGGGACACAAAACCAGCCTCTACAAATTTAAAAGATTGAAATCATATTAAGCATATTCTCTGAACACAGTGCTCAAAAATTAGAAGTCAACTGCAGAGAAAAAGAAGAAATCACAGGTATGTGTGATTATTAAACAACATGCTACTAAAACATGACTGGGTCAAAGAAGAAATAATAGGAGAGATCAAAAGATACATAGAAACAAATGAGAATGACAATACAACATATCAAAACTTTTGGGATGAAGCAAAAGTGATAAGAGTAAAGTTTATATTATTACAGCCTATCTCAAAAAAAAAAAAAAAAAACCCCAAGAAAAATCTCAGACAACCTAACATCTTACAGAAATAAAGAACTAAATTACATCTTAAAGAACTGAAACAGGAGAACAAATGGAGCTGAAGAGCAGCAGAAGGAAAGAAATAATAAAAATTAGAGCAGGGTTAAATAAAATAAAGAACAAAAGTACAAAAAAATTAATACAAAAAAAGAGCTGGTTCTTTGAAAAGATTAATAAAATTGACAAATCTCTGGCTAGACTCATTAAGGAAAAAGAAAAAAGACACAAATAAAATCTGAAAGGAAAGAAGAGAAGTTACAATGGACACCACAGAAATACAGAGGAAAATACAGTAACACTATGAAAGAATATATATTACCACGTTTATAACCTTAAAAAAAATGGACAAGTTCTTAGGAATATATAGACTAGACTGAACCACAAAGAACTGTAAAATCTAAATAGACCTATCAACAGTGAGGAGATTGAAACAACAATCAAAAATCTCCCCAAAAGTATAAGTCCAAGACCAGATGACTTCACTAGTGAATTCTACCAAACGTTCAAAAAAAGAGCTACTGGTAATCCCTATCCTTCTCAAACTCTTCAAAAAATACTGAAAAATAGCAATACTTCCTAATATACTTATGGGGCCAACATTACACCGATACCAACCCTGGTAAGGATAACACAAAAAAAGAAAATTACAGACCAATATCGCTGATGAATATAGATACCGAAAACCTAAACAAAATAGTAAATCAAATACAATACATTAAAAAATAATAGATCACGATCAAGTGGAATTCATTAGAGGGGCACAAGGATGATCATATGATCGTATCAATAGATGTAGAAAAAGCATTTGACAAGATACAACATCTGTTATGATTAAAACACTCAAAATCGGCAAAGAAGGAAAATAGTTCAATATAATGAAGGCCACATATGACAAACCTTCCGTTCATATCATACTCAATGGTCAAAAACTGAAAGCTTTTCCTCTGAGATCAGAAACAAGGTAGGATGTCCACTCTTACCACTTTTACTCAACATAGTATTGGAAGTTCTAGCCAGAGGAATCAAGCAAGAGACAGAAATAAAAGGCATCCAAATGGGGAAGGAAGAAGTGTCACTTTTTGCAGATGACATGGTTCTTCATATTGAAACTCCTAAAGACTCCACCAAAAAAATATTAAAAACAATAAACAAGTAAAGTCAAGTCGCAGGACACCAAATTAATGTACAAAATCCACTGGGTTCCTATATACTAACAATGACATTTTCAGAAAAAGAAATTAAAAAACAATTTTTTTGCAATTGCAACAAAAGAATAGAAGCTAGGAATAAATTTAACAAAGGATGTGAGCGACCTATACATTGAAAACAAGAGATTTTTAAAAATGAAGAAATGGAAAGATATTCCATGTTCATGGAATGGAAGAATTAACATAATTAAAATGGCCATATTACCCAAAGCAATATACAGATTTAATGCAATTCCCATTAAAATCCCAATGGCAGTTTTTAAAAAAATTTTTAAAAAGTCAGATTTATATGGAACCACTAGAAACCCTGAATAGCCAAAGCAATCCTGAGAATAAAGAACAGAGCCAGAGGTATCACATTCTCTGACTTCAAATTATACTACAAAGTGACAATAATCAAAACAGCATGGTATTAGCTGAAAAAAGACACATAGGCTAATGGAATAGAATTGAGAGCCCAGAAATACACTCACATGTATACGTGCAAATGATTTCTGACAAATAAGCCAAAAACAATCAATGGAGAAGAGAAAGCCTCTTCAACAAATGCACTGGAAAATTGAAAAGCCACATGCAAAAGAAACTAGGCTGCTATTTGTTACCATACACAAAAATTAGCTCAAAATGGATTACAGACCTAACTATAAGACCCAAAACAATAAATTATATAGAAGGAAATATAGGTACTAAACTTATGAACATTGGTCTCAGAGAGGGTTTTATGAATTTCACCTCAAAAGCAAAGGAAGTAAAAGCAAATATAAATCAATGGAATGGTATTAAACTAAAAAGTTTCTGTACAGCAAACAACATGTCAACAAAACAAAATAGCAACCAACCGAATTGGGAAAGACATTTACAAACAACACCTCCAATAAGGAGTTATGGTCCAAAATATGTAAAGAACTTAAACAAGTCAACAACCACACACACACAAAAAGTCCAATTTAAAAATGGGCAGAGGACCTGAAAAGACAAGTCTCCCAAGAAGACATACAAATAACCAAGAGATACATAAAAAGATGCTCAACTTCACTAGCTATTAGGGAAATGCAAATCAAAACTGCTGGGGGGACGGAGCATGTTGCAGGGTGTCTGGCGCTCTGGGATCTGAGGGTTACTGTCCCGGGCCAGCTGAGATGGGAAAGTGAACACTGAATCCTGCAGAGCCTGTCCCAGAGTGGTCACAGATGGGGGGAGTAAACACAAATCATCACAAACACTTCTCTGTTTGCCAGAAGAGGGAAAAGGGCACTTCCCTCTAGTGGAGAAGCCCCTGAGCTCCTTTGTTCAAAGGCTTTTATTGAAAGGGTTATCAGTGGGGCCAGGTAATAGGAATGTACAGCTTATCTCATTATATCAGCATGTTAATGTTTACAGAGAATAGATGATGTTTTGAAGAAAAGAAATGGCAGGAACACATGGATTTACAGGGATCTGAGAGGAGACTAGTAAACAAGAGAGAGGAGTAACCATGAGAGTGTAGTAAACAAAAGAATGCTAAAGGGCATAGGGTTAGGGTGTGTGAATAATGTAAAGTTCCTTCCCAGCATGTGCTGGCTTTAGCTTTTGATGGAGAAACAAAGCATACTTTTAAAGAATGTACTTTTAGGCCTGATTTCCCCTGGGAACTGCTGGATCAAGTTTAGGACTGTCTCCAGTATTGTTTCGAGCCTTAGCCAGGCAGGAGGGAGGGAGCTGTCAAGAGACAAGGAGACGTCTTTCAGATAGAATGAGGACTCTGGCCATGTCCAAGCCAAGCCAAAGGGTGCAGGTCTTTTTGCCCTTTCTCTGTGTCCCCCAAGTCTTTGTCTGCTGCCCACACTGGCCGATGTCTGCCTTAGGTGGTTTCTCCTCGTGAGAAAACTTACCTGTCATCAACAACCAACCATCACAGGGCCAAGCAGGGTGATGTGAGGGAGGCAGGGGCTGTGCCCCTCCCAGGGGGACAGGTTTCATCTCCTCAGTGGGCAGTTTTTCCCAAGGCCTCCTTGATTATTTCCATCCTTGGGGCCCTCTCGCCTGTCGGCAGGGTTACAGTTCCTGAAACCAGACACGGCATTTCCCAACACAAAACTATAATAAGATACCATCTCACACCTCTGAGAACAGCTATTATCAACAAGACAAGTAATAATAAGTGTTGGATAAGTTGTGGAGAAAAAAGAACCCTCATTCACCGACTGTGGAAATGTAAGCTGGTACAGACATTATGGAAAACAGTATGAAGATTCCTCAACAAAATAACAACGAAGTTACCGTATGATCCAAAAATCCCTCTTCTGAATATTAGATAATGAAGATTCGATAAAGAAGATGTGGTACATATATAGAATGGAATACTATTCAGTCACAGAAAAGATGATATACTGCCATTCGTGACAACATGGATGGACCTTGAAACTATCATGCTAAGGAAAATAAGACAGATGGAAAAAGCCAAGAACCATATGATTTCACTCATATGTGGGGTGTAAAACTGAAACTCGCTGACACAGACAACAGTATGGTGGTTACCAGAGGGGAAAGGGGGGTGATGTAGGGGGTCAAATATGGGTGACAGAAGAGATTTTACTTTGGGTGGTAAATATATACATCAGTATTTTAGAATTGTACTTTTGAAGTCTATATAATTTTATTAAACATCCCACCAATAAATTGAAAAATATAAAACAAAAAAAACCCCAAGAATAAATAAGTTGGAATAAGAGCTATCAATCGCCATAAAAAAGTTTTAAAAACTGAACTACAGCTGTTCTTTCAGATCATCCTGAGCTTTATCAATAGAATTTTGAAAGGTTAATTTAATGCAATGAGCAGAAATGTCATCTGACTGAAATTCAGCTGCAAATGTGTTTTCATCCCTATGATAATTAACAAATCAATCAACAGCCAAGTTCTACCTCAAAAGTACTGTATGACTTAGTACACAACAATATAATAATAGTTCTCACTTATTAGGTGATTACTGTACACCAGAATCCAGGCCTCCATTTCCTCATTTAATCAACCCTAGGAGGTAAGTGCTGTGGACAAAAAAATGGGCCGCATTCTAAACCTGACAAGCTCAAGGGAGTCCTGAATGGTAGGCCTTACAAACTCAGATACAGAAGTAACCATATAGGAGGGCCTAAACAAAAAAAATTCCTAAGAGCAAGTCATTGCAGGTAGTCACATCTTAGGCCTGCAGGTTCCTTGACAAAAGTCAATCTTTACCAAAAGGACAGTAAGCCTATATATCGTCCTTGAAAACGTGCCTTTGGAACATCACAGTACTCCTGTTGTTTTCTGAAACCCTCAGGGCACAACCTCCACACCAGAGCAAGAGACCACAGAGCCTCCCATTGTTATTGTTCTCCCACACCATCTCTGTGTGCTGTGTTAATTGTTAACTACCCTGTGTAACCAAGTAAAAGAAGTTTGTCTATTTTATTCTTTATCCAATCTCAGATTTTTCCCTGGTTTGTTTTCCCCTGCCCCACTAATCCACCACCAATGAACTTCATGTAACCCTCCTTACTTCTCTTCCTTTGAGTCTAATGTACAAAATAAGCTGTGCTATTCTCTGGAACATTTTTTTTTTCAATCTGTTGAGATTTTGCTTCCTAACAATTATTATTAAGTTTGGTTCAAATAAATTCATAAAAATTCTCTACAGGTTTGAACGTTTCTTATGTCAACAATGCTATGACTACGCCAATTTTTCAGAGACACTGAGACTTCTAAGTGTTGATAACTTGTCAGGTGGCAGCAACAGTAAGAGAGAGGGATGCAAACCAAGGCAGCCTGACTACTGGACTCAAATATTCTACAGATCACCTATGAGTTGTCTTGAGAACCTGAAAAATTAAGCAATTGTCTACCTTTATTTTTTTTTTTTAATCCTCAGGATATGTTTGATTTTTTCCTTTAGAGCAAGAGAAAGATGGGGGGGCGGGAGGGAAAAAGAGAGGGAGAGGGGCAGAGGAGAGAGGGACAGAGATAGATCAGTTGCCTTCTGCATGTGCCCCACTGGGGATTGAACCCACAACTTAGGTATGTGCCCTGACCAGGAATCAAACCTGCAAGCTTCTTGATGTACAGGGCGATGCTGCAGCCAACTAAGCCACCTGGCCAGGACGTGTACCCTCTTTTTTTTTTTTTTTTAAAAGGATTGAGGATTAATATTGTTTTGTTTTGTTTTTAAAGTTTGAGAGGAGGGGATTCTTTGGAAAATAACAACGTCTGAAAAAACCTTTAAGAAAAGGAAACGTATACTCCTCCGGAAGTTATGTCAAACTGCTGTATTTTGATTTTTTTTTCCTATTACTTATTCTATCATTTCCTCAAATTTACTTTCTGATCCTTGGCGGTTCCTGCAGTCTGAGATATTATTACAGCATTTTTTTCAATGCCTGGGTCTTTGGTAAGGCTAACCACGACCTCTAGACGATTTTTCAGAAAAATCCTCTTCTTTTTTCCTGCTAACAGAACTGGTCAACAGACCCCAACCCATAATCCTGGTTCCCTGGCAGGTGCCACAGAGAAAAAGCCAACAAAATCTCACATCTACACTCCTGGCTGGGTCTATCCCCGGGCTATTCCAAGTGTGATCCCCAGATCCTTAGCAGGAGTACTGAAATACCCCAGACCTACAGAATCAGGAACTACATTTTAACAAAATCTTCAGGTGATTTATATGCATTAAAGGTTGACAACTCCCTACTTTTAAATTCTTTATAACTGAGAACATGGATGTGTAGAAATTCTGCTACCAGTTGCCAAATTTATCTCTTTATCCTGGAAATGCCAAAATCCACTAAATGCTTTGTTGTCGGCTATTTTAAATCTTGAGTGACCCTTTAAGTTACTGATGACAATCTCGCCACATTTGTTCTCCCATAATCCCAACCTCCCTGCACCACCAGTAAAATTTTAAAATGATGTAGAAATTCTGATTCCAAAGGGTGGCATTTTTTAGGGTGCTGTTACACAGGAGTAAACAGGAAATGTGATACCCAGTATACTGGACACTTCACACATCAGGCTAGGCCAAAATATATCAGGGATAAGTTTGTGAAAAGGGGGACTCTGGAGAGACCCATGACAACACAGCAAGACTTAGGGAACCCACAATCCAGAAACCCAGAAACCTCAGTCCAGGATTGGAGGTCCAAATGACAAAAATGAGTAAGGTCCCAGGCTCTGGGCTGAAAACCTCAGCACTCCTTGCATGCTCTACGACTAAGTGAACTTCCTCATCCTTCTGCTTTCATTTCCTCATCTGAAAGTCAGGGTTGGTATGAGAGTTAAAGGAGATGCTGCATGTTAGGCACTTAGCATAGTGCCTGGCACAAAATAAAGGCGTGGTATGTCAGGAAAAAAAAAAATGGCAGAAACACAGTTCTCCATGGGCCTCAGTTTCCTCATTTATTCCATAAATATTACTGAGTTCCATACCAGGTCCTGGGAATCCAGTTTTAACTGATGGTTAAAACTCAGTCAGTTTCACTTACTGAGAAACAAGTTCAGGAGGGGAAATCGAATGATGACTATGTGCCACCACACAGAAATATGCCTAGAGCATGGCCAGATTGGGAACTTCAGAGACCCCACATGCTAAAGGATAATGGCACCTCTCTGCTTGTACTTTAAAAGTGAAAACAGCAAAGGTAAAAACATACTGGGAGGCAGTTATGAAAACAGCAACTTCCTGAGTTTTCTGATGGCAACATTCCAGGTAACTGAGGGCAGGTATTTTTGTGCTTAAGCCTGGATGATTCCCTATAAGCTCCTTAACATGATCAGATCAAAGAAAACTCAGGGCTAGAAGACCTCAGTGACATCCAGTCCTGATTTAGGGTGTCTGAGCTTTGGAAGGAAGACACAGGAGTAGCCAGGTACAAGCAGGTCTTATTTTATTGCATTTGGCTTTACTGTGCTTCACAAACGTTGCATTTTTTTTTTTTTCCCCCCACAAACTGAAGGCAAGGCCCTCCACTAGCAAATTTTGATTACAAATCACTTTACTGCAGTGGTCTGGAACCCAACCCGCAAAATCTCCAAGGTCTGCCTGTGTCTGATTACCTCTAAGGTCTACGGCTATATATTCTTTCATTTGCTCACTGACTCATTCAATGTAAACCACTTCACATCATTTGGAAAGAAAAGTCAGAAAATTATCCCCAAATAATTCCACTATCACCATCACAACTCCCTCGCGTTCTCCAGCACTCACAGCACCCGCTGCGGCCTGAAGCGCCAATCACTCCAGACATAAAAGCCCTGCTTGGCCCGGCAGCCTTCGCAGGTGCCATATCCTCCTGCTTGATGAGCTCCTATATGTCCTGCAAAACCCAGTTTTAGACTACCTCTCTTAAGTCTTCCCTGTGCACCGAGGTGGAGCTGTACCTCATTTAAATGTTTTCTTTGGACTCCTCCTATTGTGTGAATCTTCCCCTTGAAACTGTCAGCTCCCTGAGGACAAAGAGTAGCCTGAGGGCTCTGCATCCCCAATAGCCAGCGCAGGGCCCCTCACAAGGTAGCACGAGCGGCGGCCTTTTTGCTGACTAGGAAAGCAAACCTCCTCTAGCTGAACTGAGTAGCTCCCGAATTATCCAGACTCAGAGCTGAGTCCATCCTTCTTTGCATTCAGCGCCCCTAAAACCCGCACTAACTTCACTGGCAAAGCGGAAGCCGGAAACGAGTTTTGTCAAGGGGTCAGGAGAGAACCAAGAACCGGCCGGACTTCACCGAGCTCCTCGGAGTCAAGACAACCCTGGGTTGGGTGAGAGACTCCATCAGCTGCCAACCGAGGAACAATTCACACATCCACAAAAACACACACATCCACAAAAAAATACACCGAGGCAGAGAAAAGTGACAACCAATGATAACACCTCCCCGAAACCCAACTGCATCATGCTTCCTACCAGGGAAAGGCCGCCATCTTTTCAGTCTCAAGATCGCTTCCGCAGCGGCCGGCCTTTTTCTCCCTTTTAGACCCCGCCCCGTCCTGGACTCCATGATTATAAAGGGCAGAAGCACATCCCACAAAGGGCAGGCGACTTCCGCAAGCGCCACAATTGTGAGGAGCTAGTTCCCTCGCCAGACAGCATCGCTTCTCGGTGGCATGATTGTGAGAGGCAGGCAAGCTCCCTACCTGTAGAGGGGCGCAATCCCCACAAAGGAGTTCCAGCCTCTCCCTAGACAGGAACTCCTGCTTCTCCAGAGAGGGCACCCTTTTTTGAAAGCGGGAAGGGAGCCTCCCGCCCGTCCCAGGAGGGGATAACTCCTTGGAGAGGAGCTCTCTCGCTAGAGGAGTGCCTCCCCCCTAAAAAGAAATTCCCTCTCTTAGGGAGGGTGGGGCTCCCTCCAAGCAAAGGGGAGAGGGCCTCCCTTCCTAGCAAGTGGACTCCCTCTCTCGCTATAGGGTACCCTCCCAAGCTAGAGGGGACCTTCCTCTGTAGACTGGATTTTCCTCCCTAGAGAAATGGCTCAGAGCCCCCCCCCCCGCCCCACTGAGGAGCTCTCTTACTAGATAGGGGCTTGATCCCCACTGAGGGGGAGAGAAAGCATCCATACCCCGGCCCTAAAAAGGGAGACCACTCCCTAGAGAAAAGATTGCTTTTTTTCCCCCACTGACCCGTGTGGCTTAGTTGGTCGGGCTTTATTCTGCAAAGCTAAAGGTTATGGGTTGGATGGGTAGATTCCCCATCAGGGCACACGCCTGGGTTGCGGGGTTGGGTCCCCAGTCAGGTCGCAAACGAGAGGCATCCATGTTTCACCTCAAAAAGTAAACAAAATCTTTTTTAAAAGACTCTGCCTTAGGGATAGAGCTCCATCCCCCTCTCTACGAGGAGTTTTAATCCCCTTCTCTAGAAAAGGAGCCCCCTCATTCACGCGGGAACACCTCTCTAGGGAGGCAGTTGCTTTTTAGGGTGAAGGCTTACTCACTTCTAGAAGGGGCACCATTCTCTAGGAAAGGAGCCCCTCTCTGAGGATGTTACTTCTCTCTAACGAGTGAGCCCTCTCTCCATGGAGAGGCTCCCCCAAACCTCTCTAGAGAGGGTGCCCCCCTCTAGGAAGAGAGCCCCCATCTATGGGGAAAGCCCTTTTTCTAAAGAGGGGCTCTGTTCTCCTTTGCAGGGAAAAAGGCTTCCTCTATGGAGACAGCCCCTCTGTAGGGTGGGGAATCAATCCCCTCTGGAGGAAGGGAGCCTGCTCTGTAGGGAAAGGGCTCTTTTCCCCTCTCTAAGGGAAGCCCTTCTCTAGGTATGGAACCCAGTCTGTATGGAGGTGCTCCCTCCATCTCTAGGGAGGGAGTCAGGAATAGGGAGGGAGCCTGGACTAGGGAGGGAGCCTATTCTTTAGGGAAGGGGCTTCCTTCTTTCTAGGGAAAGAGCTCCTTTCTAAAGGGAACTTTGCTCCCCCTGACAAGGGAGGGGGCTCTACACTCTAAGGAGGAAGCCCTCACTCTATGGATGGAACCCCACTATCTGAAGGTTGGTCCCTGCCATCCCTCCCTGGGAAAGGAGGCCCATTCATTATGGAGGTATCCCCTCTCTAGAGACGAAGGCCTCTCTAAGGAGAGGGCTCTTTTCCTCTAAGTAAGGAGCCCCACTCTAGGAGCCTTTTTCTAGGGAGGAGGCTTGCTCCCTCTCTCTAAAGAGGGATCCCCTCCAGAGGAATGGGTATCCCCTTCCCCCTTAGTGGGGAGGGATCTACATCACTACTGAGGGATACCCTCACTTGGAAGAGAGCCCTGTGCTCCAGAGGTCACCCAGCCCCTCACTGTAGGAGTCCCTGCCCTGTGCTATGAAAGGAAATCTGCACTCTGCAGTGGTAGCCCCCTGCACTAAGGAGGGAACCCCATGCTCAGGAGGGAATGTCTATCCCTTCCTGGAGAGGGAAGCTCCCCCTCCACCTCTCTAGGTAGGGGCCCCCACTCTAGGCAGGGAGCGCCTGTCTAGGGAGAGTGCCCTTTCCTTAGGGCAGAAAATCCCACCCCCTCTTTAGGAAGGGAAATCTCTAAGGAGGGAGTTCCTGTCTAGGGAGGAAGCTTACTCACTGAGGAATGGGCTTCCCTCCCCTAGCTAGGGAAAAAGTACTTTTTTATGGAGGAGGCCTCCCTCTCCCTCTCTAAGTAGGCAGCCCCTCTCTTGGGAGAGAGGTTCTTTTTCAGGAGAGAGCATCATTCTAAGAAGGAAGCCCCAATCTAGTGTAGAGGCTCACTCCCCCTCTCTAGGGATGTAGGGTGCCAACTTTAGGGAGAGAACTTATCTCTGAAAGGGAAATCCCTCCCTTTCTCGACAAAGGGAACCCGTCTTTAAGGAGTGTGGCTCTTTTTCCCCTCTCTAGGGAGAGAGCTTCTCTGCAGAGTGTAGGTACCTGCTCTGTGGGGAGGGGGGTTCCATTCCTTCTCTAAAGAGAGAACTTTTCTAGTGGGGAGCCTCACTCTAGAGCCCTATCCCTCATTCTGTACAGATGGAGCCTCTTTCTAGAAAGTAAGACTCTCTAGGGAAGGAGACCCTTGCTGTGGAGGGAGCCTCTCCCTATGGGAGGGAGTCCCCTGCTCCCTATTCACCAGGGAGTAAAACCCCAAGGCTATAAGTAGAACCCTGAGCTCTAGAGGATATGTTCCCCTACTCCAGGCTAAGGAGGGAGCCAGGCAAACCTGAGGGGTGATGCTTCTACACTCCCTCACAGAGAAGGGTGCACTCTTACCTGTTTTTGAGAACTACACATTCCAGCCTTCCAGTGCAAAGAGTGAGAACCCCTGCACCCTTGCGCTGAGGAGGTTGATCCCAATCTACTAGGGAATCCTGAACCTTGAGGGGGGCCACTCCCCCCACACCCTTAGAGGGAGCCCCTGATGCAACAGAGTTAGCCCTGTCCTCAGGAGGGCTGTACCCTGCCCTCCACTGGGGCAGGAGCCCCAGCTGGCAGAACTTTGAGAAGGCTGTGTCCTGGAGGGTGGCCCCATTCCCTACCCATGAGAGGGAAAAAGCTTCCTGATCTTCTTTGGAACTCCTGCTGTCCAGAAAGAGGCCCTGCCCCCCTCCACCCCTCACTAAAGTCAAAAGCCCCTGACTTACTCTGGGAACCCTGTACTCTAGAGATGGCGCACCAGACACTCTGCTATGCAGATGGAAAAGCCCCCACACTAGGATAGGAGCCCAGAACCCTGGACTTTGGAACACAGACTATGCCCCCCTCTACCCCAAGGAGTGCCCCCCCGAACAAGAGGTCCCATCTCCCTTGCTGTAGGGATGGTGCATGCCTTTACAGCAGCAGAAGCCCTGCTTCCTGGAAGTGGAGACCTCATGCTAAAATGTGGCAGAGGGGGTGGGCAGGGGACAAGGCACTTTGTGGAGGGGTCAGTTCCCATGAAATAGCTGAAATGCCGCTACTTGGACAAGGGGTTCACACCCCTCTGCAGAAGAGAAATGAGCCCCAATTATGGCTTGAGACCCACTCATCAAACATTGGTGGCCTTGCTTCACCCTCATGGCAGAAGAGATAGTCACTGTGCTTTAGTGGCATTCCCTCCCATGACATCCTGCTGATAACACACTCTTTCCTAAAGCTCACAGGAATCAATCCTTGGAGCCACCATACACCAGGTAAAGCAGGTGCCACACAAGGACTCAGATCTCACTGCTGCTGTTGATATTGCAAGGGAAAGCTGGACCTGCACTTCTGATTTAAAATTCTTCCAGAAAGGGGCAGTGCCTCCCAAAGCTAAATGACAATGCTACTTTTTATTCCCCACCCAAGGAAGGGGCACCCAAGGAAGGGGTCCCCTTCCAAGGAAGGGGATCTCCTTCCCACCTGTCACACCCAAGGAAGTGGATCTCCTCCCACCTGTCACAACTCCCCCTGGTAGCACAGGGAGCAGCAAATACTCAATAGTGTAACTGAACAAAATGGAGGTTCGGCTGCCTGCCACCACAAAACCCAGTCTTGTGAGGCAGGTGTTGGTGCAAAAGGAAAGAGGTTTTATTCGGGTGCCATACAACTTGGGAGAATGGTGAACTCCCATCTCAAAGACCATCTCAATCTCTTTGGTCAAGCCTGAGGTTCTTAGAGGGATGGGGAGGGGAGGGCTTTTTTTTTTCTATCCAATCACCTAGCTTTTGGCATGCTCAGTATAAGAATCACCCCCTGCACCATCTTGGCCAATCTGGGGGACTTCCCTGTGCTCTATGATATCAACTCCTAACTTCAAAACTCTGGACCCTTGTAATCTTACAAGGGTAAATGGATGAAGGTCTCATCTTTTGTAGTTACTTCCTGCTGTCCTACCTATCCCTGGGTCCAGAGATTCTTACTGTCTAATAAAGGAAGAGAGGATTCAGGAATGGAGGGAAGTCTTTACCTGAAGGAGAAGGATTGCTGGCTTCAGAAGGTGACATACTTGGTGTCTAGAGGATGGTACTGCTGAACAAGTGAAGCTGGTAGACTTCTTGCTTCAAGAGATAGTATTGCAGATGGACTTTCAAAATCAAACCTATTATGCAGACATACAAGTATTTTGTGAGGCATACATCTTACAGTGCAGGGAGAATTGTAGTGAAATCAGAAAGTGAAGAGATTAAAGGATCCCCATGATCTAACCCTGAGTGGGGCTCTGGGTGGCACACCTAAGAAGAGGATAAATTTGCTGAAGAAGACAACTGTCTGGGAAATGCAGAATAAAATAAGAAGTAGCATTGTCATTTAGCTTTGGGAGGCACTGTTCCTTTCTGGAAGAAGAATTTTAAATCAGAAGTGCAGGTCCAGCTTTCCCTTGCAATATCAACAGCAGCAGTGAGATCTGAGTCCTTGTGTGGCACCTGCTTTACCTGGTGTATGGTGGCTTCAAGGATTGACTCCTGTGAGCTTTAGGAAAGAGTGTGTTGTCATCAGGATGTCATGGCAACTGGCCCGTTGCTTGGCTAACTACTGTTCAGAACCCTGAGTCTTCCCGGTCTTTAGTGAGATTCAGCCTCTTGGCTGGAATGGGTGTAAGAGCTTGTCAAATGGGAACATGGACCTGGAATTAGTAAATTTATACAAAGTTGTTAGTGTTTGCCTTAGATGTTGGACATGTTGTTTGATTTTTAATTTACATTCTAAATCTAAAGGGGATGTTCCTGAAACAGACACTTGGAAAGAGTCGCCCCCATAAACTATTTCAAAAGAGCTTAATTTAAGCCCACTCTGGATTAAGTCCTAATCCAGAGTAAGCCAACAGGGAGTGCCTGGTTCCAATTCAAATGTGTTTCCTGGCACACTTTCATCAGGGTCTTCTTTATTGTGTGGTTAATTTTATTGTCTTTATTGTCTGTGTAAGTATTGCTACCTTGCTTTTTTTTTTTCCTATCTATTTGCTTGGAATATTTTTTCCCATCCCTTTACTTTCAGTTTGTGTAGGTCCTTTGTTCTGAGATGGTCTCTTGTAGGCAGCATATGTGTGGCTCATTTTTTCATATCCATTTAGGTATCCTATGTGTTTTGATTGGGGCATTTAATCCATTTACATTTAAAGTTATTATTGATAGGTACTTATTCATTTTTCTCCTTTGTACCTGGGATCCTCTCTCTCTCTCACTCTTTTTCTTCATCTTCTTAAAGCAGTCACTTTAGCATATCTTGTAGTGTTGGTTTGGTGGAGGTGTATTCTTTTAGCCTTCTTTTGTCTGGTAAACTCTTTATTTTGCCTTCCATTTTAACTGAGCGCCTTGCTGGGTAGAATAGTTGTGGCTGCAAGCCCTTGCTTTTCATTACTTGGAGTATTTCTTGCCATTCTCTTCTGGCTTGCAGTGTTTCTGTTGTACTGTTTCCTAGCCATGTCAGTGCTCCCTTGTATGTTACTACCTCTTTCTCCCTTGCTTGCTTTAGGATTCTCTCTTTGTCTTTGATATTTGCTGTTTTAGTTATGATGTGTCTTGGAGTAGGCCTCATTGGGTTCCTCTTGAATGGGACCCTCTGTTCTTCCTGGACTTGCATGACTTTTTCTCTCCTCCAATTAGGGAAGTTTTCCATCATTATCTTTTCAAACAGGTTCTCTCTCCATTGTTCCTTTTCTTCTGGTGTCTCTATTATATGGATATTATTACGTTTCAGGTTGTCTTGCATTTCCACCACAAATCTTCATTCTTTTTCAGTCTTTTTTCATTTTCTTTCTCTTTCTGGGAGCTTTTTTCTACTTTATCCTCCAGCTCCCAGTTTCGATCCTCAGCTTCATTGAGCTTGCTTTTGATTCCTTCTACTGTGTTCTTCAAGTCAGAAATTGCATTCTTCATTTCCTCTTGCCTCCTATTGATAGTTTATATGTCCTTTTTCATGCTGATATGGTTTGCAATAAATTCCTCATAGTTTCCCTGTAGTTTTTGGTAATTCTCTTTGAGCTCACTGAGCTCACTGAGCTTCCTTAGAACCCTTGTTTTGAACTCAATATCTGATAGTTTATCTGCCCCTATTTCATTTAGTTCTCTTTGTGGAGATTCCTCCTTTCCCTTTGATTGAGGCAGGGGGATTTGTTTCTTTTTCTTCCCATTATTTGTGAGACTCTTCTTTTTTGCTTTTGCTTCTTAAATGATGTGTCCTGACTCCCTGATATTTGGTGTGAACTTCTCTGGTAGGAGACTGCTTTTTCTGCTCATTTCTTTCTGGATCAGCCTTTGATTATGTCAGCTGTTGACCCCATCAGACCTGAGTCAGTCTTTAAGAAACTTCCAGGAATCTACTGTCTGTGTCTGTCTTCTCCAGTTGTTAATCTAGTCACTCTGCCTTCTGCAGTCAGGCTTAGGTACAACAGGGCAGGTACACAGGAGTCCCTCCTGTGGTTGGAGTTATTGTGTCCTTTCACGCTGCTGCCTCTCAGGGGAGTGGTCTGTCTGAACAAAATGGCTGCTGCCTAATGGGGGAGGAGTCTGCATCAGGATCCCCCTAGGCACTTCCTCAGTTCTCTCCTATACACCTCCCTCACCAGTCTTTCCTTAGACCACTCTGTGTGCCCTTTAGCCAGGGATCTACTATCTGTGACTGCCGTGCTGTACTCAGCAGTTTGACTTGCCCAACACTTGGTCAGGTCGAGCCTACTGGGGCCGGGGCTATTGTGTCCTTTCACGCTTCTGCTGCTCAGGGGAGTGGTCTGCCTGAGCACGATGGCTGCTGCCATGTTGGGAAGAGTCAACATCAGCATTCCTTTGGCTCCTCCCTCAGTTCTCTCCCCAACATCTCCATCTCCAGACTCTCCTCAAGCGACTCTAGACCATTCTGCATCCCCTTTAGCCAGGAATCTACTACTGTGACTGCTGCTCTATACTCAGCATGCGGCCTGCACAACACTGGGCTGGCCCCAAGACTCCTGGGAGTGCAGCTATTGTGTACTTTCACACTGCTGCCTCTTGGGGGAAATGGTCTGCTTGAGCAAGATGGCAGCTTCTGAATGGGGGTAGTCAGCACCAGGACCCCACCGGCCACTTTCTCTGTTCTTTACCCAAAGCCTCTTCCCTAGTCTCTCTTTTGGTGGCTCCAGCCCACTCTGCCCCTGCCTTTGCCAGAGCCCATGGTAAGTGGCTGCCAGTACAAATTTTTCCATTGGCCCTTTAAACAGCTCTTTGCATCTCCAGCCACCTGTCTCTGACAGAGAACACCCCTACGCTTTTCACAGCTGGCTGTTGTCTGTGCGCTTTTTGGGCTCTGGTGCTGTAGGCTGGAGATCCTCACTTATGGTTTATACCCTGCTCTCCTCAGGGGGATCCAACTGGCTGTTTCAGTATCCCCCTTGTGCTTCCGCTTGTTTGCGCCTAGCCCAGCTTCTGAAGCTTCAACCGCACTCCTTACCAGTTAGGTTATGCTAAAGCTGATTCCTCTGTCTGTCCAAGGCTTTAAGGCTCCTCTCTCACTATTGTTCATTCGTTTTTCAGATGATTTCTCCACAATTTAGTTTTAATTCCAGATTTGTTCTGGGAGGAAGTAAGTATGATTTCCACTCACTCCTCCGTCATTTTGACGTCCTTTGTTTTGTATATTTTTAAATTTTCTTCTTGTGACTGATTTCTTTTTTAAAAAATACATATTTTATTTCTTATACTGTTACAGTTGTCCCTTATTTCTCCCCTTTATTCCTCTCTGCACTGCCCTGCCCTCCCTTAGTTCATGTCCATGGATTGTACATAGAAGTTCTTTGGCTTCTCCATTTCCTATACTATTCTTAACCTCCCCCTGCCAATTTTCTACCTACTATTTATGCTGCTTATTCCTTGTATCTTTTCCCCTATTCTTTCCCCTCCAGTTTGTTGTCATTTTACTGTTCATAGTTTTTGGTCTTCTTCTTTTTCTTAGATAAGTCCCTTTAACATTTCATATAATAAGGGGTTGGTGATGATGAACTCCTTTAACCTGACCTTATCTGGGAAGCACTTCATCTGCCTTTGCATTCCAAATAACAGCTTTGCTGGATAGAGTAATCTGGATGTAGGTCCTTGCCTTTATTGACTTTGAATACTTCTTGCCAGCCCCTTCTTGCCTGCAAGGTTTATTCTGAGAAATCAGCTGACAGTATTATAGGAACTTCTTTGCAGGTAATTGTCTCTTTTTCTCTTGCAGCTTTTAAGATTCTCTCCTTATTTTTAATCTTGGGTAATATAATTATGATGTGCCTTGGTGTGTGCTTCTTTGGGACTCTCTGAGCTTCCTGGATCTCCTGGAAGTCTCTTTTCTTCACCATATTGGGGAAGTTCTCCTTCATTATTTCTTCAAATAAATTTTCAATTTCTTGTTCTTCCTCTTCTTCTTTTGGTACCCCTATGATATGGGTGTTGGAGCATTTAATGTTGTCCCAGAGGTTCCTTAGCTTCTTCTCGTTTATTTTTGAAATTTTCTTTCTTCATTCTGTTCTGGTCGAATGATTATTTCTTCTGCTCCCAATCATTGATTAGAGTCCTGGTTTCCTTCTTTTTACTGTTGTTTCCCTGTATATTTTTCTCATTTCACTTTGCATAACCTTCACTTTTTCTTCCATTTTGCAACCATAGTCAACCAATTCAGTGAGCATGCTGATTACCAGTGTTTTGAACTGTGCCTCTGGTAGGTTGGCTATCTGTTCATCGCTTAGTTTCATTTTTGGAGCTTTGATCTGTTCTTTCA
This sequence comes from Pteronotus mesoamericanus, assembly GCF_021234165.1. NCBI lineage: Eukaryota > Metazoa > Chordata > Mammalia > Chiroptera > Mormoopidae > Pteronotus > Pteronotus mesoamericanus. The sequence goes on along the minus strand of NW_026555129.1, from coordinate 129,161 downwards.
TTTGGACCATATTTCTTTGTCTCTACATGGCTGTTAGGTCCAAAGGGGCTGAGCCTTATGTATTCACCAGGGTAGGGCAACCTGGGTTGCTGCATTGTGATGCTGTGTGTAGGGGGGAGGGGTCCTGCCACTTGCTGGGCTCTCTGCCAGCTTTCAGTCACTTCCCCCCACTACCCACAAGCAAATTGGACCTTTTCTTCTAGTGGTGATTCCTGGGTGTGTGGCTCTATGTATGTTCGAGGACCCCGTGGGCCTCTCCAATGGACTCTCCTGTGATGCTGGGAGTTTCTCCTGCTGCCACAACCCACACTGATTTTTACCTCCAGAGGTTTTGAAGCTTTCTTTTCCTGCACTGGAAACCTGAATTGCATGGTCTGTATTGCTCCTCAGCTGTTCTTCATGTTTTATCCATACACAAATGTGTGACTGCCTGGTCCACCAGCCACCACCTTTCTACACGTCCTCTCCACCACAGCTGCTTTTCTCTGCTCCTCCTACCAGTCTGGATGAATGTTTCTTTAGCTCCTTGGTTGTCCGACTTCCATACAGTTCAATTTTCTGACAGTTCTGATTATTTTTTGTTTTTAAATTTGTTGTTGTCTTTCTTTTGGATGTGCAAGGAGGCAATGTGTGTGTACCCATGCCTCCATCTTGGCCAGAAGTTATCTTGTGACTGATTTCTATTTTCATAGTGTTATGGTCATAGAAGATGCTTGATATCATTTCAACCTTTTAAAATTTATTGAGACTTGTTTTGTGTCCTAACATGTGGTCTATCTTATAAAACATTCCATGTACACTTGAAAAGTATGTATATTCTGCTGCTTTGGGGTGCAATGCTCTGAAGATGTCAATTAAATCCATTTTATCTAGTGCATCATATAAGGCTGCTGTTTTCTTGTTGATTTTCTGTCTGGAAGATATAGTCTTTCAAGTAATGGGATGTTAAAATCCCCTACTGTCACTGTATTTCTGTCAGTATCTCCCTTTGTGTCCAACAAGATTTGCTTTATATATTTAGGTACTCCTATGTTGAGTGCATAAATGTTTACTAGAATTATAGCCCCTTGTTGGATCGATCCTTTATCATTATGTAGTGTCCTTGTCTCTTACTATAGTCATGGTTTTAAAGTCTATTTTGTTGGATGTAAGCATTACTATGCCAGCTTTTTCTCCTTTCCATTTACATTAAATATTTATTTCTATCCTTTTGCTTTTAGTCTGTGTGTATCTTTGGTCTGAAGTAGGTCTCTTGAGATAGCATATATATAGGTTTTGTTTTCTTATCCATTCAGGTACCCTATGTCATTTTATTGGAGCATTTAAACCATTTATATTTAAAGTGATTATTCATAGACATGTATTTATAGCCATTTTATTTTAATTATTTTCTTCTGTTTTCCCTTTCCCCTCCTCCCCCTCGCTCTCCTCCTCTCTTCCCTCCTCCTCCTCCTTCTCCTCCTTCTCTTCATTTTCTTCTTCAAGCAAGCCCTTTAGCATTTGTTGGAACACTGCTTTGGTGGTATCAAACTCCTTTATCTTTTTCTTGTTGGAGAAGCTCTTTGTTTCTCCTTCAATTTTAAATGATAGCGTTGCTGGGTAAGGTAGCCTTCGTTTTAGGTCTTTGCTTTCCATCACCTTGAATATTTCATGCCCATCCCTCTGCCTTGAAATATCTATTTTGAGAAATCAAATGACAGTTTCTTAGGAGCTCCCTTGTAGGTAGTTAACAGCTTTTCTCTTGCAGCTTTTAAGATTCTCTCCTTGTCTTTAAGCATTACCATTTTAATTTTGATGTGTCTTAGTGTGGGCCTCTTTGAGTCCATCTTGCTTGCTTGAAACTCTCTGCTTTTCATGGACTTGTGTGTCTTTTTCCTTCACCAGGTTAGGGAAGTTTTTGTCATTATTTCCTTAAATAGATTCTTAATTCTTGTTCTCTTGTCTCCTTCTGATACCCCCATGATACAAATATTGTAACACTTGTATATTGTCCCAAAGGTCCCTTAAACTCTCTTCATTTTTTAAAATTCTTTTTATATTTTTGCCACTCTGCTTGAGTGCTTTTTTCCACCTTGTCTTCCAAATTATTGATTCAATCCTCTGCTTTATCTAACCCACTCTTTATTCCTTCCAGGGTATCATTTATTTCATATATTGCATTCTCTATTTCTAAACAATCCTGTTTTATGGTTTCTATGTCTTTTTTTGTGCTGTTGAGTATCTTTATAATCAGTTCTTTAAACTCTATATTTAATCAATTTCTTGCCCCCATTTCATTTATCTTTTCTTCTGGAAAATTCTCTTGTTATTTTTTGGGGGGACATGTTTATTTGTCTTCCAAGTTTGGCTGTCTCTTTGTGTTTGCTTCTATGTATTAGGTAGATTTGCAAAGACTCTGGTGTCGACCTATGTCAGACACCACCTGTGACTGGCTCTAGGCAACCTTTTTGAAGGTATCAGATATCCACAGTCCTTGGCTCCCACTTCTGGGCCTGGATGTTTGCAGAAAGAACAAAGCTGTGCACCTTGGATGGCTTTTACCAGCACTAGACCTAGGACAGAGTCTCCTAAAAGTCTCAAAGCACTCAGAGATCTGCCTCTGCTTGAAGGCTTCCTTATATGTTTAATTACTGAAAGTGTCTCCAGCTGTACTCTTCAGCAGCCTAGCTTAAGCTCTACAGGTTGAGGTCAGAGGGATGCCTGCAAAAGGGGCTATTACCTTCCTCCTTGGCTGATGCTGCATGAGGAGAGAGCTCTTTCCAAAAAAGATGAGTTCAGCAGTATGGGGAATGACTGAGCACAGGGAACCAGGCAGTTGACCTTCAGCTCTCTCTCTAGAGCAACCAACCTCAGACTCTCCTCACATGGCTCTACACTGTCCTTCCCTTCCTCTGCCAGAATCTAGGGTATGTTCCTGCAAACAGAACTTTTGTTGGCCCTTTAAGAGGCTCTCTGCATCTGCAGCCATTTCTCTCCAGTGGAAAGAAACTCTGCTGCTTTTCATAGCTGGATGGTATCTGGGTTCCTTCCCCAGTTCTGGCACTCTAGGCTGTGGAGCTGAGCTTGGCGCTTAGACCTCATACCTCTCAGGGGCACCCCTACCATTGAACTATCTTTTTGATACTTCAGGTGCTGACTCCAGGAACCCAGCCACTACTCTTGAGCCTCCTCCACTCCCTACCAGTCTCCATGTGATGATGTGATTTCTTCAATACATCCTTGGTTACAAAGCTTCTCTTCAATAATGTTGAGTTTGTTATTCAGGATTTTTTAAATAATTTAGTTGTTATTCCAGTTTGGTCCTAGGAGGTGGTTACTGTAGTTTCCACCTACTCTTCCACCAGCTTTGATCTCCCATTCTCCGCATGTGTAAGGTGACCCATCTCTGTGTTACCAGGCAAATTCTATCCCCATAGGAGTTGTCCTGTCCTGCCCTCTTAAACTTGAGGAGGGGGTGGGCAGAAGACAAGCTGAAGGCTCTGGGAGAGCATCCTAGGAAAAAAAAGGAGTACCTGCACAGCATTGGTGGCCAAGTAGGGAGGAGCCTGAAAGTGATGCATAGGCTCTTGTGTTTCCTTGTGGTCACCAAACATCTGTGGCCATACCACTCGGAAAGCACCTGATCTCATCTGATTTCAGGAGCTAAGAAGGGTCTGGCTGGGTTTATACTTAAATGAAAGATCACCTGGGAATACTGAGTGCTGTAGACTTTTTCACTGCCTTAGCCAGGCCACAGACACCCCAGCATACACACATACCAATGCATACCATATAAGCAAGAAGACGCACCCCACAGATAAAGGGCTTCTATGTCTTTTATTCTCTTGGAATTTTTCACACCTGGGTTGGGCTGTCATGAACTACCACATTGGGTAAATTGCCTCCTTTGTGCTATTTTAGAAAACCCTTACCCAGGAAAATGGCCTTGCTTTTTGTACCCTTTCCTTGGCACTGTGAAAAGAACTGCTGGTTTACTTCGTGATCCACACCCTGAAGATGTGCCCCAGCCCTCAGGCAGAGAAAGGAGTCTCCTGCCTTACAGAAAGCACCCCTTGATTTGAGGGTGATGTCTCCCACTCAGTAGATGGAAGCCTTAGCTCTACTTTGGGAACCCAGTACCTTGATATAGAAAGAATGAAACCCCTGTGCTGCTTAGGGAGGTAACCTCCAACATACTAAGGAAAACTTGCACCTTGAAGAAAATGCTGGTGTCACCCCCTTGCCTTCTGTGATTATTAGGGGCCTCCATCCTTCGTATTTGGGGAGGATACTCCCTTTGCTCCACCAAGGGAATTCCACTCCTATAGAGGTGTCCCCCATCGACTTTTTCTAATGAGAAGAGGTGGGAAAGGGAGCAGGTGGAAGGCTCTGTGAGAACCTCCAAGGGGAAGGGGGAATGTGAGCATATTTGTGAAGATAAGAGATGAGGAGCCTGGAGGTGAGGCATGTGCTGCAGGGTTTCCTGGAGGTCATCACCAGAATCTATGGCCACCCTGAATGAGCTTGATCTCCTTTGATCTCAAAAGCTTAAACGGTCTAGACTGGTTAGCACTTGGATAGGAGACCACCTGGGAATACCCGGTACTGTAGACTTTTTGCTGCCCTGCTACAAGGCCACAGACACACAAGTATACACACTTAACAATGTATGCACACACACACACACAAAGACACAACCAACAGGTAAAGGGTGTCTGTATTTGGAATTTTCCACACTTGGGTGGGGCCATTGTGAACTGTGGAGCTGGACAGAATTCTACCCCTCCATACATGCTATTTTGGAGAGCCCCTTCCAAGTAGTGTGGCCCTGCCTATCCCATTTTATCCTTGATTTTGTGGAGGGAAGCCCCTGGATACTTTGAAAACCCAGCCCTTAATGGGAGCCCCTACAACAAAGCAAAGAAAGAAGTCTGCTGTCTTACAGAGGACACCTCTTGATTAGAAGGGTATGTTTCCCACTCCTACACACTAGAGTGGAAGTCCTTAGCCCTGCTTTGATACCCTAGGGTCCAAAGAAATGGAACAAACATCCATGCTGTTGAGAGAGATACATTACACGCTCTTAAAGTAACACTGGATTTCAGAGAGAAGGCCGGTGCCACCCCTCACAATATTAAGGGTTCTCCATTCTCCTTGTTGGGGGACAGCCACCACTTCCATGATACCTAAGGAATCCCAACTTTATAGTAGTTGCACTCCCCACTCCCCCACCTTTTAGAACCTGAGAAGGTGGAAGATGGGGCAAGGTGGAAGACATGGTGAGAGCATCCCAGGGAGGAGGAAGTACATTCTCAAGGAGGCAGCTAGGTGGGGAGGGGCTTGGAGGCAAGAAATGGACTCCTGGAGTTCCTGGAGGCTGACACTAGCATCTACAACCATACCACACTAAATGTGCCCAATCTTTATCTCATTTTATCTCTGAAGCAAAGCAGTGCCAAGCCTGGTTAGTACTTGGATGAAAGGTCACCTGAAAATATCAAATGCTTTAGGCTTTTTGCCACTGTCAAGACACACAAACATACACACATGCCAATGCAAACACACGTGCAAGGATACATTTCAAAGATTAAGGGTGCCTGTGTCTCTTATTTCCTCATTATTTTCAATGCCCATTTAGAGTCTTCATAAACTACCATGCTGGGCAGAATGCCACAACTTTCCTGCAGTTTTGGGAACTCTTGTCCAAAAAAGTGCCCTTGCCTTTCCCCAACTCCCCATGACAATGTGGATGGCACCATTTGGCTTCTTTGGAAACCCAGCCATGGAGAGGTGCTAATACCCCCAACCAGAGAAAGGAGTATCCTGCCTTACATAAGACATCCCTTGATTTTAGAGGTGTGTCTCCCACCACCACACACTAGAATGGAAACATCTAGTGCTACTTTGGAAACCTGGTGTCTTGAAGCAGGAGGAAAGAACTTCCATGCTGTGAAGAAAGATATCACCCTGACCTGCTAAAAGAACTTTATGCCCCAATCACTCCCCATCTCCCTATGATTCTCAGCAGGTTCTGTTTTCCACAATTAAAGAAGCAACCCTTTCCATGCAACCCCCAAAATTTCACTCCCATAAAAATTGCCCTCCCCCTACTCTTTCTAACCTGAGGAGGCCTGAGGGGTGGCAATTGGATGGCTCTGTGAGAGCATCTCAATAAGAATGGAGTCATGAACAGTGGGGTGGCCAAATGGTGAGGGACCTAAATAAAAGTCATGGACTCTAGGCATTCCTGGAGGCTGCTGCCAGCATCTACAACCATACAAGCCTGAATGTGCCAGATCTCACCTGATCTCTGAAGCTAAGCAAGGTCATGGCTTGTTAGTACTTGGACAGAAGACTTCCTGGCAATACTGGATGCTGTAGACTTTCTGCCACTGCCCCAACCAGGCCATAGACATACAAGCATATACACATACCAACACACACTCACACACAAGGACACACCCCACAGATCAAGGGTACCTGTGTTTCTTATTCCCTCATAATTATCCAGCCCAGGTGTGGCCATCATGATCTACTACACTGGTGATAATGTCCTCATTTCATGTTATTTTGGGAACCACCTGCCCAGGAAAGTGGCCCTGCCTCTTCCTTGGCGCTGTGGAAGGAATGTCCAGGCTACTTTGGTAATTTTCTTTTGGAGAAGCATCATCACCCTATTCCACTCCTGGGATTATACCCTAAGAATGCTGAAACACCAATTTCAAAGGGCCTATGTACCCCTATGCTTTCAAAGCAGCATTATTTACAATAGCCAAGTGCTGGAAATAGCTTAAGTGCCCGTTCGTAAATGAGCGGATCAAAAAACTGTGGAACATTTATACCATGGAATACCACACAGCAGAAAGAAGGTAATCCTATACTTTGCAACAGAGTGGATAGCACTGGAGAGTATTATGCCAAGTGAAATAAACCAGGAGGTGAAAGGCAAATACCATATGCTCTCACCTATAAGTGGAACCAAATCAACAAAACAAGCAAGAAAAATAGAACCAGAGACTTGGAAATAAAGAACAAACTGACAGTGACCAGAGGGGAGCAGGGAGGGTGATAATGGAGGAAAGAAGAGGAAGGGTCAACTGAAGGAACATGTATAAAGGACCCATGAACAAAGACAATGGGGTGGGGGGAGGATTGAATGTGGGAAGTGGGGGGTGGGTAGGGTAGGGGAGAGAAGTGGGGAAAAATGGGGACAACAATAATTGTAATTGAAAAACAACTTTTTAAAAATGTTTAAAGAAAGAAATCTCCTGTATTACAGAGGGTGTCCTTGTTTTTAGGGGGTGTCTTTTACCCATACATGCTAAGGTAGAAAGGTAGAAGCCCTCACTGCTACGTTGGAAACCTGGTACACAGAAACAGGGGGAAACCAACACCAATGCTTGGGAGAGATATAGCCACCCCCAACCAGCTAAGGGAACCCAACACCTTGAAGGAAAGCCCAGTGCTGCCTCCTTGCACCCTACAATCCTTAGGGTACTTTTTGTCCTCATTTGTTTACTTATTTATTTTAGACAGTGGGGAAGGGAGGGAGAAAGAGAGGGAGAGAAACGGGTTTTTGTCCTCATTTGAATAGGGCACACCCTCCCATGCTACTGAGGGAATCACACCAACCAGTAATAAGAGGTACCTTCCCCATTATTTTGTTTTTTTAATCTTTATTATTTTTTGCATTACAATCGAATCCCCTTATACCCTTTCCTCCCAGCAGTCACCACACCATTGTCCATTTCCACAAGGCTTTCTTCCTTTTTGTTCAATCCCTCCACCCCCTAACCTCCTCACCACTAGCTGTAATATGTTCTCCATCTATGAGTCTGTCTCTGTTTTGCTTGTTAATTCAGTTTGTTCATTAGATTTCACACATGAGTGAAATCATATGGTATTTGTCTTTCATTGACTGGCATACTTCACTTAGCATAATGTTCTCCAGGTCCATCCATACTGTTGCAAAGGATAAAATTTTCTTCTTTTTTATTGCCAAGTAGAATTCCATTGTGTGAATGTCCCATAGATGTTTTATCCACTCATCTATTGATGGACACTTAGGCTGCTTTCATAGGTTGGTGATTGTAAATAATGCTGCGATGAACATAGGGATGCTTATGTTCTTTCAAATTAGTATTTTGAGTTCCTTTGGATATATTCCCAGAAGTGAGATTGATGGTCAAAAAGTGGATCCATTTTTAATGGAGATAGCAGTATCTCCATACTACTATCTATAGTGGCTGCACCAGTTTGCATTCCCACCAATAGTGTAAAAGGATTCCTCTTTCTCCACATCCTCACCAGCAATTGTCTTTTGATTTATTATGATAGCAATTCTGACAAGTGTGAAATAGTATATCATTGTGGCTTTTATTTACATTTTTCTGATGATTAATGACTTTGAGCATCTTTCCTTATGTCTATTCACTGTCTGCATGCCCTCTTTGAAGAAGTCTATTCAGGCCCTTTGCCCATTTTTTAATTGGGTTGTTTGGTTTATTGTATTGAGTTTTTGTAAGTACTTTATACATTTTGGATATCAACCCCTTATTATATGTATTGACAAATATGTTCTCCCATTCTGTGGACTGTCTTTTTATTTTGTTGACAGTTTCCTTTGCTGTGCAAAATCTTTTTAGTTTGACAAAGTCCCATTTGTTTATTTTTTCTTTTTTTCCACTTTCCTGGGGAGATACATCCTATAAAAAATTTCTATGAGCAATGTCCAAGATTTTGCTGCCTATGTTTTCTTCTAGGATTTTTATGGTGTCATGACATATATTTAAGTCGTTTATCCATCTTGAGTTTATTTTGGTGTATGGTGTAAGTTGGTGGTCTAGTTTTATTTTTTTTGCATGTACTTGTCCAGATCACCCAGCCATTAATTTAAAGAGATTATTTTTATTTATTGAAAAAGCTATTTTTACTACATTTTAAGTTCCTGCCCGTTTTGTCAAACATTAGTTGATCATATTGACATGGGTTTATCTCTGGGCTCCTATTCTGTTGCACTGGTCTATGGGTCTGTTCTTATAATATTAACAGACAGTTTGGATTAGAAGAGTCTTGTAATATAGTATGATATCAGGTATTGTGACCCCTCCTACTTTGTTCTTCTTTCTCAAAATTGCTGAGTCTATTCAGGGTCATTTATGGTTCCATATAAATTTTTGAAATATTTGTTCTATATCTGTGAAATATGTCATTGGTATCTTGATAGGGATTGCATTGAATATATAGATTTGTTTTGGGTAGTGTGGACATTTTAATGATGTTAATTCTTCCAATCCATGAACATGGTACATGCTTCCATTTATTTGTGTACTTCCTTAATTTCTTTCTTCAGTGTTGTGTAGTTTTCTGGGTATAGATCTTTTACCTCCTTGGTTAAATTTATTCCTAAGTATTTTATTTTTATCTCCCACATTCAATCTATTTTTTCTTGTTGCTATAGTAAATGGAATTTTTTCCTAAATTCTGTTTCTTATATTTCATTGTTACTGTACCAAAATGCCTTTGATTTCTGAATATTGACTTTGTATATCCCCATGTTTCCAAATTCATTTATTAGGTTGAGGAGTTTTTTGGTGGAGACTATAACATCTCCTATGTACATTATCATATCATCTGCAAGCAGTGACAACTTTACTTCCTCCTTTCCAGTTTGGATGCCATTTATTTCTTTGTCTTGTCTGATCATTGTGGCTAGAACTCCCAATACTATGTTGAATAGAAGTGGTGAAAGTGGACAGCCTTGTTTTGGGCATGATCTTAGAGAAAAAGTTTTTAGTTTTTACTCATTGAGTACCATGTTGGCTGTATGTTTTTCGTATATGACTTTTATTATTTTGAGGTTTGCTCTCTCTACTCCTACTTTGCTGAGTGATTTAATCATAAATGGTGCTTCACTTTATCAAATGCTTTCTCAGCATCCATTGATATGAACATGTGGTTTTTTCCATTCATTTTGTTTAGGTGATATATTACATTGATTTGTGTATATTGTGCCATCCTTGCATCTTGTACAAATCCCACTTGTCATGGTGTTTGATCTTTTTAATGTATTGTCTTATCTGGTTTGTCAATATTTTGTTAAGCATTTTAGCATCTATGTTCATCAGCAATATTGACCTGCAGTTTTCTTTCTCTGTTTTGTTGTTATTTGGTTTTGGAATTAGGATAATACTGGCCTCATAAAAAGAGTTTGGGAGTGTACCCTTTTCTAGGATTTTTGGGAATAGTTTGAGAAAAATCAGAGTTAGATTTTCCTTATATATTTGGTAAATTCTCCTGTGAAGCCATCCAACCCAGGGCTTTTGTGTACTGGGAGTTTTTGATTACTGCTTCAATTCACCAGCTGTTATCAGTCTATTCAGGTTTTCTGCTTCTTCTTGACTCAACTTGGGAGGATTGTGTCTCTAGAAATTTGTCCATTTCCCCAGGTTTTAAAATTTCTTGACATATAGTTGTTCATAGTCATTTCTTATGATCCTTTGTATTTCTGTGGTATCAGTTGTAATTTCCCTTCTTTCATTTCTGATTTTATTTAGTTGGGTTATCTCTCTATTTTTTTCTTGACGAGTCTGGTTAAAGTCTTGTCAATTTTGTTTATCTTTTCAAAGAAACATTTCCTGGATTTACTGATCCTTTCAATTGCTCTTTTAATCTCTATGTCATTTAATTCTGCTCTGATCTTGATTATTTCCTTCCTTCTTCTCACTCTGGGCTTTGTTTGCTGTTTCTCTAGTTTTTGTAGATGTAGGGTTATGTCATTTATTTGAAAAATGTCTCTTTTTAAAGTAGGCCTGTGCTTCCATCAACTTCCCTCTGAAAGCTGCCTTTTGCTGTATCCCATAGATTTGGAGTCATTGTGTGTTCATTTTCATTTGTTTCAAGAAAATTTTTTATTTCTGCCTTTATCTCATTGTTTATGTATTTGTTGTTTAATAACATGTTATTCAGTCTCCATGGGTTTGATTATTTTTTAGTTTTTCCCTTGAGGTTAGTTTCTAGTTTCAAGCCCTTGTGATCCAAGAAAATGCTTGATATGATTCCTATTTTCTTGAAATTGTTGAGGCTTGTTTTGTGTTCTATCATGTGGTCAATCTTGAAAATGTTCCATGTGCATTTTAATAGAATGTACATTTTGCTTCTTTGGGGGTGAACAATTCTGTATATATCAGTTAACTCCATGTGATCTAGCATGTTGTTCAGTGCCACAATGTCCTTGTTGATTCTTCATTTCAAAGTTCTGTCCATTGTTGACAGTGGATGGTAAAATCCTCTACTCTAAGGGTGTTGCTGTCTATCTTTCTTAACGTCCTCCAGAATTTTCCTTATATACTTGGATGCTCTTACCTTGATGCATATATGTTTATAGTGTTTATAGCTTCCTGATGTATTCTTCTCTTTAGAATTATGAAGTGACGTTCTTTGTCTGTTTTTATGGCCTTTGGTTTGAAATATGTTTTGTCTTTTATAAGTATTGCAATCCTGGATTTTTGTTTCTGTCCATTAACTTGGAATATTTTTTTTCCAACCCTTCTCTTTCAGTCTGTATAGGTCTTTTGTTCTGAGGTGAGTCTCTTGTAGACAACATGTATGCAGGTCATGTTTTCTTATCCATTCAGCTACCTTATGTTTGTTGATTGGAGCATTTAATCTACTTACCTTTAAGGTTATTATTGATATGTGCTTATTCATTGCCATTTCTTCCCTGTGTACCTGTGTTCTCTCTCTCACTCTTTCTCTTCATTTTCTTAAAATAGTCCTTTTTGCATGTCTTGTGATACTGGTTTGGTGGAAGTATATTCTTTTAACCTCCTCTTGCCTGGGAAACTCCTTATTTTGACTTCATTTTAAATGACAGCCTTACTGTGTAGAGTAGTCTTCATTGCAGGCCCTTGCTTTTCATTACATGGAATATATTTTACCATTTCCTTCAGGCTCATAGTATTTTTCTTGAGAAATCAGCTGATAGCATTATATTAGCTCCCTTTTATGTTACTATCTGTTTCTTCCTTGCTGTCTTTATGATTCTGTCTTTAAAATTGGGCATTTTAATTATAATGTGTCATGCACTAGGCCCCTGTGGATTCATCTTGATTGGGACCCTCTCTGCTTCCTTACCTTGCATGGATTTTACCCTCTCCAAGTTAAGGAAGGTTTCTGTCATTATTGTTTTCAAAAAGATTGTCTATCCCTTGCTTCTTTTCTTCTCCTTTTGACAATCTTATGGTGTGAATGTTTCGTGTTGTCTTGAAGTTCCCTTAAACTATCCTCATACTTTTTGAGTTTTCATTTTATTGCTGTACTTGGATATTTCTTTCTACCTTGTCTTCCAGACTACTGATTCAGTACTCTGCTTCATCCTGGCTGCCTTTGAATCCTTCTACTATATTTTTTATTTCAGATAGTGTATTTTTCATTTCTTCCTGGTTCTTGTTTATAGTTTTTCCCCTTTTTCATGAAGTTGTATTTCCCACTCAGCTCCTTGTAGTTGTCAGTGAGTTCCTTGAGTATCCTTATAATCATTTTCTAAAATTTTATTTCTGATAGATTGCTTGCCTCAATTTCACTTAGCTCTTTTGCTGGGGATTCTTCCATTCCTTTGTATTGCATGTTCTTTCCTTGCCTCTCCATTTTAGGTGACTCCTTTGGTTTTTCTCTGGGTCTCAGGATGTTCTGCTTTGCCTGCCTATCTTTGTGAGTTAGACTTCTGTGGTAGGACTTCTGTGGGACTCAGTGGTGTGTTCTCTTTGCTCTCCTTGTCTAGATTCTCTAGAGTTGCCCTTTCTTCTCTTTCTGTGGGCTCTCTTTTACTTGAGCTGTGCCTGTTGATAGTTTCTCTGTTGATGGGTTCTCCCATCCAGCAGGCTTACTGGTAATCACAACTCCTGCCTTATCTTCTATGCTGTTGTATGGGTGTTGGTTAACAAAGAAGGATTACCAGACATTCAAACCTATGCCAGCCAAAGGAACTCCCCTACCACATCAGCAATCTCAACCACAATTGAGCAAAAATTAATACAAGTGTAGAGAGATTAAGGACATTATAATATGGGACAAAAAGAATATGAAATGTTTAAAAGAGGGGGAAATGTTTTTGATTGAGAAGAGAGGAGAATCGATGAGTATGTATAGAACTGAGGCAATGAAAGCAGAGAACAAAATTTAAAATGTAAGTAAAACATTGAAGGGTGATGGAAAAAATGGGGTAGGCCAAGGGAAAAGTATACTATGAGGTTTGAAGTAAAATTAAAAATATATTGGACCAATGGAAGCAACATTTAAGAAAAACCACAGCAGATTCTATACCAACAAGAGCTGAATGAAGTTTAATAAACGTGGAGTGGGAATAAGAATATTGTACAAAGGAGAACAGTGAGTATGAGATGTCAACTGTAAAGAAAAAGGATTTTGAGAGGATGGAGAAAACAAACTAATAAGTGTAAGGAAGAAAGCCCATACTGAGAAGGGGAAAAATTAAAATAAAATGCCTCATTCATCTGATCAGTGGCAGAGACAAGGCAAAATGGAGTAAGATCAGGGAAGGGTATCTTATGAGATTTAAAGTACAGAGAAATAATGAACAAATAAGAGTTCCTTTGGAGAAGTACAGTAAAAACCAATATATTTTGCCCAACTAGCCGCAGTTTATAATGGTGAAAAGGAAGTAAGAGTATTACAAGAGAGGGAAAAGAATGCTGACTTAAGGAAGTGAGAATGCTTTTGTGAGGATAGATGGAGGAGAAATAGAGAGAGTAAGGGATAGGAATATGGTGTAGTGTGGAAGAAAATAAAGTTTACAACAACAATAATAAAGCTCAGGAAGATGGCAAAATGGATTAAAACCAGGGAAGGGTGCTGTGTGGTATTTGAAATACCAGTAATAGAAAAATATATATAATCTGAATACAAAGAATAAAAAATAAAATACAAAGAGTAATGAGATATTTGGAATATGAGTGAAGTGAAAGAGGAAAAAATGTTATATGAAAAGAAGCAGAAAAAAATGCTAAAAAACAAAAATAAAGAAAGAAAAAGAAAAGAATGAGAAATAAAAAACATGCAAGCTCTGATTAAAAGAAAGGTGAAATTTGTCTTAGCTATTGGGGTTTGCCTTCTGACTTCTTTCTGGATCTGTCGCTGGTTTTCTTAGTTCAAGGTCCTACGTAGGGCAGACAACTCCTGGTAACTCCTTTCCCTGCCTCTAGAGGGAGCTTGTGTTGCAATTGAGAGGGTGAGGTCTCTTGTCTCACCTGGGAGGCATTGTTATGTCATATGGGAAAATTTTGGGTGAGTTTTCCTTGCCCCTACACCTCCCATCTTAGTCTGTCCCAGTATATTTTCAATAATGTATAGTTTCTGCTTAAATAGCTGTCCATTTTATGGGGGCAGGAGGCAATCTGTGTAATAGTGTCAAGTCTCTCCTGCTTGGTGTAATCTGTAGCTCTTTGTGTGAGTCAAGTCTGAGCAGTGCCCTGAATCCCCCTTGATGTACCCTTTCTTAACTTCTTGTTTTAATGGTGTCAGTGAAATAGGGTGCTAGTACCCAGTGTACTTTGTCTCTCTGTGGGTAATCAAAATGGACCCTTTGTGGCATTAGTCTTGCTGTCTTACTTTTGCAGAAAAATCCCCGCATGTTGTTAAGCTGGGCCTGCTAGTTTTGTAGATCTTCCCCCATTCTTGCAGGAGGTGGATCTGGGCTCAATATTCCCTTCATGGTGGTTCTGCCCAGGTAGGAGGCTTTGCCTGGCCTGCAATAGTCACAGGTGCAGTTTCTGGTCCACTACCCTCACAGCACCCTGTGGCCTGCACTCTCCACTCTGCACTGTTGCACTGGGCTGGAGCTGAGAGAAACCACATTGCTATTCACCCCTTTGATCAATTTTGCAGGTGCACTGAAAGAGCAAATCATGCCCACAATTCTCACTCCCATTGGCTGGGTGGCTGGGCAGCTGTGCACATGCAGACCCTGCAGAGGGGCCTCAGTTTCCCTTTAGAAAAAAGTCTGTTGGTGCTTCAGTCACTCAGAGCCACCACCCAGCTTTCCACACACTCCAATTCTGGCAAGTCAAGAGCCTATCTCAGTTATGGCCAGTGCAGCCTTCTTCTCCCAGCTCCAGGTGCCACCAGAATCATCCTCGCTCTCTGGCGCTGTCCCAGCTGGTGACCGCCGCCACAGCTTGGGTGGGTGACCAGCTGCGTGCCTGTGTGCTGCTGTATTTCCTCTGTCAAATGTATGCATTCAAGTAGCTCTCTGATTTTCTAGTCCTGGGAGGGGAGGGAGCTGCCAGGCTGCTATCACTGTCCTGGCTCTCCTCTGATATTGTCCTAGCAACAGCAGTGGTTTCTGGTGCAAGGCCCAGGGATTCCTGTGTAACTATAAAATGTCCTTACCCTCATTTTTTAGTGTCTTCTACACACTTTGGATCCCAAACTTCATATCAGCTAAGATTCTGTTTACTGTTCACTTTGTTTTTTTGACGATCAACTAAGTGTCCCAGTTGTGTGCACAAGCAAGTGGGCTAAGATCCCACCTACTTCACTGCCATCCTCAGCCTTCCAAGTGTAAGTCTTTTTGTTGTCTTCAAGTACAGCTGTTTCCATTTTTCCTTCAATGCTCCCCTCCCCACTCATCCCCACCTCCCATCATCGATCCCACCCACATTTGGCTTTGCCCATGTGTCCTTCATATTTGTTCTTTGATGACCCTTCTCCTTTTTTCTCCCATTATTTCCTTTCCCCCTCCCTTCTGGTTATGGTCAGTTTGTTCTTTATTTCAGTGTCTCTGGTTATATTTTTATTGCTTGTTTTTTTTGTTAATTAGGTTCCACTTATGGGTGAGAGCATATGGTATTTGTCTTTTAGTGCATGGTTTATTTCACCTAGCATTATGCTCTCCAATTCCATTCAAATTGCCATGAAGGGTAGGAGTTCCTTCTTTCTTTCTGTTGCATAACATTACATTGTGTAAATATAGGACAGATTTTCACCCCCTCATATACTGATGGGCAATGGGTTGTTTCCAAGTTAGCCAGTTAGTTTTAGGGAGACCTTTGAACAACAAAGAAGAAAGAACAGTCTTATAATAAATAATAAATTGCCTGAAGTTATTTCTGTACAGAATATAGAATCACAACCTTCCTTTGTTCTACTATTCAGTTTGAGAGGACATGCATTTCTATGAATACTGTAGAAAGGAAAAGAAGAGAGCTTATAAAATAGTACAAATTGCTCTAATTCTCACATGATCTCTCTCATTAAACTACAGTTTTTAGTAGAGAATTGGGATATGTGAAATTACCTTTGGGTGGAAGTTAAAGAAAGGCTATCATTAATATTCTCAAATATTTACTCACCATCCGAAAGAGAACAGCTGTCTTAGTGCTTTTAAAAGTAATAATACATTATTAAAGAGCCACTAATAAACTAGTATGTTAGGCATTTACACATATAATTGGAGGTTCACTAAAGGAAGATCTTAGAAACAGAACAAACGATTTGCACATGTTATTCAGAAATGTATTCTTTCAAGGACAGAGACACACACTAACTTAAAAACACATGTACTGGGATTACAGGAATGGAAAATGAAAAGTGTCTCAAATATAAAGTGAGCATATGTCGAAGAAGTTTACTTGTAACTTCAATATGCTTTTCCTTCTGTAAAAATGGAAGAGAGTTGTTTGTACTCTCATCCTTCCTTATTGAGGAACAATTGTGGTTTTCTCCAATTTTCCAACAGAGGGTTATATCCCTAATGGGAACCAATTCTCATTGCGTCCTGAAGGAACTGGGCTTCAGATGTATTAAAACCAGTCCTGTTTAAAGATATTGCCTTGAATATCTGTGAAATAGCAGATATTTTGAGGCATACTGTGTTGAATCTGAAATTCTGACTGAGCTGCAACTCTTGACCCAGAATGTAATTGGATTTCATGTTCATGTCGGTTCTAGAGCAGAGAAAGGTACAGACAGTCTGGGTTATAGTGCATTAGTTTTAAGGAGACCTTTGAACAACTGAGAAGAAACAGGTGTCTTATTCTTTGTCTGAAGTGATTTCTTGACAGAACAGAGAATCACCGCCTTCCTTTGCGCTCTGGTTCAGTTTGAACAGAAGATGCATTTCTACGAACACTGTGGTGAGGATGAGAGGAGCACTTTTGAAATACAGTACAAATATCTCTAGTGTTCACTTGGTATTCTTAATTAATCTACAGTTTTTAGGAGAGTTGTTGGGTTATGTGAATTTACTTTTTGGCAGAAGGTAAAGAAAGACCAACATTCATGTTCTCACCTATGTACTCATGTTCTTAAGGAGAACTGTGGACCTACTGAAGTAACCATATAATACATACAATGTTAAGGAGCTACTGGGAAACCAGCATTTTGAGACAACTACAGGCTCAATTGGAGACCTGCTACACTTAATTCTTAGAAACGGAAGAAGACATTGGCACACATTATTTGGAAATGTATTCTTTCAAGGAGAGAAACATGTGCTGATGTAAAAATTCATGTACTGGGTATTTCAGGAATGCAAAAGGGAGTTTCTGAAATGGAATCTGAAAATATGTCCAGAGAAGATTTCTTGTGACTTTGGTCTGCACTTCTTCTGGTAAAAATGTGAGAGACTTGTTTAGCTCTCTTCAGTTCTTATTGTGAAACCAGTGTTGTGTTCGCTAACTGTTGACCACAGAATAAAAGGCATAACTAGAGGTCCTCTCACTGTGTCCTGAGGAAACCTGACTTCAGATGTGATAAGACCAGCATGTATGAAGGTTTTAGCCTTGAACCTTTGTGGAGCAGCACCTATTTTGAGGCTTATTGAGTTGAATTTTAAAACCTGACTGAGCTCCAAGTATGGACAGAGAATGTATTGGCCATCACATTGAAGTCCATTCCAGAGAGGGAAAAGGTACAGGCAGGCAGAGTTATATAGTACATTAGTTTTAAGGAGACCTTTGAACAACTATTGAGAAACAACTGTCTTATTACTTGCCTTGTGTTAGTACCAGTCAGATGAGGGGAATCACTGCATTCCTTGTTCTCTGGTTCAGTCTAAACAGAAAATGCATTTCCATGAACACTGTGGTAAGGATGACAAGAGTGCTTGTAACAGAGGGTACAGTTTGCTCTAACATTAATTTGGTTTTCCTCATTAAACTGCAGTTTTACTAGAGTATTGAGGGTTTGTGAAATTACTTTTGAGTGGAAGTTAAGGAAAACCGTCATTCATATTCTCAACTACTTACTTACACTCCAATGGAGAAAAACTGTCTTACAGGTGTTAGAAAGGAATACACATGCTATTGAAGGGATACTCATCAACCAGTATGATAGGCATGCACATGTTCAGCTGGAGGTTCCCTACAGAGACATATTAGAAATAGAACAAGCCATTTGCACACTTTATTCAGAAGTGTATTCTCTCAAGAAGAGAAAGATGGGATGACTTAAACATGCCTGTACTGGGAATTACAGGCACTGTAAATGAGAAGTTTCTCAGCCCTAAAATGAAAATATGTCCAGAGAACTTTATTGGAACTTCAATCTGCTTTTCTATCCAGAGAAACAGAAAAGGGTTGTTTGCATTCACCTCAGTACCTACTGATTGCAGAACCAGTTTTCACCTACTTTTCAGCTGGGGACAATATCCCTAATGGGAAACCCTTCTCATTGTATCCTTAAGGAACCAGGCTTTGGATGTGTTAAAACCAGTCCTCTTTAAAGGTAAAGCCTTGAACCTCTATGAAATGCAGGTATTTTGAGGCATACTGTGTGGAATCTGAAATTTTGACTGAGCTGCAACTCACAACCCAGAATGTAATTGGACTTCATATTCAAGTCTGTTCTACCAAGGAGAAAGCTACAGAAAGGCTGGATTATAGCACGTTAGTTTTAACTCAGTCTTTGAACAACTGAGACGAAACAGCTGTCTTATCCTTTGTCTCAAGTGATTTCTTGACAGAACAGAACATCACTGCTTTTCTTTGTTCTATAATTCGGTTTGAATAGGAGATGTATATCTATGAATACCATAGTAAGGACAAGAGTATCACTCATTAAATATAGTACAATTTGCCTGAGTGTTCATTTGGTCTTCCTAATTCAACTTTTAGTTTCAGTAGAGTATTTGGGATAGGTGAATGTTCTTTTGGGCAGAAGTTACAGAAAGAGTAGCATCCATATTCTCAACTATTCACTTAAACTCCAAAGCAGACCTACTGTCTTACTGGTGTTAAACAGTAACACATAGTTCTTTGCACATGCTATTCAGAAATGTATTCTTTCAAGGAGGGAAGCATGTACTGACATAAAATTGCCTATAGTAGTAGTGTCTCACTGCGCAGCGGTTATAGGGGGCCTGCTGCAGTGGGGGAGCACCACAGTGAGCGCAGCACTCCCTGAAACCTGGGGGAAACTGGCTAGGGCCAGCTGAGGTGGGAGCAGGGCTCTGAAACCCACAGAGCCCATCCCGGGGTTGTCACAGATGAGGGGGACTAAACACAAAACATCTCAAACACTTCTCTGTTTGCCAGGAGAGCATACAGGGGCACTTCCCTCTTACCAAAGAAGGCCGTGGCACATCCCTTTAGTGGGGAAGGCCCCGTTGTCCTTTGTTCCAAGGCTTTTATTGAAAAACTTATCAGTAGGGTATATAACAGGAATGCAGGCATTATCTCATTACATCAGTATGGTAAGTTTCACAGTGAATATATGATGCTTTTAAGAAGACAAGTGACAGGAGTACACTGATTTGCATGGGTCCAAGAGGAGACTAGAATCAACAATAGAGACTATAGATAAGGGGAAAGTAGACTTAAAGGTGCCTTAAAGATATAGGGTAAAAGGTGTAAATAAAGCAAATGTTTAACAAGGTAAGGGGTGTAACTAAAGGTCCTTTGCATCATCAGCTGACCAGAGATCTGAGGGAGGAACAGAACACCCTCTAAAGAATTTACTTTTAGGCCTGATTACCCCGGAACCCGCCAGATCTGATTTAGGGCTCTTTTTCCTGCACTGTTTCAAGCCTGAGCCAGGTCAGGGGAGGGAGCCATAAAGGGTTAAGGAGACTGCTTCTCGGCTGCAATGAGGACTCTGGCCATGTCCAAACCAAGCTGAGAGGTGCAGGGGCTTTTATGCCCCCTTCTCCATGTCCCCCAATTTCTTATCTGTTGCCAAAATCAGCCAACACCTGTCTTAGGTTGCCCCTCCCCCAAGGGGTCTTACCCATCATTGGCTAATTGACCATCCATGGCAAAGCAGAGAAGCAGGGGCTATGCCCCTGCCAGCGGGGGACAGGCCAAGTCTCCTCAGGAGCCTGTTTTTCCAAGGCCTCCTGATTATTTCCAGCCTTGGGGTTCTCCAGCAAGTTGGCAGAGTTACAACTTCTGAAACCAGACCAGGCATTTCCCAACATAGTAGGAATTACAGGAATAGTAAACAAAAAGTGGCTCAACTCTAAAATGAAAATATATCCAGAGAAGTTTACTTATTACTTCAGCTGGCTCTTCCTTCTGGAAAACTGGAAGAAAGTTGTTTGTATTCTCCTTGATCCTTATTGTGAAACTGCTGCTGTTTTCCTCAACTTTCCAGCTGAGGATTCATATGCCTAATTGGCAACTCTTCTCACTGTGTCATAAAGAAACTTGGTTTCAGACATGTGAAAACCAGTCCTTTTTTTAAAACTATAGCCTAGAACTGCAGAGAAATTGCATGTAATTTGAGGCATATTGTGTTGCATGTTAAAATTGGACTGACTGGCGACTAATGACTCAGAATGTAATTGGACTTCACATTAAAGTCTACGTGAGATAGGAAAAAGTTACAAACAGGTAAAGTTATAACCAGCTATTTTTAAGGAGACCTCTGAAAACCTAGAAGAGACAACAGTCTTATTATTTGTCTTAAGTTATTTCTTTTTTTTCCTTTTTACTTTCTTTCTTGATCATTTTATTTTGGGATTGATAACAGACATTGAAATTTTGATTTACTTTAAGATAGTTAATGACTCATCAACTTGATATCTTTTATAAAAATCATATTTATTCTATTACAGTTGTCTCAATTTTTCCCCTTTTGCCTTCCTCCACCCATCACACCCCACACCCTCTCCAACAGTCAATTCCCACTCTGTTGTTCATGTCCATATCCATGGGTCATTCATACATGTTCTTTGTTTAGACCCTTCCCCTTCATTTCACCGTTGTCCTCCTTCCCCATCCCCTCTGGTCACTTTCAGTCTGCTCCATGTTTCCATGCATGTGGTTGATTCTGTTCATTTATTTTGTTGACTATATTCCACTTATAAGTGAGACCATATGGTATTTGTCTTTCATCAACTGGCTTATTTCACTTAGCTTAATATTCTCCAAGTCTATCTATGCTGTTACAAAAGATAGGAGTTCCTTCTTTCTTTCTTTTTTTTTATGCAGGTTGATGTTATTTATTTTTAAAATGTCAAAATCCATTATAAAATATTAAAAAATTTAAATCCAAGAGACTTCAAGATGGCAGAGGAGTGAGTGGAAGTCACATTGACCTTCTCCCAGGACCAATCTGGAATTAAAACTAAATTGTGGAGAAAACACATGAAAACCACTGAACAATAGTGAAAGAGGAGCCTTAAAACCTTGGCCAGACAAAGGAATTGGCTTTGGCACAACCTAACTGGTAAGGAGTGTGGTAGAGGCTCAAGAATGTGGGTTAGGTGCCCATGGGAGGCAGCACTGGAGGGATTTTGAAATGACCAGTTGTATCATCCTAAGAAAGCAGGGTCTAAACCATAAGCAGGGATCTCCACCCTACAGCACAAGAGCTGAAAAAGCACATGGACAACAGCCAGCTGTGAAAAGTGTAGGGGTGCTCTCTGCCAGAGATAGGCAGCTGGAGGTGCAAAGAGCTGTTTAAAGGGCCAACACAAAAATTTGAAGTGGCAGCCACTTACCCTGGGCTCTGGCAAAGGTGGGGGCAGAGTGGACTAGGTACACCAGGGGACCGACTAGGGAAGGAGGCTTTGGGGAAAGAACTGAGAAGGTGGCCGGTGGGGGCCTGGTGCTGATGCACTCGCCGTTCCTCAGCTGCCATCTTGCTCAGGCAGACCACTCCCCTCAGTGGCAACAGTGTGAGAGGACCCACATGCCCCACCCCCATGAGGCTCTGCCCTGGCCAGGTGTTGCACAAGCCCAGGTGCTGAGTATAGAGCAGCAGTCACACATAGTGGATCCTTGGGTGAAAGGTATGAAGAGTGGTCTAGAGATGCTTGAGGAAAGTCTGGATGGAGGCGTTGGGGAGAGCACTGAAGGAGTAGCCGGGAAGATCCTGGTGCTCACTCATCTCCCATAGGACAGCATCCATTTTGCTCAGACCACTCCCCCAAGCAGCAGCAGCAAGAAAGGACCCAATAGCCACACTCCCAGGAGGCTCAGCCCTGGCCTGATTTTGGGTAAGCCCAATTGCTGAGTACAGAGCAGCAATCACAGATAGTAGATCCCTGGCTAAAAGGGATGCAGAATGGTCTAGAGATGCTTGAGGAAAGTCTGGACATGAAGGCGTAAGGGAGAGAACTGAGGGAGTAGCCAGGGGTATCCTGGTGCTGGCTCCTCCAACACATGACAGCAGCCATCTTGCACAGGGAGACCACTTTCCTGAGAGGCAGCAGCATGAAAAGACAAAATAACCCTGCCCACAGGAGAGACTCTGACCCACCCTATGGTGCCTAAGAATGATTGCAGAGGGCAGAGTGACAAGATTAACAAGTGGAGGAGACAGACACAGACAGTAGATTCCTGGACGTCTCTTAAAGACTGCATAAGGTCAGATGGGGTCAACAGCTGGCATAATCAGAGGCTGATCCAGAAAAAAGGGGGGAAAAGAAGCAGTCTCCTACCAGAGAAGTTCACCCACAAAGTCAGGGAGTCAAGACAGATCAATTTAAGAAGTAGTAGCAAAAAAGAAAAGTCTCACAAGTAATGGGAAGAAAAAGAAACACATCCCAGTCAAAGGGAAAGGAGGAATCCCCAGAAAGAGAACTAAATGAAATAGAGGCAAGTAAACTATCAGATATTAAGTTCAAAACAACGATTCTAAGGAAACTCAGTGAGCTCAAGGAGAATTACAAAAAACTAAAGGAAAACTATGAGGAAATGAAGAATGCAATTTCTGACTTCAAGAACACAGTAGAAGGTATCAAAAGCAGGCTCGATGAAGTAGAGAATCGAATCAGTGAGCTGGAGAACAAGATAGAAAGAAGTTGCCAGGGGGAGCAAGAAAATGAGAAAAGATTTTTTAAAAATGAAGATTTGTTGAGGGAAATGTAGGACAACCTGAAACATAATAATATCTATATAATACGGATACCAGAAGGAGAAGAGAAACAAGGGATAAAGAACCTGTTTAAAAAACTAATGATGGAAAACTTCCCTAATTGTAGGAGAGAAAAAGTCATGCAAGTCCAGGAAACACAGAGGGTCCCATTCAAGAGGAACCCAATGAGGCCCACTCCAAGACAAATCATAATTTGTCTTTAATAGTGGCACTTTAATAGTGGCAAATGTCAAAGACAAAGAGAGAATCATAAATGCAGTGAGGGAGAAACAGGTGTTAACATACAAGGGAGCTCCGATACAGCTAGCAGCTGACTTCACTTCAGAAACACTACATTCCAGTGGGAATGGCAAGAAATATACCAAGTAATGAAAAGCAAGTGCCTACAGCCATGACTAATCTACCCAGCAAGGCTCTCAATTAAAATGGAAGGTGAATTAAGGAGTTTCCCAGACAAAAGAAGGCTAAAAGAATACACCTCCACCAAACCAGCATGACAAGATATGCTTAAGGGACTGCGTGGAACCTAATCAGCAAAGCAAGCAGTCAAGGAACATATGACCAGCAACACTGAAGGAAAGAAGAAACTGAAAGGGACTGGAGGAATGGAGGTAGGGGGTAGTGGGGAGAGGATGGGGGAAGGGTCAGATCAAGGGACAGGTGTGAAGGACATATGGAAGAAGACAAGGTGGGGAAGGACTGAGGGAGGGAGAGGGGTGGGATGAGCAGGGGAAAGTGGTGACAGGCCAATGGACACAAATGTATTTGAAAAATTAAAAAATAAATAAATAAAATAAAATAAAATAAAAATATGTATAATAAAAAATTATTCAAAAAAGTGAAGATGAAGAAAAAGAGTGATTAAGTGAGAATCACAGGTACAAAGGAAAAAAATGAATACCTATCAATAATAGCTTTAAATGTATATGGATTAAATGTCCCAATCAAAAGACATAGGGTACTTGAATGGATAACAAAAGATAAGCCACACATATGCTGACTAAAACAGACCCACCTCAGAACAAAGGACCTACACAGACTGAAAGTAAAGGGATGAAAAAATATTCCAAGCAAAATGACAGGAAAAGACAGCCAGGGTAGCAATACTTATATCAGACAAAATAGATTTCAAAACAAAAGCCATAAAAAGAGACCCAGATGGATCTCTTCATAATACTCAAAGAAAGAATCCATCAAGAAAACATAAATATTGTATACATATATGCACCCAATGTAGGAGCACCCAAATATATAAGGGCAATATTGGAGGACTTCAAGACAGATATAGACAGCAACACACTGACAGTAGGGGATTATAACACCTCTCCATCAAAAATGCATAGATCTCCCAAACAAAATATCAACAAGGATATTGTGGAACTGAACGATGCTTTAGATCCAAAGGACTTGACAAACATATATAGAAGTTTTCATCCCAAAGAAGCAAAATACACATTCTTTTCAAATGCACAAGGAACATTTTCAAAGATAGACCACATGACAGGACACAAAACAAGCCTCAACAAATTCAGGAAAATCCGCATCATAACAAGCATTTTCTTGGACCACAAGGGCTTGAAACTAGACACCAACGTCAAGGAAAAAGCTCAAAAACATTCAGAATCATGGAGACTGAATAGCACAGTATTAAACAATGAATGGGTCAATAATGAGATCAAAGAAGAAATCAAAAAGTTTCTGGAAACAAATGAAAATGAACACACAACAGTCCAAAACCTATGGGACTCATTGAAGACTGTCCTGAGAGGGAAATACATAGCAATACAGGCCTACCTCAACAAGATAGAACAATTTCAAATAAACAACCTAACCCTCCGGTTTCAAGAACTGGAGAAACAACAAGAAACAAAGTCCAGACCAAGTAGAAGAAAGGAAATAATCAAGATCAGAACAGAACTGAATGACACAGAGACCAAAAAAAAACAAACAAACAAACAAACAAAAAAAAAAACCCAAAAAACAATTCAAAGGATCAACCATTCAAAGGATCAACCAATCCAGGAGCTGGTTCTTTGAAAAGATAAATAAAATTGAGAAGCCTTTAAGCAGACTCATCAAGAAAAACAGGGAGAGGACCCAAATTAATAATATCAGAAACAAAAGAGGAGAAATAACAACTGATACCACAGAAACACAAAGGATTGGAAGGAATTACTATGAATGATTACATGCCAAGAAATTTGAAAACTTCAATGAGTGATTACATGCCAAGAAATTTGAAAACTTCAATGAAATGGACAAATTTCTAGAAAAATATAACCTTCCATCACTGAGTTAAGAAGCAGAAAGCCTGAACAGACCAATAACAGCTGGGGAAATTGAAGCAGTAATCAAGAAACTCCCGGCACAAAAAGGCCCTGGACTGGACTGTTTCACAGGAGAATTTCACCAAACATTTAAGGAAGAGCTAACCACTGTCCTTTCCAGACTATTCCAAAAAATCCAATAAGAAGGAAGACTCCCAAACTCTTTTTATGGGCCAGCATCATCCTAATCCAAAACCAGATAAAGACACAACCAAGAAAGAAAACTAGAGGCCAATATCACTGATGTACATAGATGATAAAATCCTCAACAAAATATTGGCAAACCTCATCCAGCAATACATTAAAAAGATCATCAACCATGATCAAGTGGGATTCATCCCAGGGATGCAAAGATGGTTCAATATTTGCAAATCAATAAACGTAATACATCACATAAACCAAAGGAAAGACAAACACCATATGACCATCTCAATAGATGCTGAAGGAGTATTTGATAAGGTACAGCACCCATATATGATAAAAAACACTCAGCAGAGTGGGAATAAAGGAGGCATACCTCAACATGATAAAGCCCATATGGAAATCCTACAGCCAACCTCATACTCAATGAGCAAAAACTAAAAGCTTTAGTATTAAGATCAGGAATAAGACAACAATATCCACTTTCACCACTTCTATTCAACATAGTATTGGACGTCCTAGACACAGTGATCTGACAATAAGAAGAAATAAAAGGCAGCCAAATTGGCAAGGAAGAAGTAAAACTATCATTGTTTGCAGATGACATGATAGTGTACATATAAAACCCCATAGACTCCTCCAAAAATCTACTAGACCTAATAAGTGAGTTTGGCAAAACAGCGGGATACAAAGTCAATATTTGGAAATCAAAAGCATTTTTTTACACCAAAAATGAAACATCAGAAGCAGAAATCCAGAAAAAAATCCCCTTCGCTGTAGCAACAAGAAAAATTAAGTACCTAAGAATAAACTTAATCAAGGAGTTAAAAGATATGTACTCAGAAAAGTACACAACACTTAAGAAAGAAATTAGGGAAGAAACAAAGAAATGGAAGCATATACCATGTTCATGGATAGGAAGAATAAACTTCATCTAAATATCCCTACTACACAAAGCAATTTGTATATTTGACACAATGCCAATTCAAGTACCAATGATGTATTTCACAGACATAGAACAAACATTTCAAAAATTTATGTGGAACTATAAATGACCCTGAATAGCCCCAGCATTTGAGAAAGAAAAACAAAGTAGAAGAGATCACAATGCTCAACATCAAACTATATAAAAAGGCCACTGTAATCAAAATGGTCTGGTACTGACATAAGAACAGATACAGAGATCAATGGAACAAATTAGAGAGCCCATAAATTAACCCATGTCTCTATGGTCAATTAATATTTGATGAAGGGTGCAGAAGCATAAAATGGAGTAAAAACAGCCTCTACAACAAATGGTGTTGGGAGAGCTGGACAGGTACATGCAAAAAATTGAAATTACACCACCAACATACACCATACACAATAAACTCAAGATGGATAAAATATTAAAATATAAGCTGTGACACCATAAAAGTCCTAGCAGAGAACATAGGCAGGAAAATCTCAGATATCCCATGCAGCATTATTTTCACTGATATGTCCTCTAGATCAAGGGACATAAAGGAAAAGATTAAACAAATGGGGCTTCATCAAAATAAGAAGTTTCTGCATGGGTAAAGAAAACATCAGCTAGATGAAAAGGGAACCAACCGTATGGGATATTATATTTTCTAATGACACCTCAGACAGGGATTTGATCTCCAAAGTATATAAAGAACTCACATGACTCCACTCCTGGAAGACAAACAATCCAATTAAAAAATGGGCAAAGGACCTGAACAGACACTTCTCCAAGGAGGACATGCCCAGGGCCCAGAGACATATGAAAGGGTGCTCCACATCACTAGCCATTAGAGAGATGCAAATTAAAATCACAATGAGATACCACTTCACACCAGTCAGAATGGCCATCCTAAATAAATCAACAAACAAAGGGTGCTGGTGAGGTTGTGGAGCAAAGGGAACCCTAGTACACTGTTGGTGGGAATGCAGACTGGTGCAGCCACTGTGGAAAACAGTTTGGAATTTCCTCACAAAGCTGAAAATGGAACTGCCTTTTGACCCAGCGTTTCCACTGCTGGGATTATACTCTAGGGATCCCAACACACCAATTCCAAAGAACCTATGCACCTCAATGTTCATGGCAGCACAATTTACAATAGCCAAGTGCTGGAAGCAACCTAAGTGTCCATCAGTAAATGAGTGGATCAAAAAACTATGGTACATTTACACAATGGAATACTATGCAGCAAAAAGAAAGAAAGAGCGAGCTACTACCCTTTGCGACAGCATTGATGGAAATGCAGAGTGTTAGGCTAAGTGAAATAAGCCAGGCTGTGAAAGACAGATAGCATATAATCTCACCTTTAAGTGGAACCTAATCAGCATAGCAAGTAGGCAAGGAAAATATGACCAGCACCATTGAAAGAAAGAAGAAACTGACAGGGACGGGAGGGAGGGATGAAAGGGGCGGGGAAGGGTGAGGGGAAGAGTCAGATCACAGAACAGATGTTAAGGACGCAAGGACAAAGCCAAAGTAGGGAAGGATTGAGAAGAGGAGGTGGGGGTGGGAGGGGCAGGGGAAAAGCGGTGGTGAGTAAATGGAGACAAATGTATTTGAACAATAAAAAAATAAATTAATAAAAAAATAAAGAGAAAACTGCACGTAAACATGTGAGCACTGCAGGACCAGTTAGTACTAAGGTTATTTTGTAAAAATCGGATATTTTTTACCACTTGTAAGCACTTGTAAGAAGCTTCTAGGCCAAATATATATACTGAATACAGTATATGAGCCTATTTTTAAATAGAATAAGTATCTTGTACATACTTTGCTCTAAAGTATTTCTTTAGGGTAAAAAACTTATTTCACATAAACATGCATGGACAATGTAGGGCTTGTGTGCTACAGATTTTGGAGTATCAACTTGCATATTAAAAAAGAGTCCACCCTCAGTCCAAAACATGCATATCCCTCAAGAAAATCTCAATGGAATATGCAAGCACCGCAAGACCAATTTCTACTAAGATTATATCGTACGAAGCAGGGTTTGTTTTTTTTTTAATCAAACACATGTATGGATTTTCTAGGCCAAATACACATACTCAGTACAGTTTGTGAGTCTGTTTTTAAGTTGAATAAGCAACTTCCAGAGACTTTTCTGTAAAGTATTCATTTAAGGGTAAAAACTGATTCCATGTAGAACATGCATGGACAGCTGATTACAGGACTTGTATGCTACAGGTTTCTGAGTATCAAAGTACATATAAACAAAAGAGTCCACCATCAATCCTCAAAGTCCATTTCCCTGAAGAAAATCTGAATGAAACAAGTGAGCAAAGCAAGACCTGTTTGCATTAAGATTATTTCATAGCAAGCGGGGATTTTTTTTAATCAAACACTTCTACTGAGTTTTAGGCCAAATACACATGCTCACTACAGTATGTGAACCTGTTTTGAAGTTGAATAACCATCTGCACACACTCTTTGTAAAGTTTTCAACCAAGGAGAAAAACGTATTCCATATAGAACATAGCCAACCACATGACTTGTGCGCTACAAGTTTGCTGAGTATCAAAGTGCATATAAACAAAAGAGTCCACCCTCAGTCATCAATGTGCATTTCTCCCAAGAAAACCTCATTTTAACATGTGAGCACTGCAAAACCAGTTTGTACTAAGATTATTTTGTGCCAAGCAGTTTTCTTAAGGAAAGGTTTTTAAAGAGTTTCTAGGCCAAATACACATAGTACACTACAAGTGGCTATTTTGAAATCGCATAAGCAACTTCCACACCCTATTCTGTAAAGTATCCGTATAACAATAAAAACTTACACCACATAGAACATGAATGGACAGCCTACTACATGACTTGTACACTATGGGTTTCTGAGTATCAAAGTGCATATAAGCAAAAGAGTCCAACCTCAGTTCTCAAAGTCCATTTTCTTTTAGAAAACACCAGTGAAACATCAGAGCACTGTAAGACCAGTTTGTACTAAGATTATTTCATTCCAAGTGGGTTTTCTTAACAAACACTTCTAAGGAGTTTCTGGGACAAATACACATACTCAGTGTCATATGGGAGCCTGCATTTAAATAGAATAAGCAACTTCCATACACTTTTCTGTAAAGTTTTCATTTAAGGGTAAAAACTTATGCCACATATAACATGCTTGGACAGACTACTACCTGATTTGAACATAAGGGTTCATAGAAATAAAGTGCATATAAAAAAAGAGTCTGCCCTCAGACCTCGAAATACATTTCCTTCAAGAAAACACCACTTAATAATGCAAGCACTGCAAGACCATTTGAACTATGATTATTTAGTACCAAGTGGGTTTGAAAAAAGTCAAACACTTGTAAGGAGTTTCTAGGCCAAATACACATACTCAGTACAGTATGTCAGCCTTTTTTAAAAATAGAATAAGCAATTTTCTTACACTTTTCTGTAAAGTTTTCATTCAAGCAGAAAGCCTTATATCCTGTGGATCACACGTGAACAGCCTACTACATAACTGGTACACTACAGGTTTCTGGGTATCAAAGTACATATAAACAAAAAAAAGTCCACCCTCCATCCTCAAAATACATTACCTTCAAGAAAACAACTGAAGCCTGCCAGCCCTGCAAGACCAGTTTGTATTAATATTATTAAGTGGGTTTTCATAGCAAACACTTTGAAGGAGTTTCTAGGCCAAGTACACATACTAATTACAGTATGGGAGCCTGTTTGAAATTGAAAAACTACCTTATACACACTTCTCTATAAAGAATTTGTTTAATGATAAAAACATACCACACAGAACATGCATGGACGGCCTACTACATGACTTGTACACTACAGGTTTCTGAGTATCAAAGTGCACGTAAACAAAAGAGTGCACCCTCAGTCCCCAGAGTCCATTTACTTCAAGAAAACACCACTAAAACATGCAAACACTGCAAGACCAGTTTGAACTAAAACTATTTTGTACAAAGCGCGTTTTTTTAGCAAACATCCCTAAGGATTTTCTAAGCTAAATACACATACTCACTACAGTATTGGAATCTATTTTGAAAATAATAAGCAATTTCCTCACACTTTTCTGTAAATAATTTTTTGAAGAATAAAACTTATACCACATAGAACATTCATGGACAGCCCACTACATGACTTATCCACTACAGGTTACTGATTATCAAAGTACATATAAAAAAAAGGAGACCACCCTTAGACCTCAAAGTTCATTTCCTTCAAGAAAACACCAGTGAAACATACGAGTGATGCAAGACCAATTTGTAATAAGATTATTTCATACACAGCGGGGGGGTTTTGTTTTAGCAAAAACATGTAAGCAGTTCCTAGGCCAAATAGTCATACTCAGTACATTGTGGGAACCTCTGTTTAAATAGAATAAGCAACTTCCACACATTTTCTGTAATGTTTCCATTCCTAAAGAAAAACATTTAATCATGTACAACCTGTATGGACAGGCTACTACATGACTTGTACACTGCAGGTCTCTTGCAAAGAGCAAATTTAAAAAAGTCCACTCCCAGTCCTCAAAGTCCATTTCCTTCAAGAAAACACCAGTGAAATAGTGAGCACTGCAACACCACTGTGTAATTAGATTATTTCATACCAAGCATTTTGTTTTTTAGCAAAAACTTTTAAGGAGTTTCTAGGCCAAAGAGATATTCTCAGTACATTGTGGGAGCCTGTGTTTAAACAGAATAAACAACTTCCACACATTTTCTGTAAAGTTTCCATTCCTGGAGAAAAACATATCGTGTAGAAGATGCATGGAAAAGCTACTACATGATTTCTACACTACAGGTTTCTGAGGCTCAAAGTGCATATCAAAAAGGAGTCCATTCTCAGTCTTCAAAGTCCAATTCATACAAGAAAACTCCAGTGGAACATGTGAGCACTGCAAGAGCAGTTTTCACTAAGATTATCTATTACCAAATGGGGCTTTTTTTTTTTTAGCAAACATTTTAAAAGAGATCCTAGGCCAAATACACATACTCAGTATATTGTAGGAGCCTGTGTTTAAACAGAGTAAGAACTTTCACACATTTTCTATACAGTTGTCTGGAGAAACACATCATGTAGAAGATGCATGGGCAAGGTACTACATGATTTCCACACTACAGGTTTCTGAATATCAAAAGGCATGTTAAGAAAACAGTCAACTCCTAGTCCTCAAAGTCCATTTCTTTCAATAAAACACCAGTGAAACATGCAAGCACTGTAAGACCTGTTTGTACTGAGATTATTTCATACCAAGTGGGGTTTTTTTACTATTAAAACATACTCTTATTCGGCTTATTTTTTAAAATTATAAATCATATTTATTCTATTACAGTTGTCTCAATTTCACCCCTTTACCCTCCCTCACCAATCTCACCCCCACTCCCCACTCCCACAGTCAATTCCCACTCTGTTGCCCATGTCCATGGGTCATTCATACATGTTCTTTGTCCAGTCCCTTCCCCTTCTTTCCACCATTGTCCTCTTTCCCCATCTTCCCTGGTCACTTTCACTCTGCTCCATGTTTCTATGCCTGTGGTTTATTTTTTTCATTAGTTTATTTTGTTGAATAGAGTCCTCATCAACTGGCTTATTTCACTTTGCTTAATATTCTCCAGTTCCATCCATGTTGTCACAAAAGGTAGGAGTTCCATCTCTCTCTCTCTCTTTCTTTCTTTCTTTCTCTCTTTCTTAAATGCATATTGATTTTATTTATTGTTAAATGTCAAAGTTAATTATAAAATATTTTTAAAAATTTAAAACCATTATAAAGTCTCAACAAGTAAACCGTCATGACACCAGCAGAGAAATAATCAAGTAGATCAATGAAATATAATGAGCATTCTGGAGACAAACATATATATCTGTCTAACAATGTAATATATGATTAAGTTGATATTTCAAATCAATGGGTAAAATAAGGCTTATTTAACAAATAAGGTGCATGAACCACTATTACTTGAAATAAAACAAATATAGAGCCCTATTTTACACAATATACAAGAAATATTCAGGTGAGATAAAAATCAATATGTAGAATCTAAGGAGTTTTAGAAGAAAATAGAACGAATATTTTTCATGACCTGAAGTAAAATATTCAAGCCCAGAAGCTATAAAGTAAATATTGACAATATGACCATATTAAACATTTAACTATATAGTAATATACATATAAAAAAGTTAAAGGACAAGTACTAGAATAGGAAAGAATTTGCAACACATCTAAAATGAGGTTAATAGGGTTTTGGGTTTGTTTTTTTTTTGCGAAGTATATTATAGTTTATGTGGCAATTTTCATATCCAGCGTTGGAAGAAAAGGCCTGGTTTGGGGGGATTGATGAAAATTGGACTGGGTCTTACAAATACCGAGGAGTTGTCATTCCTCACAGTCTTGGCATTTCCAAAGGCCTCCAGCAGGGGGTTGGCTTGGATGATCTGATCCTCCAGGGTCCCCTGCATTTTACCTGGCTGCTGTTCCTTCTTCTTGTCTCCAGTAACTGCAATTGTTGCAAAGTACTGGATGACATGCTTGGTGTTCACCGTCTTCTCCGCACCATATTCTCCGGTGATGAGAACAGACTGGTTGTCTTGATCAGTCAGCATGAATTGATAGGCGTTGTCAGAGATGGAGAAGACGTGGGGCAGGGCCTCCTGGTACTTTTTGCCTCAGTAGGTGGCCACAACCTCGGGGTTGTACACCGGCAGCCACTTGTAGGGGTTGACGGTGACACAGAAGAGGCCCTAGTAGGTGTAGATCATCCAGGCTGCATAACGCTCTTTGAGGCTCTACAGCACTCCAGGCTCATGCAGGTGAGTCATCATGGCCATGTCCTTGATCTTGTCCAATTTGGGAGGGTTCATAGGGAATACCTGGTCACTGTTCAGAATGAGTATCTGGTCATTGATGGTTTTGACTATAACTTTGTCATCTTCCCTGCTCTAAATCATACCTTTCACGTATAATTCCTTATCATCCACTGCAAATCAGGCTTTTTTAGAATCAAATGGGTGATTTTGCACTTCAATTCTCTCCTTCTCTGGTTTCCGGAGATAGGGAGCTGCTTCTCCAAAAAATGACCATTTCTGCATCTGAGCTAATGGCTGCAGGAAGCTGGGAAGGCCAGAGGTCAGGTTTTTTTTTTTCTTTCTTTAAGTAGTTCTACAAACCTTTAATCAATCAGTGGAAAAAGAATACCAAAAAGTCATTTAAAGCTTTTTTTTTTTTTAAAAGAAATAAGCAGAAAATATACTAAAACAGGTTTAGTTTCAACAAATAGGAAAGGAAAATTAACATATCATTGTCATAATCAGATTAATGAGTATTTAAAAATATTGGTAATATCAAGTATTGGCAACTCTGAAAGGAACTGGGTATTCACAGAAACTTTTTCTGCATCTTAAAGCAGTCCCTTTAGTATCTTTTGCAGTGCTGGTTTGGTGGAGGTGTATACTTTTAGCCTTCTTTTGTCTGGGAAACTCCTTACTTCATCTTCCATTCTAATTGAGAGCCTTGCTGGGTAGAGCAGTCTTGGTTGCAGACCTTTGCTTTTCATGACTTGGAATATTTCTTGCCATTCCCTTCTGGCTTGCAGTGTTTCTGTTGAGAAGTTAGCTGCTAGCCATATTGAGGCTCCCTTATATGTTACTACCTCTTTCTCCCTTGCTTGATTTAGGATTCTCTGTTTGTCTTTGATATTTGTCATTTTAGTGACGATGTGTCTTGGAGTGGGTCTCATTGGGTTCCTTTTAAATGGGGCCCTTTGTGCTTCCTGAACTTATGTGACTTTTCCTCTTTTCCAATTAGGAAAGTTTTCCATCACTACTTTTTCAAACAGGTTTTCTATCCCTTCCTCCTCCTCTTTTCTTTCTGGTATCCCTATTATATGGATATTATTACATTTCAGGTTGTCCTGAATTTCCCCTCAATGCCTCTTCATTCTTTTTGAGTCTTTTTTCATTTTCTTGTTCTATCTGGGAGCTCTTTTCTATCTTGTCCTCCATTTTGCTAATTCGGTCCTCAGCTTCATCTAGCCTGCTTTTGATTCCTTCTACTGTGTTCTTCAATTCATAAATTGTATTCCTCATTTCCTCTTGTGTCTTATTGATAGTCTCTATGTCCTTTTTCATGCTGATATAGTTTGCAGTGTTATTTGTGGTTTCCCTGTAGTTTTTAGTAATTCTTCTGAGCTCACTGAGCTCATTGAGCTTCCTTAGAACCATTGTTTGGAACTCAATATCTGATAGTTTCCTTGTCTCTATTTCATTTAGTTCTCTTTCTGGGGATTCCTCCTTTCCCTTCAAGTGGGACATATTCCTTTGTCTTCCCTATTTTGTGAGACTCTTCTCTTTTGCTTCTCTTTCTTAAGTTGATCTGTCTTGATTTCCTAACTTTGTGGTGTGAACTCCAATGGTTGGAGACTGCTGTTTTTACTTTCTGGATCTGCCTCCGATGATGTCAGATATTGACCCTGTCTGACCTTAGGTGGTCTGTTTGAGTCACTCTGCACTCAGCAGGTCACCTTCGACAGCTCAGGGAGGTGTGGAATCCCACATGGGGGCAGGGCTATTGGGTCTTTTGACACTGGTGCTGCTCAGAGGGAGTGGTCTGTGCTTGAGCAAGATGGCTGCTGCTGCACGGGGGAAGAGTCAGCACTGAGATCCTGCTGGCTACTCTCTCAGTTCTCTCCCAAGTGGGTTTTTTTTTTTTAAGCAAACACTTAAAATGTGTATCTAGGCCAAATACATATACTCAGTACATTGTAGAAGCCTGTTTTTAAATATAATTAGCTACTTCCACACATTTTCTGGTAACTTTTTGTTCCAGGAGTAAACTTATATCATGCAGAAGGTGCATGGAGATAGTACTACATGACTTCTGCACTACAGGGTTCTGAATATCAAAGTCCATACTAAATAGTGAGTCTACTCTCAGTCCTCAAAGTCAATCTCCTTCATGAAAACACAAGTGAAACATGCCGGCACTGCAAGAGCAGTTTGAAATGAGATTATCTGGTACCAAGCAGGGTTTTTGTTTTTGTTTTTTTTTAAAGGCAAACAGATTTAAGTAGTTTCTATGCCAAATACACATACTCAGTATATAGTTGGAGCCTGCTTTAAAATAGAATAAGCAACTTCCATACATTTTCTGTAAAGTTTTTGTTCTAGGAGAATATCTTATATCACAAAGAACATGCATGGACAAGGTACTACATGACTTCTACACTATAGGTTTCTGAGTTTAAAAATTCATATTAAACAAAGAGTCCACTCTCTTTCCTCAAAGGCCATTTCCTTCAAGAAAACACCAGTGAGAGAAGCAAGCACTGCAGGAGCACTTTGTAATATGATTATTTCTTACCAAATGGGATATTTTAGCACTTTTAAGAAGTTTCTAGGCCAAATACCCATAGTCAGTACATTGTGCTGGCCTACTTTTAAATAGAATAAGCAACTTCCACACATTTTCTGTAATGTTTTTGTTCTAGGAGAAAAATTTGCAGTGTGTAGGAGATGTAAAGATAGGGATCTACATGATTTCTACTCTACAGGGCTCTGAAAATCAAAGTGCATATTAAAAAAAAGTCCCCATCAGGCCTCAAAGTCCATTTCCTTCAAGAAAACACTAGTGAAACATGCCAGCACTGGGACAGCAGTTTGAAATGAGATTATTACATAACAAGCAGGTTTTTTAAGCAAACTTTTTAAGGAGTTTCTAGGTCAAATATACACAGTCATTGTGGGAGCCTGTTTTAAAATGGAATAAGCAAACTCCACAGATTTTCTGGAAAGTTTTCATTCTAGGAGAAAAATTAATATCATCTAGAAGATACATTGATAGGTCACTACCTGATTTCTACACTATAGGTTTTTAAGTATGAAAGTGCATATTAAAAAATCTCTACTCTACGGTCACAAAGTCCATTTCCTCCAAAAAAACACCAGAGAGAAATGTGAGCACTGCAAGACTAGTTCATAATAGATTATTTTGTACCAAGCATGTTTATTTATCCATCACTTTTAAGAAGTTTCTAGGCCAGGGGATTTCAAGATGGTAGAAGAGTGAGTGGAAGTCACACTGAACTCCTCCCAAGACCAATCTAGAATTACAACTAAATTGTGGAGAAGTCACCTGGAAAACAACTGAACAATAGGAAGAGAGGAGCCCTAAAACCTCGGACAGACAGAGAAATGAGCTTTGGCACAACATAACTGGTAAGGAGTGTTGTAGTGGCATGAGAAGGTGGTATAGGAACCCATGGACATCAGCATCAGTGGGATGTTGAAACAGCTAGTTGGATCCCTCTGAGAAGAGCAGGGTCTAAACCATAAGTAGGGATCTCCAGTCTACAGCACCCCATCCCAAAAAGCACACAAATTGAAGCCGGGTGTGAAAAGTGGCAGGGTGCTTTCTGCCAGAGACAGGCAGCTGGAGGCACAGAGAGCCATTAAAAGGGTCAACTAAAAAATCTGTAGTGGCAGGACTTACCCCAGGCTCTGGCAGTGGTGAGAATATAGTGGGCTGGAGCTGCCTGAGGAAAGACTTGAGAGAGAGGCTTTGGGGAAAGAACTGAGAAAGTAGATAGTGGGGTCCTGGTGTTGACTCACTCCTCATCCTTCAGATACCATCTTGCTCAGGCAGACCACTCCCCCGAGTGGCAGCAGAATGAAGGGACAAAATATCTATGCCCCCAGGAGGCTTGGTCTGGCTAGGTGTTGGGCAAGCCTCACAGCTGAGTACCGAGCGGCAGTCACAGATAGTAAACCCTGGCTAAAGGGGATGCAGAGTGGTCTAGAGATGCTTGAGGAAAGTCTGGAGATGAGGCATGGAGGAGAGAACTGAAGTAGTAGTCGGGGGTATCCTGGTGTTGACTCCTCCTCCATGTGGCAGCAGCCATATTGCTTAGGCAGACTACTCCCCTGAGTGGCAGTGAAAGAAAGGACACAATAGTCCCACCAACAGGAGGGACTCTGCCCCACCCTGACTGCTGAGGGTGGAGAGACTAGATTAACAACTGGAGGAGACAGACACAGACAGTAGAGTCCTGGAAATTTCTTAAAGACTGCTTAAGGTCAGAAGGGGCCAACCACAGACATCATCAGAGGCAGATCCAAAAAGAAAGAAAAAAAATAAAAGCGGATTCCTGCCATAGAAGTTCACACAATAAAGTCAGGGAGTCAAGACAGATCAATTGAAGAAGCAAAGGAAAAAAGAAGAGTCTCACAAAAAATGGGAGGAAAAGAAGCACACCTCAGTCTAAGGGAAAGGAGGAATCCCCACAAAGAGAACTGAATGAAATAGAAGCAAATAAACTATCAGATATTGAGTTCAAAACAATGGTTCTCAGGAAGCTCGGTGAGCTCTTTGAGCTCAAAGAAAATTACCAGAAACTACAGGAAAACTATGAGGAACTTATTGCGAATTATATCAGTGAGAAAAAAAGATATGGAAACCATCAATAAGAGGCAAGAGGAAATGAATAAAACAATTTCTGAATTGAAGAGCACAGTAGAAGGAATCAAAAGCAGGCTTGATAAAGCAGGGGATAGAATCAAAGAGCTGGAGGGCAAGGTAGAAAAAAGTCCCAGAAAGAGGAAGAAAATGCAAAAAAGACTCAAAAAGAATGAAGAGGCATTGAGGGAAATGCAGGACTACTTGAAATGTAATAATATCCGTGTAATAGGGATACCAGAAGGAGAAGACAAGGGATAGAGAACCTGTTTGAAAAAGTAAGGAGGGAAACCTTCTTTAATTAGAGGAAAGAAAAAGCCATCCAAGTCCAGGAGGTACAGAGGGTCCCATTTAAGAGGAACCCAATGAGGCCCCCGCCAAGACAAATCATAATTAAAATGGCAAGTATCAGGCAAAGAGAGAACCCTAAAGGCAGCAAGGGAGAAACAGGTAGTAACATACAAGGAAGCACTGACATGGTTAGTATCTGACTTCTCAACAGAAACACTACAAGATAGAAGGGAATGGCAACAAGTATTCCAAGTAATGAAAAGTAAGTGCCTGCAGCCAAGACTGCTCTACCCAGCAAGGCTCTCAATTAAAATGGAAGATGAAGTAAGGAGTTTCCCAGACAAAAGAAAGCTAAAAGTATACACCTCCATCGAACCAGCACTACAAGATATGCTAAAGGGATTGCTTTAAGAAAATAAAGAAAAAGAGACTATGAATAGCCACTTACTTTCAAGAAAAGTGCGTGAAATTTGTTAGCACTGCAAGTCCACTTAGAACAAATATCACTTCGTGCCAAGCAGTTTATTTTTTTTTTTTAGCGAACAGTTTAAGGAATTTCTAGGCAAAATACACACAATAATGGCAATGTACTAGCCTGTTTTTGAAAAGAATGATCAACTACCACATGTTCTCTGTAAAGTTTTCATTCTAGGAGAAAAATTTAGAAGTTGCCTGGAGAACTTATTACATGAGTTCCACACCACAAACATAGATTTCTGTCAATTAAAGAACATGTTCAAAGATTCTGCTGTAATTTCCAAGAGCTCATTTTCTTCAAGAAAACACCAGTGAAAATTATGAACACTGCAAGAGCTCGTTGTACTAAAATTATTTCATGCCAAGTAGGTTTATTTAGCAAACCCTTTGAAGGAGTTACAAGACCCAATGAACATAGTGAGGATATAGTGAGTAGCTTCTCAAAAAGAATAAACTTCCACACATTTTCAGTAAAGTTTTCCCTGCAGGATAAAAACTTGTAATCTAGAAGATGCCTAGAGAGACTCCTATATTACATGTGCAATAAAGATTTGTGACAAACAAGAGGCATATTCAAAAATGACTCTACTATAATTTCTCAAATTCACTTTCCTTCCAGAAAACAGCAGTGAAAATCGTAAGCACTACTGTCTGGATGGTACAAAGATTAATTCATACCAAGCGGGTTCTTTTACTAAACACTTCATGGAGATTCTAGGCAAAATACACACAGCTAGATCAATGTGCTAATATGTTTTTGAAAAGAATAAGAAACATCCACACGTTCTCTGTAAAGTCTTCCTCCTGGGGGAAAACATATAATTTAGAATAGTTCAGGACAGCTTACTACATGACTTGCACACTACAAACAACAGTTCTGGTAATCAAAGTGCATATTCAAAATGAGTCCACTGAAATTTCAGAGAGCTAATTTCCTTCAAAAAATATCTATGAAAGTGGTGAACATTCCAAGAGCTCTTTGTACTAAGATTATTTTGTACCAAGTGGGTGTTCTTAGGAAACATTTTGAAGGAGTTTCTAGAACCAATGCACATAGTCTGGACTTTGAGGGAGTCTGCACTTAAAAAGAATAATAAACTCCAACACATTACTGGAAAGTTGTCCCTGCAGGAAGAAACTCACATGATCTAGAGGAGGTTAGGAGAGTCTACTGCATGACTTGTGCAATAAAGATTACTGAGAAACAAACAAAAAAAAAATTCAAAAATATCTCTACTGTATTTCTTATGAAGTTCTTTTCTTTCAAAAAACCTGCGAAGTAACTTGTGAAGAGTGCAAGTCTACTTCGTACCAAAATAATGTTGTAGGAAGCGAGTTTTTTTAGCAATCACTTTAAATGCTTTAAGGGCTAATACACACAGTCAGATCAATATGCTTATCTGTTATTGAAAGGAAAAGCAACTTCCATACGTTTTCTGTAAAGCTTTCCTTGCATGGGGAAAACTCTTGTAAACCAGAAGATGTCTGCTTTGACGACTACTTGATTTGAACACTACAGGTCTCTGATAATAAAAACATATTACAAAAAGGAGTCTACTCTAACTTTTCTGAGTCCATTTCATTTAAGAAAACTGCAAGGTAACTTGTAAGCACTGAATTTGAAGTTTTGTTAAGATTATTGCGTACCCAGTCTTCGTTTTTCAGAAAACAATTTATAGGAGTTTCAAGGCCCGATGCAAACAGTCAGGACACTGAAAAGAGGCTAATTTTAATAAGAATAATCAACACCAACACATTATCTGTAAATTTTCTCAACAGGAGACAAATTCATGTAATCTGGAGGGTGCCTGGTGAGACTACCACATGACTTGTACAAGAAAGATTTCTGACAAATAAAATGCATATTCAAAATCAGTCTACTGCATTTTGTAAGAGTTGCTTTCCTTAAGAAAACTCTTTGGGAATTTGTAAACTCCGCAAGTCCAGTTGATACAAAGATTATTTCATTTTTGTTGTTTTTGCAATATCCTTAAGAGTTGCCACACCAAATGCACACAAGTCGATCTACCTGCTCTTCTGGCTTTGAAAAGAATAAGCAATTTCCCCAAGTTTTCTTCACAGCCTTGCCTGCAGTAGGAAAACTCCTGTAATCTGGAAGA
Source organism: Pteronotus mesoamericanus (assembly GCF_021234165.1). Taxonomy (NCBI): domain Eukaryota; kingdom Metazoa; phylum Chordata; class Mammalia; order Chiroptera; family Mormoopidae; genus Pteronotus; species Pteronotus mesoamericanus. Next base: position 88,076 of record NW_026555129.1, on the reverse strand, counting down.
TGCCTTGGGGAGGCAACCACATGATTTGTATAATGGAGGATTCTGACACTCACATCATATATTCAAAAATGAGTCTCCTGTAGTTTTTCTGAGTGCATTTTCTTTCAGAAAACTGCAATGAAATTTGGGAGCACTTCAACTCAACATTGTCCTAAGATTATTTCACACCCAGCAGGTTTTTTAAGAAAAGTCTTTCAAGTAGTTGCAAGGCCCAATGCGCATAGTAAGGACATTGTGTGATTGTGTCTTCAAGAACAATAAGCAACTTCCACACACTTTTTGTAACGAATCCCCCACAGGGGGAAACTCATGTAATCTACAACATGCCCAGGAAGACTCTTAAATCACTTGTCTGATTAAGATTTCTGACAAAGAAAATGCATGTTTGCACATGCACTTTCCTTCAAGAAAACAGCAGTGACACTTGCAAGAACCACAAGTCCAGCAGGTATAAAGGCTATTTTGTGCCAAGGGGATTTCTTAGCCCACACTTGAAGGAGTGTCCAGGCCAAATACACAAGTCAGGTCAATGTGCTAATCTGTTTCTGAAAAGAATATGCAACTTCCACACATTTTCTCTACAGTTTTTTTCTACAGGGGGAAAACTCTTGTAACCCAGAAGATGCCTGCAGAGATCCCTAAATGTTTTGTAGACTACAGGTCTCTGAATATCCTAACACATATTCCACAAAGGAGTCTACAATAATTTCTCTGAGTCCATTTCTTTTAAGAAAACTCCCATGAAACTTGTGAGCATTGCAATTCAATTTTCTCCTGAGATCATTGCATACCAAGTGGATTTTGTTGAGAAAGCACTTCAAAGGAGTGTCAGGACGGAATGCACAGTCAGGACACTGAGACAGCCTGTATGCAAAGAGAAAAATCTACTCACACACCTTTTCTGTAAAAGTTTTCCCTGAGGGGGAAAACTCATATAACCTAGAAGATGCCTGCAGAGACTACTACACGACTTGTACAGGAAAGGTTTGGGACAAAGAAAGTGTATTTTCAAAAATGAGTCCATTGAAATTTCTCAGAGTCACTTCCCTTCAAGAAAACTGCAATGAAACTTGCAAGCACTGCAAGTCCAGTAAGTACATAGATTATTCGTACCATGTGGGTGATTTTTAGCAAAGACTTTTAAGGAGTTTCTAGGCTAAACACACATGGTCAGTACATTGAGGGAGTCAGGGTTTCCAAAGAATAATGATCTTCAACCCATTTTCTTTAAAGCTTTCCCTGCTGGAGGAAAACTCCCATAATATAGAATAAGCCTGATGAGAGGACTACGTGGTTTGTATGCTCCAGGGTTCTGACAATCAAATCACATATTCCCAAAGAGAGTCCACTCTAATTTTTGAGTGTCCCTTTCGTTTAAGACAACTGCAATGAAACTTGTGAGCATTGCAAGTCGTTTTGACTAAGATTATTGAGAACCAAGGAGGGTTTTATTAGCACAGAGTTTAAGGAGTTTCTAGGCCAAATGCACACAAAGGGTTGAATGTGCTAGCCAGTTTTGGGAAAGAATGAGCAACTTCCACTCATTTTCTCTAAATTTTCTTTCTTGGAGAAAAACCTACATCATTCAGGAGATGCCAGGAGAGCTTACTGCATGAATGTCACACTACAGATGAAGGTTTGGCCAATCAAAGTGCATTCACAAAGAGTCCAGTGTAATTTTGCAGAGCTCATTTCCAACAACAACAAAGAAATCAGGCAAGGTTTTGAATCCTGCAAGAGCTCTTTGTAATAAGAGGATTTCGCAGGAAGAAGGGGTGTTTTTTCTTTCTTTCTTTCTTTTCTTTCTTTCTTTCTTTCTTTCTTTCTTTCTTTCTTTCTTTCTTTCTTTCTTTCTTTCTTTCTTTCTCTCTCTCTCTCTCTCTCTCTCTCTCTCTCTCTTTCTTTCTTTCTTTCTTTCTTTCTTTCTTTCTTTCTTTCTTTCTTTCTTTCTTTCTTTCTTTAGCAGTTTTTCATGGAGTTTCTAGACCAGATACACACAGTCAGATAAATGTGCTAACATGGCTTTGAAAAGGATAGGAAAGTTCGAGACATTTGATGTAATGTTTTCCCTGCAGGAGAAAAACTCATTTAATCTGGAAGGAGCCTGAAGAGGCTACTGTATGACTTGAATGAAAAAGATTCCTGAAAATCAACTTGCAAATTCAAAATGTGTCTACTGTAATTCCTAAAGGTCCCTATCCTTCAACAAACCTGCAAAGAAACTTGCGAACAGTGCAAGTCCACTTTGTTTCAAGATTATGTCGTAGGAAGCGAGTTTTTTTTAGCAATCACTTTGTTTCAAGACCTAACACACACAGTCAGACCAATGCGCTTATGTATCTTTGGGAAAAAATAAGCAACTTCCACTCATTTTCTGTAAAGCTTTCCCTCCATGAGGAAATCTTGTGTCAACCAGACATGCCTGCTGGGACTCCTACTTGATTCAAATGCTACAGGTTTCTGATAATCAAAATGCATATTCCAAAAAAGGGTCTACTCTAATTTCCCTGAGTCCATTTCCTTTAAGGAACCTGCAAGAAAACTTGCAAGCACTGCTGGTCAAGTTTTGCTAAGATTAGTGCATATCCAGCTGTTTTTTCAAGAAAACAATTTATAGGAGTTTCAAGACACAATGCAAATTGGCAGGACATAGAAAAGAGTCTGATTTGAATAAGAATAATCAATGTGAACACATTTTCTGTAAATTTTCCCCACAGGAGACAAATTTATGTAATCTGGAGGATGCCTGCTGAGACCACTACAGGACTTGTACAAGACAGATTCCTGACAAATAAAATGCATATTCGGAAATGAGTCTACCATCACTTCTTTGAGCCCATTTCCTTCAGGACAACTGCCATTTAACTGGCGAGTACTGCAAATCCTGGTGGTAAAATGGTTATTTAGTACTACTCGGGGTATTTTAGCCAACAGTTCAAGCAGAGTCTAGAACAAATACACACCATCAGGTCAAAGTGCTGGCTTGATTTTGAAAAGAAAGAGCAACTGCCACACGTTGTCTGTAAAGTCTTCCATCGAGGAGAAAAACTTACATGTTTTCGAAGATGTCAGGGACTTCCTACAGGAGTGGCACTGTACAAACAAACAAAGGTTTCTGGCAGTCAAACTGCATGTTCAAAAGGAGTCCCCTGTAAATTCCCTGTGCCCATTTCTTTCAAGAAACGATCGGTGAAATTTGTGAAAACCGCAAGAAGTCTTTCTACTTAGAATAATTCGTACTTAGGGGGGTTGTTTTACTAGTCTCTTTTAAGGAATTTCTACATTGAATATGCATATTCAGTAACCTGAGCTGGTTTGTTTTTTATAAGGATACTCAACTTTGACACATTTCCTGTAATGTTTTATTTGGAGGACAAAAATTTGAGTAATCTAGAAGATGCCAGGAGAGACCACTACATGTTTTACAATGAAGATTTCTGACAGACAAAATGCATATTCAAAAAATAGTCTACTCTCACTTCTCAAAGTCCCTTTCCATCAAGAAAACAGCACTGAAGCTTCTAAGCACTGCAGGTTAATTGGGTAGATTAATTTGTACCATGGTGGTATTTACAGCAAACCTTCTGAAGGAGTTTCTGGACTCAGTGTACATGGGTAGTATATTGAGTGAGGCTGTTTTTAATAAGAATGATCACCTTCTACACATTTTCTCTATAGTTTTCTTTGCCAAGGAATATCTCTTGTACTCTAGAATATGCCTGTAAAGACTACTATGTGACTTGTTTTATAAAGGTTTCTGACAAAAAAATGCATATTCAAAAATGAGTCTCCTGCAATTTCTCAGAGTCCCTTTCCTTCAAGAAAACAGCAATGATGTTTTGAACACTACCAGTCCAGTATGTATAAAGATTATTTCATAACAAGTGGGACTTATTAGCAAACACTTTAAGAAGTTTCTATGCCAAATATACACATTCAGATAGATCAAAGTGCTAATCTGTTTTTGAAAAGAATAATTTCTTCCTCAGGTTTTTTGTAAAGCTTTCTGTACAGTGGGAAATCTCTTGTAATCTAGAAGATGCTCGGAGAGATGACTACTAGATTTTATTCCATAGGATTCTAACAAAAAATTCATATTCAAGAAAGAGCCTATTGTATTTTCTCTGAGTCCATTTTCTTCAACAAGAATGCACTGAAATTATTGAGCTCTTCATTTCAACTTTGTAATAAGATTATTTTGTACGAAGTGTTTTTCTTTAGAACATTTGAATGCAGTTTCAATTCCCAATTTCATAGTCAGGATATTGAGAGGGTCTTTTTTGAAAAAAAAAAAAATAGTCAGCTTCCACAATTTTCTGTAAAGTTTTCCCACAGGAGAAAAACTCATGTAATTTAGAAGATGCCTGGGAAGATTCCTACATCACTTGTACTATAAAGATTCTGACAAACAAAATGCATATTCAAATATGAGTCCACACTAATTTTTCTAAGTCCATTTCCTTTAAGAAAACTTCAATTAAGCTTGCGAGCACTGCAAGTCCAGTTTGTACTACAATTATTTAACACCAATGGAGTTTTTTTAGAATACATTTTAAGGGAGTTTCAAGACCTAATGAACATAGGGAGGATATTAAGAGGCTCTTTTAATAAGAATATTCAACATCCACACATTTTCTGTAAAGTTTTCCCTGCAGGAATGTTTCCATTCATGTAATCTTGAAGATGCCTGGAGAGACTTCTACATTACTTGTACAATAAAGGTTTATGACAAGCAAAATGCACATTCAAAAATGACTCTACTGTAATTTCTCAGAGTCCCTTTCTTTCAAGAAAATGCAGTGACTGTTGTGAGCACTGCAGTCCTGTTGATGCAGGGAATGTTTCAAACCAAAAGTGTGTTTTAAGCAAACATCTTAAGGAGTTTCTAGGACAAACACAAACAATTATGTCAATGTGGTTATCTGTTTTTGAAAAGAATAATCAACTTCCGTATATTTTCTGTAAAGTTTTCCTTTCAAGAGGAAAGCTCATGTAATCTAGAAGATGCCTCAGGAAACTACAACATGACTCGTATTAAAAGGTTTCTGACAAACAAAATGCATATTCAAAAATGAGTCTACCCTGATTTCACAGAGTCCCTTTCTTTCAAGAAAACAGTGGAAGTTGGGAGCACTGCAAGTCCAGTTGTTACAAAGATTATTGTGTGCCAAGTGGGGTTTTTTAGCAAAGAGTTTAAGCAGTTTCTAGGTCAAATTCACCCAATCAGGACAATGTGTCAGCCTGTTCATGTGAAAAAATTAGCAACTTCCAGATGTTCTCTGTAAAGTTTTCCTTCTAGGAGAAAAACTCATATAATTTAGCATATGCCCAGAAAGGTTACCACATGAGTACATGTAATTAGCACTACTAGTACACTGTCCACTGTAATTTCACAGAGCTTATTTCCTTCAATACAATGCTAGTGAAAGTTGTGAACACTGCACGAATTTCCTTGTTCTAAGATTATTTCTTACCAAGATAGTTTTTTTAGCAAACACTTTCAAGGAGTTCCTACACCCAATGCACATAGTCAGGACATTGAAGGATTCCATTTTTAAAAGGAATAATTAACTCCCAAACATTTTCTGTAAACTTTTCATTGCAAGAGAAGAAGTCTTGTAATCTTGAAGAGGACCATAGAGACTACTACATGATTTGTAGAATAAGGATTTCTGACAAACTAAATGAATATTCAAAAATGAGTCTACTGAAATTCCTAAGAGTCCATTTTCTTCTAGGAAACTTCAGTGAAACTAGTGAGCACTTCGTGGCCAGTTAGTACAAAGATTATTTCATACCAAGCAGGATTTTCTTAGCAAACACTTTAAAGAGTTTTGAAGACATATGCACAATCAGGTCAATGAGCTAGTCTGTCTTTGTAAAAAGTGAGGAACTTCCACTCATCCTCTGTAAAGTTTTCTTTCTCTGAGAATAACTTGTAATTTAGAAGATGCCTGGAGAGGTTACTACACAAACGGCACACTACAAAGGTTTCTGAAAATCAAAGTGCATATTCAAAAGGAGTTCACTGTGATTTCACAGAGCTAATTATCTTTAAGAATACACCAGTGAAAGCTAGGAACACTGCAAAAGCTCTTTGGTCTAAGATTATTTAGTACCAAGCTAGTTTTCTTATTAAACTATTTAGGGATTTCTAGACCAAACACACATCATCAGTACATTGAGAAAGTCAGTTTAAAAAAAAATCATGTTCCCCACATTTTCTGTAAAGCTTTCTCTGCAGGAGAAAAATTCATGTAATATAGAAGATGCCTGGAGAGACTACTACATGACTTGTACTAAAAAGATATCTGAAAACCAAAATACATATACAATAATGAGTCTACTGTAATTTCTCATAGTCTCTTTCCTTCCTGAAAACAGCAGTGAATCTTGCAAGCATTGCAACTGTAGTTTGTACTTTTGAAAAGAAGCAGGTTTTTTCATCACTTGAGGAGTTTCTCGACCAAATACACATAATCAGTACATTGAGAAAACCTGTTTTTTAAAAAGGATAATCAAGTTCAACACATTTTCTTTAAAGTTTTCCTTGAAGGAGAAAAACTTATATACTTTAGTAGATGCCTGGAAAAACTCCTACATGAATTGTATAAAAAAGGTTTTGAACAATCAAACTGCATATTCAAAAAAGTCCATTGTAATTTCTTAGAGTTCATTTACATCAAGAATACACCACTGTAACATGTAAGCACTCCCACCTCTTTATGGACTAAGATTATTTCGTACCAAATGGATGTTTTTAGGAAACACTTTAAGGATTTCTAAGCCATCTACACACAGTGAAATCAATGTTTCTTGTTTTGTAAAAGAATAAATCAATTCCACACAGTTTCTGTAATGTTTGCATTCTAGGAAAAAAATTATATGATCCTGAGGTTCACTGGAGCAGCTACTATGTGATTGTACACTACAGTATTCTCAAAATGAAAATGTATATTCAAAAAAGAGCCCGTTGTAATTTCCAGAGTCCTTTTCCTTCAAAAAGCACATGGGAAAATTGCGAGCTTTGAAAGTACAGTTTCTAATAAGATTATTTAAGACCAAGTGGGTTTTTAAAGCAAACATTTAAAGGCATTTCTAGGCCAAATAGATACACTCAGATCAATGTGCTAGCTAGTTTTTGAAAAGAATAAGCAATTTCCACACATTTTCAGTAACGTTTTCCAACGAGAAAAACTTATATCATCTACAAAATGCCTGGAAAGGCTACTTCATGATTTCTGCATTGTAGGTTTCTGACAATCAATGTGAATATTTACAAGAGACCTTTCTGTAATTTCTCACAGTCCATTTTCTTCAAGAAAACAGCAGTGAAACTTGCTGGCCCTGCAAGTCCAGTTTGTAGTAAGACTATTTCAATCCAAGCGGGTTTTTAAGCAAACACATTATGGACATTTTAGGCCAAATACACACACTCAGATCAATGTGCTAGCCAATTTTTAAAAGAGTAGGCAACTTCCACAAGTTCTCTGAAAAGTTTTCATTCTAGGAGAAAAATTTATAGAATCTAGAGGATGCCTGGAGAGTTGGCTACATGAATTGCACACTACAATCAAATATTTATGATTTCAGACCAATGTGCTAGCTTGTTTTTGAAAAGATTAAGCACACTTTTTTGGTAAATATTTCCATGAAGAAGAAAATCTTTTATCATCTAGAAGATGCCTAGGAGAGCTACTACACCATTTCTAAACTACAGTTTCCTGGCAATCAAAGTGCATATTTCAAAAGAGAGTCAATTCATTTCTCAGGATCCATTTCCTTTCAGAAAACAGCACTAAAATTTGCAGGCACTACAAGTCCAGTTTGTAGTAAGATTATTTCTTACTAACAGTGTTTTTTCAGCAAACACTTTATGGAGTTTCTAAGCCAAATACACACAGTTAGATTAATGTTCTAGCCTGATTTTTAAAAAAAATAAGCAACTTCCACACATTTTCTGTAATGTTTTCCTTCAAAGAGAATAACATATAATCTATAATTCATCTACTAAGGTTACTACATGAGTTGCACACTACAATCAAAGGTTTCTGACAATCAAAGTGCCTAAGAAAATAAGTGGCCACTGCAATTTCTCAGAGTCTATTTACTTGAAGAAAACACTAGTGAAGCTTGTGAACACTGCACAATCATTTTGTACTAAGATAATTCCTTATCAAGTGGGATTTTTAAGCAAAAACTTTTAAGGAGTTTCCAGGCAAAATAAACACAGTCATCTCAATGTGCTAGCCTCTTTTTGAAAAGAATAAGCAACTTCTACACATTTTCTGTAAAGTTTTCCATCCAGGAGAAAAACTTATATCATGTAGAAGATTGCTGTAGAGACTACACATTTCTGACAATCAAAGTTCATATTCAAAAAAGTTTCTACTCTAATTTCTCAGAGTCCATTTATTCCTGGAAAATTGCAGTGTAAATGAGACAACTCCAATGCAGTTTTTACTACGAGTTTTTCTCAAAAAACACTGTTAAGGCGTTTCTTGGCAAAATACTCACAGTAATTCGATTGTGGGGGCCGGTTTGTAAAGAGAATAATGAACTTTTATACATTTTCTATAAAGTTTTCCATCCAGGAGAAAAACACATCATCCAGAAGATTCCTGGAGAGGCTACCACATGATTTGTACACTAAAGGTTTATGTACCTTTATGTACAATCAAAGTGTATATTCAAAACAGAGTCCACTTTAATTTCTAAGAGTCCATTTCTTTCAAGAAAACACCAGTGAAACTTGCTAACACTGCAAGAGCAGTTTGTACAAAGATTATTTTGAACCTATAGGTTTTTTTTTTTTTTAGCAAACACTTTTAAAGAGTTTCATGGCTATATACACACAGCTCAATGTGCTTATCTTTTTTTGAAGAGAATAAGCAACTTCCACACATTTTCTGTAAAGTGTTCCATCCAGGAGAAAAATACCTTCTAGCAGATGCTTTGTGAAGCTACTACATGACTTGTACACTACAGGTATCTGGCAATTAAAGTGCATATTCAAAATAGAGGCCACTGTAATTTTTTAGAGTTCATTTCTTTCAAGAAAACTCCAGGAAACATGTGAGTATTGCAAGACCAGTTTGTATGAAGATTATTTCATACTAAGCGGGTTTTTATTTAGCAAACACTTTAAGGTGTTTCTAGACCGAATACACAGTCAGATCAATGTGGTAGCCAGTTTTTGACAAGAATAAGCAACCTCCACACATTTTCTGTAAAGTTTTCCTTCTCAGAGAAAAACATTATCTTGAATCACCTGGAAAGAGAACTACATGAATTGTACACTACAGATTTCCTACAATCAAAGTACATGTTCAAAAGAGAGCCTACTGTACTTCCTCACAGTCCATTTCCTTCAAGAAAACACCAGTGAAACATGCAAACACTGCAAGAGGTGTTTGTACTAAGATTATTTTGTACAAAGTGGGTTTTTATTAGCAAACACTTTAAAGGAGTTTCTAGGCCAAATACACAAGCTCACTACATTGTGAAAGCCTATTTTTAAAAAGATCAAACAATTTCCACACATATTCTGTAAAGCCTTCTGGGAGAAAAACATATCATCTAGAAGATGCCTGGAAGGCTACTACATGACTTGTACACTGCATGTTTCTGACAATCAAAGTGCATATTCAGAAAAGATTCCACTGTAATTTCTCAGAGTCCATTTCCCTCAAGGAAACACAAATGAAACATGTGAACACTGCAAGGTCAGTTTGTACTAAGATTATTTCACACAAAGGGTTTTTTTTGTTTTTTGTTTGTTTTTTTTTTTTAGCAAACACTCATAGGGAGTTTCTATGCCAAATATACATAGTCAGTACGTATTGGAGCCTGTTTTGAAGTAGAATAAATAACTTCCACATATTATCTGTAGTTTTAATTAAAGAGAACAAATTATGTCATGTAGATGATGCCTGTAGAAGCTCCTACATGATTTGTACACAAAAGGTTTGTGACAACCAAAGTGTATATTGAGAAAGAGCCCACTGTGTGTTCTCAGAGTCCATTTCTTTCAAGAAAACACCATTGAAATATGCAAACACTGCAAAAGCAGTTTTTACTAAGATTATTTTGTACCAAGTGAGTTTTTTTAGCAAACACTTTTAAGGAGTTTCTAGGCTGAGTACACATACTCAGTACATTGGTGGAGACTGTTTTTAAATAGAAAAAGCAACTTCAACACATTTCTGTAAAGTTTTTCATCAAGGAGAAAAAGCTCATATCCTCTAGAAGATGCCTGGAGAAGATACTACATCACTTGTATACTACAAGTTTCTAACAATTAAAAATAAGCTTATCCTATTTAAAAACAAACATTTTTCACTGGTGAATTTTGAAGGAAATTGACATTTAGGTCTGAGAGTGGGCTATATTTTAAATTTTCACTTTGATTGTCAGAAATCTTTAGTGTAGAAGTCATGAAATACCCTGTCCATGCATGTTCTACATGATATGTTTTTCTTTTACAATGAGGACCTTATTAAAAATATGTGAAACTTGCTTATTCTATTTAAAAATAAGCTCCTGCAATGTACTGAGTATGTGTATTTGGCCTGGAAACTCCTTAAAAGTGTTTGCTACAAAAACTACCTTGGTACAAAATAATCTTATTTCAAACCGGTCTGGTAGTGCTCGCTTGCTTCACTGGTGTTTTCTTAAAGGAAATGGATTTTGAGGATTGAGAATGGACTGTATTTTTAATATGCACTTTGATACTTAGAAACCTGTAGTGTAGAAATCATTGTAGTATCCTGTCCATGCACCTTCCACACGACATGTTTTTCTCCTAGAAAAAAAACTTGACAGAAAATGTGTGCAAGGTGCTTATTCTATTTAAAAATGCTCCCACAATGTACTGTCTCTGTGTATTTGGCCCAGACTCTCCATTAAAAGTGTTTGCTAAGGAAACCTGCTTGGTATGAAATAATCTTAGCACACTGACTTCCACACACTTTTTTGTAAAGTATTCCTTTAAGAAGAAACTCTTATTCCATATAGAGCATGCATGGGTAGTTCTCTACATGACTTCCACTCCACTGGTTTCTGAGTATCAAAGTACATGTAAAGAAAAGATTCCACCTTCAGTTCTCAAAGCCCATTTCCTTTAAGAAAACCTTAGTGAAACATGTGAGCACTGGAAGACGAGTTTGTACAAATACTATTCCCTACCACACAGGTTTTTATAGGAAACACTTGCATGGAGTTTTAGGCCAAATACACATATTCAGTACAGTATGTGCGCCTGTTTTGAAATAGAATAAGCATCTGCACACATTTTTATGTAAAGTGTGCATGGAAGGAGAAAAACTTATTTCACATAGAAAATGTGTGGACTGCCTACTACCTGACTTGTATGCTACAGGTGCCGAAGTATCTGTGTATATACACAAAAGAATCAATCCTCAATCCTCAACATGAATTTCTTTCAAGAAAACTGCAGTGAAATATGTGAGCATGCAAGGCCAGTTAATACTAAGATTATTTCTTACTAAGCAGGGTTTTTTTTTAGCAAGCACTTGTAAGGAGTTTCTAGGCCAAATACAAATACTACATATGGTATGTGAGCTTCTTTTTAAATAAAATATTTATCTTACACACTTTTCTGAAAATTATTCATTTAAGGAGGAAAACTTATTCCACAAAGAACATACATGGACAGTCTACTACCTGACATATACACTACTGGTTTCTCAGAATCAAAGTGCATATAAACAAAAGTGGCTACCCTCAGTCCTGAATGTGCATGTCCTACAAGAGAACTTCAGTGAAACATGCAAGTACTGCAAGATAGTGTATACTAATATTTTGTGCCAAGAGGGTTCTTACAGCAAATGCTTGTATGGAGTTTCTAGGCCATATACACATACTCAGTATAATATGTGAGAGTGTTTTTAAATAGAATAACCAACTTCCACCCATTTTTTTATGAAGTATTCGAGGATAAAAACTTATTCCATGTAGAAAATACATGGACAGTCTATTGCATGACTTGCATGCTACAGGTTTCAGTGTATCAAAGTACATATAAAGAAGAGTCCACCTTGTGTCCTTAAACTCCATTTCCATCAGGAAATCCTCAGTGAAACATGTGCACACAGACCACAATGTAGTAAGATTATTTCATTCATGCACGTTCAGGTGAAACACAGAGTGAGATGCCTGAGAACAGCAGATGAGTGCATGTTCTGTTAGAATACAAAATGAATGTTTCATTGCAACAGAGACTGAGTGCGTGTTCTGCTGGGACACAGGCTAAATGTGTGTTCTCTTGAAACACAGTCTGTCCATGAGTTCTGTTCGAGCACAGAGTGTGATCTGTTGGCACAGAGACTTAGTTCTTAAAGAACACTGTATGAGTCCATTTTCTTGTCAAAAGACTATGAGTGTTCTGTTGGGACACAGGGTGAGTGCATGTTTTGTTGGAACACAGATTCTGAGTGTTCTGCTGGATCAAAAACTGAGTTGTCTTAAAACACTGATTTGTGCGTGCTCTGTTAGAACACAAACTGAAGGCATGTTTTGTTGGGATGCAGACTGAATGTGTGTTCTGCTGGCACTCAGACTGAGATCTCTTAGAACTGTGTATGAATGCATGTTCTGTTGGAACTCAGACTTCAGTGCAAATTCTTCTGGAACACAGGCTAAGTGCTTATTATGATGTAACCAAGTTCTGTGTGTGTTTTGCTGGAACAGGGACACATGGCATGTTCTGTTGGAAAACAGACTGTTTGCTTATCCTTTTAGAACACAGGCTGACATGTTCTGCAGGATCACAGGCTGAGTGTGTGTTCTGTTGGGACTCAGGCTTAGTGAGCATTCTGATGGATCATAGGCTGAGTTCTTAACACAGACTGGGTGCTTTTTCTGGTAGAACAGAGACTGAGTGTGTGTTTTGTTGAGACACACACTGAGTGCATGCTGTGATGGTACACAGACTGAGTGGGTATTCTGTTAGAAAGAAGACTAAGAGCACATTTTGTTGGATTGCAGGATGCACATATGTTCAGTTGGAACATAGATCTAGTGCTTATCATGTTGGAACACAGACTGTGTATGTGTTCTTTTGCAACAAAGGCTGAGTGCATGTTTTTCTGGAACATTGACTGAGTGCATATTCTCTTGTGACACAGGTAAGTGAGCACTCTTTTGGAACACAGCTGGATTGCCTCTTCCTTCAGATCACTGACTGTTCTGCTGCATGTTCTGTTGGAACACATACTGAGTGCAAGTTCTGTAGCAGAACAGACTGAGTATTCTGCTGGAACACAGAGTTCTCTTAAAGCAGTGGATGTGTTGGTGTTCTGATAGAACACTGAGTGCATGTTTGGCAGGAACACAGACTGAGTTCTCTTAGAATACCAGGTGAATGAATGTTCTGTTGGAACACAGATGAGTTCTATCAGAACAATGGGTGAGTACATGTTCTTTTGGAACTCAGGCTAAGTGTGTTTTCTGTTGGAACACAGAGTCCATGTCCTGTAAAACAGAGACTGAGGGCTTGTTTTGGAACATAGGTTATGTTCTGCTAGAACACAGACTGAGTATGTGTTCTGCTAAAGTTGTTATTTGTAGAGCACTGAGAAGCATAGAAATTAAAGTTGCATTTGAAGTAAGTTAGGTATAACCTTAAAACAAAACCTTAAAAAAAGTATGGTGTTATAAATGTAAGTAACCTCTATTTTCCAAGGAAATCAATTTAGTTATGAATACCTCTGTATGAAATATTAAGAAATATTAAGAAGTAAGTTAGGTATAACCTTAAAACTCTTAAGTATGGTGTTATAAACATAACCTCTATTTTCCAAGGAAATCAATTTAGTTATGAATACCTCTGTATGAAATATTAAGAAATAAACTCTGGTATAAAGTGTGAGACTACTTTATACCAGAAAATGGCCTGATATACACTGATATCTTTGTAGAAGACACCTTTTATCCACTGTATTAGGCAATGTATGGTTTCTACTAGAGAATCACATTGTAGCGAAGAAACGTGAATACACTGCTTTAAATGACATGAGATTGGGAAGTTGCTTAAGTTTATGAGGACAATACATATAGAAAAATCTAAATGTCATTCGCAGCTTGCTTTTCATTATTGGAAAGCTATAGAGCAGTGATTGAACATGGTTAAGTCTAATTCAGATGACGTGAGACTAAGGATGGCTCTTCAGTAGAGAAAACAATTCCTAAGAAAAATTATTCTAATTCAGATATGACAATGTTGTTTTTATGGTTGATAAAACATGTTCTTTTGGAAGATATTTGATGTCAAAAGTAAAATAAAACAGGAACGATGTGTAAAGTCCTTTATTTAAGCTTGGTTCAATGGTACAGTACAGGATTGAACATGGATTGGAAGTTAAAATTCTGGTTAGTTCTACACATGAGAATGGTGGCAGAGAGACAAAGGTGTTGGCACTGTGAGTTTTCATTGTCTGCTTTAGAACCGAGCAAAAAGTACTGACTGCTTTGCAATTGATGTACCCCTTTTTCTATTCATGTCATCTGAACTGCACTTATACATAAGCTTATGGCTGTGTTGGCTTTGGAGATAATATTAGGAAGAATATCATAAGAGAAACAAAAACTCCCATAGTGATAATTCCTAAGGTTTACTCTCATGTATTTCTCAATGTGTGTTTTCAAGTTGTTTATTGTATTGTAGTGACAAGTGTAGAAATTAATCTCTCTTTTGAAGTAAATTACAATACTGAATGACTGTGTGCTCTGTTGGAACACAGGCTGAGTGTTCAGTTGGGGCACATTGTGTGTCCTTTTGGGACACAGCCTGAGTACGTATACTTTGGAGCAGAGACTGAGTGCATGTTCTTTAAGGACACATACTGAGTGCATGTTTTGGGGAACACAGACCCAGTGTGTGTTGTGCTGGAACACAAACTGAATTCTCTTAGAACAGTGGGTGCATGGGTCTTCTGACACAACGCTGAGTGCATGTTCAGTGGGAACACATACTGAGTGAGTGTTCTGTGGAACACAGACTGAGTTCTCTTAGAACACTGGATGCATGCATATTCTGTTAGAACGCAGACTGAGTTCAGTTAGAACAATGGATACTTATGCGTTCTGTTAGAAACCAGGCTAAGGGCATTCTTTGTTGAGACACAGACAGAGTGAATGTTCTGTTCAAAAAGAAGCTCAGTGATTGTTCTTTTGGAACACAGGTTGAGTTATGATCTGGTAGGACACAGGCTGAATGTGTGTTCTGGTAAAGGTATTGGTTGTAGAGAAGTGAGAAGCATGTAAAATAATGTCTCATTTGAAGTAAGTTAGGTTTAATCTCAAGTCTGTTAAGTATGGTATTGTACTTAGGTAACCTCTGTTTTCCCAGTAAATCAATGAAGTTATGAATAGTTCTCTAAGAAATATTAAGAAAGAACTTGTGTTAACACTTTATACCAGAAAGTAGCCTGATACATATTGATATTTTTGTAGAAGAAAATTTTTGTTCACTGTATTGAGTAATATATTATTTCTACCAGAGGAATACATTGTAGCAAAGAAATGCAAACACAGTGCATTAAATAACATGTAATTGAGAAGTTGCTTAAGTTTACAAGGAAAGCATATGTAGAATAATCTACTGCTTACTTTCAGCCTGCTTTTCATTATCAGTAAGCTATAGAGCAGTGATTGAACACGTTTATGTTTAATTCATATCAGCCAAGATTTGGGATCTCTTATCAGTAGAATAAAAAATTCCTAAGTAGAACCTCTCCTCAACCTGAAAAAATGTTGCCTTTAGAGGTGATAAAACATGCTCTTTTGAAAGATGTTGGATGTTGTCAAAAGTGAAGTAAGACAAGAGCTATGTTTTTATAAAACCCTTTATGCTTGGTTCAATGGTACACTATATGATTTGGTTTGGGTTGGAGGTTAAAAATCTTAGTTCTACACATGAGAATGGTGACACACAGACAATGGTGTTAGCTGTGCCAGTTTTCATTGTCAGCTTTAGAACCCAGCAAAAATGAACTACAATGTTGCACTTGGTGTGCTCATTTCTATTCATGTCATCGGAACTACAGTTACACATAAGCTGAAGATTCATTTGGCTTTGTAGTCAATATTAGCAAGATAATATTAGAAACTACACCTTGTGCAGTAAAAATGATAAAGTTTGCTCTCATATACTTCTCGGTGTGTGCTTTAAAGTTGTTTGTTGTAGTGTAGTAAGAAAGGTGGAAATCAATTTCTCTTTTGAAGTATGTTGGAATACAGGGAGAGCACATTGCTCTTTTGTAACACAGGCTGAATGTTCTGCTGGGAAACATTGTGTGTTCTTTTGGGGCAAAGGCTGAGTGAGTATTCAGTTGGGACATAACCTGAGTGCATGTTCTGCTGGGACACAGGATGAGTGTGCGTTCTCTCGGAACACAGATAGTATGTGTGTTCCTTCAGGACACAGGCTTTCTGTTAGAACAATGGATAAGTGTGTGTTCTGTTAGAACCTAGGATGACTGCATTTTCCTTTGGAACACGGAGTGCATTGTTCTGTTGAAACAGAGGCTGAATGCCTGTTCTTTAGGAACACAGGTTGAGTGATCTGCTAAAACACAGGCTGAGTGTGTGTTCAGTTGGGACACGGGCTGAGTTTCTGTTCTCTTGGGGCAGAGGATGAGTATATGTTCTTTTGGAACACAGACTGAGTGTATGCTCTTGATCTCAGACTTTGGTTTGAGAGGGTGTAATGGGGCACTGCCAGGGCCCCCCAAAGAGTCTTTGTAATGGGGTCCAGAAATTGGGATGTTCAAGAAAAATATGAGATATTCTCCCTGCCCCAAGATGGGCAGCCTTAGGGGGATGGGAGACCTGGAGCAAGGCCATTGAAGGTTACTTATGTGTCAGTAACAAGCCAGCTTCCTACCAAAGTGGAGAAGGGCCATTGAGAGTCATTTTGCATGTCAATAACAAGATAGCTTCAGACCTCATATGCAAAGACGGCTATTTTGCATCTCCATAAGGCTAACCAGGAAGGTCTGAAAAACTTTGAATACAGAATGTAACTGGGAGAGGGGATACAGGACTTGCGAGAGAGCAAAGGGACCCAGACTGGGGGGGGCGGGGGTGGGCAGCGGGGAATGATGTGAAGACTATGCAGAAAGAAAAGGGGAGAAAGGACTCTTGATAGTGTGCCATGAGAAGGTGCCACATGGTTTTGGGTTAAGAACTGGAGATCATGACAATGCAGCTGATGGTGCTGGGCACTCCGGAAGGTCTGCCTAACCAAACCCTGGATTTACGTTCTTTTTCTTCTGAAGGACGGTACCCCTGACTGGCCTGGCTGGGGAAAACAGAACTGTGTGTGTTTTAAACAGTGGGTGTTTTTAAGGGATTTTGAAATTTAAGGGCGACATTTAGCCATTAATCAAACCTGTATAACTTTTGAATAAATAGTTCCTCTCTTTTTCACAAAACTCTGCCACTGAGAGCCATAATTTCAAGGGTTGCGGGCAAAGGACCTGCAACCGAGGGACCTCAGGGAAGGGAGGGCATAGTTTCAGTAATAGCATCTGAGCAACCCTCCATGGGTCCATTATTTGTTAACAAGTGGGCTAGGGTCTTTGAGGGAGATGGAATGTTTCTGGGGGGCAGGAGGAGAGGCCAGGCAGCTCTGCCACTCTCTCATGCTTTACTCCGCATTCTCCTAGTCACGGAAGTGGAAAAATGGAGGAAATGAAAGAATGGGAAGAAGAAAGCTGGAGGAAGTAAAACTTCCCTGGGTAAAAGCAGAGATATAGAACAGGGAGGGGAGGCAAAAAAACAAACAAAAAATCCAGGTCCTGCAGTGTCATCCTCTTCCCTCCCTCCCTCACTCCCTCTGGAAGAAAAGACTGTCAGCTTTATGAAAAACACAGTGTAGGTGTTTCAACTCACCACAGAGGGGTGGGCTTGGTTCTGAAGTGGGACTGAGGAGGAGAAACCAGTTAACTTTTCCTCTTCGTGGGCTTCCTACCTCCCACAACCTCCTCCCCATGGGTCACACCACAACACCCCACCCTCCCACTGAACACCTAGATGGTGGGTGCCCCTGTCAGTCCCACTCCATGTAAGAAGCAGCAGACCAATTAAATGGCTTCAAAAAAAGACCAATAAAAAGTTGACAGAGATCCCCTTTCCCTTCCCCCCTCCCATAATGTTGGCAGAGGAATAGACAAGTGGATCTATGGGGAACTGACAGACCTAAACAAACATGTTTTGGTTAGGTAGGATCGATAGTGAGCTGAGGCAGGGAGGAGGGGGAGACACTTCTCACCCACTGACTCAGCAGTCTCCAGCCCAGTCAGTCACATAAGATTACCAGGTGTTCTGTACGTCACAAGAAACACGGTGATAACACAGGGGAAGGGGAGACTTCGAACTTCTGTATGTATCCTTCCCACTACTTGGGAAAGAAAACCTTTGATACTGTACATTCATCTCAAGGTCTAAACAGGAAAGAGGAGGGTGTCCACACTGCTCCAAGAAAACAAAAAACAAACAAACAAACAAAAAAACCCATATATAACTTTGGTTTACTGTTAGCCTCTGGTCACTCTCTGTTTTACGAGGTGGGAGGAGAGGGGGCAGGCCATGGTGCTCACAGGAAGAGCCAGAGGTGCGAGTATCTCTCTCCCTTTCCCCTCCTCTCTCTACAAATAAACTTTAAAAAATTTAAAGATCAGAATGCTCTTCTCCAGTTCATCTGCCTCATGTTGGTCTCCAGCATAAGCCCGGGCAGAGACCCTAGGAGGGCAGAGGATTTTATCTTCCCCTACAGCTGCTGAGATGTTCAGTAAAATGGTAAACAGAGCTCTGGCCAATGTGGCTCAGTCAGTAAACTGAACAACGACCTGTGAACTGAAAGGTTGCCAGTTCGATTCACAGTTCGACCCTGCACATGTCTGGGTTGCAGGCCAGGTCCCCGGTCAGGGGCCTTGTGAGAGGCAAGCTATATCTGTCACACACTGATATTGCTCTTCCCCTCTTTCTCACTCCCTTCCCTTCTCTCTAAAAATGAAAAAATAAAATATTTAAAAAGAATAAAAGTCAGTAAGTAAAATATTAAAAAAAAAAAAAGAGTGGCAAAGGGAAATCAGGCTTGTGATATTGGCAACGGAAGTTATGCAGCCTGTGCTATTTTTGTTTGTTTGTTTTTTAAATCTCTCTCTCTCTCACCCCCTCCTATCTTTTCTTTTTCAGTTTGGGGTTCATGGCAAGACTGAGAAAAGTGCACAGAGAGTGCCTCTCGTGGGGCCGACACATGACCCTTTCCCCTCTTGTGACTGAGGGCTGGTCAGGAGGCACCCAGCCAGAAGGAATGTGTGTTGTTTGAGGAATGGATCATAACTCCCTCCTCATCTCCTTTTGGGAGTGGCCTCCTGTCCTGTGATTCCTTCTTGGACTTTTCTTTCTGTCCATACACAATGAGGTACTATAGTTTAGAGTCATACATAGGGCATGCGCCTCCTTCACCTGGGACTCCTGAAAATGATAGTCTGGGACTCAGGAAGGCATGGTTCCGCTCTCACTGAAACACCAGCTCTGGTGCACTCCCTTGTAATGTGACTATCAAGTGCATATCCACATCTGGGGTCTTCCAGGCAGTCTTTTTGTAACATCATGGACATTCAAGCAGCTTCCTGCTTTGGAGTGCCTGTGTTACAATTGGTGTCACAGGACACAGTGTTTCGGGAAATACTCCCTTCCAGCTGACCATGGGTGACAGGATGCAAGGGGAGGAGTGGGGAAAGACTTGGGTGTTGTTCCAAAAATGGCAGGGTGATCCCAAGGTGGTGCGCTGCTATTGGGCATCCAGGGGATGGTTCTGTGGGTTTTGAAGTGGACCTGTGGGGGCGAGGGGTGGGGGTTGGGGAGGAGGAGAAAGGATTAGCCAAAGCGGAAGTACAGCAGTGATAGGGTGAGCTTAAATTAAAAAGGAAAAATAAGGAGATGTGATTCTGTTGTGCTGCTTGGCAGCAGTGAGATGGGGCACGGCACTGTAGGGACTGCTGCTGGGGTTGCCACTTGCCAAGGCCCAGGCACCAACTGCCATGTTGTGGGGACAAAGAGCACCGTAGGGAGCATGATGCTCCTGGGATCTGAGGGATACTGTCTGGGGCCAGCTGAGATGGTAGCAGTGCTCTGAATCCCACAGAGCCCATCCTGGGGTTGTCACAGATCAGGGAAATAAACATAAGTCATGGCAAATACTTCTCTGTTTGTCAGGAGAAGGGGATGTGACACATTCTTCTAGTGGGGAAGGCCCCGAGTCCCTTTGTTCAAAGGCTTTTATTGAAAAGGTTATCAGTGGGGCTAGGTTATCAGGAATGCATAGGTTATCTCATTACACCCGTATGCTAGTGTTCACAGACAATGGGGGATGTTTTGAAGAAAACAAATGGCAGGAACACACCGATTTACATGGGTCTGAGAGGAGACTAGTACACAAGAGAGACTACTAAACATGAGAGCATAGTAAACACAAGAGTGCATAAGAGTATAGGGTTAGGGTATGTGAATAATGTAAATTTTCTTCCCAGCATGAGCTGGCTAGAGCTTTTGAGGGAAGAACAAAGCACACTTTAAAGAATTTACTTTAGGCCTGATTTCCCTGGGAACCTCCACATCTGGTTTAGGATTGATTCCTGTATTGTTTCAAGCCTGAGCCAGGCAGGAGGAGGGAGCCACCAATAGTCAAGGAGATGGCTTTCGAGTAGAATGAGGACTCCGGCCATGTCCAAGCCAAGCTGAGAGGTGCAGGCCTTTTTGCCCTTTCTCTGTGTCCCCCAATTTCTTGTCTGCTGCCAATATTTGATTGGCATCTATCTTAGGTTGTATACCTCAGCTAGAGGTAACCTATCCATCTTTGATGACCAATCATCCATGGCAAAGCAGAGAGGCAGGAGCTATGCCCCTGTTGGGGGGACAGGTTATGTCTCCTCAGGAGTCTGTTTCGCTGAGGCCTCCTGATTATTTCCAGCCTTGGGGCCCTCCAGCCTGTTGGCAGGGTTACAGTTCCTGAAACCAGACAGGGCTTTCCCAACACTAGTCCCTTCTTGAAATTATGCTTTCCTTTTACATCTGGTTTTTATTTTGGAAAGGAATGGTTCTGGTCGAGTTTCAGATGGATTGGGATCATTTTGCAAACGGTCTAGTAAACAGGGTGAGATTGACAAAATGCGCCCATGGATCTGTGCCTCTAAAGAACACCAATGGACTTCCCGTAAAGACAGAGGCATGGGTGAACAACATGGCTCTCTCCTCGCACAGCCACATCAAAATCACAACCCAGCTGTAGAATAGCTGTCGCTTGGCACAGTAGGAAAATTGACTCGATGGAAGTTGGACCTTAATGGAATTAAAGAAACCCCACGTATCTGGGCCAGTAGGAGGGGCCAGATGCAGAACTGGGTGGTCCCTCACCCATGTGCAGCAGAAGATCATTTGGGAGGGATATCTCACAACGAGGAGTCCCAGTCCTGCTCCCAGTCCCATCACCCAGGGTCCTGGTGCCAGGAGGATAAGTCTTGCAACACTGCCAGTGGCCGAAACCAGTGGGGATCCAGTGGGTAAAAGAAGCTGCTGGAGTCCCAAGCAGTTCCTCTCACAGAATCCGCGCACAGACTTACTCAGACTCACGTCCTCAGAGCTCACAAGGTGTCAGTGGTATACGGAGAGGGAGATACTGAAGCATCTGGCATCGAGGTAAGAGGCAGGGACAGCATTTCTCCCAGATGGAAAGGCCTGCAGCAGCCATTTCTCCTTGTCTGCACCCTCCCTGCACGGAGCCAGAGAGCCACAGAGCCAGTAGCTCCTGCCATCTCTGGGACTCCATTGAGCTGGCTAAGTGCTCAATGACCCTCCCCAGAAATTTCCTGAGGCTCTGCCCCACCTGACCCCAGGGCCCACCCCAGTGACTTGTCTGGGCTTATGCTTCTCAACTTCCTAAATTCTCTCAAATGGGCAATGGCTAGCCTCTGCGAGCCCCTAGCTGCCATACTCCTCATGAAGGGGCCCCAGGCCCTGGCACCAATGGCGGCCACCTGGCGTTCATGTCTCAGCTTCACCCAGAAACCTCCTACCCCAGCAGAAGTAGCAGCCTTTCATGAATCTCTCCAACAATCATGCAAGGTGGTCCCAGACAGGAACTAGGCAGGGGATGACCTTGGCCCATACCACCCATCAGGCCCCATGGCTCACACAGCCAGTGGACAGTGATGAACCATGTCAGAGCACAGCCACCCTGCCCCTGCACAACTGACCCTTCACAGAGGGTGGGGAGAGCAGTGGTCAGAGGTCATGGCTGCTCCTCACTGGACAGCTGGCTGGCCTGGGTAAATCCTTCCCATTGACCAGCTGACAGTGATCGAGGCTCTACTACAAGAGGAGGGCATACTCAGTTTGATGTGAGGCAGGGGTTGCACCCCGTGTACTCAACACGGAGATATGGGGAAGCCATGCCACCAGACCCCACAGGACACTTACTACATTGGGGTAGCCACTGAGACAGGGAGTCAAACCGGCTGTACCTTATCCATAGAAATGAACACGGGGAGACTGCCAAATGAGGAGGAGACAAAGATATCCTGCCCAAATGAAAGGACAGATCAGAACACCAGCAGAATAACCACACAAAGTGGAGATTAAAAAATATCAGTCAGTTATGAGGATGCTCAAGGGACTCAGTGAGGACCTCCAAGGCATAAGATAGATCCTGCCAGAAATGAAGGATATACTAATTGAGAGAGAGAACAGTTAACAAGGAATCAACAGCAGAGCAGGTGAAGCCAATAATCTGATCAATGGTTTGGAACACAGGGAAGCAAAAAACAACCAATTGGAATCACAAGGAGAAAAATGGAACCCTCCCTCAGCAAAAAAACAAACAAACAAACAAACAAACAAACAAACCAGAAACTAAGTACAGCATGAGGAGCTGTTGGGATGCCTTTGAGAGTGCCAATGCTCTCATTATAGGGGTGCCAGAAGCAGAAGAGAAAGTGATGGGAAACTTATCTGAAAACACTGTGAAAGAAAACTTCTATGGATCTTGCAAAGTAAATAGAAACGCAGGTCCGGAAAGCAAAGAATCTTAAACTAGATGGACGCAGAGAGGCCCACTCCAAGACACATCGTCTATAAAATGTCAATGGTTAAGGATAGAGAGAGAATGTTTTTTTAACTAAAGATTTAATTTATTAACTTTTAAAGAGGGGAGGGGAAGGAGGAAGAGAGGGATAGAAACATCAAACTGTGAGACATACATCAATTGTTTGCCTCTCACATGCCCTCAACAGACTATCTGGCCCATGACCCAGGCACATGCCCTGACAGGGAACTGAACCAGTGACCTTTTGGTCTTCAGGCCTGCCCTTGATCCACCGAGCCACACCAGCCAGGGCAATAAAGAGGGAATCTGAAAAGCAGGAAGGGAAAAGCAGTCAGTCACCTTCAGGGGAGTTCCCATAAGACCATCAACTGATCTCTCTGAAGAAACTCTGCAGGTTGGAAGAGATCAGCAAGAAATATTCAAAGTCATGAAAAGCAGAGGCCTATGGCCAAGATCACCCTACACACCCCACCCCCAACCAGCAAAGTTATCCTTAAGAATTGACAGGCAGAGCAAGAGCTCCTGGACAAGAAAAAGACTGAAGGACTTCACCGTCGCCAAAGCATCATCACACGCAATGCCAAAGTGACTCATTTAAGAAAAAGAAGAAGATGGAAAGTGTGAATGACAAACTGACAATAAAGACATATCTATAGACGATAGAGTCTGAAAAACAAATGAAGCAGAAGAGAAGAGCAGAGATGGGATCATGGTTTTGTGGCCAGCCATGGAGAGGGAGTGAGCATCTCAACAGTTGCCAAGTGGGAAGACGTGTCAGGGGGACTAGGAGAAAAGGCGAGAGGGTAAAGAAGTACAAATCAGCAGTTTCAGGATGGCCATGGGGATGGGAAGTGTGGTAGAGGAAACAGAGTAGCCTAAGAACTGGTATGAAAGACCCAGGGACATGAACGGATGCTGATTATTCATGTCATTCAGGTCAGAGTAACAGAAGCCATAAATCATGGTGACATATCGAAAGCAGGTCATTTGAATTTCTGGATAAGTCACAAGGACAAACGCAAAGGGCTGGGAGCATCACAGAAGGATTGTGTGGAGGAAAGAAGCCAAAAGACAAACAAAGGTGAACATTGGTAAGTCAGGTCATGGGCACAGTCTCCATACGCTGAGTCTTGATGCATACGGTCCATCAGCATATCAAGAGTGGTGTGTTTTAAGCCTCTGGATCAGGGTGTGATAATTTATCTGCCTGAAGAAATTACACACAGCTATACATCAAGCAGGCCTCTGTGGTCTGGACAAATTATTTGACATGAAAACCAGTTTTTAGCATCGTTGATATCTTTTACTGTTATTACCATAAAAAAAAATGTCTCACAAAACATTCACATTACTGTCTTGTGGTTCAGCCTGTCTGACAAGCCTTCCCAAAGTTCAAATTTTAAG
Organism: Pteronotus mesoamericanus; assembly: GCF_021234165.1. Classification (NCBI taxonomy): domain Eukaryota; kingdom Metazoa; phylum Chordata; class Mammalia; order Chiroptera; family Mormoopidae; genus Pteronotus; species Pteronotus mesoamericanus. The sequence continues at coordinate 63,541 of NW_026555129.1, read as the reverse complement.
ATATTCTTTAACCGATAGATGACCTTGGATTATTCCAAGGTGCTCCTGGAATATCTCCAGTATCTGTTTTCCCTGTTTAATGAGAGAGAAGTTTTGGGTCCTGGTTAAGCTTGTGTGAGGCAACCGTGGTGGCTGCAGAGAGAGTCCAGAATGACATCTCACACCATTTTGCTGGTACAGGCCCACTGATAAGCCAGAAGGCAGAACTTGTGTTGACTGTGAGCAAACGAATGCAGGAAAGGCATCTATCTAATGTACAAAGGACATCAGAAGAGATAATGAATCCCATCAGCCCCTCTGTAACATATGATATCAGCCAGTTGTTTGATTTCATTTACAAGGTCTGGTTTGATTTCATTCATGAGGTCTGGCAGACCTGAGCTGTCCCGTTTACTGAGCCGATACCCAGAGACAGCATCCTCATAACAGATACAGGACAAAAGAGAATATCTACATGTTCCTTTGTTTGCAGGCCCAATGGGCCAGGAAGTAGTCATGTTGGAAGCATCAGGGGGTTGGAGGGTGGGCTTGGAACACAGTTGTGAACAGTAATCTGTAGAGGGAGTTTTGTACTGTCATGATCATGTTTTCACCTTGGTACACTCTAGCCTGGATGGAATGTGTTAGATGAAATGTGAGGATTCTGTTCAATCTGAAACTCCCACCACACCCTCCCTCTCATTTTCTCTCCCTTCCTCTCCATCTCCCCATTCCTTCCTTTAAAAAAAATATTTTATTTATTTTTATACATAGGAGAAAGGAGGGAGAAAGACAGGGCGAGAAACATCAATGTGTGGTTGCCTCTCTCATGCCCCCTACCGGGGACCTGGCCCTTAGCCCAGATGTGTGCCCTGACTGGGTATCCAACAAGCAACCTTTTAGTTCACAAGTTGGTGCTCCATCCACAGAGCCACACCTGTCAGGGCTCCTTCTTTTTCTTCTTAAACATAATCATGCCGATATTGAAGAAAGCTTTTCTTCATCAGTTAATGTGCATATCTGCTTTATAACATTCACCATACTGACACTTTTTCAAGGTGGGGCATGAGGTGGTGACAAAGTTTCCTTATGTCCTGAGAGAAAGCCTCGTTGCAAAAGAAATTGGTCCTTTAATTAAAAGATAAACTAAAGGAGAAGTTTTGGAACCAATGAGGTCTATTTAATGTGCTTAAAATACACAGGAAGTTCCCTCAAAGAAAGAAATAAAAAGTGTGTTCTGATGGTTCTCACATGTTTTTATTATTAAAGTAGATGTCCTAGAGATCAGATGAGTCTTGATAAACCGTCATGTGTAATGTAGGTTGCCACCTTAAAATGTGGTCTCAGGAGAGCAAATTCCTCCGGTGGACCGTACTGCACTCAGTTCTGCAACCAACCATGTCATTTTAGGCTCTGTCATTTATAAACAGTCATCATTTCCCTTGAATGCATTTGCAGAAATACAAGATGTCCCAAGAGGAGTTCACAGAGAGAACTCTGACTTGCTGTGAGTGAAGGTTGCCAGAGTTCTGTGAAATGGCTGGATCTAGAGAGGCGCTCACAGATGATTTGGATAGACAGAAATTATTCATGGGATGAAATAAACAAACTGAAGACAGACGGCTTTTATAACTTTTTCATGAAAAGTATCGATAATCTTTAATTATCTGTTTTTTGGACATAAGCAAGCTCTCTGTTTCTCAAAACAACTTGGTGCAATATACTTGCATAAGCAATATGGGGGTATCGAATTGTATGTCCATGCCCCTCCCCCTTCAACATTCAAGCAAAGTAGATTTAAGAAAGTCTATCTGGGAGAGGGGAGCAAAGGGACTAGATTGTTAAGGGGGGTAAAGAAACAATTTAAAAAATCATTTTTAAAAAACCTAGTATATGATCAATCACTATTCTTGTATTTATGCAAACGATTGGGCTAACTCAAAACTGGACCTAATACAGTCAATGAATGGGTCATGGGGGGTAGGGAGTGTTCATCCACTGGCTCATTTATTTTTGTGGACAGATGGAAAGAATTCTTCACATGGAAACATCACTGTAGGAAGTTAGGGCAGCACGAGAGGATGTGTGCCAGTTCTTTTGTCAGAAAAATCCGAAGAACATTTGCATATTTAGGCTTCAGCCAGGTCAGAAAGAGGAAGAGAGGGGAGTTCAGCTCTGGCCCTCCTAGCAAGTGGCCCCTCAGTAGTAATGACAGCAGCTCAGGGAGCCAGCAGCATCCAGCAGCGACCCACCTCCGTCGGTCTGAGTCCCCTCTCCCCTACCCGTCCCATTCCCCACCCCAGCCCTCTCCTCAGGTAGAGAGAGAAATGTGAGGGAGGTCCTGGGGCCAGGCTCCAGTCTCCTCTTGGCCAGACACCTGGCCACCTGGGCTGCTATGCCTGTGAGAGCCAATTCCGTTTTAGCCCTGTTTGGTTTTCCTGTGGCCCAGAGCACTGGGGGCCACAGTGCAGAGGGTGGGTGGGGGGTTGATGACATTGTGAATCATTAAGTCATGATTCCTTTTTTGTTTTGTTTCTGTTTTTGTTTTTAAAAAACCAAAAGTGTCTTATTTATCCTTCTCCTGTCAATATGCATAAAGTGCAAGTATAGAAAAGAAAGTCAACAGGAAAGTGTCAGTGAATTTAAGTAAAGCATGAGAGTAGAACACATTTTATCTTTTCTTAACCAGCTCAATGGTGATACCTAAGGAAACCTGTTACAAGACATAACAGTCTCATCATGTGTCAGGAGAAAGGTCACAGTGGCACCTTTTTGAGGTGCAATACCAAAGTATTCTCCAAGCACTAGGAAAGCATAGTCTTTTCTGGTTTTCTTCCTTGAGGTAGTCATCAGTATACCTCCACCTGTTGTCAAAGAGTGTTTGATTCTTCTGACAATTAAGCTTTCTTAGTTTTATGGTGAGGTCAATCACATAAAAATATTCCACCCAACACACAAAGAATCAGACAAAGTCAATGATGGAACCACCTACACACTCACACACACACTCCACACTTTTCATTTGGGAGAAAAAGTGGCAATAAAACAGTAATATGTAGTGTCAGGTACTCTCACTGATTATAAATTGAATCCTGTTGGTTGAAACTTTGTAGTCTAATTTTTGTTATTATCATTTCACCAGACAGTTGGCAGATATGCAGCAGTGGTTGTATCTTTCATCCACACACATGTATATGTAGAAGTATGTGTATACGTATTTGTATATGTACACACACACAGACATTTAATTATAATAATACTCTTCAACACCTCATTTTCAATCATTCCACTATGAAAATTTTTAATTGAGGAGAGAATATGTCTTAAAAACTCTAAATTTAGCAGACATTTATCCATTAAATTCACAGCCATATGGCCTTTGGAAATACACGATTCTTCATCTGACAATACAGATGAAGACCCTTTCAAAATCTGTCAGGGTCTGTCATTGACTTAAAATACAAGGCACCTAAGGCAGAGAAAGGATAAAACAGTACAGGAGGTTGTCGTGTGAGTGAACCACATCCTCTCTTGGACAGTCTCTCTGAAGTCCAGCCAAACTTGAACAGACACACTTTTAGTAAATGAAACCTCCATGTTCATCAGCAACATTGCACAAAACTCAAATATGTCATCCATACCTGTGATAGGCAGCTTCCTTTAGCATTTTACCCATAAGAAACACCAATCCACAACCTAAATGATTCTTCAAACACACTTAGATGACAGGGTCCAGCATCGAACACATACTATGTGAGGAGAGTCTCCCAAACACCAGGACGTCATCTCTTGATCTGTTCAGAAGAATCCATCAGCCGAATCCCTTGCAAGGCATGAGGCAGGTTATCCTCGAGGCAGACTGAAGGCTGAAACCTCGCATGACCAGAGCGATATGTACACGGCTAGGGAGCAAAGTATTTCATTCACAAGATGAAGAGGACCATATTTTAGAGGTCCAGAGAATAAAAACTATTCTTCTTCAGAGGGATTACCAAAACATTTTCCTTCAAAAACTTGCCAGAGATCTCCTCTCTGCCACCCTCACACAGTTTGCTGACTCCTGGGACTCTCTGGATTCAACATTTTCCACACTTAAAGGCAAAGGGTTTGGAATTCAGGGAAATAGGGAATCGGACAGAAGCTGTAGTGTTCCTTCATCTGTGTGTATGGGAAGCGGTGGATGCCTGACCATGGAGGGCAAAGGCTCAGATACCATCTCGATCATTTGCAGTCCTCCTGAGGCACAGAGGTGGAATTGTTTATGGTCTCCCAGAGTCAAGGCAGGTCACACCCTCAGTTCTAGGAAAAATAGCTTTGGACAGGCCCTGATCATTAAGCTCACAAACTATCACCTAAATGAGAGTTTTCCAACTCTTGAGTGCCCTGCCAGAGCCAGTCAGATAATGACACTAGGCACAGGTATTATTCAGAGTGTCTAGTGGTAATTTTGTTTGTTTTCTCCCATCCCTGACCCCTTTGCCCCTTCCTCCTTCACCTCATAGATAGGTAGATAAATGCCAATTTCAGTTCTGCTGGTACATAGAAGTTGCCAGCTTTCTTGCCATTCTAGCCATTCGAATCTCAGTTCTGTACATTTGCCCGTGTTGCTTCCTCCTAGCCTTTTGAAGCATCTTTTAAGCAAACTTCTTTCTCAGGCACTTGATCTTCAGCTCTGCAAAATTTCTTCACTTTTTCTTAAGGGTTTCTGGCACAGCAGGAACCTTCTTCTTCCCTTCTGCCCCTCCATGATTCCAGCCAGGAAAAAAAGTACTATCACATTATTTACATAGCTAAATGACACAGGCACTCTTAGTGGAACAAGTCACATGACCTGCATTTTTCACACCAGTAAAAGAAATTTCTACCAGGAGGGGGCGGCGGGGAGTCTCTCTCTCTATATTTCTGAAAAATGTGCATCCACGCGCCTCCACCTGCCCTGCACACTCCTTACCTTGGCCCGCTGCAGGCACCTCCTCTCTGGCAGGATTTCTCCTCCTGTCATTCCTACCTTATGCCCTTTCCCTGCTCACTCCCTTGCTCACTCACTAGGCTCCTCCACTAACCCTCTAAAGGATTACTAGGCCCAACATACACACTTGTTAAGTTTTCTGAGAACAGTTCTTTCACACAGAAAACTGTCCTCTATATGATTTCCTTCTATATAACTGTGGAGAGGTGGCCCAACACCGCTAGACCAGACTGTACTAAGATTGTTTCATAGCAAGTGTGGTTTCCTGACAAACTCTCCCGAGGCATTTCTGGGCCAAATATACCTGCTAAATGGGTAGGCGATGCATGCTAGTGCTGTCTGAGATAAAGAGTGCAGGTCTGGAGTGAATACGTGATTTGGGAGCTACTAAGAACAGTTTTCCGTGTGAAACTCAACCAGTGGACTCATACCAGGATGTATGCTTTGAAAAAGAATATGAGGTTAGCATTCACGTTCCTGGATTGTATTCCTTGAGGCCGAGAAATATATTCAAACAAGAACAAACATGTGTAATCTCCCCCCATTTGCATACTGCAGGTTCTGAATATCAAGGTGAACACGACCATGGAGTCCTCTTACACACCTCAGTGTGAATTTCTGTTTAAAAAGTTGTAGTGGAGATTCACTCACTTCAAGACCCCTTTGAACTCAGACTAAACTGTACGAAGTGGAGTTTTTTTGCAAACTCTTCTAAGGGATCTCTAGGCCTAACCTACACACCCATTCTGTATGAGATGATTGCTAGCGCTGAGACCAAGAGTGCAGGTCATGAAGGAATGCATTCTTAGGGAGCTACTATAAGCACATTTCTAGCTCGTGCTGGAGTGACTCAGTGCACTCAGTGCTGACCTATGAACCAGAGGGTGGCTGGTTTGGTTTCCACTAAGGGCACATGCCTTGGCTGCTGGCCAGGACCACAGGAGGGGGCACTGAGTGGAAACCACAGACTGATGTTTCTCCCCATCTCTACCACATTCCCTATACCCCTCTCCAAAGACAAATAACATCTTTTAAAAATATTCTAACTTTTCAGAAAAACACTTTTGTATGCAAAATACAGTCACTGGATTCAGAAGACTACTGCTCTTTTAATATAGCATACGGATCTTGTGCCCACTTATCTGTAAGTATGCCTTCAACAGGAGAGATGCATTCCACAAGCACCTCACAAGCACAACCTACTTTGCGTCTTGTCCACTGTAGGTTTCTGCATGTCACAGGGCATACAGAAAAAGGGAGTCCTTCAGTGCCCAAAGTGTACTTCCTCCTCAAGACAGAAGTGAAGTGTTCCAAACCCTCAAGACCACATAGAAAGAAGGTTACATCCTACAAAGAGCTTTATGTTAGTAAACATTGCTGAAGAGTGGCCAGCCTCAGAGTACATACTCATCGCATCTTTTTATGTATGGCACTGCTGTCTAAGCTGAAGAGTGGAGCTCAGGACAACCATATTCTTAGAGAGCCACTGGAAACATTTCCATGTTTGGAAAACATGGGATTCCTCCGATTATGTCTGTCTTGAAATAGAATACACAGCTCATCCCAGTTTTCTGAGAGTTGATCTTTCACACAGAAAATCATATTCCATCTGGAAGACACAAGTACGGGCACTTTTATGGCTTGTACACTGCTAGGCTTCTGAATATCAAAACCAATTCAATTGTAACAGGCAACTGACTGTCCTTTACATGCATTTCCTTCGATATAACTAGGGTGAGGAGGTCCAACACCACAAAACCAGTCTGCACTAATATTGCTTCACAGCAGGAATGGATTCCTGGAAAATTCTTCTGAGGCATTTCTGGGCCCAATATACCTACTCAATGGATAGGCGATGCACTCTAGTGGTGTCCAAGATAAAGAGTGCATGTCTGGAGTGAACACGTTCTTTGGGAGCTGCTAAGAACAGTTTTCCATGTGAAACACAATCAGTGGATTCATAGGAGGATGTCTGTTTTGAAAAATAGTATGGGACTTGCACTCACATCCCTGTACCGTATTCCTTGAGGCCAAGAAATATATTCAAACAGGAACAAGCACATGCTGATTTGCACACTGCAGGTTCTGCATATCAAGGTGAACATGACCATAAGTCCTTCTACACACCTCAGTGTGAATTTCTGTCAAAAAAGTTGTAGTGGAGATTCACTCACTTCAAGACCCCTTTGAACTCAGACTAAAGCATACAAAGTGGGGGGTTTTTTGTTTTGTTTTTTTTTGCAAACCCTTCTAAGGGATTTCTAGGCCCAACCTACACACCTATTCTGTATGAGATGATTGGTAGCGCTGTCTGAGACCAAGAGTGCAGGTCAAGAAGGAATGCGTTCTTAGAGAGATACGATAAGCACTTTTATACCCCTGTCGGTGTGGCTCAGTGCATCCGGTGATGACCTGCAAACCAGAGAGTGGCCGGTTCAGTTCCCACTAAGCACACATGCCTCAGTTGCAGGCCAGGACTCCAAGAGATGACACATGAATGGAAACAACAAATTGATGTTTCTCTCCAACTATACCTCCCTCCCTACACCGCTCTCCAGAGGCAAATAAATAACATCTTTTAAAAATATTCTACCCTTTCAGAAAAAACACTTTTGTATGCAGAATACAGTCATTGGATTCAGAAGACTGCAGCTCTTTTGATATAGCTTACGGATCTCGGGCCCACTTTTCTGTAAAGTACGCCTTCAACTGGAGAGGTGTATTCCACCAGCACCAGTCATGTACACCCTAATTCACCACCTGTGTACTGCAGGTTTCTGCATGTCACAAGACATACAGAAAAAGGAAGTCCTACTTCGATGCCTGAAGTGTACTTCCTTCACAAGACAAGTGAAATGTTCCAGTCCTCAATACCACATCAAAACAAGGTTATATCCTACAAAAAGCTTTATGTTAGCAAACACTTCTCATGAGTTTCTAGTCTGAGTGTACATATTCATTGCATCTTGTGATGTATGCCTCTGCTCTCTGAACTGACAAGTGGAGCTCAGGATGACTGTATTCTTAGAGTGCCACTGGGAAAATTCGGAAAACAGTGGATTCATGCAAAGATGTCTGTTGTCAAGTACGCATCTCTTCACAGTTTTCTGTGAAGTATTCTTTCATGCAGAACACTCTATTCTATCTGGTAAATGGAAGGGCAGGCACCTTGATGACTTTCACACTGTAGGTTTCTGAATGTCACAATCAGATTAACTGGCCACAAACTGTCCTCCATGTGCCTTTCCTTCAATGTAACCATGGGGAGGTGGTCCAACACTGCAAGACCAGTCTGTACTAAGATTGTTTTGTAGCAGGCTTGGTGTTTTTGGCAAACCCTTCTGAGGCATTTCTGGGCCCAATATACATACTCAGTGGATACGTGATGCACACTAGTGCCGTCTGAGATAAAGAGTGTAGTTCAGGAGTCAATACGTGCTTCAGGAGATACTGAAAACTGTTTTCCATATGAAATGTATTCAGTGGATTCATACGAATATGTCTGTTTTGAAATGGAATATGGGGGTTCCACTCTCTTTCCTGTAACAAAAGCTGAAAAACATGTTTCAATAGAAACATGCCTGTCCATTTCTTAAGGACCACTTTTGCATGGTATGAGGAACTGTAGTCCTCTGTGATTCATACACTTTTCTGTAAATTATTTGTTCAAGGAGAAAATATGTTGAAAGTAGATCATGCATGACAGTCTTTTACATGACATATATAATACAGGTTTTTTAGTATGAAAGGGCATAAAAACAAGAGTCCACTTTCCATCCTCAACACCTATTTCCTTTAAGAAAACCTCAGAGAAATATGTGAGCACTTCATGAGCAGATTGTATGAAGATTATTTCGTTCCCAACAGGGTTGTTTTTTTTTTAACACAAACATTTCTACCAAGTTTCTGGTCCAAATACACATACTTATCTGTAGGAAAACTTAATTTACACCTGTAAAAGCTAAGAATACTAGTTTCTTGTAGCTTTTTTAACAATGTAGCATTACTGTTTCCAACCACTGAGGAAATCAGCAGTTCTCCATGGAGTGTCAGTAAATACATTAGAATGTGAAAGTTAAGCTTCCTGTGATGTCCACCAAAATGAAATTTCACATATCCCAAATATGCTAGTAAAAAACCGTAGTGTAAAGCAGTCGATGAAATGAAAATAAGAGTAGATTGTGCTGTATTCTACAAACACTCTTTCTCTTCTTGACGACAGTATTCTTGGAAATGCACCTTGTGTTCAAACTGAACCATGGCACAAAGGAAGGCAGTGATTCTTATGGTCTGCCAGGTAATAACACCAGACACACAATAAGACGTGTTGTTTCTAGGTTGTTCCAGTTCTCCCTACAACTAACTCACTATACTTTTGCCTTTCTGTAACATTTCCTATCCAGAACGAGCTTTAATGTTAACTCCAATTTTATTCTGTGTCCTTAGTTTCAGGTAAGTCCAATTTTGGCATTCCACCAATATTCCTCAAAATACAGGCTATTTCATAAAGGTTTTTGGTGGTATCTTTTAGAAAGACTGCTTTCCTCATGCCTGAGCTCAGGTTTCTTCAGAACACAATGAGAAGAGTTTCAAATTAGGGATTTTATCCTCTGCTGAAAAGTTGGTGGAAAACACACAGGTTCCACAAATAAGAAATGGGAGGGTATAAACAACTCCCTTCTCATTTTACAGAGGGCAGAGCAGATTGAAATTGCTTGCAAATATCTCTAGACATATTTTCATGGTAGATTTCAGAAAATTTTCATTCACCATTTGTGTAGTTCCTTGTACTTGTATTTTCAAGTCACCACATAATTCTCTTTTTGATATAATACTCTTCTGAAAATCATGCACAAATGGCTTGTTTTTTTCCCTAAGGTATCACTGTGATAAAACTTCATACTTTTAAAAACCTATCAATGGTAGATTTTTATAGCTATTTAACAATGCAGTATTACTCTTTAAACTGCTATTGTCAGTGGTTCTGTTTTTTTTAACTTTATTTTTTATTCTATTTTTGTCCCAGCATTGTTTTCTCCATTTTTCTGCCATTAGTTTCCCTGCTCCATCTATCCTCACCTCCCACAGTCAATCTTACCCCCTTAGGCTTTGTCCATGGACTCTTTATACATGTCCTTTGGCTACCTGTCCCCTTCTTTCCCCCATTATCTCCCCTTTCCCTCCTCTATGCTTACTGTCAGTTTGTTCTTTATTTCAATGTCCCTGGTTATATATTTGCTTACTTGTTTGTTTTGGTGATTACATACCACTTATTGGTGATATCACATGGGATTCTTTTTTTCACTGCCTGTCTTATTTCAGTTAGCATAATGCTCCACAGTTCCCTCCATGCTGTTGCGAAGGGTAGTAGATCTTTCTTTCTTCTGTGTAGTATCCCATTGTGTAAATGTACCATAGTTTTATGATCCCCTCATTTACTGATGGGCACTTAGGTTGCTTCCAACACTTGGTTATTGTATATAAGGCTGATATGAACATTGAGGTGCATAAGTTCTTTTGAATAGGTGTTTCAGGATTCTTAGGATGTAATCACAGCAATGGAATTGCCCCTTTAAAAAGGCAGTTCCATGTTTAGTTTTTTGAGATAAACTCCATAATGTTTTTCCACAGTGGCTGTACCAGTCCATATTCCCACAACAGTGTACCAGGGTTTCCTTTTCTTCGCAATCTTGTTAGCACTTGTTGTTTGTTGATTTTTTTGATGGCCATTCTGACTGGTGTGGTGTTGTCATTGTGGTTTGTCTCTGGGCCCTTTGTATGTCCTCCTTGGAGAAGTGGCTGTACAGGTCTTTGACCCACTTTTTAATTTGATTGTCTTTCTGTCTTGGAGTTGTGTGATTTCTATATATATTTTGGAGATCAAATCCTTGTCTCATGTATCTTTGGCAAATATATTTTCCCATGTTTGGTTCCCTCTTCAATTAGGTGATTTTGTTTTGGCCACACAGAATTTTTTTTTTTAATGAAGTCTCATTTGTTTATTCTTTCGTTTATGTCCCTTGATCTAAGAGACATATTGGTGAAAATATTGCTGCATGAAATATCTTAAATTTTCCAGCTCATGTTCCCCTGTATAACCTCTATGATGTCATGACATATTTAAATCTTTATCCATCATGAGTTCATTTTCGTGTATGGTGTAAGTTGGTCAGATTTCTTTTCTTTCTTCCTTCCTTCCTTCCTTCCTTTTCTTTTTCTTCCTTCCTTCCTTTCTTTCCTTTTCTTTCTTTTTCTTTCTTTCTTTCCTTCTTTCTTTCTTTCCCCTTTCTTTCTTTCCTTCTTTCCTTCTTTTCTTCTTCCTTCCTTCCTTCCTTCCTGCCTTCCTTCCTTCCTTTCTTTCTTCTTTCTTTCTTCCTCCCTTCCTTCCTTCCTTCCTTCCTTCCTTCTTTTCTTTTTCTTCCTTCCTTCCTTCCTTCCTTCTTTTCTTTTCCTTCCTTCCTTCCTTCCTTCCTTCCTTCCTTCCTTCCTTCCTTCCTTCCTTCCTTCCTTCCTTCCTTCCTTCCTTCCTTCCTTTCTTTCCCCTTTCTTTCCCCTTTCTTTCTTTCCTTCTTTCCTCCTTCCTTCCTTCCTTCCTTCCTTCCTTCCTTCCTTCCTTCCTTCCTTCCTTCCTTCCTTTCTTTCTTTCTTTCTTTCTTTCTTTCTTTCTTTCTTTCTTTCTTTCTTTCTTTCTTTTTCTTTTCTTTCTTTCTTGCATCTAGCTGCCCAGATCTCCCAACACCATTTGTTAAAGAGGCTATTTTTATTCCATTTTATGCTTCTGCCCCCTTTGTTGAATATTAATTGATCATAGAGATATGGGTTTATTCCTAGGCTCTCTGTTCTATTGATCTATGTGTCTTTTCTTATGCTAGTACCACACTATTTTGATTACAGTGGACTTGTAATGTAGTTTGATATCAGGCATTGTGATCATTCCTACTTTCTGCTTCTTTCTTAAAATTCCTGCAGCTTTTCTGGGTCATTTATGTTTCCACATAAATTTTTGAATTGTTTGTTCTAATCTGTGAAATAAGTTATTGGTATTTTAACAGTGATTGCGTTGAACCTATAATTTGCTTTGGGTAGTATGAACATTTTGATGATGTTCTTCCAATCCATGAACACGGTTATGCTTCCATTTATTTTTGTCTTCCTTAATTTCTTTCTTCAGTGTTGGGTAGTTTTCTCAGAGTACAAATCTTCTACCTCCTTGGTTAGGTTATTCCTAGGTATTTTATTTTTCTTGTTGTTATAACAATGGGATATTTTTCCTGATTTCTGTTCTAGAGATTTCATTGTTGGCATACAAAAACTCTTTTGATTTCTGAATATAGACTTTGTATCCCACTGCTTTGCTAAATACAGTTATTGAGTAATTTTTGGTGGAGTTTACAGGGTTTTCTATGAATACTATCATGTCATCTGCAAACAATGACAGTTTTATTTCCTCCTTTCTGATTTGGATTTTTAAAATCTTTTTCTTGTCTGATTACTGTGGGTACCACTTCCAACACTCTGTTGAATAGAAGTCATGAAAACAGACATCCTTGACTTGTTCCTGACCTTATTGGCAAACTGTTTAGTTGTTGCTTGTATTTTTAGATGTTAGCTGTATGTTCCTCATATATGGCCTTTATTATGTTGAGGTATGCTCCCTCTACTCCCACTTTATGTGTTTTTATCATAAATAAGTGCTGTATCTTATCAAATGTTTTTTTTTGTTTATATTGTTATGATCATGTACTTTTTGTCTTTCTTTTTGTCTATGTGATGTATTACATTTATCGATTTGCAGATATTTCACCATTCTCACATCCCTGGGATGAATCCCACTTGATCGTGTTGTATGATCCTATTAATGTGTTGCTGGATGCAGTTTGTCAACATTTTGTTGATGATTTTAGTGTCTATGTTCATCAGCAATATCGGCCTAAAGAAAGAAAACTGTAGATATGTCTTTATCTGTTTTTGGAATTAGGATGATGCTGGCCTCATAAAGAGTTTGGAAGTCTTCTCTATTTTTGGATTTTTTGGAATAGTCTGAGAAAGATAGGGGTTAGCTCTTCCTTAAATATTTTGTAAAATTCTGTGAAACTGTCCAGTCCATGGCTTTTGTGTGCTGGGGCTTTTCTGATTACTACTTCAGTTTCAATAGCTGTTATTGTTCTGTTCAGACTTTCTGTTTCTTCTGGATTCATTTTTGGGAGATTATTTTTGTCTAGGAATTTATTTAGCTCACCCAGGTTTTTAAATTTCTTAGTTTATAGTTGTTCATAGTAATTTTTCACAGTCCTCTGTATTTCTGTGTTATCAGTTGTAATATCTTCTTCATTTATGATTTTATTTATTTTAGTCTTCTCCCTTATTTACTAGGTGAGTCTGGGTAAATGTTTGTTGATTGTATTTATCTTTGCAAAGAACCAGCTCCTGGATTTAGTGATCCTTTGAATTGTTCTTTTAGTCTTTATGTCATTTAATTCTGCTCTGATCTTGATTCTTCCTTTCCTTCAACTTGTTCTGGGCTTTCCTGTTTTCCTCCAGTTTTTGAATATGTAGGTTTAGATCATTTATTTGAGGTTTGTTTTTTTTTTTTAATCTTTTTTTAGGTAGTTCTGTATTGCTATGAACCTACCTGTCAAGACTGCCTTTGAGGTGTCCCATAGGTTTTTGGTTGTTTTGCGTTCATTCTAATTTGTATCCAAGAACTTTTTTATTTCTTCCTTGATCACATTGTTTACACATTCATTGTTTAAAACATGTTATTCAATCTCTATGGATTTGATTATTTTTCAGTTTTTCCCTTGAGATTAGTTTCTAGTTTCAAGCCATTATGGTCTGAGAAAATACTTGATATAATTTCTATTTTCTTGAATTTGTTGACTCTTGCTTTGTGTCTTATCATGTTGTCTTAGAAAATGTTCCATGAGCACTTGAAAAGAATACATATTTTGTGTCTTTGGGATGAAAAGTTCTATATATGTCATATTAGTTAAGTCCAGTTGATCTAATGCATTGTTCAGTTCCACAATATTCTTGTTGATATTTTGTTTGGAAGATCTATCCCTTGTTGACAGTGAAGTGTTAAAATATCCTAGTATAATTGTGTTCCCACCTATATTTTTCTTGATTTTCCCAAGATTTTTCTTACGTATTTGGGTGCTCCTATGTTAGGTGCATATATGTTTACAATATTTATCTTTTCTTGATGGATTCTTCTGTTGAGTCTTTTCATGGCCTTTGTCTGAAGTTTATTTTGTCTGATATAACTGTTGCTACCTTGGCTTTTTCCCCTATCCACTTACTTGGAAAATTGTTTCCAACCCTTCACTTTCAGTCTGTGTAGGTCTTTTCTTCTGAAATGCTTCTTTTGTAAACAACATATGTGTGGGTTGTGTTTTGGTTGGAACATTTGGTCTATTTACATTTAAGGTTATTATTGACAGGTACTTTTTTTAAATGAACTCTGAACTTTTTATTGGCATCCTGCCTTGCCAAGGGACGCCCCACTTTTGCTGCCTTTAATGCCTCAAAACTTTGGTGTCATTGACCTCAGACACCACTTTGCCATCCACAATTTTGCAGGTCATGGTCTTTTAGATGGTTTTTAAGGTGTGGCACTTGTTCAAGGCATCAAAAAGATTGAAGTCCTCCCCTTTTTCCTGTAGGTGGCAGTAGGTGGCAATCTCAGCTTCCAGCTTGACCTTAATGTTCAGCGGGGACTCATACTCCTGGGCCGGGTGCTGCCTCTCTGCCCCGATCTGGGTCAGCTTTGCCTCCAGGTGCAGCAGGATCCCATTGAGTTGTTCCATCTGAATAGCTTAGGGCATCTCCACCTCCCTCAGGCTGTTCTTCAAACTGACCTTTAGATTTCTTATTGAGTCCAGGTCCATCTCCAAGGACTGGACTGTATGTCTCAGCTCTGTGAGTGTCATTTCAGAAGCACCTATCTCAGCAGTCTGTGTGGTGACCACTGTGGTGCTCTCTTCAGTCTGATGGGACCAGTACTTGTCTAGCTCCTCTCAGTTCTTCCAAGCCAGCTCTTCATGGCATGACTGGGCCCAGAGTTCTGCCATGATTTTGCCCAGGTCTTGAGATTTGGGGGCATCCAACTCCATGGTCAACCCAGAGTTGGCAATCTGGTTTTGTAGACCATTTACTTCCTCCTCATGGTTCTTCTTCATGAAGAACAGCTCCTCCTTGAGAGCCTTGATCTCTGTGTCCAGCTGCATGCGAGTGATATTGGTGTCATCAATGACCTTTCGGAGCCCATTGATGTCATTCTCCACAGACTGGCGCATGGCCAGCTCTGTCTCATACTTGACTCTGAAGTCATTGGCAGCAAGACAGACATTGTCAATCTGCAGAATGATGTGGGCATTGTCCACAGAATGTGCAAGATCTGAGCACTCAGGTCCTCGATGGTCTTGAAATAATGCCCCCAGCCTTTGACCTGGGATCCCTTCTTCTCTAGGTGTTCCCAGATTTTGATCTCCAGTCTCCGATTATCAGCCTCTAGGCTTCGCACCGTCTCCAGGTAGGAGGCCAAGTAGTCATTCAGGCATTGCATGGTCTCCTTCTTGCTCAACCTGAGTCTCCGCTAGTCGCCTTCCTCCTGAGTGTTGGCTTCTCGCCTTCCTCCCTGAACAGCATGAGCTTCAGCACATGCTCCAGCTTCTCCATGAGCTACCAGACCCTGGGCTCCGTGCAGTCGCCCAGCCACCAGGTCCGGCTGGTCAGCAGCACGGCCAGCGTCTGTGCAGGCCCCGGGGGCTTGGTCTCCTGGATCTCGGTGTCCGGCTCTACCAGCATGTGGGGCTGCTGGGGATCCAGAGGACTGGTTGCAGGGATGGCTGGGGGTCTGGTGGGCATATTATTGATAGGTACTTATTCATTGACATTTTAACTCCTTTGTACCTGTATTCTTCTCCCTTTCTCTTTTTCTTAAACTTCTCAAAGCAGTCCCTTTGCAATGCTGCTTTGATGGAGGTATATTCTTTCAGCCTTACTTTGTCTGGGAAACCCCCTCTTTCACCTTCCCTTTTAATTGAGAGCCTTGCTGGGTAGAGTAATCTATGTTTCAGACCTTTGCTTTTCATTACTTGGAATATTTCTTGCCATTCCTTTCTGGCATGTGGTGTTTCTGTTGAGAAGTCAGCTGCTAGCCTTAATGGAGGTCCCTTGTATGTTATTTCCTGTTTCTCCCTTGCCGTCTTTAAGGTTTTCCTTTTGTCTTTTTATATTGTCATTTTAATTATGATGTGTGTTGGATTGGGTCTCTTTGGGTTCATCTTGATTGGGACCCTGTGTGCTTCCTGGACTTATGCAAGTCTTTCTCTTATCAAATTATGAAATATTTCCATTGTTATTTTTTCAAACAGGTTTTCTATCCCTTGCTTCTCTTCTCTTTCTGGTATCCCTATTATATGGATATCATTATGTTTCATGTTGCCCTGCAGTTCCCTTAACACCTCTTCTTTCTTTTTTAGTCTTTTTTTCTTTTTCTTCTTATTGCTTGTAGTTTTTCTTACCTTGTTCTCCAATTTGCTGATTTAATCTTTTCCTTCCTCTAGACACCTTTTTATTTCTTCTATTCTATTCTTCAATTCAGAAATTGAATTCTTTTCTTCTTGCTTCTCGTTGATCATTTCTATGTCCTTTTTCATGCTGATGGACTTTGCAGTAAGTTTCTTGTAGCTTCTCTGTAGTTTTTGGTAATTCTTACTGAGCTCACTGAGCTTCCTTATAACCATTGTTTTGAAAGCAATATGTGATAAGTGACTTGCTTCTAGTTCATCTACTAATTTTTCTGAGTATTACTCCTTTCCTTTCAACTGTTTCTTTGTCTCCCTATTTTTTGGGGAGACTCTTCTTGTTTGCTTCTACTTCTTAAATTGATCTGTTTTGACTCCCTGTCTTTGTGGTGTGAACTACTATTGTAGGAGATCTGTGAGATTCAGAGATGCAGTCTCCTTGTTCTCCTGAACTTGATGCTCTTGGGATGCACTTTTTTCCATTTATGTTGGTTTTTTGGGTGTAATTGGATTTTTATTGTTTTGGGGTCCTTTTTTTGTGAGTCCTTCCCTCCAGCTCGTTGACTAATGGTCTCTCCTCCCACACGTCTTGTATACTTTTTTACAAATGCTGTCAGAACAAAACCACCATGCTCACGAAACAAACCCCCACCAGCATAAATAACTTCCTCTCCAAATGCCACTATCAACAGCAAATGGCCCAGTATTAATAAAGTTGTAAAGAGATTAAGACTATTAAAAGAAAGGAGTGTGAATATGAGATGACCTACTAAAAGAGCAATGTTTTAGAGAGGGTCGAGGAGCACTAGGAAGAGTTGGAAGTTGGAGCAATGTGAAGAGAGAAAATAAAATTTACCTCATGAATAAAAATGGGAATGAATGAGGCAGAATATGCACATACTTGATGGACAAGAAATGAATGTGAGAAAGCTATGCAGGAAAGAAAATAACACAAATCATGGAAAGACCACTGTGGATTTTGTCTTGGTAGCCTCTAGTATATACCAGTTTTTTCTTTCTGGACCTGTCACTGGTGGTGTCTGATGTTGACTCCATTTGACCTTAGGTAGTCTGTTCCAGACTTACAGGGATCTACTGTCTGCGGCTGTCTCATTCAGGTATTAATCTAGTCACTCAGCATTCAACAGTTAAGTTTACTCACAATAGGGTGGGACAGAATCACTCCTGGGCTGTGGGCTATTGTTTCCCCTAAGACTGCTGTTGCTTGGAGAGGTGTGGTTTGCCTGAGCAGGATGGCTACTGTGTATGGGGGATAACTCAGCACTGGGATTCCAGCAGCTACTCTCTCCCCAAAACCTCTGCATACCCAGTGTCGCCTCAAGGGTCTATAGTCCACTCTGCACCCCTTTTGCCAGAGATCTACTGTATAACTCTTTTGGTTGTTAATCTAGTCACTCTGCACTCAGCAGTCTGCTCTAAACATCACAGAATGCTGCAGTGTCCCTCCTGCATTCAGAACTATTGTTTCCCCTCAGGCTGTTGCTACTCAGAGGGGAGTGGCCTGCATGGGGGATGACTCAACACTGGGGTCCCAACAGTTGCTCTCTCAGTTCTCTCCTTGAAGCTTCTGTCTCCAGTCTCTTCTCAGGCATCTTTAGTCTACTCTGTCATCACTTTTGCTGGAGCCTATGGCAAGTGGCTACAAGTGAAAATTTTTGTGTTGGCCTTTTAAACAGCTTTTCCCATCTCCAGGCATCCATCTCTGGTAGCGATTTACTCTGCCGCTTTTTGCAACTAGTTGTTTCCTGTGTACTTTTTGAGTTCTGGCACTCTAGCCTAGGGATCCCAGCCTATGGTTTAGACACCACTTTTCTCAGGGGGATCCAACTGGCTGCTTAATTATCCCTCCAGTGCTGCTGCCTGTGGGCATCCAGCCAGCCTTCTCCAGTCTCCACCATGCTCTTTACTGATGAGGTATTACTGAAGCTGATTTTTTTGGTCTGTCCAGATGTATAAAAGTCTTCTTTTTTGCTTTTGTGCAGTTCTTTGTTCCTGGTGACTTCTCTATAATTTAGTTGTATTTCCAGATTGATCCTGGGAGGATGATAGTGTGACCTCCATTCCAGTAACAGGTTATTTGAAGGCCCCCTGAGAAAATGTAAGGGTGGCGGTGGGAGATTAGATGACAATTTTCTCCAACCTTCTAACTTGCTCACTGGTGCTATGGAAAAAGTATAGATGGACAGGGAGTTGCTGGTCTTCTAACATATTAAGTCAGTGGTTCTCCATTGGAGTGTAAATAAATATTTGACAATGTGAATGCTCATTTACGTTAACTTCCACACAAAAGTGATTTCCCATATCTCAAATACTCTACTAAAATCCATAGTGTAATGAGGAGGACCAAATGAATATTACAGTGCATTGTACTATACTCCACAAACACACTGTCGTTCTGACCACTGTATTCATAGAAATGCATCTTTTGTGCAAATGGATGCAAAGAGCAAAGGAAGGCAGTGTTTCCTAAGGTCCAACAAGCAATAACACTAAACAAATAATAAGACATTTGTTTCTTCTGGGTTGTTAAAGATCTCTCTTAAACTAACTCACTATAACTATGCCTCTCTGTAACTTTTTCCTTTATAGAAAGGACTTTACTATCTCCAATAACATACTGTGTCCTTAATTTAACCTAACCACAATTTTAATATTCAACTCAATATTCCTAAAAATATGTACTATTTCACAGAGGTTCTAGACTATATCTTTTGAAAGGACAGGTTTTGTCACATCTGAAGTCAGGTTTCCTTCAGAACACAATAAGAGGAGTTGAAAATTAAGGATTATATCTTCTGTAGAAAAGTTGGTGAGAATAGTTTTGCAATAAGGAATGACAAGAGTTCAAAACAGCTCTCTTCCAGTTTTACAGATGGAACAGTAGATTGACGTTATAAGTAAACTTCACTAGACATATTTTCATTTTAGATTTCTGAAACCTTTCATTTATGATTCCTGTAATTCCCAGTACATGCATTTTTAAGTCAACACATGTTTCTCACCTCGAAAGAATGCATTTCTAAATAAAGTGTGCAAATGGCTTGTTCTAATTTTAAGATTATATTCTAGTGAAACTCCAATTAAACTTGTTAATGTCTAACAATACTAGGTTGTTAGTAGCTCTTCAACTATGTATGTATTATCCTTAAACCACTCAGAGAGTATTCCTCCACGTAAGTGTAAGTAGATACTTGTAATTATGAATGGTGGACTTACATTATCTTCCACCCAAAAGTAATTTCAAATATTACAAATAATCTACTGAAAACTGTAGTGTAAGTAGGAAGACCAAATATACATTAGCGCAAATTATATATTTTACAAGTGCTCTTTCATATCCTCACCACAGTATTCATAGCAATGCATCCTCTGTTCAAACTGAATCATAGAATAAATGAAGGCAGTGATTTATATTCTTTTTAGAAATAACAACAGTTAAATAATAAGATATTTGTTTTTCCTAGTAAGTTTTTCCTAACTGTAACAGACTTTAATATGAACTATTACATTGTCTCTCCTAGTTAAAACTCAGTCTAATTTGAAGGCTCAATATGCCTCAATATGCCTCAAAATATGTGCATTTTCACAGAGTTTCTCATCAATATCTTTTCAAAGGACAGGTTTTATCAAATCTGCAGTCAGGTTTCTTTTTTTTTTTTTTTAAATCTACAAATATATATTTTATTTTTTTATTTATTTTTTTTAATTAATTTATTTACTTTTTAAATACATTTGTCTCTGCCTTCCCCCCCCTCTTTCCCTTGCCCCCTCCCACCTTCCCTCCCTCAGCTCTTCCCCTTTGGTTTTGTCCATGAGTCCTTGCTATATGTTCCTTGACTTTCCCCTTCCCTTCCCTTTCCCTGCCCCCCCCTTCCCTCTTGTCTCTGTTGATTTCTTTTCCTTTCAGTGTTGCTGGTCATATTTGCCTTACTTCTTTGCATTGTTGGTTAGGTTCCGCTTATAGGTGAGATCATATGGTATTTGTCTTTCGCCCCCTGGCTTATTTCCCTTAGCATGATGCTCTCCAGTTCCATCCATGCTGTTGCGAAGTTTAGTACTTCTTTTTTTCTTTCTGCTGCGTAGTATTCCATTGTGTATATGTACCATTACTTTTTGATCCAATCATCTACTGATGGGCATTTAGGTTGCTTCCAACACTTGGCTATTGTAAATTGTGCTGCTATGAACATTGGGGTGCATAGGTTCTTTTGTATTGGCGTTTTGGTGTTCTCAGGGTATAGTCCCAGCAGGGGAATCCCTGGATCAAAAGGCAGTTCCATTTTCAGCTTTCTGAGGAAATTCCACACTGCTTTCCATAGTGGCTGCACCAGTCTGCATTCCCACCAACAGTGGACTAGAGTTCCCTTTTCTCCACAGCCTCGCCAGCACCTGTTGTTTGTGGATCTGTTTATGATGGCCATTCTGACCGGTGTGAGGTGGTACCTCATGGTGGTTTTGATCTGCATTTCTCTAATGGCTAGTGATGCAGAGCATCCTTTCAAATGCCTCTGGGCCCTCTGTATCTCCTCCTTAGAAAAGCATCTGCCCAGGTCCTTTGCCCATTTTTTGATTGGATCGTTTGTCTTCTTGGAGTCAAGTCGAGTGAGTTCTTTGTATATCTTGGAGATCAAACCTCTATCTGATGTATCATTAGCAAATATATTTTCCCAAATGGTTGGCTCCCTTTTCATTTTGCTGATGTTTTCTTTAGCCGTGCAGAAGCTTCTTATTTTGATGAGGTCCCACTTGTTTATTCTTTCCTTTATGTCCCTTGCTTTAGGAGACATAGCAGTGAAAAAATTGCTGCGTGGGATATCTGAGAGTTTCCTGCCAATGTTCTCCTCTAGGACTTTGATGGTGTTGCGACTTATATTTAACTCTTTTATCCATCTTGAGTTTATTTTTGTGTATGGTGTCAGCTGATGATCCAATTTCAATTTTTTGCATGTAGCCATCCAGCTCTCCCAACACCATTTGTTGAAGAGGCTGTTATTGCTCCATTTTATGCTTCTGCCCCCTTTGTCAAATATTAGATGCCCGTAGGGACCTGGGCTTATTTCTGGGCTTTCTATTCTGTTCCACTGGTCTATGGGTCTGTTCTTGTGCCAGTACCAGATTGTTTTGAGTATAGTGGCTTTGTAGTAGAGTTTGATGTCCGGTATTGGGATCCCTCCTACTTTGTGTTTCTTTCTCAAAATTGCTGCAGCTATTCGAGGTCGTTTATGGTTCCATATAAATTTTTGAAATGTCTGTTCTATTTCTGTGAAATACGTCATTGGTATCTTAATAGGGATTGCGTTGAATCTATAAATTGCTTTGGGTAGTATGGACACTTTAAGGATATTAATTCTTCCAATCCATGTGCACGGTATATGCTTCCATTTATTTGTGTCTTCCTTAATTTCTTTTTTCAATGTTGTATAGTTTTCTGCATACAGGTCTTTTGTGTCTTTGGTTAAATTTATCCCTAGGTACTTTATCTTTTTTCGTGCTATATCGAATGGTATATTTTTCCTGATTTCTTCTTCTTCTATTGCATTGCTGGTGTACAAAAACGCCTTTGATTTCTGAATGTTGACTTTGTATCCTGCTGTTTTGCCAAATTCACTTATTAGGTTGAGGAGATTTTTGGTAGAGTCTACAGGGTTCTCTATGTACACTATCATGTCATCTGTAAACAATGATAGTTTTACTTCCTCCTTTCCTATTTGGATGCCTTTTATCTCTTTCTCTTGTCTGACTGCTGTGGCTAGGACTTCCAATACGATGTTGAAAAGAGGCGGTGAGAGCGGACATCCTTGTCGTGTTCCCGATCTTAGTGGGAAAGCTTTCAGTTATTGCCCGTTGAGTATGATATTGGCTGTAGGTTTTTCATATATGGCCTTTATTACGTTGAGGAATGCCCCATTGATTCCCATTTTGCTGAGTGTTTTGATCATAAATGGGTGCTGTACCTTGTCAAATGCTTTTTCTGCATCTATCAAGATGATCATGTGGTTTTTGTCTTTTCTTTGATTTATGTGGTGTATCACGTTTACTGATTTGCGTATATTGAACCATCCCTGCATGCCTGGGATGAATCCCACTTGATCGTGATGGATAATCTTTTGAATGTATTGCTGGATGCGGTTTGCCAATATTTTGTTGAGGATTTTAGCATCTATGCTCATCAGCGAAATTGGCCTGTAGTTTTCTTTCTTTGTAGGGTCTTTATCTGGTTTTGGGATCAGGGTGATGCTGGCCTCATAGAAGGAGTCTGGCAGTCTTCCCTCCTCTTGGATTTTTTGGAATAGTCTGAGAAGGACAGGGGTTAGCTCTTCCTTAAATGTTTTGTAAAATTCTCCTGGGAAACCGTCTGGCCCTGGACTTTTGTGTGCTGGGAGTTTCTTGATTACTGCTTCAATTTCCCCAGCTGTTATCGGTCTGTTCAAGCTTTCTGTTTCTTCCTTGTTCAGTGTTGGAAGATTATACTTTTCTAAAAATTTGTCCATTTCATCAAGATTTTCAAATTTCTTGGCATATAATTGTTCATAATAGTTTCTGATGATCATTTGTATTTCTGTGGTATCAGTTGTTATTTCTCCTCTTTCATTTCTGATATTATTAATTTGGGTCCTCTCCCTTTTTTTCTTGATGAGTCTGCTTAATGGCTTGTCCACTTTATGAATCTTTCCAAAGAACCAGCTTCTGGATTGGTTGATCCTCTGAATTGTCCTTTTTGTCTCTATGTCATTCAGTTCTGCTCTAATCTTGACTATTTCCTTCCTTCTACTTGCTCTGGGATTTATTTGTTGTTGTTTCTCCAGTTCTTCAAGTTGTAGTGTTAGGTCTTTTATTTGAAATGTTTCTATCTTTTTAAGGTAAGCCTGTATTGCTATGAACTTCCCTCTCAGGACCGCCTTTGCTGTGTCCCATAGGTTTTGGACAGTTGTCTGTTCATTTTCATTTGTTTCCAGAAATTTTTTGATTTCTTCTCTTATCTCATTATTGACCCATTCATTGTTTAATAGTGTACTGTTCAGTCTCCATGAGTTTCCAAGTTTGTGAAGTTTCTCTTTGAGGTTGATTTCGAGTTTCAAGGCCTTGTGGTCTGAGAAAAAGTTTGGTATTATTTCAATTTTCCTGAAGTTACTGAGGCTTGCTTTGTGTCCTATCATGTGGTCTATCTTTGAAAAACTGCCATGAGCATTTGAAAAGAATGTGTATTTTTCTTCTTTGGGATGTAAGATTCTATATATGTCAGTTAAGTCTCTTTGATTCAGTGTTTCATTCAGCGCCACGATATGTTTATTAATGTTTTGTTTGGAAGATCTGTCCATTTTGGACAGTGGGGTGTTGAAATCCCCTACTATCAGTGTGTTGCTATCTATATCTTTTTTGAAGTCATCCAACAATTTCCTTATAAACTTGGGGGCTCCTATATTGGGAGCATATAAGTTTACAATGTTGATGTCTTCTTGATAGATTCTTCCTTTAAGTATGATAAAGTGCCCCTCTGGGTCTCTCTTTATGGCCTTTGCTTTGAAATTGACTTTGTCTGATACAAGTATGGCAACGCCAGCCTTTTTCTCATGTCCATTTGCTTGGAATATTATTTTCCATCCCTTTACTTTCAATCTGTGTAGGTCTTTTGCTCTGAGGTGGGTCTCTTGCAGGCAGCATATGTGTGGGTCATGTTTTCTTATCCATTCAGCTATCCTGTGTCTTTTGATTGGGGCATTTAGTCCATTCACATTGAGAGATATTACTGATAGAAACTTACTCATCTTTTCTCTTTGTACTTGTGTTCCTCTCTGTCTCATTCTTTTCCTTCATCTGCTTAAACCAGTCCCCTTAGCATATCTTGGAGTGCTGGTTTGGTAGAGATGTATTCTTTTAGCTTTCTTTTGTCTGGGAAACTCCGTATTTCTCCTTCTATTTTAATGGAGAGCCTAGCTGGGTAGAGCAGCCTTGGCTGTAGGCCCTTGCTTTTCATGGCTTGGAATATTTGTTGCCATTCCCTTCTGGCTTGGAGTGTTTCTGTTGAGAAGTCAGCTCCTAGGCGTATGGGGGCCCCCTTGTATGTTACTTTCTCCTTCTCCCTTGCTGCCTGGAGGATTCTCTCTTTGTCTTTGACATTTGCCATTTTAATGATGATGTGTCTTGGAGTGGACCTCCTTGGGTCCTTCTTGAGTGGGGTCCTCTGTGCCTCCTGGATCCATGAGAGCCTTTCTCTCCTCAAATTAGGGAAATTTTCCATCATTACTTTTTTGAGGAGGTTCTCTATTCCTTGCTCCTCTTCTTCTCCTTCTGGTATCCCTATTGTATGGATATTATTGCGTTTCAGATTGTCCTGCATTTCCCTAAATGCTTCTTCATTCTTTTTGAGCCGTTTTTCCATTTCTTGCTCTTTCTGGGAGCTTTTTTCTACCTTGTCCTCCATCTCACTGATTCGATCCTCAGCTTCATCCAGCCTGCTTTGGATTCCTTCTACTGTGTTCTTCAATTCAGAAATGGTATTCTTCATATCCTCTTGTGTCTTCTTGATAGTTTCTATGTCCTTTTCCAGGCTGATATAGTTTGCTGTAAGATCCTGATAGTTTCTCTGCAGTTTCTCATAGTTCTCTTTGAGCTGGCTGAGCTCATTGAGCTTCCTTAGAACCATTGTTTTAAATTCCATATCTGATACTTCCCTTGCCTCTATTTCATTGAGCTCTCTCTGTGGGGAGTCCCCTTTTCCACTCATTTGGGGAGAACTTCTTTTTCTTCCCATTTTTGTGAGAGTCTGTTAAGTATTTTTGTCCTTTACTTTTCTTTCTGGGCTTGCCTCTGATGATGTCAGTTGTTGACCCTATAGGGCCTTGGGTTGTTTGTCTGAGCCTTTCAGGAGTCTAATGCCTGTGTCTGACTCCTGCATGGAGCAGCTCTGTGACCCCTTCGGTCAGGGCTGGGCTATTTTTTGGGATCTCTCTGCGCTCTCACGAGAGCTCCTTGAGCGCGTTCCCAGCGCGGCAGGGTCCCCCACCTGCCTGGGCTCGCATGTGTTTGCTCCAGACCAGGGGGCTTATTCGCGACCTCCCGTGCTCATCTGACCTCCCTGGCACGTGAGCTTCGCGGCGCTGGTCAGTTTAGAGTCTTCTATTGTGTGTTTTCCCCACTTTTGGCTCTTTGGGTGCGTTGCTTGCCCTCGCCAAATGGGGACTACGGAAATGGGAGGAAATCAGCTCTCCGGTTAATCCTGTTTCTGGTCTCTCCTCCAGGGACTCTGGGCAGCTCTACTTATTTTGTGGGCCGCTCCGCAATCGCGGCGGGTAGGTCAATTTATGTCTGCCCTTGCCCCTCTGTGCAATCCCTCGCAGGCCGTATGGGTGCCAGTCTGTGTGAGGCCTTGCCGGCAGGTGCAAGCGTTTGCCAGCCCGCGTGGGTCACACACAAGCTCCCCAACCCTCGCCAGTCACTCGGCGCAAGTGTGCGCGCCTGCTCTGGGTGTTTTGGGGGTGTCTATGTTTGCTTTTCGGCTTTTGGCTCTTTGGGGGTGTGGCCTCTTCCCGTGCAATGGAGACTTCGGCAAGGAGAAGGAGTCAGGACTCCCCGGTTCTTCCTCCCGTTCTTTCCCCAATGCCTCCGTTTCTAGTCTCCCCTCAGGGGCCTCTGGGCAGTTCTGTGACCCCTTCGGCTGAGGATCCCACCCCTGTGTGGACTGCGTTTCAATCGCAGGCAGTCTGGTTCATGCGCACCCCGCTTCTGCCTCTTTGGGGTCGCGCCTTTCCAGCCCACAATGGAGACTACCGAACGGGGAGGGAGTCGGGACTCCCCGGTTCCTCCTCCCGTTCTTTCCCCAACGCCACTGTCTCCAGTCTCTCCTCAAGGCTCTCCCAGCCAGTCTGCACTCAGCCCCGTAGCTCACAGGCGTACAAGCTGTGTGCCGAGCGCACAAAAGGCAGGTTAATTGATTCCCTTATGCCTGAGCGAGATGGTAGCTGCAGAGTGGGAAGTGCGTTATCACCCGGGCTCCACCGGCCGCAGAGTCAGTTCTCTTCACAAAGTTTTCCTCACCAGTCTTTTCCCAGGCACCAGCCCACCCTGCTGCCGCCTCTACCCAGTGATCAAGGAGGGTGGCTGCCACTGCAACTTTTGCGTTTGCCCTTTAAATGTCTTTTTGCATCCCCAGCCACTTGTCTCTGGCAGAGAGTGCCCCTAAGCTTTTTGGGGTTGCGTTTTGTCTGTATTTTCTCGGCTTTAGCGGCTGTAGTTTAGGGGTTCCTGTTTATGATTCAGACCCCGTTCTTCCGGGGGGGACGCTAACTGGCCGTTTCAATGTCCCTCTGGTGCCAGTGCCCGTGCGCACCCAGCCCACCCTCTCGAGCCTCCACCACAATTCTCACCCGTTGGGATGTGTGAGAGTCGAATCTGCTGTCCGCGGCACCAAGGCTCCTCTCCCACTATCGCTCCACTGCTTTCCAGGTGATTACTCCATTATTTAGTTGCAATTCCAGTTTGGTTTTGGGAGGAGGTCAGCGTGACTCCCTTTCACTCCTCCGCCATCTTTTTCTCCTTGCAGTCAGGTTTCTTCAGGACACAATGAGGTGAGTTTCCATTTAGGGATTTTACCCTCGGGTGAAAAGATGACAAAAACAACTCTGGTCTCAAGCAACACTGGTTCAAATGAGGAATGAGGAGATTATAAACAACTCTCTTCAAATTACAAGTAAACTTACTGGGCATATTTTTATTTTAGAGTTGAGAAACTTTTTGTTAACCAGTCTGGAATTCCCAGTACATGCATTTTGAAGTAGGCACAGATTTCTTTCCTTAAAAGGATACATTTATGAATAATGTGGGCAAATGGCTTGTTGTATTTCTAATGTTCCTCTGTGCTGAACCACTAATTATACTTGTAAATGCTTAATATACTAGTTTGTAATTAGCTCTTTAACAATGGATGTATTACTTTTAAATATAAGTAAGACAGTGGTTCTCCTCTGTTATGTAAATAAATACTTGATAATATGAATGCTAGTCTTTCCTTAACTTCAATGGAAAGGTAATTTTGCATATACCGAATACTCTACTAAAAGCTGTAGCTTAATGAGGAATTCCAAGTGAACATTAGAGCAATTTGTATTATATTTTACAAGAGCTCTTCATTGTCATTACCGCAGTATTAATAGAAATTCATGTTCTGTTCATACAGAGCCACAGAACAAAGGAAGACATTGATTTTTATGGCAAGGCAAGCAATAACACCAGACAAACATAAGACATATGTTTCTTCTAGGTTGTTAAAAGATCTCCATAAAACAAACGTGCTATAACTTTGCCTGTCTGTGGCATTCTTCTACCTAGAATGAACTTTAATGTTAACTCCTATCACATTCAGTGTCCTTTGTTAAGTCCAATTTCATGATTCAGCTCAATATACCTCAAAATATGTACTAAATCAGAAAAGTTCTAGGCTACATATTTGATAAGGACAGGGTTTATCACCTCTGAAGTCAGGTTCCTCAGGACACTATGAGAAGAGTTACAAAATAAGATTTTATTTTCTGCTGAAAAGTTGGCAAAAACAAAACTTTATGCTCTATAAGGAATGAGCAGTATTCAAGCAACTCTCTTCTTTGGACAAATTTTAATTTTAGATTTCAGAAACTTTTTGTTTACTATTCTGGTAATTCCCAGTACATGTGTTTTTAATCTGCGCATGTTATTTCCTTGAAAGAATACATTTCTGAAAAATGTGTGCAAATGGTTTCTTCTATTTCTAAGATTTCCCTTTAGCGAACCTCCAACTAGTAAATGACTAATACACTAATTTACTAGTAGCTCTTGAACAAAGAATGTATTAATTTTTAGCACCAGTAAGAAAGCTGTTCTCCTTTGGAGCATAAGCAAATACTTGAGAAAATGAATGATAGTCTTTCCTTAACTTCCACTCAAAAGTAATTTCACATATCCCAAATACTCTCCTAAAACTGCAGTTTAATGAGGAGGACCAAATGAACATAAGAGCAGATTGTACTATATTTTACAAGTGCACCTCTCTTCCTTATCACATATTCATAGAAATGTGCTTTGTGTTCAAACTGAACCATAAAACAAGGAAAGTAGTGATTATTATGGTCTAACTAGTAAAAACAATAAAGAATAAGACATTGTTTCCTCTCTGTTGTTCAAGTTAGTATTATTAGGTCTCCCTAATACTAACTGCTATAAATTTACCTGTCTGTAACTTTTTTACTATTTAGAACAGGGTTTAGAATTGGTGTTAACACAAATTACATTTAGTGTCCTTAGTTTACCACTTCAGAAATTCCCAGTACATGTGTTTCTACATCAGACCATGTTTCCTTGAAAGAATACATTTCTGAATAGCGTGTGCAAATAGCTTGTTTTATTTCTAAGATTTAACTTTCATGAACTTCCAATTATACTGGGAATTGTCTAATATTAGTTTATTAGTAGCTCCTTAAGAACATATGTATTATTTTTTAACACCAGTAAGACAGCAGTTCTACTTTGGAGTGTAAATAAATAATTGAGAATATTAATCATAGTCTTTAACTTCCTCCCAAAAATAAATTCACATATCCCAAATACTCTTCCAAAAACTGTAGTTTTATTAGGAAGACCAAGTGAACAGTTGAGCAATTTGGGCTGCATTTTACAAGTGTTACTCTCATCCTTACTACAGTATTTATAGAAATGCATTTTCTCTTCAAATTGAACTGTAGAACAAAAGAACGCTACAATCTGCTATTCTGTCAAGACAAATAATAAGACAGTTGTTTCCTCTAGGTTGTTCAAAGGTCTCCTTAAAAGTATCGCGCTATAACTTAGCCTGTCTGTAACTTTTTCCTATGTGGAGTTGACTTTAATGTGAAGTCCAATTACATTCTGTGTTGTTCATTAGAGCTCAGTCTAATTTTAAGATTTAACTCAATATGCCTCAATACATGTGCTATTTTACAGAGGTTCTAGGCTATATTTTTTAAAAGGACTCGTTTTAATACATCTGAATCCAGGTTTCTTCAGTACACAAGGAGAAGAGTTTCCAGTTAAGTATATCATCCTAGCCTGAATAGTTGACTAAAACAACACTGGTTCCTCAGTAAGGATTGAGGAGAACACAAAAAACTCTTTTCCATTTTTACAGGAGGAAAAGTAAATTGAAGTTATAAGTAAACTTCTCTGTACATATTTTCATTTTAGAGTTGAGCCACTTTTTCTTTACCATTCCTTGAATTCCCAGGACATACAATTCTAAGTCAGTGCACATTTGTTTCCTTGAAAGAATGCATTTCTGAATAACTTGTGTAAGTGGCTTTTTCTCTTTCTAAGATTTTCCTCTAGTGAACCTCCATTTACATTTGTAAATGCATAGCATACTAGTTTATCAGTGACTCTTAAACAGAGTGTATCTTAATATTTTTCATTTATTTATTTTTAGAGAGGGGAAGGGAGGAAAAAAAAGAGGGAGAGAAACATCAATTTTTGGTTGCCCTCACATGCCCCCAAATGGGGACCTGGCCTGAAACCCAGGCATGCACTCTGATGGGGAAATGAACCAGCAAGCCCCTGCTTAATCTGGTGCTCAGTCCACTGGGCAGCACATAGCCAGGGCAGGATATACTACTTTTAACATCAGTACAACAGTAGTTCTCCTTTGGAGTGTGAGTAAATGCTTGAGAATATGAATGAAAGTGTTTGTTTAACTTCCACCCAAAAGTAATTTCACACACCCCAAACAGTCTACTTAAATTGTAGTTTAATGGGGAAGACCAAATGAACATTACAGCATTACAACAAATTTTGCTAGATTTTACAAATGCTCCTCTTGTCCTTACCAGAGTATTAACAGAAATGCATTTTCTGTCCACACTCAAACATAGGACAAAGGAAGTGATTCTTATGGTCTGCCAAGTATTAACATTAAACAAATAAGACTTTTTTTTTTTGAGGTGTCTCAGAGGTCTCCTGAAAATTATGTCACTATAATTTTGCCTCTGTGTAACTTTTTCCTTTCTAGAGCGGACTTTAATGTGAAGTCCAATTACATTCTGTGTCCTTAGTTTAAACTAAGTCTAATTTTAAGATTCAGCTCATTATTCTTCAACATATGTGTTATTTCACAGAGGTTCTAGGCTATATCTTTTAAAAGGACAGGTTTTATCATGTCTGAAGTGAAGTTTCTCAGGACCTAATGAGAAGAGTTTCAAACTAGGGATTTTACCCTCTGCTGAAAAGTTGGTGAGAACACCTATTCTGCATTAGGGAATAAAGAGTACAAACAACTCTCTTATAGTTTTCCAGAAGGAAAAAAAAAAACATTGAAGTTACAAGTAAACTTCTTTAGACACATTTTCATGTTAGATTTAAAAAAAACTTGTTATTTATGATTCCTGTCATTCCCAGTACATGCATTTTTAAGAGAGCAGATGTTTCTCTCCTAGAAAGAATGTATTTATGAATAACGTGTGCAAATGGCTTATTCCATTTCTAAAATTTCCCTCCAGAGATGTTCCAATTATACTTGCTAACACCTAACAATACTAGTTTGCTAGTAGCTTTTTTTTAACAATCATTTATGTTTTTTATTTTATTTATTTTTTTATTGTTGCTTAAGTACAATTTTCTCCATTTTCTCCCCACTACTCCCCCTGCCACACCCATCCCTATGTCCAACCCTCAATCTTAATCCTTTTTGTCTTTGTCCACGACGTATTGTTTATACGTGTTCCCTGATGTCTCTTCCCCTTTTTCCCATTATCCCCTCTCTCCCCTCCTCTGATTACTGTCGGTTTGTTCTTTATTTCAATGTCTTTGGTTATATTTTGCTTGCTTGTTTGTTTTGTTGATTAGGTTCCGCTTTTTGGTGAAACCATATGGTATTTGTCGTTCACTGCTTGGCTTATTTTACTAAACAAAATGTTGTCCAGATCCATCCATGTTGTCATGAAGGGTAGGAGATCTTTCTTTCTGCTACATAGTGTTCCATAGTTTTTGATCCACTCATTTACTGATGGGCACTTAGTTTGTTTCCAGAACTTGGCTATTGTAAATTATGCTGCTATGAATATTGGGGTGCATAGGTTCTTTTGAATTGGAGTTTCAGGATTCGTAGTGTGTAATCCCAAATGTGGAATTGCCAGGTCAAAAGGCAGTTCCACTTTTACTTTTCTGGGAAAATTCCAAACTGTTTTCTACAGTGGCTGCAACAATCTGCATTCCCACCACTTTCTATGGTTCCCTTTTTTCCACAACCTCACCAGCACTTATTTGTTGATTTGGTTTTATGATTCTGGCCAGGGTGAAGTGGTATCTCATTGTGGTTTTAATATGTCTCTCTGAGCACCCTTTGAGTTTAGTGATGCTGAGCACCCTTTCAAATGTCTCTGGGCCCTATGTACATCCTCCCTGGAGAAGTGTCTGTTCAGATCCTTTGCCTATTTTTTATTTGGGTTGTTTGTCTTCCTGGAGTGGAGTCATGTGAGTTCTTTATATATTTTGGAGCCGAAACCCTTTTCTGAGGTATTATTTGCAAATGTATTTTCCCATGAGGTTGGTTACTGTTCATTTTGTTGATGTTTTCTTTAGTCATGCAGAAGCTTTTTAGGTTGATGAAGTCCCCTTTGCTTATTCTTTTCATTATGTCCCGTGCTCCAGGGTACATATCGGGGAAAATATTGTTGTATGGAATGTCTGAGATTTTCCTGCCTATGCTCTCTTCTAGAACTTTTATGGTATTGTGTGACTTATGTTTAAGTCTTTTATTTACCTTGAATTTGTGTGTATGGTGTGAGCTGGTGGCCCAGTTTCATTTTATATCTATCTGTCTAGATCTTCAAACACCATTTGTTGAAGAGGCTGTTTTACTGTATTTTATATTTCTTCCCCCTTTGTTGAATATTACAAGCATTTATTTCTTAGTGCTCTATTCTGTACGATTGGTCTATGTGTCTGTTCTTTTCCCAGTACCAAACTGTTTTGATTACATTGGCCTTTGAGTGTAGTTTGGCTTTAGGCATTGTATCCTTCCAACTTTGTTCTTCTTAAAATTGCTATGGTTATTTGTGATCATTTATGGTTCCATAAAAATTTTTGAAATGTTTGTTCCATACCTGTGAAATATGTCATTGGTATTTTAATAGAGATTGCATTGAATCTATAAATTGCTTAGGGTAGTATGGACATTTTGATGACGTTAACTCTTCCAGTCCATACACACATTTTTTACATTTATTTGTGTTTTCCTTAATTTCTTTCTTCAGTGTTGTGCAGTTTTTTGAGTACAGGTATTTTACCTCCTTGGTAAGGTTTTTTTCCCTAGATACTTTATTTTTCCTGTTGCTATAGCAAATGGGATTTTTTTCCCCTTATTTCCAACTCTGCTGTTTTGTTGGTGGTGTACAAAAACATCTTCAATTTCTAAATATTGACTTTGTATTGAGCTAGTTTGCCAAATTAACTTATTAGGTCCAGTCATTGTTTTTTTTTTTAATTTCTTTTATTGTTCAAATACATTTGTCTCCATTTCCTAGCCATCACTTTCCCCTGCCCACCCACTCTCACCTCCCACCTTCAATCCTTCCCCACTTTGGCTTTGTCCATGGGTCCTTTACATGGGTTCTTTGATTTGACCCTTCCTCTTGTTTTCCCTATTACCTCCCTTCCTCCTTCCCTCTCATTACTGTTAATTTCTTTTTTCTTTCAATGTTGCCAGTTATATTTTTTTTGTGTACCTTCTCCACTTGGGTATTTTTTCTACCTTGTCTTCCAGCTCATTAATTAAGTTCTCTGCTTCATCCAGCCAACTTGTAAGTCCTTCTAAAGTATTTTTAATTTCAGAAATTGTATTCTTCATTTTTTCCTGGTTCTCGTTTAAGGTTTCTATTTCCTTTTTGACACTGTTGTAGTTCTCACTCAGTTCCTTGTAGTTGTTATGAGTTCCTTGAGTATTCTTATAACCATTCTTTTGAATTCTGTATCGGATAGTTTGCTTGCCTCTATTTCATTTAGCTCTTTTAATAGGGAGCCTTCTATTCCTTTTGATTGCAGATTCATTCTTTGACTTCTCATTTTAGTTGATTCTTTTTGTTTGTTTCTGTGATTCCTGATGCTTTGTTTTGCCAGCTATCTTTGAAAGGTGAACTTTTGTGGTAGGAGTTCTGTAGACTCAGTGGTGTGGTCTCTGTGACCTCCTTCTGGATGCTCTAGGATACCTTTCTTCCATTTGTGTGGGGTCTCTTGTTATACTTGGTCTTTAAATGTTGGTGGCTCCTTTGTTGGTGGGTTCTCTCCTCCAGTGGGTTTACTGGTATTCACAACTCCTACCTTATCTTGTGTGTGATCAAGGGCAGGGCAAAGGCAAACTGGAGTAAGACAGTGGGAGAGTATTCTGCGGGATTTAAAGTATCATCAAGTAGAGAACAGGTAAGAGATCCAATATAACTGTGATAATACACCCAACTAGCCACATTTTATAAAAGTTGAACAAGAGATGACTCATATTAGAGGGGGAAAAGAATGTTAGCTGAATCCAGAAAACAGAGGGCTTATTCTAGGTTAGATGGTGAGATATAATGAGAATAAGGGATAGAAACTTGGGGTAGTATGGGAGAGAATAAAGGTAGCCACAGCAGTAATATAGCTCATGAAGACAGCGAAATGGACCAAGACAAAGGAAGGGTGCTGTGTGGGATTTAAAACAACAATAATATGACCAAAAAAAATGTAATCTGAAGAAAAAGAATAAAAATTAATAGACCAAGGGTAGTGTGTTATTAGAATATTAGTGCAGTGACAGAAGAAAAATTAAAATGCATTGACAGGGAGAACAAAAAAACCAATCAAAAAGTGAAATCAAACAAACAAAACAAAGAAAACTAAATGGAAGGAAGAGAAATAAAAAATTTTTAAAAATAACAAAAAACATGCAAGTTCTGAAAGATAGCAAAGTGAAGTTTTTTCTCAGTTGTTGGTGTTAGCTTCTGATCTCTCTCTGGATCTCTCTTTGGTCCTTTCACAGCTCAGGTCTTATTGTCTCACACTTGCAAGGAAAAAAAAGCCTCTTGCAGACTTTAGACCCACCAAGCAGGTTCTGCTGTTATTTCTGGATGCTGCAGGCAGAGGGAGGCTGGGCTCGCTTTTTTTTTCCTTTCCTGGGATCTGTGAGGATGGGGACTGGGTCTGGGCTACAGTATTCATCAGTGCAGAGCCTCCAGCTGAGCTCTCAGAGCACTGGTATGCCTAAATTGTCCATATGTGCCAGATTGGTGCCTCTAATCTGCTTTCATGTGCAGCTCTTTGATTTGTCCATGAGGTGCACCGAGTGGGGACAACTTGCACCCCCTCCTCCTCACTCTTTCCTGGCCTGTGCTCTGCACACACACAAAATCCCTTCAGGGCACTTTAGTTCCCCTATTAAATTAAGTCTCTTTGGGGACTTCTAACTCTCTGGTCCCTACTGCCTCTCTTTGATCGGTCCATGGGGCACCCTGATTTAGAGTAAATCACCCCCAACCTCCTCCTTCTTCACTGGTCCATCTGCTGCACACGAGATGCCCTTACACAGTGGCTGAGAGTTTTTTTTTTTTAATTGAATTCTCCTTGGTTGCAGGTAGTCTTTTCTAACAATTTCTGGGCTTTCCACACTGCCCAACTCTCTGACAAGTCATGGGACTATCTTCATCACAGTCAGTTGTAGCCCTTATCTTCTCCCATCTCCTGGTGTTACCCAGCTCCTAAATTTCTTTGGTACTGTACCAGCCAGGAAACACTGCCTGCTGTGTGTCTTCTACTGCAACTTTATCCCCCGCAATAACTTCAAGTAACCAGGTCACCACTAGCACAAGTCTGTGGCTTCCCTGTTCTGGAAAGGGAGGGAGTTGACAAGTTACAGTCACTGAGCTGGCTTTCCTCCAAAGCTCAGGCCACAGCCACAGTCACCAGTGCAGGGCCAGGGGACAGCAGCAGCTATGGTCCAGAGCATAGGACCCAGGGACACTCTTGTCAGTCTATGAAACCTCCTTACTCTCTGTTTTCAAAAATCCTCTGCAACCTTTCTCTTCCAAACCTCAAATAATATGGGATTTTGTTGGCTGTGCACTCAGTTCTTCAGAAGATATACTAGGTGACCCAGTCGGGTGTGAAACCAGAAAAGCCAACGTTTGGGCTGCTGGTCACCTACCAGACCCAATAAGCAGAAACAGGGATTGGATCTTTATGTTCAGTTTATTCAGATGGCCAGCGATCCAAGAGGACAGCCAAGTTTGTACCCTAAAGGACCTTCCTATATTTCCTTGTAAGCCAGCTTTTTTATAACAGGGAACAAAGTGTGGTGAGGGGTTGGAATTCAGGGAAAATTAAATTGAAAAATCTGCAGCATTCTTCTCTCTCTGGAACACAAAGTCCCAGATATCTCTAGCTGTGCCCCAGGCTGCCTATTGTCTCTTGTGGAGCACAAAAATCAACTGCTGTGATTTCCTGGAGTCAGAGTAGGCCTTACCTGAAGTTCTTGAAATAACAGCTTTTTCACATGCATTTATTACTTAGGCTTATCAAACAATTCCCTGAAACAAAAATTTTCCAACTTGAGTCCCCCATCATTCCCCACAATTAGTTTTAAGCTATCTTATTTCTATAAGATCAGTTTCACAAGGAGGTATCATTTTGCTCTTGAGCATGTAAATTAGCATTAGACCATATGATAGGGGAGTATGTGGAAATCCACATAAGGGGAAGTGTTGTATGCAACAACAAGCTATGATAAGGCACAAAACAGTTTTTAGCACTGTTGACAAAAGTTTCACACTCTCCAGCTGAGTCTCCATTAGTGACTTTTAAGAAAAAACATTTCCCTGTCCTATAGCGTTACTACAGGTTCCCAATGATAAATATTAGAGTAGGTCATTTTCTTATTGATGTGCTTAAATAAAGTACAATTTCAAAGGCTCTCCCAAGAAGTACAAACATCTATAAAACATGGAGTGAAAGTTAGTTTAATATAAGTTTCTCCTACAAGACAAAGTTCAGAAATGTTTAGAACATTTTTGCTAAATATTCCCAACTATTTTTATCTTATTAGAAAGGAACGCATTTTCTATAACATAGGATTAAACAAAAAGAAATAAAAAGAATATAAATCATTGTTTTCAAAAGAGGACTTCCAGGTTTTCTTGAGGTTCAGAGGTCCATTTTTCCTCCAGTGCTTTCTTTATTCTTATGTGATGAACACAAGGTTTTATTCCTGCCAACTTCATCACGGTGGTGGTGAAGAGTATGTCCCAAAGTTCAGTCCACTTTTCTTCTAGTTGGCTTTATGGAGATGCTTTCGTCCAAGTCTTGAGTAGCACCTTTATCTGTAGGCTCAAAGGAATGCAGCAAACCTGTAGGGGAGAGGTCTCTAATACAAGAAAGTTCATTAATTACAACTAAGTTCCGACTTAAATGTTGTACATTTTCTTTACCTTCACTTCTTGGCCTATATACATATTTCCCACCCCAATCATACCCTGAAATGGTCACCTGTACACAATATCATAAGAACTTAATTGAATCCCACTTCAAGGAGCCACCCTTATCCTGAGCAGGGCAATAAGCCAAACTTGATCTCAATGGAGATGAGTTTCTTGACACAGCTTGGTTATGTTTTTCTTCAAGGTATGATTTATCTTCTCTACCTTCCCAGAATCCTGAGGTCTCCATGACACGTGGAGTCTCCACTTGATTCCTAAAAATTTACTAACTTTCTGTGTAATCTCTGAAAAGGAAGTAGGTCCATTATCACTCTGGATGCTTCCAGGGAGACCAAAGTGAGGGATTATATCCTTCAGTAAGGCTTTCACTACCTCCAAGGATTTCTCTATTCTAGTAGGATATGCTTCTACCCATCCTAAAAGGTGTCAACAAAGACTAACAAATATTTCCACTCTCGGACCCTTGACATCTAAGTACAGTCTATTGCTAGTCCTTAAGTGAACACCGTTCCTAGTATGGTTTCCCTTCTCTTTTTATGGGTGTCTGTCTTGGGGTTGTTCTTCTGACACACAACACACCTAACAATTACTTTCAGGACCTGTGAGCCATGGTTTGACATAGGTGGTTAATGAGTCTCTTCCACGGTGTGTGGTCTCATGCAAATGCTTCGTGACTGGTTGTATTAATGTTCAAAGGGCAGTATAACTACTTTCTTATTCTTTTTCCATCCACTATTAGGACCTTCTTTATCAAACCCCAGCTTTCAGATTTCTCTAAGACTGCAGTCAAATATTCAGGGTCAAATTGTGACGCCTAGACAGGTACCAAAGACATTACAAATGTTCTTTTAGCATCCCTTTTTGCTGCTGGATCAGCCAGATTGTTTCCTTAAGCCACTTCAGTGTCCTCTTTTGGATGCCCTGGGCAGTGCATAACTGCCACCTGTAAAGGTACCCAAACAGCCTCTAATAATTTTAAAATTTCTGGTGAATGCTTAATTTCCTTTTTATTGGAGGTTAACAGTTCTTTTTTCTCCCAGATGGAACCATGTGCATGCAAATTTAGGAAAGCTTACCTTCAGTCAATATACACACTCACTTTTCGTGGAACGATTCCAGTGCCCTCATCAATGCAAAGCTTTCTGAGCAGAGGCACTCAGTGGCAAGGCCTTGGCCTCCGCTACTCCTTCAAGAGTCACAACTGTATACCCAGCCTTTCTGTTTCCTTTGTTCATATAACTGCTTCCACCTGCATAGACAGTCCAGTCTGCTTCTTCTAAAGAATGGTCCTGTAAATCAATTCTGCTAAAATAAACTTCATCAGTTATCTCAGGATAGTCATATATCAGTGCAGCTAAGTCAGGCTCTGGGAAAAGAGAGGCAAGATTTAATTTACTTACAGTTTTGAAGGACATGTTGAGATTGCCAAGAAGAATGGTTTGGTACCTGCCACTTCCTCCACCAGTGAGCCACAAATTTCCCTTTTGCTCCAGCAGACTCAACACTTGATGGTGTGTATAAATGGTGATAAGCTGTTACAAAGAAAACTTTTCAGCTTCCTGTAAGAACTCACAGGTGGCTGCCACAGCTTTTAAGGTATTCACAACTCCTACCTTATCTTGTATGTGACCAGGGGCTGGCTACCCCTGGACAGTGTGATCTAGTTTCTTTGACAAGTATGCAGTGGGTTGTGGAATGTCAGTAAGCATTTGGGTGAGGACACCTGGGTCAATGCCCTGCCTTTCATGAACATACAGCTGAGAAGGCTTTGGTACATTTGGAAGCCTTCAAGACTGGTGCAGAAGACACTTGTGCCTTCAGGGACTCAAAAGCCTCGATGTACTCATTTGTGTATTCTAAAGGGATATACTCTGGTCCTTTCAGAGTTACTCTGCTTTAACATATTTGATAAAGAAAATGGAGCATGTGCCAAATAACATCCACTGGGATGGCCCTGTGGCCCTCCTTCCACTGGAAGTTTTTGCAGAGGGTATTGCCTTGCCCCCAGTAGGGGGCTTGTTCTTCACCAAATTTGGTTCCTTGATAGGTTCCAAATGTTGGGTTCCAGTTGGTGAGACTGTAGGGGGAAGAAAAACCAAAAATCAGAAAGCCCGATACTAATTAACCAGCTCTGCTCTCACTTCTGTAAATTGCTAACCGCCGCCAGCCCTGATAAGCCCTCAGACAAAGGACTGAGCATTACAATCCTTTCCGCCTTCCGATCCTTTTCCCGCCAAACTCTAAGGCTTATAAACCCCGCCCCAACCCCAGTTCGGGGCTCAGAATTTAGAGATTGCCTCCTCTGAGCCCACGCGTGTGAATAAAGGCTTACTCCCTTCCCTGAATCGTGTCTGAGTCTGATTTCCCGCAACGAGTTCAGGCTTACTTTCCTGGTTCCCTTAGCTGAGTAAGGTGGAAGGCCCCAGGGCTCGAGGGGCTGTGGGAACCCAGACCATGTTTAAATCAGCCATGATATCTAGATTTCCCTTGGCCCTTTCCTCTGAGCTTTTGCATCTCTCACAGGCAAATTCCCTTTTTCTCTAGACCACTAATCTATTTCTTTTTAATCCTGCATCTTGACTATGTAAACTTATAAAAGCATTTACATAAGGCATTTCATCGAACTTCCCTGACCTCTGACAGAACTACTCTAGTTACAGTATAATACAGTCATTTAAAGACCCGTTCAGTGACCAGTGTTCTCCTACATCTAGATTGTATAATACATGCACCAAACAGAATTACAATAAAGACTATTCTCTTTTTAGTCATCGGTTTATAAGCATATATCAACTAATTAGCTAAAACTTGCCTCAAAGTGCTGTTTTCAGGAATGGTGTCTTTTTCCCCCTATTCTACCAGACAGAGCTCTGTAAACCAGATGATACCTTAACTAAACCGAAAGACATCTTTTTACCAGATAGAGGCCTGTAAAACAGGTGACCTGGGATTGTAACCTGAAGTAAAAACAGCAATGATTCAATCAAACATGAGCAATGATGGGAAGTGCCAAGAGTTGGAGGAGGAGAGTCCCCAAGTGAAATCACTTGGCAGAAGCTAGGGAGTCTCCAAATCTGTAGCCTGGGGCCTCCTAGTCCAGGCAGCCAATGGGACTCTCTACCAAATACCCAGACTTACTGAAAAGTCCCAAAGTCAGTCCTGGTGGAGTCAACAAAATATGAAACCAGAAAAGCTGGTGCTTGTGCTCCTTGTCCTCTACCAGAGATAGGGATTGAATCTTTATGTGAGCTTTATTGAGATAGCAGGCAATCCAAGAGGACTGTGGGCTTGTACCCTAGTGGACCTTCTTACATTTCGTAAGCCAGCCTTTTTTAATAGAGAACAAAGTGTGGTGAGGAGTTTGGACTTCAGGGAAAAT
Source organism: Pteronotus mesoamericanus (assembly GCF_021234165.1). Classification (NCBI taxonomy): domain Eukaryota; kingdom Metazoa; phylum Chordata; class Mammalia; order Chiroptera; family Mormoopidae; genus Pteronotus; species Pteronotus mesoamericanus. Next base: position 23,209 of record NW_026555129.1, on the reverse strand, counting down.
TAGATTTTAAAAAAACCTGCAACACTCTTGCCCTGGGCATTCATCTCTCCTCTTCCCAGAACGCAAAGTCCAGGATATCTCTAGCTGTGCCCCTAGGCTGTCTATTGTCTCTTGTGGAGCACAAAGAGCAATTGCTGTTATTTCCGGGGCGGGGGGGGGGCGGCGGGGGGTAGGCCAACCCCACAGCTCAGGAAACAACAGTTTCTTTACATGCATTTATTAGGGTTATCAAACTATTCCCTGAAACAAAAATTTTCCAATGTTTGTCTCGAGACCTCATCAGGTGCATGAGCAAGTGTGTTCAACTCCCACCTACCTTGTTGCCATCCTATTTTGTTAGTAGCTTTTAACAATGTGTGTATTACTTTATTTTTTTAAAGGTTTTATTTATTTCTTAGAGAGGAGAAGGGAGAAAGAGAGGGAGAGAAACTTCAATGTGTGGTTGCCTCTCACATGCCTCTTAACAGGGACCTGACCCACAAACCAGGCATGTGTCCTGACTGGAAATCCAACCATGACCCTTTGGTTCATAGGCAGGAGCTCACTCCACTCCACCACACAAGCCACAACAAACTCTTTCAAACCACTGAGTAAGAGAGTGCTTCTCCATTGCAGTGTAAGTAAATACTTGTGATTATGAATGCTAGACATACATAATGTTCCACCCAAAATTAATTTCACATATTCCATATGATCTACTATTAACTGAAGTGCAAATAAAAAGACCAAATGAACATTGGAGCTAAATGTACTATATTTTACAAGTGCTCTTCTTGCCAGTACTACAGTATTCATAGAAATGCATCTTCTCTCCAATCTCAACCATAGAACAAAGGAAGGCTGTCATTCAACATTCTGTCAAAAAATAACTTCAGACAAATAAGACAGTTATTTTTTTCTAGATTGTTCAAAGGTCTCCCTAAAACTCACCGGCAAAAAATTTTCCTCTCTGTAAATTTTTTGATCTAGAATAGACTTAAAATGAAGTCTAGTTATCTTTGTATCCTTAGTTGGAGCTCGGTCCAATTTTAAAATCAATTCAATACACCTCAAAATATGTGCTAATTCACAGAGGTACTAGGTTATACCTTACAAAAACTAGTTTTATCACATTGAAGCCAGGTTTCTTCAGGTCACAAAGAGAAGAGTTTTCAATTAGGGATTATATCTTCTGCTGAAAAGTTGACAAAAGCAAAAATGGCTCTTCAGTAAGGAAAGAGGAGAGTACAAACAACTCTTCTGGTTTTACAGAAGGAAGAGCAGATTGAAGTTACAAGTAATCTTCTCTGGACATATTTTCACTTTAGATTACAGAAACTTTTCATTTACCTTTTCTGATATTCCTAGTTTAATTCAGCACATTTCTCTCCTTGAAAGGATACATTTTAAAATATGTCTTCAAATAGCTTTTTCTAACATTTAAATGTCATCAACCCCCAATTACAGGTGTAATTGTCTAACAATACTAGGTTATTGATAGTGCCTTAACAATGTATCACAGTAAGAAAATAGTTCTTTAGAGTGTGAAGAGATACTTGAGAATATGAACGCTAGTCTTTCCTTACCTTCTACCCAAAAGAAATTTCACATAATCCAAATACTTAATAAAACTTCAGTATAATGCGGAAGACCAAATGAAATTAAAGCATACTGTACAATATTTTATAACCTCCTTTCTCTTCCATACAACAATATACATAGAAATGCATCTTCTCTTCAAACTGAACTGTAGATCAAAGGAAGGCAGTGATTCTAATGGTTTGACTAGTAATAGCACCAGACAAATAATAAGACATTTGTTTCTCCTAGGTTGTTCAAAGGTCTCCCTAAAATCAACTCATTTTAACTTTCCCTTTCTGTAACTTTTTCTATCTACAACAGAATTTAATGTTAACACCAATTACATTCTGTGTCCTTAGATGGAGCTCAAACCAATTTTATGAATCAACTCAATATGATTCAATATATGGTCTATTTCAAAGAGATTCTTGGCCAAACTTTTAAAAAAGACTGGTTTTATCATGTCTGAAGCCAGGATTCTTCAGAACACCATGAGAAGTGTTTCTAATTAGACATACTATTCTCAGCTGAAAACTTGGCAAAAAAAAAAAACACTACTGCCAATAATCTTCCAGGAGAAAACAAATACCTCTCTTCCATATTTACAGAAGCAAGAGCAGACTAAAGTTACAAGTAAAATTCTCTGGACACATTTTCATTTTAGATTTCAGAAAATTTTTATTTACCATTCTTGAAATTCCCAGCACATGTGTACATAAGTCAGCATGTGTTTCTGTCTTTGAATGAATACATTTTTAATTAATTAATTAAATTATGGGAAGGGAAGGGAAGAAGAAAGAGAGGGAGAGAAACACCTATGTGCTGCTGCCTCTCTCATGCCCCCCGCTGGGGACCCTGGCCCACAACTCAGGCATTGTTGTTTTAGCCTGACTGGGAATTGAACAGGTGACCCTTTTATTCACAGGCTGTCACTGAATCCACTGAGCCACACCAACCAGGGATGAATGAATACATTTTGGAAAAGAGTGTACAAATGGTTTCTTGTATTTCTATGATTTAACTGAGATAAAACTACAATTATACTTGTAATTGTCTGAAAATACTAGTTTATCAGGAGCTTTTTAACAATGTTTGTATTACTTTTGTATGCTAGTAAGACAGTAGTGCTCCCTTGGAGTGTTAAGTAAGTAGTTGAGAGCATGAATGCTAGTCCTCCTTCAATTTCCACATAAAAGTAAATTCCCATATCTATTTGCTATACTAAACATAGTAGTTGAGTTGGGAAGACAGTGAACAGGAGAGCAATTTGTGCTATATTTTACAAGAGCTCTTCTTGTTCTCACTGCAGTATTCAAAGAAATGCATCTTATGTTCAAACTGGAGTATAGAACAAGGGAAGGTTGGGGTTCTATACTCTGACAAGAAATAACCTCAGACAAACAAAGAAACTGCTGTTTCTTGTTGTCAGAGGTCTTCTTAAAAGTACTTGGTTATATCTTTTCCCATTTGTAACTTTTCCAATTACATTCAAAGTCATTAGTTGCCACTCAGTCCAATTTTAAGATGTGACACAATATGCCTCAAATTATGTGCAATTTCTCAGAGGCTCCAGGCTCTACCTTTAAGAAGGACTAGTTTTCACACATCTGAACCCAAGTGGCTTTAGGTCATAATAAGAAGAGCTGCCAATTAATCATATGAAGCCTCAGTTGGATACCTGGTAAAAACAACACTAGTTTCACCAGAAGGATCAAGGAGAGCACAAACAACTCTCTTCCAGTTTTCCAGAAGGAAGAGCTGACTGAAATTAGAAGTAAACTTCTCTGGACATATTTTCATTTCAGAGTTGAGACACTTTCCGCTCCCCATTCCTGTAATTCCCACTACAGGTGATCTTTATGTCAGCACATGCTTCCCTCCCTGAAAGAATACATTTCCAAATAACGCAAGTGGCTACGTATTGCTGTTTAACACCAGTAAGACAGTAGTTCTACTTTGGAGTGTACGTGAATAGTTGAGAATGTGAAAGTTAGTCTTTTTGTAATTTCCACCCCAAAGAATGTTCACATATCCCAAATACACTTCTAAGGAGGGAAGTAGAATTACGGAGACCAAGTGAATGTTACAGGAATTTATACTATTCTTAAGAAGCATATACTCCTGTCCTTACTGCTGTGTTCATAGATATGCACCTCCTGTTCAAACTGAACTATGAAGCAAAGGAAGGCTGACATTGTATATTCTGTCAGGAAATAGCTTCACACAAATAGTGAGACATTCGTTTCTTCTAGGTTGTTTGAAGTCCTCCTTATAAGTTTGTGGACTTTAACGTGAAGTTCAGTTACATTCAGTATCATGAGTTGCAGCTCAGTGCAAATTTAAGATTCAACACAATATGCTTCAGTATATGTGCTCTTGCACAGAGGTTCTAGGCTATAGCTTTAAAAAGGACTGGTTTTACTCACCCAAAACCAAATGTCTTCAGGACTCAGCAAGAAGAGTTTAGAGTTAGGCATAGCATCTTCAACTGGAAAGATGACAATAACAGCATTGGTTCCTCAATAAAGATGGAAGAAAGCACAAACAACTCTCTTCTGTTTTTATGGAAGGGAAGGCAGATTTACTTTACAAGTAATCTTCTCTGGGCATATTTTCATTTGAGAGTTGAGAAACTTTTTGTTTACCACTCCTGTACTTGCCAGTTCAGGCAACCTGTGTTACCTTTTACAAGCACTCTTCTCTCCCTTAGTACAGTATTTATAGAAATACATCTTCTGTTCAATCTGTACTCCAGAACAAAGGGAGGCTGTGATCCTATATTCTGTTGAGAAATAACATCAGGCAAATAATAAGACAGTTTTTCTCTTCTAGATTGTACGAAGGTCTCCTTAAAGGTAATTGGTTGTAACTTTACCTGTCTGTAACTTTTTCCTAACTGGAGTGGACTTTAATGTGAAGTCCAATGACATTCTGTTTTGTGAGTGGCAGCTCAGTCCAAATTTAACATTGAGCACCATAGGCCTCAATGTATGTGCTGTTTCACAGAGGTTTTAAGCACACATTTAGAAAGGACTGGTTTTAAACTCGTCAGAAACCAGGCTTCTTCAGGACACCATGGAAGGTGTTTCCAATGAGGCATATTATCCCAGGCTGAAAAGCTGGTTAAAACAACACTGGTTCTTCCATAAGGACTAAGGCAAGTGCAAACAGAATTCCAATTTCTCAGAAGGAAAAGCAAATTGGTTACAAGTAAACTTTTTCTGACATATTTTCATTTGAGAGTTGAGAAACTTTTAGCTTACCATTCTTGCCTTGTACTTGCCAGTACAGGTGCATTCATGTCAGGACATGTTTCTCTCCTTGTCTGCACAAGTCTGCATAATGGATACAGAGAGCTTGTTCTATTTCAAAGATGGTTCTGTGTTGAACCCCCAGTTACCCTTGTACATGCCTAACATCCTGGCTCATTTGTGGCTCTTTAACAACATATGTGATACTTTTTTTACACCATGAAGACTGCTGTTCTCCTTTGGAGTGTAAGTACTTGAGAATATGAATGACAGTTTTTCCTTAACTTCCACTCAAAAGTAATTTTGTATCTCCCAAACAGTTTACTGAAACTTCAGTTTAATGAGGAAGAGCAAATGAACATTAGAGCAAATTGTACTCTATTTTACAAGTGCTCATCTCATCCTTACCGCAGTGTTCATAGAAATGTACATTCTGTTCTAACAGAAGTGTAAAAGAGAGAAGACAGTGACGCTTATGGTCTGGGTAAGAGTCACTCACAGGAGACACATGTTAAGGTATTTGTTTCCTTTAGGTTCTTCAAAGGCCTCCCGAAAACTGACTTACCATAACTTTGCCTGTATGTAACTTTTTAATGTTTCAGATGTGGGTTTCATGTTAACACTCATTACATCCTGTGTCCTTAGTGTAAGCTCAGGCCAATTATAATATTCAACTCAATATGCCTCAACATAGGGGCTCTGTTACTTTATTTTGGGACCTGGTGACATTTTTCAAACAGTTATTTGATTAGTTTATCTCCACAGCTTAGTGGTGGAGAAAGTTGAAAGTAGGGTTTCTGTGGAAGTTAAAACAGGTGTATAAGGGCTTTTGTGCAATATGCTCTTTCTTTCTCCAGGATCTTTTGTGTCCTCAGAGAGCACAGGATAGTAATGATTGTTTTCTGAACCAAAGCTCAAAACACAGCTTTTCCCTTACAGAACTGTGAGATGCATTCATAAATCATGACTCTTTTTTTTTATACAGAAGACATTGGCTTATCTTATTCAGCAATGTATTCTTTCAAATATAGAAACATATTCTCTTTAAGATGTGCCTTCTTAAATGTTTGTAATCAACAAGCTTCTAAAACCCAAAGGGAAAGAAGTTGTATTACATTTAACTGGTAGGCCCAAGCAGCACTTCTTTCCTGGACTCAAATAGAAAATTTGGTGATGATCAGTGCTTTTAATCAGGACCTGGAGAGATTTCTGAAGACACAGTTCCATGATGAGGTTAAGTTGGCAGTTAATTGATGGGGAGAGTTGAAATTAGTGTTTCTTTGGAAGATAAAAAAGACATAACAGGACGTTTGTACACTATGCCGTTTCATTTTCCAAGATATTTTGTATTCCTCCACAACTCCTTTTCCAACTCCTGAAATCAACAAGTTTCTAAAACCCACAGGGAAACCAGTAGTACCACAGATAAGAGATATGCCCAACACAGCACTTAGCTCTGTGAACCAAATCATAAAATGTGTGCCAACCTTTACATTTAACTGGGATCTAGCGAGATTTCTACAAACACTTAGAGTTCCCTAAGGAGGTTAGGTTTGCAGCTCATTGGTGGGGAGAGTTTCAATGAAAGTTTCTTTGGAAGTTAAAAAAAGTTTATCAGGACATTTGTCCAGTATGCTCCTACATTATCCAGGAACATTTCTCTTCCTCACACAGCACAGGGAAGAAATGAATATTTGCTGAAGCAAAACTCAAAACAATGGTATTCCCTTATGGAACACTGATATGCATTAGGTTAGATGACATTTCATACAGAAGGTGGCTTGGCTCACACTACTCAGCAAAGTATTCTTTCACTCACAGAAACATATTCTTACCAAGATATGCTAGAAGACTTTTCAAATTCTCATAACCAACAAGTTTCAAAAACCCAAACAGAAACTTGTAGTACTAGAACTCACTGAGAAGCCCAAAACAGCACTTCATTCCACTAATCAAATTGAAGGGTGTGTGACAATCTTTATTTTGAACTGGGGCATTGCAAGATTTTGGAAAACAGTTACCTGAGATGGTTGGCTCTGTAGCTCAGTGGTGGAGAAAGTCAAAATTAGTATTTGTGTGTAAGGAAAGAATGGCTTACCATAGTGGTTCAAAAGAATGCTCTTTCATTCTCCAGGGACTTTTGTGTTCACACAGTACAGTATATAAATAAATATTTTTTTGAAGTGAAACTCAAAACAACAGTTTACCCTTATGGAATTGTGAGACAAATAGAGTATCATGATATTTTTCATACAAGAGAAGGCTGTGGCTCATTGTACTCAGCAATGTATTCTCACACTCATACAAACATATTCTCATGAAGATGTGCCTGTGGAGTCTTTTCCAATGTTCAAAATTAAAAGTTTCAAACAATGACAGAAAACTCTTTTTGTTACTGTTAACTCGTAGGACCAAAAGAGTACTTCATTTCAGGAATCATATCAAAAGTTGTGTAACATTCTTTACTTTTAACTAGGACTTAGTGAGAATTCTGAATAGAGTTAGACATGTCTGAGGAGGTTGCCTCTGCAGCTCAGTGGTAGAGAAGATTAAAATTAGTGTTTGTGTGGTGGTAAAGAATGGTTTATCACGTCTTTTCAAATTATGCCATTTCATTCTCTGAGAACCTTGTGTTCCTTATACAGAACAGGGCAGTTCTGGATCAAAACTCAAACAATGGATCTCCCTTAAGGAACTGTGTCTCATTAAGTATCATGGGAGTTTTCATACCGAAGGCAGCAGTGGCTAACCCTGCACCACAATGTACTCATTCAGTGTCAGAAACACACTCTCCCAGGGATCTTTTCCAATGCTCAAAATGAAGATATTACTAAAACTCACAGGGAAACCATGTGTGCTACCGTTCCCCAATAGGAACAAAGCTTCACTACATTCTGAGAATGGAAAAATAAAGTGTGTGACAACAGCTTCTTCCAAGGGCGTTCCAGTAGGATTGCTACAAATATTTACTGGGGCTTAACTTGATGAGGTTTGATGAGCAGTTCAGAGGTGGGGGTAGTTGAAATTAGTGTCTATTTGGCACTTCAAACATGTCTATCAGGGAGTTTGTACAGTGTACTTTTTGTTTTCCAGGATCATTTCTGTTCCTCACAAAGCCAATTTTGTAGTGACTGTTTTCTGAAACAAAGCTTATAACAAGGAATTTCCCTTATGGAACTCTGAGTTGCTTGCTGGCACAATGACATTGTTTCCACAGAAGGAGATTTCAGTTCACCCTACTCAGCAATGTACTCTTCCACACAGAGTTACATATTCATATGAAGATATGCTTCTGGAGTCTTTTCCAGTGCTCAAAATTAATAGTTTCCTACTCCCACAGTGAAACTCCTTCTGTTAGACTTAACCAGTAGGTCCTAAAGAGCACTGCATTCTGGAATCATATCAGAAGTGGTGTGACTATATTTACTTTTAATTGGGACCTAGCAAGATTTGTGAATACAGTTAGAGTTCTCTAAGGAGGTTGGTTCTGCTGCTCTGTGGCAGAGAGACTTGATATAAGTTTTGCATGGAAGAACAGACTTGATTATCACAGCTTTTCTAAAGTGTGCTCTTTCATTTTCAGGGAACGTAGTGTTCCTCACACAGCACAGGGTAGAAATGAGTGTTTTCTGGATCTATAGTGAAAAAAATGATTCTCCCTTAAGGAACTGTGAGACGCATTCAGTATCATGAGAATTTTCATACAGAAGGCTGTGGCTCACCTTGGTCAGCAACGTACTCATTCACTCTCAGAAACATACTCTCTAACTACCTTGTGCTAGTAAGGTCTCTTCCAGTGCTCGATGGGAAGATGTTTCTAAAACTCAAAATGAAATCAATGGTGCTACTGTTCCCCAACAGGCACAAAGCTTCATTTATTCTGAGAATCAAACAGTAAAGTGTAGGACAACAGCTTCTTTAAACTGCATTCTAGTGGGATTGCTAAAAACATTTACTGAGACTTAAGTGATGACATTAGGGAAGTAGATCATAGGCAGGGATTGTTGAAATTAGTGTCTTTTGGGAACTTCAAACATGTCTATCAAGGAGTTTGTACAGTGTGCTTTTCGTTCTCCAGGATAATTAGTGTTCCTCAGAAAGTCAAGGTTGTAGTGATTGTTTCCTGAAGCAATGCTCATCACAAGGGATTTCCCTTATGGAAATCTGAGATGCTTGCTGGCACTGTGACATTGTTTACACAGAAGGAGGCTTCAGTTCACCCTACTCAGCAAAGTATGCTTTCACTCTGAGAAAATTGTTCTTGTAGAAAGGTGCTGGTGGAGTGTTTTTAAACTCAAAATTAAAAGTTTCAAACTCACATAGGGAAACTCATTTTGATACTGTTATTCAATAGGACCTAAAGAGTTCTGTATTCTACAGTTGAAGTGGAATGAATATCTTTTCTTTTAATTAAGACCTAGGAAGTTCTCTGAATACAGTTCGACGTGTCTGAGGAGGCTGGTTCTGCAACTCTGTGTGGGAGAGACATAGAAATGTTTGTGTGGAAGTACATAAGGCTGATCTTGGCATTTTGAGAGTCTTCTTTTTCAATATCCAGGACTTTGTGTTCCTCATGAGTGACAGGGTTGAAATGAGTATTTTCTGGATCGAAAGTCAAAACTACATTTCTCCTTTAAGAAAAGGTGTGCTGCATTCTGTGTCAAAAGAGTTTTCATACAGAAGGAGGTGGTGATACATTCTATTCAGCAATGTACTCGTTCATTCTCAGAAACACAGTCTTACTAGCATGAGACATTAAGGACTTTCCAGTGCTCAAAATGAAGACGTTTCTAAAACTCACTGGGAAAGAAACTATGCTACTGTTCCCCTATCAGCTGAAAGCTTCACTGCATTACCAAACTATGTGACACAGCTTCTTCCAACTGCGTTCCAATGGGATTGCTACAAACATTTACTAAGAGTAACTGACTAGGTTAGGAGAGCAGTTGTTGGACTGGGATAGTTGAAATTAGTGTCTCTTTGGAACTTCCAACATGTCAATCAGGGAGTTTGTACACTGTCCTTCTGTTTCTCCAGGATCATTAGTGTTCCACAGAAAGCCAATGTGGTGTGATTTTCAGAAGCAAATCTCAGAACAAAGTATTTCCCTATGGAAATCTGAGTTGCTTCCTGGCACAATGACATTGTTGACACAGAAGGAGGCTTCAGTTCACCCTATTCAGCAATGTATGCTTTCACTCAGAGAAACACATTCTCAAGGAAACGTGCTTGTGTAGTCTTCTAAAACTCCAAAAATTACAAGTTTCAGATTTCCTTAAGTAAATGCATTTGGTTACTTTTATTCTGTAGGCCCAAAAGAATACTGAAATCTTGAATCATATCGGAAGTGGTGTGTGAGTACCTTACATTTTAATTTAGATCTAGAAAGGTTTCCGAAGGTTCAATTTGAGGAGCCTGGCTATGCAGCTCTGAGGTGGAGAGACTTGATATTCATGTTTCTGTGGAGTACAGAATGGCTGACTTTGGCATTTCTAGAGAGTCCTCTTTCAATCTCCAGGACTTTTTGTTTCTCACAAGGGACAAGGTATAAATGAGTATTTTCTGGATCAAAAATCAAAACTGCATTTGTCCCTAAGGAAGGGTGGTCACATTCAGCATCATGAGAGTTTTCATACAGAAGAAGGCATTGGTCCACCCTGTTCAGCAATGCTCCCCTTCACTCTCAGAAACACACTCTTACTAGCATGAGACATAAAGGTCTTTTTCAGTGCTCAAAATGAAGATATTACTAAAACTCATTGGGAACCCAACTGTGCTGTTGTTCCCCTATCAGCTCAAAGCTTCACTGCATTCCCAGAGTGGAAAAGTAAAATGTGTGACAACAGCTTCTTCCAACAGTGTTCCAGCTGGATTGCTACAAATATTTACTAAGAATAACTGATTGGTTAGGAGAGCAGATCTGGGGCTGGGATAGTTGAAATTAGTGTCTCTTTGGAACTTCAAACATGTCTATCAGAGAGTTTGAACACTATCCCTTTGGTTTTTTGGGATCATTAGTGTTTCTCAGAGAGCCATAGTTGTAGTGATTTTTTTTTCTAAAGCAAAGCTCATAACAATGGATTTCCCCCATGGAACTCTGAGTTGCTTCCTGGCACAATGACATTTTTGACAGAGAAGGAGGCTTTGGTTCACTTTACTTAACAATGTATGCTTTCACTCAGAGAAACACTCTCTTGTGGAGAGGTGCTTGTGTAGTCTTTTAAAACTCTCAAAATTAAAAATTTTGGACTTCCTTAGGTAATCTGATTTTGTTACTTTTGTCCTGTAGATCAAAAGACCACCACATTCAAGAATCATATCAGAAGTGGTGTGTGAGTATCTCTACTTTTAATTTAGAAATAGCAAGGTTTCTGAATATAGTTTGAATTGTCTGAGGATCCTGGCTCTGCAACTCTGAGGCAAGGAGACATGATATGAATGTGTATGGAAGTACAGACTGGCTGATCTTGGCCTTTATAAACTGTCCTTTTTCAATCTCTAGGAGCTTTGTGTTCCACACGTGGCACAGGATAGAAATGAGTATTTTCTGGATCTATAGTTAAAACTACATTTCTCCCTGAAGGAAGGGTGTGCCACATTCATTATCAGGATCATTTTTATATGGAGAGAGGCAGTGTTTCACCCAATTCAGAAACATACTCACTCACTCTGAGAAACACATTCTCACCAGGATGAGACATTAAGGACTTTTCCAGTGATGAAAACAAAGACATTCCTAAAACTCATTAGGAAACCAACTGTGCTATTGTTTCCCGATCATCTGATAGCTTCACTGCATTACATTCAGTGTCATGAGAGTTTTTATAGAGAAGGAGGCAGGGTTTCACCCTATTCAACCACATACACATTCACTCTCAGAAACACACTCTTACTAGCATGAGACTATGAGGTTTTTTCCAGTGCTCAAAAGGAAGCTGTTTCTAAAACTCATTGGGAAACCAACTGTGCTACTGTCCTCTGATCAGCTGAAACATTCATTGCATTTTCATAATGAAAAAGTATAGTGTGTTACAACAGCTTCTTCCAACTGCATTCCCGTGAGATAGGCTCAAACATTTACTAATATAACTGATTAGATTAGGAGAACCGTTTTAGAGCTAGAATAGTTGAAATTAATGTCTCTTTGGAACTTCAAAGATGTCTATCAGGGAGTTTGAGCATTGTCTCCTTGGTTCTCTGGATCATTAGTGTTCCTTAGAATGCCAAGGTTCTAGTAATTTTTTTCTAAGCCAAAGCCTATAACAAAGGATTTCCCGGTGGAACTCTGAGTTGCTTTCTGACACAATGACATTGTTGACACAGAAGGAGGCTTTGATTCGCCCTACTCAGCAATGTATGCTTTCACTCAGTGAAACACATATAGAGGTATTTGTGAAATTTTTTCAAACTCCCAAAATTTAAACTCTCGGACTTTATTAGGTGAATGCATTTTGTTACCATTATTCTGCAGGCCAAAAAGAACACTGCATTATAGAATCATAACAGAAGTGGTGTGTGAGTACCTTTACTTTTAATTTAGACCTAGCAAGGTTTCTGAATAAAGTTTGAGCTCTCTGAGAAGCCTGGTGTGAAAGTATAGAATGGCTGATCTAGGTGTTTTTAACATGTCCTTTTTCAGTCTGGAGAACATTGTGCTCCTCACTTGTGACACGATTGAAATGAGTATTTTCTGGATCAATAGTAAACCTACTTTTATTCCTTAAGGAAAGGTGTGCCACATTCAGTGTCATGAGTGTTTTCATATAAAAGGAGGCAGTGGTTCATGATATTCAGCAACATACTCAATGACACACAATTAGTGTCTCTTTGGAACATCCAACATGTCTGCCAGGGAGTTTGTGCATCCTCCTTTTGGTTCCCACAAATCATTAGGTTCTGCAGAAAGCCAAGGCAGTAGGGATTGTTTTCAGGAGCAAAGCCAGTAAAAAGAGGTTTCCCTTTGGCTTTGAGTTGCTTCCTGGCACAATGACATTGTTGACTCAGAAGGAGGCTTCAGTGCATGCCGCTCAGCAACACATGCTTTCACTATGAGAAACACATTCTCATGGAGAGGTGCTTCTGGAGGCTTTCAAATCTCTCGGAATAAGGATTTTGAAACTCCCTTACCTAAACACACATTTTTCTTATCCAATAGGACATAAAAATTACTGCATTGTGGAATCATCTCAGAGTGGTGTATGAACATCTGTAATTTTAATTTAGACATAGCACTGTTTCTCAATACAGTATGAGTTGTCTGAAGAGGGTGGCTCTGAGGCTGTAGTGTTGAGACTTGATATTAGTGCTTTTGTGGCAATACCAAAGGTTGATTTGGGTGTTTCTAGAGTTTCCTCTTTCAAACTCCTGGAACTCTAAGTTCCTGATGTACTGGGTAGAAATGAGTATTTTCTAGAGTGACAGTCAAAACTACTTCTCTTCCTTAAGGAAGTGTGTGCCACATTCAGAATCTTGAGGCTCTTCAAACAGAAGGAGACAGAGGCTCGCTATGATAAGTAACATACTTATTCACTCTCAGAAACACAGTGTCACTAGCATGTGCCATTAAGTACTTTTCCAGCATTAGAAAAGTAGACGTTACAGAAACACATCGGGAAACCAACAGTGCTACTGTTCAAAATCAGCTCAAAGTTTCACTGCATTCCCAGAATGGAATAACTTGACAGCAGCTTCTACCTGATGCACTCTTCCACACTTATTACAAACATTTCCTAAGAGTAAGTGATCAAGTTATTAGAGCAGTTCTTGGGCTGGGAAAGTTGAAATAAGTGTCTCTTTGGAACTTCCAACATGTCTATCAGGGAGTTTGTATATCATTCCTCTGTTTCTCCAGGATCATTAGTGCTCCAAAGAAAGCCAAGATGTAATGATTGTTTCCAGGAGCAAAGCTCATAGAAAGGTATTTCCCCTTGGAACTTTGAATTGCTTCCTGGAACAATGACATTGTTGACATGGAAGGAGGCTTTGGTTCACGCAACTGAGCAATGCATGCTTTCAATATGAGAAACATATTCTCAAGGAGTGGTGTTTCTGGACATTTCAAATCTCTCGGAATTAGGATTTTCAAACTCCCTTCCATAAAGGCAACTTTTTCCTAATATCCATTAGGCCCTAAAAATCACTGCTTTGTGGAATCATCTCAGGAGTGGTTTTTGAACATCTGCAATTTTAATTTAGACCTAGCACAATTCTTAATAAGGTTTGAATTGTCTGAGGAGCCTGGCTCTGTAGCTGTATCATTGAGACTTGATATCAGTGTTTGTGTAGCAATACAGAAAGGTGGATCTCAGTGTTCTTACAATTTCTTCTTTCCAATGCTTGGAACTAAGAGTTCCTCATGAAGGACTGGGCAGAAATGAGTATTACCTAAGAGATAGTAAAACTTTCCTTTCTTCCTTAAGGAAGTGTGTATCATCTTGAGAATCTGGAAACTGCCCTACAGAAGAAGGCTACTCATCCTGATAAGCACTGTACTGATTTCCTCTCATAAACACACTCACACAAACATAAGCCAGTAAGTTCTTTTCCAGAGCTTGAAATGTGGACCTTACTAAAACTCTTCAGAACACCGACATTGCAATTGTTCCCGGTTAGGTCAAAGCTTCACTGCATTACCAGAAAGGAAAAACTTGAGAACAGCTTCTTCCTAACTGTTCCAACAGGCTTATTACAAACATTTCCTAAAAGTAAGTGATCAACTCATTAGATCTGTTCTCAGTTGGGAGAGTTGAAATTAGTGTCACTATGAAACTTCAAATTTGTCTATCAGGGAGTTTGTGCACCATCTCATTGGTTCCCTGGATTCATTAATGGTCTGGAGAAAGCTAGGGCTGTAGCGTTTGTTTTCAGGACCAAAGCTCGCAAAAAAGCATTTCCTTTTGAACTCTGTCTGGCTTCCTGCACAATTTTATTGTTTACAAGGAAGAAGGGTTTGGCGTATGCTATGCAGCCATGCATGCTCTTATTTCAAGAAACACATTCTCAGGAAAGCAGCTTCTAACATTTTCTAATGTTTAGGAATAAGAATGAGAACTCCATTACAAGAACACACTACTTTCTTATTATCCTTTTGCATCTAAGTATCACTGCATTGTGGAAATATATAGGAAGTGTTGGGTAAACATTTGTAATTTTGTTTGAGAATTTAACTGTTTCTAAATACAGTGGTTGTGGCCTGAGGAGGCTCATTCTTCCACTGAATGAATCATTGAGACTTTATAACAGTGCTGTTGGAAATAGAGAAAGGCTGATCGCGGTGTTACAATAGTTTTTTCTTTCTATCTCCTGCAAACTTTATATCCTCAGTTGTGACTAGGGTGAGTTGAAGATTATCTGGAGTGAGAGTTCGTTCAAATTTCATTTCTTCTTTAAGCAACAGCGTGTCACATTCAGAATCTGGAAACTCTCCTGAAGAAGGCAGTGACCCTCTTATCAGCAATGTACTTTTTCCTCTCAAACACACTTGCCCTGGCATGAGGAAGTTCCTTCTTTTCCAGTGCTTGAAATGGAGACGTTACTGACTCTACAGGAACCTAACAGTGCAACTGCTCTTTGTGCTGGCCACTGCTTCACAGCATTACCACTATGCTGAAGTTGGAAACAGCTACTTCTAATACGATCCAACAGACATATTACAAACATTTCCTAGAAGTAAGCGATCAACTCCCTAGATCAGTTCTCGGTTAGGAGAGTTGACATCATTGTCTCTTTTAACTTCTAATATGTCTATCAGGGAGTTTATCTCCACCTTTTGGATAATGGTTTGCATTAGTATCTACTGAGAGCCAGCGCTGTAGTGATTTTTTTCAGTGCTAGAGCTAGAAAAGGGACATTTGCATTAGAAGTCTGAGGTGTTTTCATGAACTAGTTTCTTGTTCACAGGGAGGGAGGATTCGGTGTTCTCTATGAAGACACACAAGCATTTACAAAAAGAGCGATTTCGCATGATGCGGGTCTCCTACAGTTCTTAAAGCTCACTGAATCATAACGAGAACTCTCTTTAAGAAAATCACTTCTTATTAACTTAAGGCTCTTATCACTCCGTAGCGGTGTGTGAACATTTGTAACTTCTTTAGGGACCTGGTCTCTTTCTGAATATATTCCTGTTGCCTGATGAGATTCGTTCTTCCCCTGAATCTTTGAGTCTTTATTTCAGTGTTGTTGGCATTAGAGAAAGGCTGAGTGGGGTGCTCCTACAGTTTCTTCATTCTATCTTCTGCCACCTTGATTTCCTCAGGTGGGACTAGGGTGAATTGAAGATTTTCAGGATAGTTCAAATTTCATTTCTTCTTTCAGGAAGGCTATGTCACATTCAGAATCTGGAAATACTCTTGAAGATGGCAGTGACCCTCTTATCAGCAATGTACTGATTTCCTCCCCAAACACACTCGCGCTAGCATCAGGCAGTTCGTTCTTTCCTGTGCTTGAATTGAGGACGTTACTGACTCTACAAGAACCTAACAGTACAACTGCTCTTTTTTCTGGCCAAATCTTTACAGCATTACCACTCTGCAAATGTGGAAACAGCTACTGTTAATACATTCAAACCGACTTATTACAAACATTTCCTGGAAGTAAGTGATCAAGTCCTTATATCAGTTCTCGGTTGGGAGAGCTGACATCTTTGTCTCTTTTAAACTTCTAATCTGCCTTTCAGGGAGATTGAACGCTGCCTCTTTGGATACCCGTTTGTATTAGTATCCACTGAGAGACAGTGCTGTAGTGATTGTTTTCAGCACCAGAGCTCGAAGAAGCACATTTGCCTTTGAAGTCAGAAGTGTTTTCATGGACTGGTTTCTTGTTCACAAGGAGGGAGGAATCGGTGTACTCCATGAAGCCATGCATGCCTTCAACACAGAAAGCGAATCCCACGATGCGGAGCTCCTAAATTTCCTAAAGCATGCAGAATCACAAAGTGAACCCTTTTCAAGAAAACCACTTCCTATTAACTTATGGCTCTTAAATCACTGCATAGCGGACTGCTCTCAGAAGCAGTGTGTGAACATTTGTAATTCCTTTTGGGACCTGGACTCTTTCTCAACATAGTTCCTGTTGCCGGATGAGGTTCATTCTTCCCCTGAATCATTGAGTCTTTATATCAGCATTGTTGGCAAGAGAGAAAGGCTAAGGAGGGTGTTCCTACAGTTTCCTCTTTCTACCTCATGCCACCTTGATATCCTCAGGCGTGACTAGGGTAAATAGAGGATTTTCGGGAGAGAGAGTTAAAATTTCATTTCTTCCTTCAGGAAGTGCATGTCACATTCAGAAAGGGGAAACACTTTCTCCTGAAGAAGACAGTGATCCTCTTATGAGCAATGTACTGAT
This sequence comes from Pteronotus mesoamericanus, assembly GCF_021234165.1. Taxonomy (NCBI): domain Eukaryota; kingdom Metazoa; phylum Chordata; class Mammalia; order Chiroptera; family Mormoopidae; genus Pteronotus; species Pteronotus mesoamericanus. The sequence continues at coordinate 6,056 of NW_026555129.1, read as the reverse complement.
TTCCTCTCCAAACACACTCACACTAGCATCCAGCAGTACTTTCTTGCCTGTGCTTGAAATGTAGATGTTACTGACTCTACAGGAACCTAGCAGTGCAACTGCTCTTTTTTCTGGCCAAATCTTTACAGCATTACCACTATGCTGAAGTTGGAACCAGCTACTTCTAATACATTCCATCAGATGTATTACAAACATTTCCTAGAATAAGTGATCAACTCCTTAGATCAGTTCTCAGTTGGGAGAGTCAACATCATTGCCTCTTTTTAAGTTCTAATCTGTCTCTCAGGGAGTTTGTTTCCACCTCTTTGGATAACCATGCGCATTATTATCCACTGACAGACAGCGCTGTAGCAATTGATTTCAGCACCAGAGCTCAAAAAAGGACATTTGCCTTTAAAGTCTGAGGTATTTTCATGGGCTATTTCCTTGTTCTCAAGAAGGGGGGATTCGGTGTTCTCTATGAAACCATGCATGTCTTCATTACAGGAAGTGAATTTGCACGATGCCAGGCTCCTACATTTCTTAAATCTCACTGAATCATAACGTGAACTCTCTTTAAGAAAATCTCTTCTTACTTAACTTTAGCCTCTTAAATCACTGCTTAGTGGAATCCTCTCACAAGTGGTGTGTGAACATTTGTAATTTCTTTTGGGACCTGGACTCTTTCTCAACATAGTTCCTGTTGCCTGATAGGTTCATTCTTCCCCTTAACCTTTGAGTATTTCTATGAGTGTTGCTGGCAAGAGAGAAAGGCTGAGCGGGGTGTTCCTACAGTTTCCTTTTTCTCCTGCCACCTTGATATGCTCAGGCATGACTAGGGTGAATTGAGTATTTTCAGCAGCAAGAGTTAACATTTCATTTCTTCCTTCAGGAAGTGCATGTCACATTCATAAACTGGGAACTGTTTTTCCTGAGAAGGAAGTGAACCTCTTATGAGCAATGTACTGATTTCCTCTCCAAACACACTCGCACTAGCAACACGCAGTTCATTCTTTCTTGTGCTTAAAATGTAGACGTTACTGACTCTACAGGAACCTAATGCTCATCTGCTCCTTGTCCTGGCTAATGCTTCACAGCATTACCACTATACAGAAGTTGGAACCAGCTACTTCTAATACGTTCCAACACACATATTACAAACCTTTCCTAGAATAAGTGATCAACTCCTTAGATCAGTTATCGGTTGGGAGTGTGGACATCTTTGTCTCTTTTAAAGTTCTAATCAGTCATTCAGAGAGTTTGAACGCTGCCTCTTTGGATACCTGTATGTATTGGTATCCACTGAGAGCCAGAGCAGCAGCGATTGTTTTCTGCACCAGAACTCGGAAAAGAACATTTGCCTTTGAAGTCTCAGGTGTTTTCATGGACTAGTTTCTTGCTCACCAGAAGGGAGGATTCGGTGTTCTCTATGAAGCCATGCATGGCTTCATTACAGGAAGAGAATTTACATGATGTGGGTATCCTACAGCTCTTAAAGCTCACTGAATCATAATGTGAACTCTTTTTAAGGAAATCTCTTCAATTTCTGGGTCCCAAAGTGAAAGTCATGGAGGTTGTTCCAACGGTTTTTGGAAGCCAAGACTTTAAGCCCAGAGCAGGCTGCCTGTTACCTGAGATACGTGAAAGAGGCCAAAGAAGCAACTAAGAGTGGAGATCTGGAGGAGGCATTTAAGCTTTTCAACTTGGCAAAGGACATTTTTCCCAATGAAAAGCTGATGAGCAGAATCCAAAAACGACAGGAAGCCTTGGAGAAGTTGGCAGATCATGGAGATGATGAATTCACAGATGTGTGCAACTCTGGCTTGCTGCTTTATCGAGAACTACACGACCAGCTATTTCAACACCAGAAGCAAAGCAGAGCTTTCCTATATAGCCTGTAGAGGGATGGAAGAAAAGGTGGTATCTTGTCATTTGATATGTGATTGGGAAAGACTGTTCAAATCATCGCCTTCCTTTCTGGTATGTTTGATGCTTCACTTGTGAATCATGTGCTGCTGATCATGCCAACCAGTCTTACTAGCACATGGGTAAAAGAATTTGACAAGTGGACTCCAGTAATGAGAGTCAAAACCTTTCACGGTCCTAGTAAGGATGAATGTACCAGAAACCTCAGTCGGATTCAACAAAGGAATGGTGTTATTATACTATATACAAAATGTTAATCAATAATTGGCAACAGCTTTCAACTCTTGAATGGCCAAGAGTTTTTATGGGACTATGTCATCCTTGATGAAGCACATAAAATCTTCGTCTACTAAGTCAGCAGTATGTGCTCTTGCTATCCCTGCCAGTAACCGCATCCTGTTCACAGGAACCCCATTCCAGAATAATTTACAAGAACTGTGGTCCCTGTTTCATTTTGCTTGTCAAGGGTCCTTGCTAGGAACATTAAAAACCTTTAAAATGGAGTATGAAAATCTTATTACTAGAGCAAGAGAAAAGGATGCAAATCCAGGGGGAAAAGCCTTGGGATTAAAATATCTGAAAACTTAATGGCAATCATAAAACCCGATTTTCTCAGGAGGACTAAAGAAGAGGTACAGAAGAAAAAGTCAAGCAACTCAGAGATCAGACTTAGTGAAAATAATCCAGATGATGGTGCCATTTATGAAATGCCTTCCCTTTCCAGCAAATATGACTTAATTATTTGGATTATACCTTGTACCTTTACAAGAAGAAATATACAGGAAATTTGTGTCCCTAGATCATATCAAGGAATTGTTAATGGAGACACACTCACCTCTGGCTGAGTTAGGTGTCTTGAAGAAGCTGTGTGATCATCCTAGGCTTCTCTCTGCACAGGCTTGCCATTTGCTGAATCCAGGGGCTGTCAGATTCTCTGTTCAAGATGAAAATGAAGAGGAAGATTCCTCAGATGTGGACCATATTGGTCAAATATCTTATGATACACTGATGAAAGAATCTGGGAAAATGATATTTCTGATAGACTTTCTTAAGAGACTGCAAGATGAAAGGCATCAGACTCTGGTGTTTTCCCAATCAAGACAAATTCTAAATATCATTGAACGCCTCCTGAAGAATAGGCACTTTAAGGTACTGCGAATCGATGGAACAATTACTCATCTTATGGAATGAGAAAAAAGAATTAACTTATTCCAGCAAAATAAAAATTACTCTTTTTCTGCTTACCACTCAAGTAGGTGGTTGTTGGTTTAACATTAACTGAAGCAACTAGAGTGGTCATTTTTGACCCTAGCTGGAATCCTGCAACTGATGCTCAAGCTGTGGATAGAGTCCACCAAATTGGATAAAAAGAAAATGTTGTGGTTTATAGGCTAATCACTTGTAGAACTGTAGAGGAAAAAATATACAAAAGACAAGTTTTCAAGGACTCATTAGTAAGACAAACTACTGGTGATAAGAAGAACCCGTTCTGATATTTTAGTAAACAAGAATTAAGAGAGCTGTTCACGATTGAGGATCTTCAGAATTCTGTGACCCAGCTGCAGCTTCAGTCTTTGCATGCTGCTCAGAGGAGATCTGATAAGAAACTAGATGAACATATTACCTACCTGTACTCTTTGGGGATAGCTGGAATCTCAGACCATGATTTGTTGTACACATGTGATCTTTCTGTTAAAGAAGAGCTTGATGAGATAGAAGACTCTCACTATATTCAACAAAGGGTTCAGAAAGCTCAATTCCTTGTTGAATTTGAGTCTCAAAATACAGAGCTCTTAATGGAAAAACAAAGAATTAGAAATGAGGGGATCTTGCTGAGAGAACCTGTATTCACTTCTAAAAGAAAGGAGAAATGCCCTGAGGTGAGTAAACCACAACCTCAGCCTTCACTTCTTTTAACTACTACTCATACCAAGGAAGAAGAAGTTCCCAAATGGCAAGTGTAATCATTGATGATCTGCCCAAAGAGAGTGAGAAACACTGTCTTTCAAGCATGAAGATGAATGTTACCATCGGACAAGATGGTAGGCACCCACACGAAAGGACATTTCATGCTGACTTTGTAGCTTCTTTACCCAAGGAGTGTGGAAGTGCAGAAGAAATTTGTACCAACTCTTTATTGGGAATGGCTCTACAAAAAGAAGCGTCATGAGAGGGGCCTACACCAGAGGTACTACAAGAGAATCCTCTGGGAAGTTTTAATTATTTACTTAGCAAATCTGTCAGAGCTGATCTTGGGTTAAATCTAGATGAACTAAAGGATGATGAGATTTTACATCAGTGCAATCCCTGGCCCACTAACCCCATAACAAATGAAAATCAAAATACGGAATCAAATGCATCTGTTATTGAAATAGCTGATGGTGACATGTCAGAATCCCACAGTGCACTGCAGGATGCTGAAGCAAATGAGGCTGCATTGCAAGAGGAGTCTTTAGCATCTTCAATATAGTATGTGTGTGATTTCAATCTTTTCTTAGAAGACTCTGCAGACAATGGACAAAATCATGCCAGTCAGTTTTTGGAGCATGTTGAAAAAGAAAAGAGCTTGTGTGGCTCTGAGGCTAATTCTAGAGCAGAGTTTGTGCATAGCAAAGCAGGACTCAGCATGGATCTTTCTGAAGAAGATGATGAGTCCGAAGTAGTTAATGTAAAAGTAAGAAGTAAAACTAGAAGGATCGTTTCAGATGGTGAAGATGAACATGATACTTTTAAAGATACTTCAAGCACAAATCCATTCAACACATCCCCCTTTCAGTTCTTACCTGTAAAATAGTTTGATGCTTCAACTCCCAAAAGTGACATCAGTCCACGTGAAAGGCTCTTTTCACCTAAAATAGCTGATAGTATAAATAAGTCTATAAACCCTAGAAAATCCCTGGCTTCCAGGAGGTCTCTTATTAATGTGGTTTTAGACCACGTAGAGGATATGGAGGAAAGACTTGGAAAGAGCAGTGAAGCAAAGGTAGTTGAAGATTATCCAGAGGAAGGAACCAAGGAAAGCAGTGGTGAAGCCTCAAACTGTACAGAAGAGGAACATTCCAGAGAAACCTTGTCTTAAGAAAATAAGTCCAGCTGAGTAACTACACATAAGTCTGGTGCTCCAGCTCAGGAGGCCTCTCCTGGTGACAGTGGGCCTTTGTCTGGTGTACAGCTGGTGGATTTTCCTCAGGATAAGGATAAGGAAGTAGAGGCTGTGAATGACTATGAGACTCTTGTAATGCTTGGAAAAGAACTGAAAGAGTGTGGAAAAATATAGGAGGCCTTAACCTGCTTAATTAAATTGCTTGACATAAAAAGTGCACATCCTGAAGTCATGACTCTAAGTTTGTATAAACAACTTAATACAACTTGAGAATATAACCTGTTTATTGTATTTCAAAGCAAAACTCAGTATGAGGTAATTTCTCATAGTTGGACTCTTTGAGATGACGAAGCATTCAGGCTTGAGGTGAGAGAGACCTCAAAGGGCAAGTTTTTGTTTCTAACTTTTTTGCAAATTCTGCCTTTACCAAAATTTCTGCCCCACTCCCATACATATGTTCTGATATTTTAGACATACTCTATAGATTTAATAAAACTCCATTATTTCTAGAATTTTTTTTTGTGAAATTACTCAGGCCATTTTAAATTTTATTCTGAAAATGATCAATTTTATATATCACAGTTCAGATGTGATTATTACAGTAAAATTTGCTCAAAAAAAAAAGAAAATCAGAAAATCTCTCCTTACTTAACTTTAGCCTCTTAAATCACTGGGTAGTGCATTTCTCTCACAAGCAGTGTGGGAATATTTAGAATTTCTTCTGGGACCTGGTTTCCCTCTGAACAAAGTTCCTGATGCCAGACGAGGTTCATTCATCCCCTGATTCCTTGAGTGTTTATATGGGTGTTGTTGGCAAGAGAGAAAGAATGAGCAGGGTGTTCCTACAGTTTATTTTTTTCTATATCCTGCCACCTTGAAATCCTCAGGCGTGACTAGGGTGAATTGAGGATTTTCGGGAGCAATGCTAATAATTTCAGGTGCTCTGCAGTAGGTGCGTGTAAGAAACAAAATCTGGAAATTCGCTCTCCTGAAGAAGGCAGAGAACCTCGGACAGCACTGTAGGGGTTTCCTCTGAGTAACAAACTCG